>NC_035168.2:26764436-27443856 GCF_001659605.2 Manihot esculenta | reverse complement strand
GTTTATTCTACTCACCTCTGGATAGCTCCGACCAGACACTGGGGCAACTGACTCACTGCTGGGGTCCTCGGTTCCTCGGGTCCGAACCTACACAGGTGGACTCAAATGAGGGACCAAACATATAAGAACATAATTGTAAACTACTCCCCAAAAACCCCCTAGAACATCATGAAACAATCATAGAAAAACATGCAAAGGAAGGCTGAACAGGGCACTTTCGGCGGCAGGTTCGGCGGCCGAAAGTCCCTCCAGAGCCGAAAGTCAGGCAAGTTCGGCGGCACCTTCGGCGGCCGAAACTCCCAGACAGAGACGAAACTCATGCATGTTCGGCGGCACTTTCGACGGCCGAAACTCCCAGAGAGAGACGAAAGTCCTCTTTCGGGGGCAGGCTTCGGCAGCCGAAAGGCTTGCCTCCCAGGCAGGTTCGGCGGTCGAAAGTCCTTCGGCTGCCGAACCTGGTTTCTGCCAAAGGGCAGAAACTTGGTTCCTCATGCATTTTTGCCTCCCAAAACCATTGAACATGCATATCTCTTAATCTACAACATACATACTCAAACATACAAGTTCCTAGGGGCAACAAACTAACTTAAACCCCATCTACAACACATCAACATACCAACATTGCTCAAGAACACACATTATACCCATAAACCTAACCATGAGCTAAACATGCATTCTACCCAATAGATCTACTTAAAACTTACTTAAAACATGCCATAAGCTCAAGATCGGCCCTTACCTCTTGAAGATCGAGAGGTGAACGACCTTAGCTCGGAAAATGGGAGAGAGAGAGTTCCTTGAACCTCCAAGCTCCAAAACTTGCTCAAAAGCTCAAAATCTTCAAAACAAGAGTAAAACTAATGAAAAACGGGAAGGATTTGAAGGAAAGAACTCAAAACCGGCGAGGGATGGCAGAGAGCTCACCTTGGCCGAAAATGGGGAGAAAAGCTCGCCCGTTTTCGGCTAAGGGACCCCTTTATAGGTGGCTGGCCAAGCCACGTTCGGGAGCCGAAAGTGCCTCCGCATGCATGCCATGTTCGGCGGCCGAACATAAGGTTCAGCTGCCGAACCTGGACTTCCCTCACTTATGCTTTCGGGGGCCTAATAGCGCTCCCGAAGGCATGCATGTTCGGCGGCCGAACTTGAGGTTCGGCCGCCGAACCTGAGTTTTCCTCCAAGGCTATTTTCATGCAAAAACTCATTTCCTTTTTACTTAAAACCATGAAATACATTAAAACATTTTGTGAAAACATGTTTCTACCCTACTAGAGGCTTCCGACATCCGAGATTCCACCGGACGATAGGAATTCCGATACTGGAGTCTAGCCGGGTATTACAGTTTTAAGGTGTTTTAGGGGGTTTTTGGGGAGTATTTTTAGAGTCATGTTCATAGATGTTTGGTCCCTCGTTTGAGTCCACCTGTGTAGGTTCGGACCCGAGGAACCGAGGACCCCAGCAGTGAGTCAGCTGCCCCAGTGTCAGGTCTGAGCTAACCAGAGGTGAGTGGAATAACTCTTTATGTTTTAAAGTAAATAATAAATATTTCAGCATGATTCATGCATCACGAATGCCATGAGATATAATAGGTTGTTGCATTAGAATCCACGAATATGTTGCACTGCATTCTTGGTTGTATATGTGGGTGAATGCTGTATGATCCAATTAGTCCCTGAGGAAAGACCAGGACCCCATTCTACGGCCTGGCACGGTATGAAAGACCAGGACCCCATTCTACGGCCTGGCACGGTATAGAACGCGAAGTCCAGGTGCCAGATGAGGCCCTGGGGCAATGGTAAGTAATGTTATGATATGACGGGAAGACCAGGACCCCATTCTACGGCCTGGCACAGATATGATGCTGGGACTATTTGGTGACAGGTTCACCCTTGATGTGAATTGTCTGTGATGTGACGCATTTCATGAAAGCATGAATGTTAATATATGTTTTTATTGTTCTGCTCACTGGACTCTAGTAGCTCACCCTCTCCCTTAACCCCCAGGTTTGCAGGTACAGGGTAGACCAGGAGGTCCGCAAGTGTAAAGAAGTCATGGTCATGTAATAGTTAGTGTGGACATGATAAATGATGATATGATATGTTGAGTACAGTTATGTAAAAGTATAGTATAAAAATGTAATGTAATAAGGTCTTTTGAGGTTCATAGTTGTGCTTGACCCTAGCATGTTGTTAATCCCTTTGAGTACATGACTTTAATGATGTTTATGTAACCAAACTCAAAATATGTGATGTCACCCCATTGGGGCGATGATGAGACTCCAAAGAGGAGTTAATGTTTATGACTATGTTTATGTAGAGTGCATGCACAGGTTGAGTTTGGAGAATGAATGAATGAAAGAATGAATGAATGACCAATAAGAAAAGTTCAAATTTTCTATGTATGTTGTTGATCATGTATGGGATTAAACAGGTTCACAGGATGAATGTTAGGCTTGCTACGGGTCCCGGCGGCCTTATGCCGACCTGGATCCTAGCGCCGGTAGCAGTCCGATTTTCGGGTCGTTTTAAATTTGTATCAGAGCCCTAGGTTCATATGGTCGGACCTAGAGTGTCGGGCTCATAGATGTTCTAGAAGGTCAAGCACAATAGGAAGATCATGTCCACTAGGATAGGATGTAGAGTCATGTCTTGATTGATGATGTGAAATGCCATGATTATATGCATGTGCATTAATGATATGCTATGTATGTGATGCGGGTTCATGTGTGTCCACATGAACCATTTGATGCTAATGTTTATGTGATGTGTGCTGTTTTTCAGTAAATAGGATGAGAGGAACTCGTCGATCTGCACGATTGACTGGAATGCCACCCCAGGACGAGGGCACTGATACCTGTCCTCCTGCATTGCCAAGGGCAATGTCTAGCAAGTCTAGCAGGGAAAGAGCAGTAAGAGACCCTAGAAGGTCTTTGGATCTGGGTAGAAGCAGATCAGTGAGGGGAACAGTGCAAGGGGATATGTCAGAGGATGTGGGGGATCAGATGGATGTGGATCAGAGGAGGGATGGTAGTCTCGGAGTAAGTATGTCGGAAGAGGGAATGGGAGAGTCCCAAGGAGGCACTCAGGCCTCGGGATTTGTTCAGCCACCTTTCTACCCACCCTTTTCATATAATCCCGGGTATTCGATGGGAGGTACATCGGATTACCCCAGTTTTAACCCTTATCCCTCTCAGATGCCATACCCACCTTTCTACCCACCGTACCCACAGTACCCTATGTACTCGCCCCCATCTTTCTATCCAGGTACAGCAAACCCTACCCCAGGGGATGCTGCACCTCCTCCACCACCAGCAGCACCTACTGTCCCAGAAACCCAAATGCCTAAACCTAGCTCATTTGGGGGGAGCAAGGTCAAGATGACCGACTACATGAAGCTGGGTGCTCCCTAGTTTGAAACCGGTGATGATCCATTTGTGTACCTGGAGAGGGTCAAGACAATTACAGATGAGATAGGAGCTGATGACAGTAGAGCCATTCAGATGGCTGGGTTCACATTAAAATGCTAGAAGGCCCGAGAGTGGTTTAAGAACTATGTGAACCCGAGGTTGGATAGTCTATCCTGGGAGGAGTTTGCCAATGAGTTTGCAGGATGGGCTTTCCCTGACAGTTTCAGGGAGCTGAAAATGATTGAATTTGAGCAGTTGAGGCAGACTGATGAGATGAGCGTGGATGAGTATACAGACAGATTCTTGGAGCTGTTGCCGTATGCTGGGCAGAATTTGGACACAGATCAGAGGAAGTCAATGAGGTATATCATGAGGCTCCATTTCAGGTATTCCTCCTTGATTCAGTCAACAGAGAGGGAGAGTTTCCATACCATAGTGGATATGGCTCGGAGGATGGAGGCTAGTGCTATCATCGAAGGGAAAGTCAAGCAGTCAGTAGCACAGCCTTCTGGTTCCAAGACCCCAGGTGGGGGAAAGTTAGACCCTTCTTCTCTCAGTTCAGGCAGTAAGAGATGGGGTAAGGCCAAGTCTAAGAATAACAAGTTCTGGAGCAAGATTAAGTCAGGTCTGGGATTACGTAGTGGCTCAAGCTCTGGTGCAGATAATGCAGTATGTACAAGGTGTGGTAAGCTACACAAGGGAGTCTGCCGGGCTGGGACGAATGTATGTTTCAGATGTGGGCAAGAGGGCCACATGGCTCGGGAGTGTCCAAGAGCAGTTCCTATGACACAGTCCCAGCAGACAGCTTCTGGCAGTGTAGCTCAACCAGTAGCTCCAGCCGCGACTCAGGCTAGTGGCAGAGGCAGAGGAAGAGGGACAGCCTCTTCTTCAGCAGGCTTTAGGGGTGAGGGTCCGTCAGCTCCAGCACGGATCTTCACCATGACTCAGCAGGAGGCAAACACATCCAATACCGTGGTGTCAAGTAATCTCATCATTGGTTGTTCTGATGTGTATGCATTATTGGACCCTGGTGCATCTCATTCTTTCATTGCTCCGAGGGCCGTCGAGAGGTTGGGATTGATGGTCTCTGGGTTAGAGTGTCCCCTATGGGTCAGTGGACCCAAGTGTGACCCGTCAGTGGCAGAGTCAGTCTGCCAGTGTAGTCCAGTTTTTTGTGGAGGGAAGATGCCTGTCCGCCGACCTTGTGGTTCTAGATTTGACAGATTTTGACGTCATTCTAGGGATGGATTGGCTATCTACCCATGGTGATACCTTGGATTGCAGAGACAAGGTAGTCAGGTTCAGATGTCAGGATGGGTCAGAGTTTGTCTTCAGAAGAGACAGGGGGAGTACACCTAGAGGTTTGATATCAGCCCTTCAGGCTCGTAGGCTACTCAGAAGGGGTTGTCAGGGTTTTCTAGCTCATGTGAGAGAGCTAGATAGTCATGTCAGAGAGCCCGCCTCAGTGCCCGTGGTCAGAGAGTTCTTAGATGTTTTCCCAGACGAGCTGCCAGGTTTACCACCTGCTAGGGAGATAGAGTTTGAAATTGAACCGATGCCTGGAACTAGACCGATCTCTATTCCTCCCTATAGGATGGCACCAGTAGAATTGAAAGAGTTAAAGGAGCAGTTGCAAGAGCTGGTAGATAGGGGTTTCATCCGACTGAGTACCTCACCTTGGGGTGCTCCAGTGCTATTTGTGAAAAAGAAGGATGGATCTCTCAGACTTTGTATCGACTACAGGCAGTTGAACAAGGTCACTACCAAGAATAAGTACCCGTTGCCAAGGATCGACGATCTATTTGACCAGCTAGCCGGAGCAGGTTGTTTCTCCAAAATAGATCTGAGATCAGGGTACCATCAGCTAAGGATAAGGGAAGAGGATGTACCGAAGACAGCTTTCAAGACCAGATATGGGCATTATGAGTTCCTTGTGATGCCGTTCGGGTTAACCAATGCCCCTGCAGCATTCATGGATCTCATGAATAGAGTGTTTAGCCAGTACCTGGATCACTTTGTTATTGTCTTCATAGATGATATCTTAGTGTATTCCAGGAATGTAAAGGAGCATGCCCATCATCTGAGGTTAGTTCTGCAGACCTTGAGGGAACATGGCTTGTATGCCAAGTTCTCCAAGTGTGAGTTCTGGCTGAGGAGCATCTCTTTCTTGGGCCATGTGGTGTCAGAAAATGGAATCGAGGTAGACCCCAAGAAAGTGGAAGCTGTAGCTAACTGGCCTAGACCCACTACAGTGACAGAGATCAAGAGCTTCTTGGGTTTGGCAGGTTACTACAGGAGGTTCGTCCAGGACTTCTCTAAGATTGCAGCTCCCATGACCAGACTGACTAAGAAGAACCAGAGGTTTGTGTGGACCAACCAGTGTGAGGAGAGCTTTGAGGAGCTAAAGAAGAGGTTGACTTCAGCACCAGTGTTAGCCCTGCCATCTAGTAATGAAGACTTCTCAGTGTATTGTGATGCGTCCCGTGTGGGACTGGGTTGTGTGCTAATGCAGAACGAAAGGGTGATTGCTTATGCTTCTAGGCAGCTGAAGAAGCACGAGTTGAATTACCCTACACATGACCTAGAGATGGCAGCGGTAATCTTTGCACTCAAGATGTGGAGGCATTACCTTTATGGGGTAAAATGTGAGATCTTCACAGATCATAAGAGCTTGCAGTACATCCTGAGTCAAAGAGATCTGAATTTGAGGCAGAGAAGATGGGTAGAACTGCTAAGTGACTACGATTGCAAGATCCAGTACCATCCGGGTAAGGCGAATGTTGTGGCAGACGCCTTAAGCCGAAAATCATTTGGCAGTTTGTCCCATATTTCGGTAGAGAGGAGGCCAGTAGTGAGGGAGTTCTTCGAGCTCATGAATGAAGGTCTACAGTTGGAGTTGTCTGGTACAGGTGCTTTAGTTGCCCAGATGAGAATGGCACCCGTGTTTCTAGAGCAGGTGGCTTAGAAATAGCATGAGGACCCAGAGTTAGTGAAGATTGCCAGGACTGTTCAGTCGGGCAAGGATAGTGAGTTCAGATTTGACAGTAAGGGGATCCTCCGCTATGGGAACAGATTGTGTGTACCAGATGACGTAGGGCTGAAAGGAGACATTATGAGAGAGGCTCATAATGCCAGATACAGTGTTCACCCTAGAGCCACCAAGATGTATCAAGATTTGAAGAAGGTTTATTGGTGGCCAGCTATGAAGAGAGAAGTGGCACAGTTTGTGTCAGCCTGCGAAGTATGTCAGAGGGTGAAGCTGGAACATCAGAAGCCGGCTGGAATGCTTAACCCACTGCCTATTCCAGAGTGGAAATGGGAGAATATAGCTATGGACTTCGTGGTGGGGCTACCGGCGGCGTCCAACAGATTGGACTCCATATGGGTGATTGTGGATAGACTCACTAAATCTGCTCACTTCATCCCTGTTAGGAGTGGCTATTCTGTGGACAAGTTGGCGCAGGTGTATGTTGATGAGATCGTCAGGCTACATGGGGTTCCTGTTTCAATAGTGTTTGATAGAGGACCCCAGTTAACCTCCAGGTTTTGGCGGAGTCTGCAGAACGCTATGGGTACCAAGTTGGATTTTAGTACTGCTTTCCATCCACAGACGGACGGACAACCAGAGAGGACCATCCAAATAATAGAGGATATGCTCAGAATGTGTGTGCTGGATTTTGGCGGTTCTTGGAGGCAGCATCTACCTTTAGTGGAGTTTGCCTATAATAACAGCCATCATGCCAGCATAGGGATGGCCCCCTATGAAGCTTTGTATGGAAGGAAGTGCAGGTCGCCTGTCTGTTGGGAAGAAGTAGGAGAAAAGGCCTTAGCAGGGCCTGAGCTAGTAGAGATCACCAGCAGAGTGGTACCCATCATCACAGAAAGGATCAAGACTGCTGCAAGCAGGCAGAAGAGTTATGCAGACATCCGCAGAAGGCAAGTAGAGTTTCAAGAGGGGGATTTGGTATTGCTCAAGGTGTCTCCAATGAAAGGGGTGATTCGGTTTGGAAAGAAGGGTATGCTAGCTCCACGGTACATCGGACCCTTTGAAGTCTTGCAAAAGATTGGGAATGTATCGTACAAGCTGGACTTGCCTGCTTCAATGGAGAGAATCCATCCAGTTTTCCATGTTTCTATGTTGAGGAAATTCATGTCGGATCCGGGCAAGGTTCTTAGTGAGCCTGATATGGAGATCCAAGGGGATCTCACCTATGTTGAGCAGCCAGTGCGGATCCTAGACACCCAAATCAGGAAGCTAAGGAACAAGGAAACCCCGATGGTGAAAGTCCTTTGGAATCACCACAACATCGAAGAGTGTACCTGGGAGACACGGGAGTCCATGCTCCAGCAATATCGTCATCTCTTTTAAGGTGAGTTTTTATGTGCCTTGTGTGAATGTTTATGTTTTATGCTTTGTATGACCATGTTTGATGCCATGCTATGTTGTTTGGTGAACATTCGGGGACGAATGTTCTTAAGGGGGGAGAATGTAATACCCGGCTAGACTCCGGTATCAAAATTCCTACAGTCCAGTGGAATCTCGGATGTCGGAAACCTCTAGAAGGGTAAAACCATGTTTTTATAAAATGTTTTAATGTATTTTATGATTTTAAGCAAAAGGGAAATTGAGTTTTTTGTATGAAAAGGACCAAGGAGGCATTTCTAGGTTCGGCCGCCGAACATGGGATGGTTTAGGGGGGCAAGTTAGGCTTCCGCAAGTCTCAAAGGTTCAGCCGCCGAACTTGCATGAGATGTGGGGGTACGTTCGGCTGCCGAAAGGTGGTCTGCCAGCCCTATATAAGAGCTCCATGGCCGAAACGGGCGAGTTTTCTCCCCATTTTCGGCCACGGTGAGTCCATGCTCTCCTTTGGTTTGTTTTTGATGTTTTTCCTCCGATCTTTCATGTTTTAACAAGCTTTATGTTGATTTGAAGAGATTTGAGCAAAAAGAGCAAGTTTTGGAAACTTGGAGACCAAAGAGCGGATCTCTCCCATCTCCGAGTCGGATCATTCCTCCTCTCGTTTTACAAGAGGTAAGAGCAGATCCATAGTTCCTTTCATGTTTTAAGTAAGTTTTATGAAGTTTATTGGGTAGAAATGCATGTGTAGGTTTATGTTGAGTTTTTGGTTAAATGTGTGTTTATGAGCAATGTATGTTGGATGTACATGTTTGATGTGTTGTAGATGGGGTTTAGGATAGTTTGAAGCCCCTAGGAGCTTGTATGCTTGAGTATGCATGTTGTAGAATAGAAAAATGCATGATTAATGTGTTGGGAGGCGTTTATGCATGTTGAGCTGAGTTTCTGCCTTTTTGGGAGAGACTAGGTTCGGCAGCCGAAGGTTCTTTTGGCCGCCGAACCTTCCTGTGGTAGCATGAATCGGCTGCCGAACCCTGCCCCCGAAAGATGACTTTCGGCTCTGGAAGGGACTTTCGGCCGCCGAAGGTGCCGCCGAACATGCATGAGTTTCGTCTCTGGAGGGAACCTTCGGCCGCCGAAAGTGCCGCCGAAGGTGCATGACTTTCGGCTCTGGAGGGCCTTTCGGCCGCCGAACCTGCCGCCGAAAGTGCCCTGTTCAGCCCTCCTTTGCATGTTTTCTATGAATGTTTTAAGGTGTTTTAGGGGGTTTTTGGGGAGTATTTTTAGAGTCATGTTCATAGATGTTTGGTCCCTCATTTGAGTCCACCTGTGTAGGTTCGGACCCGAGAAACCGAGGACCCCAGCAGTGAGTCAGCTGCCCCAGTGTCAGGTCTGAGCTAACCAGAGGTGAGTGGAATAACTCTTTATGTTTTAAAGTAAATAATAAATGTTTCAGCATGATTCATGCATCACGAATGCCATGAGATATAATAGGTTGTTGCATTAGAATCCACGAATATGTTGCACTGCATTCTTGGTTGTATATGTGGGTGAATGTTGTATGATCCAATTAGTCCCTGAGGAAAGACCAGGACCCCATTCTACGGCCTGGCACGGTATGAAAGACCAGGACCCCATTCTACGGCCTGGCACGGTATAGAACGCGAAGTCCAGGTGCCAGATGAGGCCCTGGGGCAATGGTAAGTAATGTTATGATATGACAGGAAGACCAGGACCCCATTCTACGGCCTGGCACAGATATGATGCTGGGACTATTTGGTGACAGGTTCACCCTTGATGTGAATTGTCTGTGATGTGACGCATTTCATGAAAGCATGAATGTTAATATATGTTTTTATTGTTATGCTCACTAGGCTCTAGTAGCTCACCCCTCTCCCTTAACCCCCAGGTTTGCAGGTACAGGGTAGACCAGGAGGTCTGCAAGTGTAACGAAGTCATGGTCATGTAATAGTTAGTGTGGACATGATAAATGATGATATGATATGTTGAGTACAGTTATGTAAAAGTATAGTATAAAAATGTAATGTAATAAGGTCTTTTGAGGTTCATAGTTGTGCTTGACCCTAGCATGTTGTTAATCCCTTTGAGTACATGACTTTAATGATGTTTATGTAACCAAACTCAAAATATGTGATGTCACCCCATTGGGGCAATGATGAGACTCCAAAGAGGAGTTAATGTTTATGACTATGTTTATGTATAGTGCATGCACAGGTTGAGTTTGGAGAATGAATGAATGAAAGAATGAATGAATGACCAATAAGAAAAGTTCAAATTTTCTATGTATGTTGTTGATCATGTATGGGATTAAACAGGTTCACAGGATGAATGTTAGGCTTGCTACGGGTCCCGGCGGCCTTATGCCGACCTGGATCCTAACGCCGGTAGCGGTCCGATTTTCGGGTCGTTACAAGATGTACTTACCTCATTGACTCCTCTTTGCAGCTGCTTTTCATCTTCATATTGTCTAGATGCTGCTGCAAGTGTTGAAATCAACTCTCTGATTGCTTGAGGTGTTCTATCTTCAATTGAACCTCCACATGTTACATCAATGAATTTCCTTTCGGATGGTAGCAAACCTCCATAAAAGAATTCTATGAGTGATTTATCTAAAATGTCATATTGGGGACAACTTGTGCATAATCTCTTAAATCTTTCCCAATAATCATACAAATCTTCAGTTTCTTTTTGCTTAATGCCACTTATCTCTCCTCTTATGCCTATGACTTTAGAAGTTGAGAAATATTTGTTTAGAAAAGGTCTAACCATACCATCCCAAGAAGTGATTGAACCGAGTGGTGATCAGTCCAAATTTAGACCATTTTATTATTATGTTATAAATGTTAATTTACACTTTTTCTGCCTAATTTTGTGATTTTGATCTTGTTCTACAGAAAATAGTGTAAAGAAGTAATTTGGAGAAAATGCCCTTAAAACTGCCTAAAATGGAACAAAGGAGAGCAAACATGTCAAGTTGCAACTGAAGAGGAGATAAACAAGGAAAGTAATTTGAAATTCAAATTTTAAATCTCCAAGAGCATTCAAAATTCAAAATTCAAGATTCAGCTTATTAAGGAAAGTGCTAAATAAGAAAAGTGGCAAATAAGGAAAGTGCAGTCAGCAGAGCAATTTGAAATTCAAATTTCAAATCTTCAAGAATCCCTTTCCTTATTGAGGAAGCCAAATCTCAAGAAGATACACATTCAAAATTTGAAATTCAAAATTCAGCTTGTTAAGGAAGCCAAAGAAGACATACTTGCCCCCCAAGTCTTGCACATTCAAAATTCAAAATTCAAAAAGAGGCTCCACCTCACTAATGTACACTTGGGCGACAAGGGCAGCAACTTGGGCAGCAAGGAGACCTAGGGCAACACTTTCAACTATAAAAAGACACATAAGGAGCCTCCCCATGCTTTTTCTACTCTCCCTTGGACATACATACGGGTTGCAAGTGGCCACATCTCTTCTTCATCTCTTTCTTTATTTTTTGTTTTGTTTCAGCCATGAGTGGCTGAAACCTTTTTTTCTAGTTGAAGATTGGTTGATACTTTAGTTGTTTTATGGATTGGGAGATCTAAACACACATTGTTTAACTTTTGTTTTTCAATATTCATGCAATCTCATGCTTAATTCCATTGTTGCTTTGTTATTTTAATCAATATGGCCAATTGAATCTTGATTGCAATGTAATAATTTGTTAGTTTGGATATTTTTAAGTCCGTAATTGCTTGGATTTTTCAAACACAAGTAACTCTTGGTGTAAAAACTAAGTAAATTGCATGATCTAGCGATATCACCATGCGTTTGGATAGCTAGAATTAGGTCTCTCGATTTCTTAATACAATTGATAGTTGTTAGATGCCTAAGGCCCAAGGACGTTCCTTGGCAACTTGTTGATCAGTGATTGGTTAGAGGACGTTGCCTAATTTATGCTTAAGGAGGGATATGGTGGTGAGAAGCGTCTTCCATCTCCATAACTAATTTATTGAATCAAACAAAGGAACCTAAGTATCAATAACTAGCGGTTGTCGAAGCCGGTCAAAAATAACTTTTCCGGTTATCAATAATATTACTACTGTAGATAATGGTAAAGGATCGAATCCACAGAGAATTGAAAACTTATCTATTTTTCTTAACAAGACCAAGAGAATTGACTGCAAGCGAAACTAAAAGCAAAATAAATTCAAATGAGATAAATCTGAAACCAACTAAACTGAAAGTAAAATGGGGGTTTGAGATTGATTCAATTTAACAACTACTGAAAGCAATTAAATAAGCAAATAATAAAATAAAAAGGGAAATCAAATATGAGAAAGCTCTAGTTGAAGAGTTGGATCCATTTCAGTTGTTGGGATTTATCATTGAAACTTATGTTCTTTTGATTAATTCAATAGATTAGTTATGGAGATGGAAAACGCTTCTCACCACCATGTCTCTCCTTAAGATTAAACCAATTAGGGAACGTCCTCTAATTAATTACTAATTAACAAATTGCCAAGGAATGTCCTTGGACCTTAGGCATCAAAACAATTGTTAATTGCATGAAGAGATAGAGAGATCCAATCCTAGCTACTCAAACGCATGAGATGTTGCTAGATCATACAATTTCCATAGTTTTTATACCAAGAGTTCTTATGTTTGAACAATCCAAGAAATTACGGACTTAAAATTATCCAAACTAACAATATATTACCTTGCAATCAAGAATCAAGTGGCCAATTTGATCAAAACAACAAAGCAATAATAGAATCAAGCATGAAATTGTATGAATATTGAATAAACCAAAGACAAACAGTTTATGTTCAGATCTCACAATCTATAAAACAACTTAAGTTTCAACCAATCTTCAACTAGAATAAAAGGTTTCAGCCACTCATAGCTGAATTAAAAACCAAAATAAAAAAACAAAGGAAGAAGAAGAGATGGTATCACTTGCAATCCTGTAGGTGTGTCCAAGGGGGTCTAGAAAAAGCTGTGGGGAGGCTCCTTATGTGTCTTTTTATAGTTGAAAGTATTGCCCTAGGTCCTTACATGCTGCCCTTACTGCCCAAGTTGTGTCTGAAAAGGAAAGAATTGCGTTGCAATCTCTTCCGAAGGCAAGAGGGGCGCGCGGATGCTCTGTAGAGGGAAGTTGGCGTGCGCGGATGGATGTGGAGAAGGGAAAGTGAATCTATCCAGTCTTTCCTTTTTAGGTGGAGCCTTCGTTTGAATTTTGAATGCTGAATGGAGAAGAGGCAAGTGCGTCTTCATGAAATCTTATTGCCTAAATAGGAAGATATGACTGCTGCAGTGTGTGCACATCTTTGAACAAGGAAAGAAAGATCTGCGATTTGAATTTCAAATAATCTTCTGACTGAGCTTTCCTTATTTGCTTTTGCTTCTGCACTTTCCTTATTTGAAAACTTTCATTTTCTGAAAACTTTCCTTTTTTGGCACTTTCCATATTTGGCACTTTTTGGCAGTTTTAAGAGCATTTTCACCAAATTGTCTCTTTACACCTATTATCTGTAAAACATGATTAAAACCTTAAAATTAGGCAGAAAAGATGCAAATAAACATCAAGAACATAAAGTGGAAGTGGACTAAAATATGCTCTATCAAATACCCTCACACCTAGCCTTTTGCTTGTCCTCAAGCAAATAAACTTAGTCAAACAAGCTTTCTTTGCTACTTTATCCTTATTTCCACTTAAGCTCTTACTCAAGACACCTATTTTGAATCATTGCAGTGAAGAATATATGCATGAAGATTACTCACCTTCTTTCCTTGTTTCCCTTTACTTACTATGGCTAGGATTTATTTTCCTCAAGAGAGAGATTACACATGCACATGTTCTTATTCAGTTAAGACTTTTTCTAGCTTTCAGAGTGATTTGCCCTTACCTTGAAGTACTATATTCAGCCTTTTTCACATTAATCTTGCTTGAAAAAGTCACCAACCTTTTGACGTGAAGGTACATATTGGTGATACCCGCCCCCAGTTACTCAGTCGGTCACCTGTCCAAGTGGCTACTAGCACTGTTCATAGTCTTTCAACCATTGGAACAGTTTTCAATTTGTGCTCATGAAGTCTAGGCCTTTGCTGAATTTCTTTAATCAATGCATTGGGCAAATCAACACCAATTGCTAAATCAAGTCATGTTAAGTTCTTTCACACAAATTTCAATTCATTCTCTCTAATGAGTGTCATCAATATATTTTTCACCATGGAAAGCTCAAAAATTTAATTCAAAAGGTAATTCTTAAATATGAATACAACTCACTGCAATTGATTCAACATAAGTGTAACACCCCGGAAACCGGTACCTCCCTGTAACGGCCCAAAGTGCTCGGCACTAGGATCCAGATCGGCTTAAGGCCGCCTAGACCCGTAGTAAGCCTGCTATGACCTCTGTGTACCTGGTAAAATCCCATACATGATCCAACTCGACTACTCATTATACTTTCTTTCTCTGTAAAACAACTACCAGACTTAACCTTTAAAACATCAGACATCTCAGTCTGAAATAGCCCTCAGGGCTAAACCAGTGATACTTACCAAGTAACCTCCATGCACTATGCTCTGAAACATAGAACCCACTCTGTAGGGTCAGCATATCATAAGTTAACCTTGGCTACCATAGAGTCACAGGAATCAAACCTGGTCTTCCCTCTGCACTGGTCTTGGGTCAAGGGAATGAAACCCTATCTTCCCTCACAGTTATCATTCACTGGGTTTTCGAAACACAACATTGATTAAGTCTGTTTTGACACAGTTCTCATCAAGAAACTGAAAACAGGATACATGCATATACAAGGGATAAACACACACTAGGCAAAGCACATTCTAAACCATATCATACTGACTTACTAGCTATTACATGCCTTTCCGTAGATTTCTTTAATTTACATCATGTCCACACTATTCTATTACACATGCAGTCTTCTAATCAACACTCTGTTGTTGCTGACTTTCCCTGCTATACTGAACCTGCAAAACTGGGATTAAGGGAAAGGGATGAGCTTCTAAAGCCCAGTGAGTAGAAACACTGTAAAACAGTTCAGTAAAACACACTTACATGAATGTGGCACAACACAAACATTTCACATCTCGGATTAGACATGACCTCAAAACTCCCTCGACAGGCTATTGATGTCGCCTTGGTCCAATCCCCACTATCAGTACATAATGCAATGCACCATATTCGTGATTCTAATGCAAACATCCTACATAACATGGTATTCATGATGCATGATCTGTGCTAAAGCATTCCATTTTCTTAGTATAAAAGCGTTAGTTTAGTTCTACTCACCTCTGCTCCTCTAGCAGAAAACTGACCTGACGCTGCAACCACTAACACTGGTGACCTCCTCGATCTCTCGGGTCCAATCCTATACCAATGGATTCAAATGAGGTGTCAAACAGACTCTTATCAACTCATAAACAACTTCCCAAAACCCCTTAACACGCTCTTAGAACAATCACAAAAAGCATACAAAAGAAAAGCTAGACAGAACACATTTGGCAGCAGGTTCGGCGGCCGAATGCCCTGTCCAGAGCCGAAACTTGCATACTTTCGGCGACCGAATCTCCACTTTCGGCTGCCGAACCCTTTCGGGGGCAAGGTTCGGGGGCCACAACACACTCCAGAGACGAAAGTCTCTAACCTTCGGCGGCACCTTCGGCGGCCGAAACCCCTAAACAGAGTCGAACCTTAAAACACTCGGGGCAAGCTGTGGCAGCCTAAGCCACCATGCAAGAGGTTCGGCGGCCGAATGCTCCTTCGGCTGCCGAACCTGAGTTCTTCAAGAACTCAGCTTCACTCGCAACCTAGCTCCTCCATCCTTTCCACCTCTCTAAACATGCATAACTCCATTCCTTAACACACATATACTCACGTATATGAACAAAGGGGTCCAAAACTAACTTACAACCCCAACAAAACAACAAACATAACACATATACAAGCTTGCATGCATAACTCATCAAAAACCAAACTTAAACCCTACACATGCAACTCTACCCTTAACCTCTTTAAAAGCTGTTATAAATCCTTAAAACAAGTTAAAAAGCTGTCCTTACCTCTGAAAACAGAAGCTGATCAACCTGAACCTAAGAATAAACCTTTGCAAAGTTGCTAAAAACAAAGCAAGTGACTCATGGAGACGTGGCCTCACCTCAGGAAGTGAAAGGAATAGAAATCCATCCATTTCACCGACTGGAGGCGCTGAAATAGAGGGCTGGCCGACTCACCTTCGGCTGCCAAACCTGCATGCAAAACCATGCAACGTTCGGGGGCCGAACATGACCTTCGGAAGCTGAATCTATAACACTTTCGGCGGCCGAACATTACCTTCGGCGGCCGAACATGGCAAAAGTCCCCATAGTCTTTGCTCTTCAAAACTTAATCCAAAACTCATTCAAAACACATTAAATACGTAAACCAGTTTAGAAATCATTCTCTTACCCTTCTAACACTGACATCCTCGAATTCCACCGGACGGTAAGAATTCCGATGCCTGAGCTAGCCGGGTATTACAATAAGTTTAAAGAGTCATCACATCAATGGGGTCATGGAAAGAAAAGCGCATTCAACATAGTCTATTAGTTTGAGTAGAGAAATCAAAAAGAAGAAGATTGTGGTTGTGTGTATTATTGAAAGCAAAAATGAAAACAAACTAAAAGAAAGCTGAAAGGAAAAAAGTCGCATAAATTGAAAGAAAAAAAAGAAGAAAAATCGCAAAAAACTGAAAGGAAAAAAATTTCGCAAATCTGAAAAGAAAAGAAGAAGAAGAAGAAATTCAGAGATATGCACCCCCACACCTAATTCATACATTGTCCTCAATGTATAAGAAACATAAAAGAGCAAAGAAAACTGAGTATTCCCCTGGGTGTGGTGTGCATGGTGCGATCCACTTGATCAAGGCTCAAGTAATTGGGGAAGGGAAAAGGGTCCCAGCTGCATTGAGTAGAAAGTGTAGCACTCCTTTTGATATGGTCATTATCCATCCTATTTTTTCCATGTACTCATAAAGTAACATGATTAGCTTCTCCTCTTTCAGATGAGGTGTGCCTCTAGCTCTCATGTTTGCATTCTTGAGCACTTCCAACTTCAATTCATATTTCTCTATAGCTAGCTGCAATTTAGTACTGAATTCAGGCAAAAAAAATTCTACCTTATCCGGAGGTTTGGGAAGGCATTGATCCACATGCTCCTTTGGTTTGGGCTCTTGGAATACCATTTGTTCCTTGTGAGCATGGGCTATTTGCGTTGGATCTATGGCTGAACTGGTTTTCGGTTCCTCTTTCTGCGCATGACTTACCTAAAAGGGATGATTGTCCTGTTGTTCAAGCTGAAGAGGCGTGCCTAGAATGCTCTCTGTCTGTGCAAGGTTGATTTGCGCACCAAGCTGAAGTGGTGCGGTCTGCTTCTGTTCATTCTGCGCATGGCTGCAGTCCACCTGTTGGATGCAACAGTCAGTTTCTTTCAGTTCTGGCTCTTTCTGGCTCTCTTCCCTGCATAGATCATTATTTAGTATATCATCTTGATTTATATAAAAGACATCTTTGCTCAAACAATCAATGATATCTAAGTCAACAGGTTCTGTTTGACCATTTTGTTTGGACGAACAGTATTCTGGTTGTTTCTCTTCAGCAGCTTGTTCTTGTACTTGCAAACTTTCATCATCTGTCTCATCATCTTGAAACTCTTCCTCTCTTCTTAACATGCTTGCATTCATTGAGGTGGTCATTTGTTCTATCTGCTATTGGATGCTTTGCATAGAACTTGCAAATGTCTCCATCATCTTCTCAAGGTGCTGGTTGGTACTTTGAGGTGCCGGTTGAGTTTGATATCCTTGATAATTTTGGTAATTGTTAGCTCCAGTATAGCTGAAGTCTGGATAGTCTCCCCAACCTAAATTGTATATGTTAAAGTAGGGATCATGTCTTGGCTATTCATAGAATCCTCCAAATGCATGCACTGGTTGGTTATACTCATAAAGTGTAGGACATTGATCGGTTGGGTGTCCCACATATGCACAGATCCTACATGGCCGAGGTGGCTAAGATGCTTGAATCTGTTGAACTAGTCCTATGGCAAAATCTTTCATAAAAGATGTCAGTTCAGACATTTGAAAAGGAAGATCAAATGTACTTACCTCATCTATGATTCAAATATGTGATGGTGGCTTTTTTTTTCCTGATTAGGTCCTGAAAGAAAAACAAATAAGTTAAATCAACTCCCCGGCAACGGTGCCAATTTTTAACTCGCGGTTGTCGAAGCCGGTCAAAAATAACCTTTCCGGTTATCAACAATATTACTACTGTAGATAGTGGTAAAGGATCGAATCCACAGAAAATTGAAAACTTATCTATTTTTCTTAACAAGACCAAGAGAATTGACTGAAAGCGAAACTGAAAGCAAAATAAATTGAAACAAGATAAATCTGAAACCAACTAAACTGAAAGTAAAATGGGGGGGTTTTGAGATTGATTCAATTTAACAACTACTGAAAGCAATTAAATAAGCGAATAATAAAATAAAAAGGGAAATCAAATATGAGAAAGCTCTAGTTGAAGAGTTGGATCCACTTCAGTTGTTGGGATTGATCATTGAAACTTATGTTCTTTTGATTGATTCATTAGATTAGTTATAGAGATGGAAAACGCTTCTCACCACCATGTCTCTCCTTAGGATTAAACCAATTAGGGAATGTCCTCTAATTAACTACTAATTAACAAATTGCCAAGGAACGTCCTTGGGTCTTAGGCATCAAAAAAATTGTTAATTGCATGAAGAGATAGAGAGAACCAAGCCTAGCTACTCAAACGTATGAGATGTTGCTAGATCATACAATTTCCTTAGTTTTTACACCAAGAGTTCTTATGTTTGAAAAATCCAAGCAATTACGGGTTTAAAATTATCCAAACTAATAATATATTACCTTGCAATCAAGAATCAAGTGGCCAATTTGATCAAAACAACAAAGCAATAATAGAATCAAGCATGAAATTGTATGAATATTGAATAAATCAAAGACAAACAGTTTATGTTCAGATCTCACAATCCATAAAACAAGTTAAGTTTCAACCAATCTTCAACTAGAATAAAAGGTTTCAGCCACTCATGGCTGAATCAAAAACAAAAAAAATAAAGAAAGGAAGAAGAAGAGATGGTATCACTTGCAATCCGGTAGGTGTGTCCAAGGGGGTCTGGAAAAAGCTGTGGGGAGGCTCCTTATGTGTCTTTTTATAGTTGAAAGTGTTGCCCTAGGTCCTTACATGCTGCCCTTGCTGCCTAAGAGGTGGTTGCTGCCCAAGTTGTGTCTGAAAAGGAAAGAATCGCGTTGCAATCTCTTCAAAAGGCCAGAGGCGCGCGCAGATGCTCTGCAGAGGGAAGTTGGCGCGCGCGGATGGATGTGCAGAAGGGAAAGTGAACCTGTCCAGTCTTTCCTTTTTAGGTGGAGCCTTCATTTGAATTTTGAATGCTGAATGCAGAAGAGGCAAGTGCATCTTCATGAAATCTTGCTATCTAAATAGGAAGATATGACTGCTGCAGTGTGTGCACATCTTTGAACAAGGAAAGAAAGATCTGCGATTTGAATTTCAAATAATCTTCTGACTGAGCTTTCCTTATTTGGTTTTGCTTCTACACTTTCCTTATTTGAAAACTTTCATTTTCTGAAAACTTTCCTTATTTGAAAACTTTTCTTTTTTGGCACTTTCCATATTTGGCACTTTTTGGCAGTTTTAAGAGCATTTTCACCATATTGTCTCTTTACACCTATTATCTGTAAAACATGATTAAAACCACAAAATTAGGCAGAAAAGATGCAAATAAACATCAAGAACATAAAGTGGACTAAAATATACTCTATCAATCAATTATCAATCCCAATAACTAAAGTGGATCCAATTCTTCAACTAGAACTTTTCTCATATTTGAATTCCTTTACTTTAATTATTCGCTTTACTTTATTGCTTTCAGTCTTAGTTTAATTGTATCAATCTCAAACACCCCCTTTTTACTTTACTTGCAATTTGTTTTTATTTTACTTTCAGTTTGTTTTCTTAGTCTTGTTAAGGAAAATAGATGAGTATCAATTTCCTCTGGATTCGATCCTTTTACCACTATCTGCAGTTGTAAAATTATTGATAACTGAAAAGATTATTTTTTACTGGCTTCGACAACTGCACTGTCAAGTGGTAAGTAAAATAATCAATCTTTGGCATATTCATCAAGTGAGAATGGGAATGCTCTCAGTTTTACGTGCTCTTCATATATGCCTTGCGGCCTTATGGATGAACATACTATGTGAAATTCTTTCAAGTGCTTATGTGGATTTTCATTCTCCAAACCTCTAAATTTAGGTAGTAGATGTATCAAACCTGTTTTGAGCTCAAAAGGGAGTGTCAATGGCGGATAGGTGAAGCACCATAGTTGCTTGGTCGCCTATAGGGGCTGCCAACTCTCTCAATGTTCTTTCTCTTGGTATTGGTGGCCTCATTGCTGGATTTTCTAGTATGAGTTCATCATGGACAGCAGGTTCTGTATGTGCAGCAGGTTGTACATTATTTTCAGCCATCTCTGCGGCTGTTTGGTCAAGTTCAGAAGATGTTGATTCAGGTTCTGCGATTGTAGGTTCCTTAGCGGCAGATTCGGTGGTGGCTTGCTCCCAAAGTCGGGTTGCTTGCTTCCCAAGTCGCTTGATTGTACGCTCAATTTCTGGATCGTAAGGCACAGTTTTCTTACGTCTAGCCCTGGTCATGAAAGAAAAATAAATTAGTTAAATTAACTCCCCGGCAACGGCGCCAATTTTTGACTGTGCGATTGTCAAAGCCGGTTAAAAATAACCTTTTTGGTTATCAACAATTTTACAACTGTAGATAGTGGCAAAAGGATCGAATCCACAGGGAATTGATACTTACCTATTTTCCTTATCAAGACCAAGTAAATAAACTGAAAGTAAAATAAAAGGGGGGTTTGGAGATTGATGAACTAAACTAGAATTAAAAGTAATAAAGTAAAGCAAATAATTAAAGTAAAGAAATTCAATAATGAGAAAAGCTCTAGTTAAAGAATTCGATCCACTTCAGTTGTTGGGTTTGATCATTGACACTTAGGTTCCTTTTTTTGATTCAATAAATTATTTATGGAGATGGAAGACGCTTCTCACCACCATATCCCTCCTTAAGAATAAATTAATTAGAGAACGTCCTCTAATCAATAATCAACAAGTTGCCAAGGAACGTCCTTGGGCCTTTGGCATCTAACAACTATCAATTGCATTAAGAAATAGAAAGACCTAATTCTAGCTACCCAAACGCATAGTGATATTGCTAGATCATGCAATTTCCTTAGTTTTTACACCAAGAGTTACTTGTGTTTGAATAATCCAAGCAATTATGGACTTAAAACTATCAAAACTAACAAATTATTACCTTGCAATCAAGAATCAATGGGCCCTATTGATCTAAACAACAAAGCAACAATGGAATTAAGCATGAAATTGCATAAATATTGAAAAACGAAAGATAAACAGTGTATGTTCAGATCTCCTAATCCACAAAACAATTAAAGTTTCACCTATTTTCAAATAGAAAAGGAGGTTTCAGTCACTCATGGCTGAAACAAAACAAAAAACAAAAGAAAGAGAAGAGGAGAGGAACCAATCGGCACTTGGAGAGGAAGGAGAGGTGCGGCCACTTGCAATCCGAATGGGGGAGAGAGTCCAAGAGGTGGAGCAGCTCCTTATGTTCTCTTTTATAAATGAAAGGGTTGCCCTAGGTCTCCTTGATGAGGTGGAGCCTTCTTTTGAATTTTGAATTTTGAATGTCCTCTTTTGAATTTTGAATTTTGAATTCTTGGAAGGCAAGTGCACCTTCTTGAGATTTAGCTTCCTCAACAAGGGAAAGACTTCTTGAAGATTTGAAATTTGAATTTCAAATTACTCTATTAAATGTACTTTTCTTATTTATCTTCACTTCAGCTGCAACTTGACTTGGGCAAACAACTTGTTCTCCTTTATCCTATTTTAGGCAATTTTAAGAGCATTTTCACCAAATTACCTCTTTACACCATGTTCTGCAAAATAAGATCAAAACCACAAAATTAGGCAGAAAATGTGCAAATTAACATTAATAACAACATAATAAAATGGTCTAAATTTGGTATGATAAAAAATGTCAAGAAACTCTCTGACTACTGGCACTGAATCTTGTTCCCTAACCTGACCATTTAACTCTCTAACATGAGCAAGAAACCCCTGACAAACCCTCCTAAGCAACCTATGAGCCTGCAGAGCAGATATCAAACCTCTAGACATACCTATCTTGTCCCCTCGGAAGACTACCTCTGATCCATCTTGTTCTCTGAACTTGACTACCTTGTCTCTGCAGTCCAAGGTAGCACCATGAGTAGAGAGCCAATCCATCCCTAGAATGACGTCAAAATCAGTCAAATCTAGAACTCTAAGGTCAGTTGGAAGGCACTTATCCTCAATAAAGACTGGACTGAACAGGCAGACTGACTCTGCCACAAATGGATAACACTTGGGCCCACTAACCCAAAGAGGACACTCTAGCCCATAAGCTATCAAACCCAAACTATCTACGGCTCTCGGAGAAACAAAAGAATGAGAGGCATCAGGGTCCATAAGAGTATACACATCAGAACATCCAATAGTGAGTTTACCTTACACCACTGTGTTTGATGTGTTGGCCTCCTGTTGTGTTATGGTAAAGATCCTTGCTAGAGCTGAAGGACCTTCCCCTTGGGAACCTGCTGAAGAAGAGGTTGTCCCTCTCCCTCGACCTCGCGTCTCTATCCTGAGATGTGGCTAAAGCTGCTGGCTGAGCCATATTGCCAGAAGCTGTCTGTTGGCACTGTGCCATCATAGCTGCACTGGGACACTCACGTGCCATGTGCCCCTCCTGTCCACATCTGAAACAAGCTATAGTCCCAAACCGACAAAACCCTTTGTGCGGTTTACCACATCTCATACATCCAGAGCTATCTGAACCAGAGCTTGAACCACTACCCATTCCCAGACCGGACTTCAATATGCTCCAGAACTTGTTCTTCTTTGGCATCCTAGTAGATTTGTTCCACTTTTTACTTCCTGTGTCGGCTGCATTTAGAGAAGAGAGATCGAATTTTCCTGGACTCAGAGTTTTGGAACCCGAGGACTATGCCACCTGCTACTTTACTGTCCCCTGTATGATGGCACTAGCCTCCATTTTCCTGGCTACATCCACTATAGTGTGGAAGCTCTCTCTCTCTGCTGCTAAAATCAGGGAGGAATACCTAGAGTGGAGTCTCATGGTATACCTCCTAGCCTTCTTCTGGTCAGTGTCATAAGCCTGACCCACAAACTGAAGCAACTCCAAAAACTTGTCTGTATACTCATCCACGCTCATATGTTCAGTCTGTCTCAACTGCTCAAATTCTATCACCTTTAACTCCTTCAAATTGTCTGGAAAAGCCCACCCTGCAAACTCATTTGCAAATTATTCCCAAGATAGGCTATCCTGATTCGGGTCCACATAGTTCTTGAACTATTCCTTTGCCTTCTTGCATTTCAGAGTGAACCCCGCCATCTGAATGGCTCTGCTATCACTGGCCCCTAACTCATCAGCTATCATTTTCACTGTCTTGAGGTACTCAAATGGATCATTACCTGTTTTATACTTAGGAGCATCCAACTTCAGGTAGTCCGTCATTTTCACCTTGCTCCCTGCTGATGGGTTAGGTTTGGGTGGTTGGGTTTTAGAAATTTCTGGTTCTGCTGGGGGAGGAGGTGGTGCAGCATTCCCTAGATTAGGGTTTGCTGGATTCTGATAATAAAAGGGTGGAGGTGAAAACATAGGGTAAGGTGGATATGGTGGGTAGTAGGAAGGATAGGGCATGTGTGAGGGGTACGGGTGGTAGCTAGAGAAATCTGATGGGCCTCCCATCGGATACCTGGGTCCCTATGGGTAGGGTTGGTACTGAGGTGGGTAAGCAAAACCCGAGGCTTCAGCGCCTCCTTCAGATTCTCCCATACCCTCTCCTAAAAAACTCACACCCAGACTTCCGTCTCTTCTTTGATCATCCTCCACTATTTCCCTAATATCTGCAGACATCCTTCCCGGATTTGTTCTTCTTCTGTTTACATCAAAAGACCTTCTAGGGTCCCTTGACGTTTCAGATTCTCCCATACCCTCTCCTGAAAAACTCACACCCAGACTTCCGTCTCTTCTTTGATCATCCTCCACTGTTTCCCTAATATCTGCAGACATCCTTCCCGGATCTGTTCTTCTTCTGTTTACATCAAAAGACCTTCTAAGGTCCCTTGACGTTTAACCTCTATTAGTCCTACTCGATCGTGCTTTGACAGAGCAGTAGGAGGAAGGGCATCCATGCCCTCATTTTCAGGTGGAACTCTGGTCAATCATGCAGATTGACGTGAGCCTCGCATTCTATCTTCTGAAAAACAGCGTATATCACATAACATTAGCATCATATGGTTCATGTGGACACACATGAACCCACAACATATACATAACATCTCATTAATGCACATGCATACTATCATGGTATTACACATCATCATGCATTCATCAAGACAGGACTTTACATCCTATCCTAGAGGACATGATTTTTCCTAATGTGCTTGCCCTTCTATAACATCTATGAGCCCAACACTCTAGGTCCGACCATATGAACCTAGGGCTCTGATACCACTCTGTAACAAATCGAAAATCGAACCGCTACCGGCGCTAGGATTCAGATCGACTTAAGGTCGCCGGAACCCATAGTGATCAGTCCAAATTTAGACCATTTTATCATATTGTTATTGATGTAAAGATGTTAATTTACACTTTTTTCTGCCTAATTTTGTAATTTTGATTTTATTTTGCAGAAAATGGTGTAAAGAGGTAATTTGGAGAAAATGATCTTAAAACTGCCTAAAATGGAACAAAGGAGAATAAGCATGCCAAGTTGCAACTGAATAAGAGATAAATAAGGAAAGTGCAGTCAGCAGAGCAATTTGAAATTCAAATTTCAAATCTTCAAGAATCGCTTTCCTTATTAAGGAAGCCAAATCTCAAGACGATGCACATTCAAAATTTGAAATTCAAAATTCAGCTTGTTAAGGAAGCCAAATCTCAAGAAGACATACTTGCCTCCCAAGTCTTACACATTCAAAATTCAAAATTCAAAAAGAGTCTCCACCTCATCAATGCAACTTAGGCGGCAAGGGCAGCAACTTAGGCAGCAAGTAAAGAGCTAGGGAAGCACATAAACACTATAAAAGATCACCTTAAGGAGCCGCACAAGGCTTCTCCTTTCTCACTCTCTCTCTCAATTCAGCTTCGGCGCACACTCACTCCACGTCCTACTGCCGGCCACTTCTCCTTCTTCCTTTCTTTTTTTTTTTTTTTGAGTTTTGTTTCAGCCATGAGTGGCTGAAACCCTTTTTTTCTAGTTGAAGATTGGTTAATACTGTAGTTGTTTTATGGATTGGGAGATCTGAACACACATTGTTTATCTTTTGTTTTTCAATATTTATGCAATTTCATGCTTAATTCCATTGTTGCTTTGTGGCTTAGATCAATAGAGCCAATTGATTCTTGATTGCAAGGTAATAATTTGTTAGTTTGGATAGTTTTAAGTCCGTAATTACTTAAATTATTCAAACACAAGTAACTCTTGGTGTAAAAACTAAGAAAATTACATGATCTAGCAATATCACCATGCGTTTGGGTAGCTAGAATTAGGTCTCTCTATTTCTTAATGCAATTGACAGTTGTTAGATGCCGAAGGCCCAAGGACGTTCCTTGGCAACTTGTTGATTAGTGATTAGTTAAAGGACGTTCCCTAATTGATTTATGCCTAAGGAGGGATATGGTGATGAGAATCGTTTTCCATCTCCATAACTAATTTATTGAATCAAATAAAGGAACCTAAGTATCAATGATCAATCCCAACAACTGAAGTGGATCCAATTCTTCAACTAAAGCTTTTTTCATTATTTGAATTACTTTACTTTATTATTTGCTTTACTTTATTGCTTTTGGTATTAGTTTAATTCATCAATCTCAAAACCCCCCTTTTATTTTACTTTCAGGTTATTTTACTTTCGGTTTATTTACTTTCAGTTTGTTTGCTTGATCTTGATAAGGAAAATAAATAAGTATCAATTCCCTGTGGATTTGATCCTTTTGCCACTATCTGCAGTTGTAAAATTGTTGATAACTAAAAAGGTTATTTTTGACCGGCTTCGACAACCGCACAGTCATGTAGCAAGCCTACTATACATCCGAGGTACCTGATAGAATCCCATACATGATCATACATTATAACAAAAACTTAAATATTCCATGAAACCAAGCTCAACATGTACATGTATCATACAGAAAATGTAAAACCTATACTAGAACCCTCATCAAATGCTCTAGTATGGTAAACATCACATGCCTCAAGTTTGGTTCAAACATAACTCATAATTAATACTTTTACATAAAAATCATGTAAACAGGGATTACAAGGACTAAAACTAGGGCAAAGCACAATTCTAATCCATTAAACAATACATGCACATATTCTTTCCTTGCCTCCCTTTACCTTCTATGGCTAGTATTTGTTTTTCTCAAGAGAGAGATTATACATGCACATATTATTGTTCAGTTAAGACTTTTCCTAGTTCTCTGAGTGATTTGCCTTTACTTGAAGTACTTTATTCTTGCTTGAAAAAGTCATCAACCTTTTGACGTGAAAGTACATATTGGTGATATCCACCCCCAGTTACTCAGTTGATCACCTGTCTAAGTGGTTACTAGCTCTGGTCATAGTCTTTTGACCATTGGAACAGTTTTTCATTTGTTCTTTTGAAGTCTTTGCCTTTGCTGAATTTCTTTCTCAATGAATTGGACCAATCAACACTAATTGCTAAAATAAGCCATGTTCAGTTATTCACATAGCCTATGTGTTTGAGTAAAGCATATCAAAACAGAAAAAAGAAAAAACTGTGGCTACATGTGTGTGTATTGAAAGCAAAAAATAACAAAACTAAAAAATGTGTGCAAACTAAAAAAAATCAAAGCTAAAATGGACTTAAAATAAAAATTCAGAGATATATGCACCCCCACACCTAATTCATGCATTGTTCTCAATGTATTGGAAATATTAAAGTTCAAAGAAAACTAAGTACTCCCCTGGTGTGGTTTGTGTGGTGTGATCCACTAAACAAGCTGAGAAGGATGATGCAGTGGAACTCCTTCCACTAGTTGTACTGTGAACCCTTCATAGTATGGTTTCAGATATGGTTCATCCCAAACATCGTGTCTTGCATTCTTCTTTATTTTGTCTACATACCATAGTTCATCAGTTTGGGCATGGAAGATTTGTTCATAGAAGCCACTCTCATTTTCTTCAGATTCTGAAAGTTGACACATGGGGGGCTTCTATTTGGGTAGACAAGATTCTGCCTTATCTTGTGGTTTAGGCAGATAGTGTTCCGCATGCTCCTTTGCTTTGGGTGATTTGTCTTCCACTGGTTCCTTGTGCGCATGGTCAGTCTGTGCTTGGTCGCAGTTTATCTACTGAATGCAACAGACTGTTGCTTTCAGTTTTGGCTCCTTTGGGCTTCCTTCATCTTTCTGGATGGCCTCCCTGCAAAGATCATTGTTTAGTATATCATCTTGATTCATATCAAAAACTTCCTGACTCAAACAATCAATAAACCATAAATAGGGGACATGTCATAGGGATATTTGATAGCATCATAAACATTAAATTTTATTACTTCCCCTTCAAATTCCATGGTCAATGTGCCATCATGCACATCTATCTTAGTTCTGGATGTGCTCAAGAAAGGTCGTCCAAAAAGGACGTCTGAAGTAGTGTTGCTATTATCTTCCTCCATATCAATCACATAGAAATCTGCTGAAAAGATAAGTTGATCTACTTGCACTAGAACATCTTCTAAAACTCCTTTTGGATATACTACAGATCTGTCAACCAATTGAATCACTACTCTAGTGTCTTTCAGTGCACCTGCATTCAAAGAATTATAAATAGAGAGGCATAACATTGATTGATGCACCTAAATCGCACATAGCTTTCTTAATGCCAACATTACCAATTTTACAAGAAACAGCAAACATCCATTTATCTTTGCACTTGGCTGGGAGTTCCCTTTTTATAATAGCAGTAACAACTTCACCTACACTTACCCATTCTTTCTCAGCAAGCTTTCTACGATTAGTGCACAGTGCTTTCAAAAATTTTGCGTACCTTGGAATTTGTTTCACAGCATCTAGCAAGGGTATATTGATCTCGACTTTCCTGAAGGTGTCAAGAATCTCTCTTTCTTCTTTTTCTTTTTGTGTTTTTTTAAACCTTTTTAGGAAGGGAGGTGGAATTTTGAAACTTACTTGCTGATTTGCCTTTTGCTATGGAACTGGTTCTATTTGAGCAGTTTGTTTGGACAAACAGTGTCCTAGCTGTTTTTCTTCAATGGCTTGTCTTTGCACTTGTGAACTTCCATCATCAGTCTTGATATCTTGAAGCTCTTTCCTCCTTCTTAACATGATAGCACTTACATTTTTCCTGGGATTAGCTTCAGTTTGGGAAGGTAACTTACCTTGGGATTCAAGCTTGCTTATTGAGGTGGCTGTTTGTCCCATCTGCTATTGGAGACTGCATAGAATTTTCCAATGTCTTCATTACCTCCTCAAGGTGCATATTGGAACTTGGAGGTGCTGCTTGGGCTTGATTTCTTTGATAGTTCTAGCAGTTGTTAGCCCTAGCATAGCTAAAGTTCGGATGGTCTCTCCAACCTGGATTGTATGTGTTAGAGTATGGATCATGTCTGGGATGGCTATTGAATCCTCCAATTGCATTCACTTGCTGGTCATCCTCTTGAAGTGTAGGACATCGATCAGTTGGGTGTCCTACATGTGCACAAATTCCACATGGCCGAGATTGCTGAAGTTGTCGAGCTTGTTGAGCTTGACCTATGACAAGACTTTTCACAGCAGAGGTTAGTTCAGAAATTTGAGAAGTTAGAATAGATGTACTTACCTCATTGACTCCTCTTTGCAGTTGCTTTTCATCGCCGTATTGTCTAGATGCTGCTGTAAGTGTTGAGATCAAGTCTCTGATTGCTCGAGGTGTTCTATCTTCAATGGAACCTCCACATACTACATCAATGAATTTCCTTTCGGATGGTAGCAAACCTCTATAGAAGAATTCTATGAGCGATTTATCTGAAATGTCATGTTGGGGGCAGCCTGTACACAATCTCTTAAATCTTTCCTAATAGTCATACAAATCCTCAGTTTCTTTTTGCTTAATGCTACTTATCTCTCTTCTTATGCCTATGGCTTTAGAGGTTGGGAAATATTTATTCAGAAAAGCTCTTACCATACCATCCCAAGAAGTGATTGATCTAGGTGGTAAGTAAAATAATCAATCTTTGGCATAATCATCAAGTGAGAATGGGAATGCTCTCAGTTTAACATGCTCTTCAGATATGCCTTGCAGCCTCATAGATGAATATACAATGTGAAATTCCTTCAAGTGCTTATGTGGATTTTCATTCTCCAAACCTCTAAATTTAGGTAGTAGATGTATCAAACCTGTTTTGAGCTCAAAAGGGACTGTCAGAGGTGGATAGGTGATGCAGAGAGGTGCTTGATCACCCATAGGGGCTGCCAACTCTCTCAGTGTTCTTTCCCTTGGCATTGGTGGCCTCATTGCTGGATTTTCTGGTATTAATCCATCATGGACAGCAAGTTTAACATGGGCAGCAGGTTGTGCATTATTTTCAGCCATCTCTACGGCTGTTTGGTGAAGTTCAGAAGATGTTGCTTCAGTTTCTGCGATGGCAAGTTCTTCTGTGGCAGGTTCGGTGGTGACTTGCTTCCCAAGTCGTCTAAGTGTGCGCTCAATTTATGGATCGTAAAGCAGAGTTTCCTTGTATCCAGATCCGGTCATGAAAGAAAAATAAATTAGTTAAATCAACTCCCCAGCAACAATGCCAATTTTTTACAGTGTGGTTGTCGAAGCCGGTCAAAAATAACCTTATTAGTTATCAATAATTTTACAACTGCACATAGTGGCAAAAGGATCGAATCCACAGGGAATTGATACTTATCTATTTTTCTAAACAAGAGCAAGTAAACAAACTGAAAATAAATAAACTGAAAGTAAAATAAGGGAGGTTTTGAGATTGATTCAATTAAACTAATAATGAAAGCAATAAAGTGAAGCAAATAATTAAAGTAAAGGGATTCAAATATGAGAAAAGCTCTAGTTGAAGAACTGGATCCACTTCAGTTGTTGGGATTGATCATTGATACTTAGGCGCCTTTGTTTGATTCAATAAATTAGTTATGGAGATGGAAGACGCTTCTCACCACCATATCCTTGCTTAAGCATAAATTAATTAGGGAACATCCTCTAACTAATCACTAATCAACAAGTTGCCAAGGAACGTCCTTGGGCCTTTGGCATCTAATAACTGTCAATTGCATTAAGAAATGGAGAGACCTAATTCTAGCTACCCAAACGCATGGTGATATTGCTAAATCATGCAATTTCCTTAGTTTTTACATCAAGAGTTACTTATGTTTGAATAATCCAAGTAATTACGGACTTAAAACTATCCAAACTAACAAATTATTACCTTGCAATCAAGAATCAATTGGCCCTATTGATCTAAACCACAAAGCAACAATAGAATTAAGCATGGAATTGCATAAATATTGAAAAATAAAAGATAAACAATGCATGTTCAGATCTCCTAATCCATAAAAACAACTAAAGTTTCACCTAATCTTCAACTAGAAAAAAGAGTTTCAGCCACTCATGGCTGAAACAAAACTCAAAAAAGAAAGAAAGAGAAGAAGGAGAAGTGGTGTGGCGGCTTTGGAGTGCAAAGGGAGGTGCGGCCGAATGTCCAAGGATGAATCAATGGGGCGTGCGGCTTGGCTTGTGCTTTTATAGCATAGAGGTCTTGTCCTAGCTCTTCCTTGCTGCCCAAGTATGTTGCCCAATGTTTAACTTGCTACCCAAGTGATCAGACCAAATTTAGACCATTTTATTATGATGTTATTAATGTTAATTTACACTTTTTCTGCCTAATTTTGTGATTTTGATCTTATTTTGTAGAAAATAGTGTAAAAGGGTAATTTGGAGAAAATGTTTTTAAAACTGCCTAAAATAGGATAAAAGAGAACAAGCTTATTGCCCAAGTCAAGTTGCAGCTGAAGTGAAGATAAATAAGGAAAGTGCTAAATAAGGAAAATGGTAAATAAGGAAAGTACATTCAGCAGAGTAATTTGAAATTCAAATTTCAAATCTTCAAGAAGTCTTTCCCTTATTCAAGAAGCCAAATCTCAAGAAGATGCACATTCAAAATTCAACTTGTTCAGGAAGCCAAATCTCAAGAAGACATACTTGCCTCCCAAGTAATCAATATTCAAAATTTGAAATTCAAAAGAAGGCTCCACCTCATCAAGAAGACCTAGGCCAATACTTTCAACTATAAAAAGACACATAACACATAAGGAGCCTCCCCATGCTTTTTCTACTCTCCCTTGGACACACATACGGGATTGCAAGTGGCCACATCTCTCCTTCATCTCTTTCTTTATTTTTGGATGGCTGAAACTTTTTTTTCTAGTTGAAGATTACTTGAAACTTTAGTTGTTTTATGGATTGGGAGATCTGAACATACATTGTTTATCTTTTATTTTTCAATATTCATGCAATCTCATGCTTAATTCCATTGTTGCTTTGTTATTTTGATCAATATGGCCAATTGAATCTCAATTGTAAGGTAATAATTTGTTAGTTTGGATAGTCTTAAGTCCGTAATTGCTTGGATTGTTCAAACACAAGTAACTCTTGATGTAAAAACTAAGGAAATTGCATGATCTAGCAATATCACCATGCGTTTGGGTAGCTAGAATTAGGTCTCTCTATTTCTTAATGCAATTGACAGTTGTTAGATGCCTAAGGCCCAAGGACGTTCCTTGGCAACTTGTTGATTAGTGATTGGTTAGAGGACGTTCCCTAATTAATTTATGCTTAAGGAGAGATATGGTGGTGAGAAGCGTCTTCCATCTCCATAACTAATTTATTGAATCAAACAAAGGAACCTAAGTATCAATGATCAATCCCAACAACTAGAGTGGATCCAATTCTTCAACTAGAGCTTTTCTCATATTTGAATTTCTTTATTTTATTATTCGCTTTACTTTATTGCTTTCATTATTAGTTTAATTAAATCAATCTCAAACCCCCCCCCTTTATTTTACTTTCAGTTTATTTACCTTCAGTTTATTTTGCTTTCAGTTTATTTTCTTGGTCTTGATAAGGAAAATAGGTAAGTATCAATTCCCTATGGATTCTATCCTTTTGCCACTATCTACAATTGTAAAATTATTGATAACCAAAAAGGTTATTTTTTACCGGCTTCGACAACCGCACAGTCAAAAATTGGCACCATTGCCGGAGAGTTGATTTAACTAATTTATTTTTCTTTCATGAACAGATTTGGACGCAAGGAAAATCTGCCTTACGATCTAGAAATTGAGTGCACACTCAGACGACTTGGGAAGCAAATCACCACCGAATCTGCCTCTGAAGAGACTGCCATCGCAGAATTGATTCATGGCTAAGGTAAGTACATCTATTCTCACTGCTCAGATTTCTGAACTAACCTCTGCTATAAAAAGTTATATCATAGGTCAAGCTCAACAACTTCAGCAATCTCGGCTATGTGGGATTTGCGCATATATACGACACCCAACTGATCAATGTCCTATACTTCATGAGGATGACCAGCAAGTACATGCATTTAGAGGATTCAATAGCCAGCCTAGACATGATCCATACTCTAACACATACAATCCAGGTTGGAGAGACCATCCGAACTTCAATTATGCAAGGGCTAACAACTACCAAAGTTATCAAAGAAATCAAGCCCAAGCAGCACCTCCAAGTTCCAATATGCACCTTGAGGAGATGGTGAAATTATTGGCAAATTCTGTGCAAAGCCTCCAACAACAGATGGATCAAATAACCACCTCAGTAAGTGCAATCATGTTAAGAAGTGAGGAAGAGCTTCAAGATGTAAAGGCTGATGATGGAAGTTCACAAGTACAAGAACAAGTTGCTGAAGAAAAATAGCCAGAAAACTGTTTATCCAAACAAACTGGTCAAACAGAACCTGTTGATGGCTTAGATATCATTGATTGTTTGAGTCAAGAAGAATTTTATATAAATCAAGATGATATGCTAAACAATGATTTTTGCAGGGAGGCTAGCCAAAAAGATGAAGAAAGCCAAAAAGAGCCAAAACTGAAAGCAAAAGTCTGCTGCATTCAGCAGGTGGACTGCGACCAAACGTAGAAAGACAAAGGTCCACCCGCACCTCTTCAGCTCAGTTCACAGACAGGCCATGTGCAAAAGGAGCAAGCAGAATCCAGAGCGCCCAAACCAAAGGAGCATGCAGAACACTGCCTGCCCAAACCACCGGATAAGGTAGAATTTGTTTTGCCCAAATTCAGTACCAAATTGCAGCCACCTATGGAGAAATATGAATTGGAGTTCGAAGTGCTGCCCAATCATCTCAAAAATGCAAACATAAGGGCTAGAGGCACACCTCACCTGAAAGAGGAGAAGCTAATCATGTTACTTCATGAGTACATGAAAGAAATAGGATGGGTTATGACCAAAACAAAAGGCGTGCTACACTTTTTACTTAATTCAGTTGGGACCTTTTTCCCTCCCCCAGTTACTTGAGCCTTAATCAACTGGAGAAGGTCAAGCCCGTGACCTTAAACTAGGGTGCTACTGGAAGGCAACCCAGCGAAGGTAACTTGCCTAGTGAATCGCACCTCACAACCACACCAGGGGAGTACTCAGCTTCCTTTGAACTCTAATACATTGAGGACAATGTATGAATTAGGTGTGGGGGTGCATATATCTCTGAATTTTTATTTTAAGTCCATTTTAGCTTTGATTTTTTTTTTTTTAGTTTGCACACATTTTTCGTTTTTGTTATTTTTGCTTTCAATGCACACACACGTAGCCACAATTTTTTTTTCTGTTTTGATATGCTTTACTCAAACACATAGGCTATGTTGGATGAGCTTTCTTTCTATGACCCTATTGATGTGGTGACTCTTTAAACCTAAGTTGAATCAATTGCAGTGAGTTGTATTCATTGTTGGGAATTTCCTTTTGAATTGAATCTTTGAGCTTGACATGGTGAAAAATATATATTACTCATTAGAGAGAATAAATTGAAAGATGTGTGAATAACTGAACATGGCTTATTTTAGCAATTGGTGTTGATTTGCCCAAATCATTGAGAAAGAAATTCAGCAAAGGCAAGGACTTCAAAAGCACAAATGAAAAACTATTACAATGGTCAAAAGACTATGAACAGAGGTAGTAGCCACTTGGACAGGTGACCAACTGAGTAACTGGGGGTGCGTCTCACAAATATAGACCTTCACGTCAAAAGGTTGGTGACTTTTTCAAGCAAGATTAAAGTGCAAAAGGCTGAATAGAGTACTTCAAGTAAGGGCAAGTCACTCGAAAGCTAGAAAAAGTCTTAATTGAACAAGAACATGTGCATGTATAATCTCTCTCTTGAGTAAAATAAATACTAGCCATGGTAGGTAAAGGGAGACAAGGAAAGAAGGTGAGTAACCTTGGAGCATACATTCTTCACTGCAATACTTCATAGTAGGGATCTAGAGTAAGAGCTTAAGTGGAAATAAAGGATCAAGTAGCAAAGAGAGCTTGTTTGACTAAGTTTATTTACTTGAGGACAAGCAAAAGATTAGGTGTGGAGGTATTTGATCAGTCCAAAGTTAGACCATTTTATTATGATGTTATTAATGTTAATTTACACATTTTATGCCAAATTTTGTGATTTTGATCTTATTTTGCAAAAAATGGTGTAAAAGGGTAATTTAGAGAAAATGCTCTTAAAACTGTCTAAAATAGGATAAAAGAGAACAAGCTTGTTGCCCAAGTCAAGTTGCAGCTAAAGTGAAGATAAATAAGGAAAGTGCTAAATAAGGAAAGTGCTAAATAAAGAAAGTACATTCAGCAGAGTAATTTGAAATTCAAATTTCAAATCTTCAAGAAGTCTTTCCCTTATTCAAGAAGTCAAGTCTCAAGAAGATGCACATTCAAAATTCAACTTGTTTAGGAAGCCAAATCTCAAGAAGACATACTTGCCTCCCAAGTAATCAAGATTCAAAATTTGAAATTCAAAAGAAGGCTCCACCTCATCAAGGAGACCTAGGGCAACACTTTCAACTATAAAAAGAAACATAAGGAGCCTCCCTATGCTTTTTCTACTCTCCCTTGGACACACATACGGGATTGCAAGTGGCCACATCTCTCCTTCATCTCTTTCTTTATTTTTGGTTTTGTTTCAGCCATGAGTGACTGAAACCTTTTTTTCTAGTTGAAGATTAATTGAAACTTTAGTTGTTTTATGGATTGAGAGATCTGAACATACATTGTTTATCTTTTGTTTTTCAATATTCATGCAATCTCATGCTTAATTCCATTGTTGCTTTGTTATTTTGATCAATATGGCCAATTGAATCTTGATTGTAAGGTAATAATTTGTTAGTTTGGATAGTTTTAAGTCCGTAATTACTTGGATTGTTCAAACACAAGTAACTCTTAGTGTAAAAACTAATGAAATTGCATGATCTAGCGATATCACCATTGATACGGATCCAATAGGGCAAATTTCTAACAATGGTGTGGAGCAAACTTATGTCATTCAAATGGATCTAAAAGGAGTTCAAAATCATATTCATATGATCCATATATATTTGGGGCGTGCTTTAACTTATATGGGACAGATTTGGTGCAACACTTACAATCATAGGCTTAGGGAGCCTAATCAAACCTATGGGCTAAAACTACACAAAGGAAAGTCTAAAGTGAAGATCAAGTAAGGCTTTTGTGAAGATTCAGCTTTGTTATGATGGGCTTGCTATATTTTTATTATTTAACACTTGTTTTATTTTAGCTTTGTTTGGGCTTGTATTCTGGCCATACTTTATCTTTTAAATTTTAGAGGGTTGGGCCATGTTTTGGGCTTATGTTTTAATACTTATGTGTTATTTTAGTGTGTGATTGGGCTTGGGCCTTATGTGTTTAAGTCAGGCCCAAGAAGAGTGTCTTAGGGTTTTATTTGTTTTTCTCCTTACTATATAAGGATAAGAAACAATTGTAAGAGGTAGCTTTTAATCAAAATTTCAGAATTCTTTTCATGCCTTTGGCGTGTATTGCTTTGAGTGAGAGTGAGGATTTGCTTACATCAATTACACCAGGAATCTTGGCTTACTTATAAACTATTCGTTGTGGCGTTTGTCAGATTCTCATCTAAATCCTTCGATCATTGGTGTTTCAGCTTCTCTAAGTGTGGGGTGCCATAGAAGGTGGGTTTATCAAATCTTTGGATTTCATATCTACTTGTGCGTGTGGGTTTGAGGCTTGTGCCATAAGGTTCCGCATCAGTTGGTATCAAACCCACACTTAGAGAAGCTGAAACACCAATGATCGAAGGATTTAGATGAGAATCTGACAAACGCCACAACGAATAGTTGATAAGTAAGCCAAGATTCCTGGTGCAATTGATGAAAGCAAATCCTCACTCTCACTCAAAGCAATACACGCCAAAGGCATGAGAAGAATTCTGAAATTTTGATTAAAAGCTACCTCTTACAATTGTTTCTTATCCTTATATAGTAAGGAGAAAAACAAATAAAACCCTAAGACACTCTTCTTGGGCCTGACTTAAACACATAAGGCCCAAGCCCAATCACACACTAAAATAACACACATAAGCCCAAAACATGGCCCAACCCTCTAAAACTTAAAAGATAAAGTATGGCCAGAATACAAGCCCAAACAAAGCTAAAATAAAACAAGTGTTAAATAATAAAAATATAGCAAGCCCATCATAACAAAGTTGAATCTTCACAAAAGCCTTACTTGATCTTCACTTTAGGCTTTCCTTTGTGAGTTTTAGCCCATAGGTTTGATTAGGCTCCCTAAGCCTATGATTGCAAGTGTTGCACCAAATCTGTCCCATATAAGTTAAAGCACGCCCCAAATATATATGGATCATATGAATATGATTTTGAACTCCTTTTAGATCCATTTGAATGACATAAGTTTGCTCCTCACCATTGTTAGAAATTTGCCCTATTGGATCCGTATCAACCATGTGTTTGGGTAGCTAGAATTAGGTCTCTCTATTTCTTAATGCAATTGACAGTTGTTAGATGCCTAAGGCCCAAGGATGTTCCTTGGCAACTTGTTGATTAGTGATTGATTAGAGGACGTTCCCTAATTAATTTATGTTGAAGGAGAGATATGGTGGTGAGAAGCGTTTTCCATCTCCATAACTAATTTATTGAATCAAACAAAGGAACCTAAGTATCAATGATCAATCCCAACAACTGAAGTGGATCCAATTCTTCAACTAGAGATTTTCTAATATTTGAATTTCTTTATTTTATTATTCGCTTTACTTTATTGCTTTCATTATTAGTTTAATTGAATCAATCTCAAAATCCCCTCCCCCCTTTATTTTACTTTCAGTTTATGTACCTTCAGTTTATTTTGCTTTCAGTTTATTTTCTTGGTCTTGATAAGGAAAATAGGTAAATATCAATTCCCTGTGGATTCGATCCTTTTGCCACTATCTACAGTTGTAAAATTATTGATAACCAAAAAGGTTATTTTTGACTGGCATCGACAACCACACAGTCACCAAGTTGCTTTGATGAGGTGGAGCCTTCTTTTGAATTTTGAATTTTGAATGTGTATCTTCTTGAGATTTGACTTCTTGAATAAACTGAATTTTGAATTTTGAACGTCCTTAAAAATTTGAAATTTGAATTTCAAATTACTTTCCTTATTTATCTCCTTTTCAGTTGCAACTTGGCATGCTTGTTCTCCCTCGTTCCATTTTAGGCAATTTTAAGAGTATTTTCTCCAAATTACCTCTTTACATCATTTTCTGCAAAATAAGATCAGAATCACAAAATTAGGCAGAAAAAGTGTAAATTAACATTAATAATATCATGATAAAATGGTCTAAATTTGGACTGATCACCTACACAGATGGACTCAAATGAGGGACCAAACATAACTATTACATGACTCTAAACAATTCCCCAAGAACCCCCCTAAATATACTAAAACATACATATAAAGCAGGCAGAAGAAGGCTGGGCAGAGGACTTTCGGCGGCATGATAGAGCATAATTTAGACCATTTCATCATGATATTATTGATGTTCATTTACACTTTTTCTGCCTAATTTTGTGGTTTTAATCTTATTTTGCAGAAAATAGGTGTAAAGAGACAATCTGGTGAAAATGCTCTTAAAACTGCCCAAAAGTGCCAAATATGAAAAGTCTCAAATAAGGAAAATGTCAAATAAGGAAAGTGCAGAAGCAAAAACAGATAAGGAAGGCGCAGTCAGTAGATTATTTGAAATTCAAATTGCAGATCTTTCTTCCCTTGTTTAAAGATGTGCAGACACCTCAGCAGTCAGTTCTTCCTATTCAGGAAGCGAGATCTCAAGAAGATCCACTTGCCTCTCATGCATTCAGTATTCAAAATTTGAAATTCAAAAGAAGGCTCCACCTAAAAAGGAACGTTTGGACAGCACCTCTTCTCTTCTGCAAACCCTAGCCGCGCGCCACACCTATTCTAAAGACATGCCGTGCGCCTCCTTCCTTCTGAAAGCCTTGCCGCGCGTCTCCTTCCTTTTCAGACACAACTTGGGCAGCAAGTAAGGACCTAGGGAACACTTTCAACTATAAAAAGACACATAAAGAGCCTCTCCATGCTTTTTCTACTCTCCCTTGGGCACACCTACGGGATTGCAAGTGGCACCATCTCTTCTTCTACTTTTCTTCTTTATTTTTGGTTTTGTTTCAGCCATAAGTGGCTGAAACCTTTTATTCTAGTTGAAGATTAGATGAAACTTGGGTTGTTTTATGGATTGTGAGATCTGAACATACATTGTTTTTCTTTTGGTTATTCAATATTCATACAATTTCATGCTTGATTCCATTATTGCTTTGTTATTTTGATCAATGTGGCCACTTGATTCTTGATTGCAAGGTAATATATTATTAGTTTGAATAATTTTGAGTTCGTAATCGCTTGGATTGTTCAAACATAAGAACACTTGGTGTAAAAACTAAGGGAGTTGTATGATCTAGCAACATCTCCATGTGTTTGGATAGCTAGGATTGGATGTCTCTATCTCTTAATGCAGTTGACAGTTGTTTTGATGCCTAAGGCCCAAGGACGTTCCTTGGCAACTTGTTGATTAGTAATTGGTTAGAGGACGTTCCCTAATTAATTTATGATTAAGGAGATACATGGTGGTGAGAAGTGTTTTCCATCTCCATAACTAATCTATTGAATCAATCAAAAGAACATAAGTTTCCATGATCAACCCCAATAACCAAAGTGGATCCAATTCTTCAACTAGATCTTTCTCATTATTGATTTCTCTTTATTTTTATTATTCACTTTCTTTTATTGCTTTCAGTTAATTGAATCAATCTAAAACCCCCCTTTTTTACTTTACTTGCACTTTATTTTTATTTTGCTTTCAGTTAATTCTCTTGGTTGTGATAAGAAAGATAGGTAAGTTTTCAATTCCCTATGGATTCAATCCTTTCACCACTATCTATAGTAGTAATGTTGTTGATAACTGAAAATGTTATTTTTGACCGGCTTCGACAACTGCGAGTCACAGCAGGTTTGGCAGCCGAAGGTCCTTCACAGATCCGAAAGTCAAGGACTTTTGGGGGCGGGTTCGGCGGCCTATACTCCACATGGATCCGAAAGTCAGCAACCTTTGGGGGCAGGTTCGGCTGCCTAAACCCCTTCACAGATCTGAAAGTCTATGTTTTCAGGGGCAGGTTAAGCGGCCAAAAGGCTGCCTCAACAAGCAGCTTCAGTGGCCGAATCTTGCTTCGGCGGCCGAATCTGGGTTCTCTAGCAAGGCAAAATCCGATTCTGCCCTATGCACACAGCCACCCAACTCTCCGATCCTCACACCTAACAACTCAAAAGCATTCATACCCATTCAACATGCATAAGGGATATAAAAACTAGCCTAATCCCCAACAAGCAACATGTCCAATCTCCCCCTTGATCTGCTGCTTGTTCAGGCAAATGGCATTTTGTCTGGGCTATCTGCTCAACTAGTTTGGGCAAACTGCATTCTATTTGCTGAAGTGTTTTGGACAGACCACAGTCTATCTGCGTTGGGTGCTGGACCTATTTGGGCAAACAGCAGTTTGCCTGTTTTTTCTCTACTTTCTGTTTGGGCAAACTATTTCTATCCTCTTTGGCTCCCTTTGGTTTCCTTCACCTTCTTGGCTGGCTTCCCTGCAAAACTCATCGTTTAGTATATCATTTTGATTCATTTTAAAAATTTCTTGGCTCAAACAATCAATGATATCTAAACAATAAACAGGGGGCATATCATTGGGGTATTTCATTGCATCATAAATATTAAATTTTATTACTTTCCCTTCGAATTCCATGGTCAATGTGCCATCATGCACATCTATCTTAGTCTTGGCTATGCTCAAGAAGGGTCATTCAAGTAAGATGTCTGAGGTAGTGTTGTTATTATCTTCCTCCATATTAATCACATAGAAATCTACTGGAAAGACAAGTTGGTCCACTTGGACTAGAACATCTTCTAGAATGCCTTTTGGATATACCACGGATTTGTCAGCCAATTGTATGACCACTCTAGTGTCCTTAAGTGTACCTACATTCAAAGAGTTATAAATAGAAAGAGGTATAATATTAATTGACGCACCTAGGTCACACATGGCCTTTTTGATGCCCACGTTGCCAATTTTGCAAGAGACAGCAAACATCCCTTTGTCTTTGCATTTGGCTAAAAGTTTCCTCTTTATGACAGCTGTAACAACCTCCCCCACACTTACCTTTTCTTTCTCAGCAAGTTTTCTTCGATTTGTGCACAATTCTTTCAAGAACTTTGCATACCTTGGTATTTGCTTTACAGCATCTAGCAAAGGTATGTTACTTTCCACTTTCCTAAAGGTATCAAGAATTTCTTTTTCTTCTTTTGCTTTTTGTGATTTTACAAACCTTTTTGGAAAGGGAGGTGGAATCTTGAATGTTGCTTGCTGATCTGGATTCTAGTTATATGTTGAATCTGTCTGTCCAGTCTGTTTGGGCAAACAGTTTTATGCCTTGTCTGACTGTTTGGACAAATAGTTTTTGTCCTGCTGTGTAACGATCCAGAAATCGGACCGCTACCGGCGATAGGATTCAGATCGACTTAAGGTCGCCGAAACCCGTAGAAAGCCTAACATACATCCTGTACATCTGATAAAATCCCATACATGATCATACATTTTCATAAAAATTTTAAACTTTTCATATACCAAGCTTGACCTGTGCATGCATCATAACAGTATACATAAAACCCCTTACTGGAGCCCTCATCAAATGCTCCAGTTGGGTCAACATCTCATATGTCAAGCCTGGTTCAACATAAAACATCATTAAAATATTTCCATAAAGATCATGTACAACAGGGATTTATAATAAACATGAAGGCCAAGCACAATACTAATCCTTATTATATTACTTTACATTACATCAGATGTCATTTCATGTCCACTACTAATCTATTACATATACAACGCCTTTACCCTTGCTGACTTCTTATGCTATCTCTGACCCTGCAACCTGGGAGTTAGGGGAAAGGGGTGAGCTACTAAAGTCCAGTGAGCAGAACGGTAAAACAATTTTAATAACATATGCTTTCATAAAATGCATCACATCACAAACAATTCACATCAAGGATGGACTTGTCACCAATAACCCTCTACTTATCCAACTGTGCCAGAGGCGTAGAATGGGCCTTACTGGACTTTCTCTTAAACATGACGTAACATAACATATCCAATGTGCCAGGGGCATAGAATGAGCCTCACTGGTCTTTCTCTCACATCGTGCCAGGGGCGTAGAATGGGCCTCACTGGACTTTCATACCGTATCATAACATATCATATCGAAGGCTAGTGGGTCATCCAATATCCATCCACATCAACATCATATTATGCAATCCATCATATTCGTGAATTCTAATGCAAAACAACCTAGTACATATCATGGCATTCGTGATGCATGAACGTGCTAAAAATTTCATTTACTTTAAAACATAGGTTCAGTTCTACTCACCTCTGGCTGACGCTGGACTGACTCTGAAATAGCTAACTCTGCCGGCCTCCTCGGTTCCTCGGGTCCGATCCTACACAGGTGGACTCAAATGAGGGACCAAACAAACTCTAACATGACTCTAAACAACTCCCCAAAAACCCCCTAAAACATCATCAAAACATGCATAGAAAACTAACAAAGGAAGGTTGGACAGGGGACTTTCGGCGGCAGGTTCGACGGTCGAAGGTCCCTGCAGATCTGAAAGTCAAGCACTTTCAGGGGCAGGTTCGGCGGCCGAAACTCCCCTCCAGAGCCGAAAGTCCAAACTTTCAGGGGCAAGCTTAGGCGGCCAAAATTGCCACCTCTGGCAGGTTCGGCAGCCGAACCTTGCTTCGGCGGCCGAACCTAGATCCTCCTAGGTGGCAGAACCCGATTCTGCCATCCCACATTCAGCCATCCCAACTTCCCAACACACATCCATCTATTCTAAAACATGCATAAACACTTATTCAAGCATATGGGGGCATAAAACTAGCCTAAACCCCAACAAATATCAACATAACATCACATTTATCATTAAACTAACATAAACCCTAACATTTAGATCTACTCTAAACATGCATTAAACACCCTTAAAACCCCTCAAAACTTACTTAAAACATAAAAAAAGGTGAGGATCTACGCTTACCTCTTGAAGATCGAGAGGAGAGGTGATGCAAACTTGGAGATTGGGAGAAATCGAGCTCCAGGGGTCTCCAAGCTTCAAAACTTTGATCTAAGCTTAAAATCTTCAAAACATGGTAAAAACTCATAAAAAACTTGAAGGATTTGAGGAGAAAACACAAGATCATCAAGGGGGTGGCGGAGACTCACCTTACCCGAAAATGGAGAGAGAAAACTCGCCCATTTTCGGACAGGGGGCCTTTTATAGGTGGCTGGCCAGACCACCTTCGGGGGCCAAAAGAGCTTCCGCAAGCTCCCCATGTTCAGTGGTCGAACCTGGGTTTTTCCCTCCTTGGTCTTTTCTTCCAAAACTCAATTTTCTTTCTTCATTAAAACCATAAAACATATAAAAACATTTTAGAAAACCTTTATTTTACCCTTCTAGAAGGCTCCGACATCTGAGAAATTCCGGATTCCAACGGAGATTCTGCCGGAAGGTAGGAATTCCGATGCCGGGGTCTAGCCGGATATTACATGCTGTGTACTCTGTCTGCCTGTTTGCCCGGCTGGTTGGGCAAACAGATTTCCTGGTTTACTTTCTAGCAGATTTTCTTCAGCAACTTGTTCTTGCAATTGTGAACCTCTTTCATCAGCCCTAACATTTTGAAGTTCTTTCCCACTTCTCAACATGATGGCACTTGCATTTTGCTTGGGATTAATCTCTGTTTGGGAAGGTAATTTCCCTTGAGATTCAAGCTTGCTCATGGAGGTGGCTATTTGACCCATTTGTTGTTGAAGACTTTGTTCAGTGCTTGCCAATGATTTCATCATCTCTTCAAGGTGCATGTTGGACTTCTGAGGTGCTGCTTGGGCTGGATTTCTTTGATAATTTTGGTAGTTGTTAGCCCTAGCATAGCTGAAGTTTGGATGCTCTCTCCAACCTGGATTGTAGGTGTTAGAGTATGGATCATGTCTTGGCTGACCATTGAATCCTCCAATTGTATTTACTTGTTGGTCATCCTCTTGTAGTGTAGGACACTGATCAGGTGGGTGTCCCATACTTGCACATATCCCACATGGCCTAATTTGTTGAAGTTGTTGAGCTTGTTGGGCTTGGTCTATAACAAGACTTCTCACTGTAGAGGTTAGTTTAGAAATTTGAGAAGTAAGAGAAGATGTACTCACCTCATTAACTCTCTGACTCACGGTTGTCGAAGCCGGTCAAAAATAACCTTTCCGGTTATCAATAATATTACTACTGCAGATGGTGGTAAAGGATCGAATCCACAGAGAATTGAAAACTTATCTATTTTTCTCAACAAGATCAAGAGAATTAACTGAATGAGAAACTGAAAGCAAGTAACTGAAAGCGGAACAAAAGTAAAATGCAACAAAAGTAAAAAAAGGGGGGTTTTGAGATTGATTTGATTAGCAAACTACTGAAAGCAATTAAATGAGCAAGTAATTAAATAAAAGAGAAATCTAATATGAGAAAGGTCTAGTTGAAGAGATGGATCCACTTCGGTTGTTTCGATTGATCATTGAGACTTATGTTCTCTTGATTGATTCAATAGATTAGTTATGGAGATGGAAGACGCTTCTCACCACTATGTCTCTCCTCATGATTAAATCAATTAGGGAACGTCCTCTAATTAATTACTAATTAACAAATTGCCAAAGAACGTCCTTGGGCCTTAGGCATCAAAACAATTGTCAATTGCATGAAGAAATAGAGAGATCCAATCCTAGCTACTCAAACGCATGAGATGTTGCTAGATCACACAATTCCTTAGTTGTTACACTAAGTGTTCTTATGTTTGAATAATTCCAGTAATTACGGACTAAAAATTATCCAAAATAATAATCAATTATCTTGCAATCAAGAATCAAGTGGCCAATTTGATCAAAACAACAAAGTAATAATAGATTCAAGCACCAAATTGCATGAATATTGAACAAATCAAAGACAAATAGTTTATGTTCAGATCTCACAATCCATAAAACTACCTTAGTTTCAACCAATCTTCAACTAGAATTAAAAGGTTTCAGCCTCTCATGGCTGAAATAAAAACTAAAAAACAAAAAGGAAAAAGAAAGAAGATGAACTGAATGGTGGAGATGGAGCTTGGTGCGGCTGCGCTTCTTGGCCGAATGGGAGTGGAATTGCTCAAGGGGCTGTGCAGCAGCCTTGGACATGAATTTATAAGGTTCTTGTGATGCCCTAGTGGCTGTCCAAGCTGCTGCCCACGTGCTGCCCAAGGGCTGCCCAAGTGCTGCCCATATTTTGCACATTAATGAGGTGGAGCCTCTCTTTTGAATTTCAAATTTTGAATGTGCAAGGCATGTGTGGCATGTGTGACTTCTTTGGCTTCTTTGACAAGATGAATTTGAATTTCAAAATCTAAATGTGCATCTTGAAAATTTGGCTTCTTGAATAAGGAAAAGGATTCTTGAAGATCTTGAATTTCAAACTGCCCTTTTGATTGCACTTTCCTTATTTGGCACTTTCCTTATTTAGCACTTTCCTTAATGAGCTGAATCTTGATTTTAAATTTTGAATTCTCTTAAGGATTTGAAATTTGAATTTCAAATTACTTTCCTTATTTGGCTCCTTTCAAGTTGCACTTGGCATGCTTGCTCTCCTTTGCTCCAATTTAGGCATTTTTAGGGGTATTTTCACCAAATTGTCTCTTCACACCATTTTCTGCAGAATAACATTAAAATCACAAAATTAAGCAGAAATAATGTAAATTAACATCAATAACATTATAATAAAATGGACTAAAATATGTTCTATCACTCTCCTTGGCAGCTGCCTTTCCTCTCCATATTGCTTGGACGCGGCTGCCATTGTTGAAATTAACTCTCTAATTGCTTGAGATGTTTTATCTTCAATTGAACCTCCACATGCTACATCAATGAATTTTCTTTCTGAAGGCAGAAAACCTCCATAAGAGTATTCTATGAGTGATTTGTCTGAGATGTCATATTGAGGGCAACTTGTGCACAATCTCTTAATTCTTTCCCAATACTCATACAACTCTTCAGTTTCTTTTCGCTTAATGCCACTTGTAATACCCGGCTAGACCCTGGCACCGGAATTCCCTTTTTTCGGTGGGATTTCCGTTGGAATCCAGAATTTTTTGGATGTCGGAGCCTTCTAGAAGGGTAAAACAAAGGTTTTCTAAAATGGTTTTACATGTTTTGAGGGAATTAAGCAAGAGAAAATTGAGTTTTGAAAGAAAAGACCAAGGAGGCATTTGCCAAGTTCGACCGCCGAAAGTGAAGTTTGGCCGCCGAAAGTCGCTTAGTTTTGCTGCCCCCGAACCCCATGTTCGGCCGCCGAATGTGGTGGAGATGTGGAAGCAAGGTTTGGCCGCTGGAAATGGTTGACCAGGCCACCTATAAAAGACCCCTTGTCCGGAAAATGGGGGAGTTTTCTCTCTATTCTTGGGCTAAGGTGAGTTCATGCTCTCCTTTGGTTGTTTTCATGCTTTTTCTTCAAATCTCTCAAGTTTTCATGAGTTTTATCCTTGTTTTGAAGAGTTTTGAGCTTGGAGCAAGGTTTTGGAGCTTGGAGACTTTTAGAGCTTGGATTCTCCATATCTCTAAGTTTGGATCGCCTCTCCTCTCGTTCTTCAAGAGGTAAGTGTAGATCCTTAGCTTTTATGATGTTTTAAATGAGTTTTATGAAGGGAAAAGGGTTAAGTATGCATGAGTTGCATGGTTGTGCATGATAGGGTTTATGTACCCTTTGTGCATATATGTGCATATGTGGTTGTTGGTAGGGGTTTAGACTAGTTTGTAAGCCCCTATATGCATGGTTAAGGGCATATGCATGTTTTGGAGAGGTTGGATGCATGTTTTGGGTATTTGGAAGGTTTGGGGAGGCTTGTATGCATAAGGGGCTAAGTTCTTGATGAACTCAGGTTCGGTCGCCGAAGGTAGTTTCGGCCGTTGAACTTGCCTGTGGATGCATGGTTTGGCCGCCTAACCTTACCCCCGAAAGTTGAGTTTCGGATCTGCGGCAGACTTTCGGCCGCCGAAGGTGCCGCCGAAAGTGCCTGACTTTCGGATCTGGAGAGGGTGTTTGGCCGCCGAAGGTGCTGCCAAAGGTGCCCTGTCCAGCCTTCCTTTGCCCTTTTTCCATGCATGTTTATGATGTTTTAGGGGGTTTTTGGGGAAATGTTTAGAGTTATGTTAGAGTGGTTTGGTACCTCATTTGAGTCCACCTTTGTAGGATTGGACCCGAGGAACCGAGGAGGCCCACAGAGTTAGCTGGTCCAGAGTTAGCCCAGCAGTTGCTAGAGGTGAGTGGAACTGAACTATGGTTTAAATAAATGAATGTTTTAGCATGTTCCATGCATCATGAATGCCATGTCTATAGTAGGTTGTATTGCATTAGTGACCATGAAGATGACACATTGCATTGTTTATTATGGATGTAGATGGACAACAGGACGACTCATTAGCCCTCTAGTTTTTATTGCATGTAATAGAAGTCCTGAAGAGCCCCTTGAGGGCCGGGCACAGAGCTATGTATGTAACAGAAGTCCTGAGGAGCTCCTTCGAGGGCCGGGCACAGAGTAGAGGGAGTTTTGAGTCAGTCCATCCTTTATGTGATTTATTTGTGATGTGATGCATTCTATGATGGCATATGTTTTAATGTTTTTATAGTTCTGCTCACTGGGTTTTATAGCTCACCCCATTCCCTTAACCCCATGTTTTCAGGGCCTCAGAGAAAGATCAGAGTCAACAAGAGTAGAGTTATGGCTATGGTTATGGCTATGTAATAGAAGTGTAGTGGACATGATGTAAAGTAAGGTTATGTTATGTAAAGACATGTTATAACATGTAATATATAGAGTTATAGTATTGTGCTTGGCCCTAGTGTATGGATAATCCCTATGTACATGGTTTTTTTTATGTTTTATGATGAGATGTGATGAACCAGGCTTAACATATGATATGTTAACCCAACTGGAGCATTTGATGAGGACTCCAGTAAGGGTTTTTTTATGTTTACAGTTACAGAGTGATACCAGAGCAGGTATTGCTTTCAGAGTAGTTTCAGAGCATGCTCAGGTTAAGCCTGGTATATAGAGAAAAGTTTATAGTTTTTATGTTTATGTTTGATCATGTATGGGATTATACCAGATGTACATAGTGTATAGCAGGCTTGCTACGGGTCCCGACAGTCTTAAGCCGATCTGGATCCTAGCGCCGGTAGCGGTCCGGTTTTTGAGCTGTTACAGATTGGTATCAGAGGCCTAGATTCATATGATCGGACCTATAGAGTGTTTTGGGCTCATAGAGGTTATTGTAGGGCAAGCACAATAGGAAAGATTATGTCCACTAGGATAGGATGTGGAGTCCTGTCTTGTATGATGATGTTCTGGATGGATATTGGATGATCCTCTAGCCCTCAGTATGACATGTTATGTTATGATAAGAGATGGAAAGACCAGGTGTGGCCTAATCGCCCCTGGCACAGAGTAAGAGAAGATCAGGTGTGGTTGTATCGCCCCTGGCATAGTGAACATGATATGGATATGTAGAGGGCTCTTGGTGACAAGTTCATCCTTGATATGCTATGTATATGATAGGGTTCATGTGTTTCCACATGGACCATATGATGCTATGTTTATATGATATGCTATGTTTGATGTGGGTTCATGTGTAACCGCATGGGCCATGTGATGCTATGGTTTCTGTGTGTGTGCTCTTTTCTAGCAGACAGGATGCGAGGTACTCGTTGATCTACGGGATTGACAGGAGTTCTGCTTGAGAGGAAAGGTATGGATACTTTTTCCCCTATTCTGCCAAGAGCGCAGTAATGTAGCATCAGCGGAGAAGGTACATCAAGGGACCCTAGGAGGTCTTTTGATGCTGTCAGAGGAAGACTGGATCCTAGAAGGATGTTAGAGGATGTGAGAGTATAGCAGAGATGGATGTTCAGAGAAGAGTAGTAGCTAGAGGTTAGTGTGCCAAAGAAGGGCATAAGAGAGTTGCTAGAAGGTGCTCTAGCCTTGGGTTTCATAACCTCAGGTACAGGGAGAGTTGATCTCTCATCTCTGAGTGCAATCCCCCCAAGAGGTGTAAAGTGGGGCAGAGCCGCGAGGAAGAAGTAAGAGTAAGCTGAAGAGAGGTTATCGTCCGGTCTGGGATTAGGTGGTGGTTGAGCTCTGGTTCAGATAGTTCTGGATGCGTGAGGTGTGGAGACTACATGAAGGAGTCTGTCGGTATGGGACTACGGCATGTTATAGATGCGAGCAGGAGGGGCACATGGCATGTGAGTGTCCTACTACGCCCTGGTTGGCACAGTCCCAGCGGATGACTTCAGGCAATGTGGCTCAGCCAGTAGCTCCAGCCATGTCGCAGGGCAGTGGTGGAGGTAAAAGGAGAGGGTCAGCCTTTTCTTCCGTAGTTCCCGCAGGGAAGGTCCGTCAGCTTCAGCTCGGATCTTCACTCTGACTTAGCAGGAGGCTAACACATCGAACACGGTGACGTCAGGTACATTCACTTGTGGATATTCGGATGTGTATGCTGTTCTGTTGGACCCTGATGTTTCTCTTTCCTTGTTGCTTTGAGAGCCGTAGAGAGGTTGGGTAGATAGCTTCTAGGCTTAGAGTGTCCTCTTTGGGTCAGTAGACCCAAGTGTGATCCATTAGTAGCAGAGTCAGTCTGCCAGTATAGTTCAGAGTATGTTGAGAGTAGGTGCCTTCCAGCCGACCTTATGGTTCTAGATTTGACTATTTGATGTCATTCTAGGGATGGATTGGCTAGCTACTCATGGTGCTACCTGAGTCTGCAGAGACAAGGTAGTCAGGTTAAGAGATCAGGATGGATCAGAGGTAGTCCTTGGAGGGGACAGAGTATGAGTGCCTAGAGGTTTGATGTCAGCCCTACAGGCTCATAGTTTGCTCAGGAAAGGTTGTCAGAGGGTTTCTAGCTCTTGTGGAGAGTTTAGCAGTCAGGTCAGGGAATCAGCCTCAAGCCCGTAGCTAGAGGGTTCTTAGATGTTTTTCCCAGACGAGCTGTCAGGTTTACCACCTGTTAGGGAGATAGAGTTTGGAATAGGAGTGGTGTCTGGACCCAAAACCATTTCTATTCTTCCCTACAGAATGGCACCTGCAGAGTGGTATAGTAGTAAGAGTAGTGGCGAGACTTGGTAGACAAGGGTTTTATCCGACCTAGTACCTCACCCTGGAATGCTCCAGTGTTGTTGTGGGAAAAGAAGGATGGATCCTTGAGACTTTGTAGCGACTGTAAGCAGTTGAACAAGGTCACTACCAATGACAGGTATTACCACTCAGGATTGATGATCTATTGGATCAGCTAGCAGGAGCTGGTTGTTTTCCTAGATAGATCTGAATCCGGGTACTACCTGTTGAGAGTTAGAGATAGTATAGTTGAGCAGTGAGAAGAGAGAAGAGTTTACAGAGTGCGCAGCGGAAGCTTGTTAAGGTTCAGGAGGAGGTTGAGGTATTGCTGGAGGTGTCTCCTATGAGAGGGTGATTCGTTATGAGAAGAAGGGTAAACTAGCTTTAAGATATATCGGACCCTTTGAAATCCTGCAAAGGATTGGGGATGTATCCTACCAGTTAGATTTACCTGCTTCATAGAGGAGATCCATCCAGTTTTCCATGATTTCTTTTATGAGAGTTCGTGTCGGATCTGAGTGAGGTTCTTTATGAACCAGAGGTGAGGATCTCAGGGGATCTCACCTATGTTGAGTAGCTAGAGCAGATCATAGACACGCAGAGTAGAGGAACAAGGAAATTCCGATGGTGGAGGTCCCTTAGAATCACCTCAGTATGTATAGTGTGCTTGGGAGACCGAGAGTTTATACTCCAATAGTACCGTGCCTCTTTTATGTTTGAGGTTATGTGTTTATGTTTATGTTATGCTTTGCGATGCATGTCCTAGTTGAGGAACATTCGGGGACGAATGTTCTTAAGGGGGGGAGATTGTAATACCCGGCTAGACCCTAGCACCGGAATTCCCTATTTTCGGCTGGATTTCCGTTGGAATCCAGAATTTTTCGGATGTCGGAGCCTTCTAGAAGGGTAAAACAAAGGTTTTCTAAAATGGTTTTACATGTTTTGAGGGATTTGAGCAAGAGAAAATTGAGTTTTGAAAGAAAAGACCAAGGAGGCATTTGCCAGGTTCGGCCGCCGAAAGTGGCTTAGTTTTGCTGCCCCCGAACCCCATGTTCGGCCGTCGAACGTGGTGGAGATGTGGAAGCAAGGTTTGGCCGCCGGAAATGGTTGACCAGGCCACCTATAAAAGGCCCCTTGTCCGGAAAATGGGGGAGTTTTCTCTCCATTCTTGGGCTAAGGTGAGTTCATGCTCTCCTTTGGTTGTTTTCATGCTTTTTCTTCAAATCTCTAAAGTTTTCATGAGTTTTATCCTTGTTTTGAAGAGTTTTGAGCTTGGAGCAAGGTTTTAGAGCTTGGAGACTTTTGGAGCTTGGATTCTCCATATCTCTAAGTTTGGATCGCCTCTCCTCTCGTTCTTCAAGAGGTAAGTGTAGATCCTTAGCTTTTATGATGTTTTAAATGAGTTTTATGAAGGGAAAAGGGTTAAGTATGCATGAGTTGCATGGTTGTGCATGATAGGGTTTATGTACCCTTTGTGCATATATGTGTATATGTGGTTGTTGGTAGGGGTTTAGACTAGTTTGTAAGCCCCTATATGCATGGTTAAGGGCATATGCATGTTTTGGAGAGGTTGGATGCATGTTTTGGGTGTTTGGAAGGTTTGGGGAGGCTTGTATGCATAAGGGGCTGAGTTCTGGATGAACTCAGGTTCGGCCGCCGAAGGTAGTTTCGACCGCCGAACCTGCCTGTGGATGCATGGTTTGGCCGCCTAACCTTGCCCCCGAAAGTTGAGTTTCGGATCTAGAGCAGACTTTCGGCTGCCGAAGGTGCCGCCGAAAGTGCCTGACTTTCGGATCTGGAGAGGGTGTTCGACCGTCGAAGGTGCTGCCGAAGGTGCCCTGTCCAACCTTCCTTTGCCCATTTTTCCATGCATGTTTATGATGTTTTAGGGGGTTTTTGGGGAAATGTTTAGAGTTATGTGAGAGTGGTTTGGTACCTCATTTGAGTCCACCTTTATAGGATTGGACTCGAGGAACCGAGGAGGCCCACAGAGTTAGTTGGTCCAGAGTTAGCCCAGCAGTTGCTAGAGGTAAGTGGAACTGAACTATGGTTTAAATAAATGAATGTTTTAGCATGTTCCATGCATTACGAATGCCATGTCTATAGTAGGTTGTATTGCATTAGTAACCACGAAGATGACGCATTGCATTGTTTATTGTGGATGTGGATGGACAACAGGACGACTCATTAGCCCTCTAGTTTTTATTGCATGTAACAGAAGTCCTGAGGAGCCCCTTGAGGGCCGGGCACAGAGCTATGTATGTAACAGAAGTCCTGAGGAGCTCCTTCGAGGGCCGGGCACAGAGTAGAGGGAGTTTTGAGTCAGTCCATCCTTTATGTGATTTATTTGTGATGTGATGCATTCCATGATGGCATATGTTTTAATGTTTTTATAGTTCTGCTCACTGGGTTTTATAGCTCACCCCATTCCCTTAACCCCATGTTTTCAGGGCCTCAGAGAAAGATCAGAGTCAGCAAGAGTAGAGTTATGGCTATGGTTATGGCTATGTAATAGAAGTGTAGTGGACATGATGTAAAGTAAGGTTATGTTATGTAAAGACATGTTATAACATGTAATATATAGAGTTATAGTATTGTGCTTGGCCCTAGTGTATGGATAATCCCTATGTACATGGTTTTTTTTATGTTTTATGATGAGATGTGATGAACCAGGCTTAACATATGATATGTTAACCCAACTGGAGCATTTGATAAGGACTCCAGTAAGGGTTTTTTTATGTTTACAGTTACAGAGTGCCAGAGCAAGTATCGCTTTCAGAGTGGTTTCAGAGCATGCTCAGGTTAAGTTTTTATGTTTATGTTTGATCATGTATGGGATTATACCAGATGTACAGAATGTATAGCAAGCTTGCTACGGGTCCCGGCGGCCTTAAGCCGATCTGGATCCTAGCGCCGGTAGCGGTCCGGTTTCCGGGCTGTTACACCACTTATCTCTCTTCTTATGCCTATGGCTTTAGAAGTTGGAAAATATTTATTCGAAAAAGCTCTCACCATACCAGCCCATGAAGTTATTGATCCGGGTGGTAAGTAAAATAGCCAATCTTTGGCATAATCATCTAATGAGAAGGGGAATGCTCTTAATTTCACACGTTTTTCAGATATGCCTTGCGGCCTCATAGTTGAGCATACTGTGTGAAATTCCTTCAAGTGTTTATGGGGATCTTCATTCTCCAAACCTCTGAATTTAGATAAAAGATGTATCAAACCTGTTTTCAACTCAAAAGGGGCTGTTAAAGGTGGATAGGTTATGCAAAGAGGTGTTTGGTCACCTATAGGGGCTGCCAACTCCCTTAGTGTCCTTTCTCGTTGAATTGGAACCCTTATTGCTTGATTTTCTGGTTTAATTTCAGCAAAAATAGCAAGTTCAGCTGGTCTTCGGACAGGTGCAGTAGGTTGCATGTTGAATTCAGCCATTTCAGTGGTTGTTTGGATAGCTTTAGCAGTGTTGGTTTCTGTTTCAGCAGTGTGTTGTTCAGTTGATGCAAAAGGTGTTGCTGGTTCAGCAAATTCTGGTTCAGTAGTGACAGTTTCAGCAGGTGCTGATTCTTGGACAGCAGCAGTTTCAGCAGGTACTATTTCTAGTTTAGATGCTGCTGTTGATGAAGACGGTTTTGAGGCTTGGCTTCTCAGATTGGCTTGTTTTCTTAGTTGTTTTGTTGTACGCTCAATTTCTGGATCATAGAGTAGAGTTTCTTTGCATCCAGCCCTGGTCATGAAAGAAAAATATGTTAGTTAAATCAATTTCTAGGCAACAGCACCAATTTTTTACTGTGCGGTTGTCGAAGCCGGTCAAAAATAACCTTTTTGGTTATCCACAATTTTACAACTGCAGATAGTGGTAAAAGGATCGAATCCACAGGGAATTGATACTCGCCTATTCTTCTATCAATGATTAAGTAAATAAACTGAAAATAAAAGTAGAAGGGGGTTTTTGAAGTTTGATGAATTAAACTAGAATTAAAAACAATAAAGTAAAGTAAATAATAAAGTAAAGGAGATTCAATAATGAGAGAAGAATAGTTGAAGCATTGGATCCATTTCAGTTGTTTGGGATTAATCATTGATACGTAGCTTCTTTTATTTGACTCAATAAATTAGTTATGGGGGTGGAAGACGCTTCTCACCTCCATATCCCTCCTTAAGCATAGATTAACTAGGAAATGTTCTCTAATTAATCACTAATCAATAAGTTGCCATGGAATGTACTTGGGGCTTTAAATTCATACAATTGTTAATTGCATTAAGAAATAGAGAGACCTAATTCTAGCTAACCAAATATATGGTGATCTTGCTAGATTATGCAATCTCCTTGGTTTTTACACCAAGAGTTACTTGTGTTTGAATAATTCAAGCAATTACGGACTTAAACTACCCAAACTAACAAATTATCACTTTGCAATCAAGAATCAATGGGTACTATTGATCTAAACAACAAAGTAACAATAGAATTAAGCATGAAATTGCATAAATATTGATAAATAAAAGATGAACATGATAGGTTCAGATCTCCCAATCCATTAACAAACTGAAATTTCACCTAATCTTCAACTAGAAAGTAAGGTTTCAGCCACTTATGGCTGAAACTAACATCAAAAACAAAGAAAGAAAGCAAGAAGAGTAATTCGGGCGGCTAGGCGACTACTGGAGGTGCGGCGATCTGCTGAGTGTGGTCTCTCTCCAAAATCAGGCATCCCTTGGTTTTTGGATGGCTCTTTATTTATACCTGAATGTGGAGTCCTAGGTTATCCCTTGATTCTATGGATTTCTTTCTAATTTGGATTTTAATTCCTTTTGCAATTGAGTTTCCTTGTGATTTGGACTCCTTGATGGGCAGGATTCTATTGCTGAGGTGTCTTTGAAGTGCTGCTAAGGTGTCCTGAAGTGTTTGGGATAGGATAGACTTTTGAGAGTTTGAAATTCTGATTTTTCGCTTTTCTGCTGATTTCTGCTGTAAAAATTTGTTTGCCCGGCTGTTTTGGAAAATAGTCGGTCAAACAGCCAGTTCCATGCTATCTGTTTCTCTATCTCTACTCTGCGGGATTTGTTTGCCCAGTTGTTTGGGCAAACAGCTGGTTAAACAGTAAGTCTGCACTACTCTTTATCCTTCTCCGTTTTCTGTTGTAGCTTGGTTTGGGCTGTTGTTTGGGCAAACTGATCTTGGCACACCAAACTTGATCTCTTGGATTTCTCTTCCATTCTCTTTGGGCAGCTTCTTTAGCCATTTCTTGAGAGTTTAAGGCAATTTTTCATCATTTTACCATTTTACACCTTTTTCTACAAAACAAGATTAAAATCACAAAATTAGATAGAAAATGTGTAATTTAACATCAATAATAAGATGAAAAATGGGTCTAATTTTGGTTTGATCACATATCCCTTCTTGAAACCATAAACCAAATACCCAGGTACGCGAAATTTGTAAAAGACCTTTGCACTAATAAAAGAAAATTGTATAGGCATGAAAAGATTAAAGTAGGGGATAATGTATCAGCTATACTTCAAAGAAAGTTTCCACAAAAATGTAAAGATAAAGGCATGTTTGCAATATCATGTAAAGTTAGAAACCTTGAAGTCAAGAAGGTAATGTGTGATTTAGGAGCTTCCATAAATGTTATGCCTTTGTCAGATTATTTGTCTTTGGATGCAGGTCCTTTGAAAGAAACAGAAATCACACTCTAACTCGCCGATAGATCAATAGTTTATCCTAACGGCGTGTTAGAGGATATTTTGGTCCAAGTTGAGAAATTAATTTTTCCATCTGACTTCTTTGTCTTGGACATGGAAGATGACAGTTCATCTAACTCTATAAATTTATTGCTAGGAAGACCATTCCTTAGCACAGCTAGAACGAAGATCGACGTGCATGAAGGCACGCTCACAATGGAGTTTGATAAAGAAGAGGTAAAATTTAATGTCTACGATGCAATAAAGTATTTTGATGATAATTTTTCTCTTTGCAACATAGACATTGTTAATCCTTTCGCTCAAGAAGCATTTAGATTAAGTAAGGAAGACAAGTTGGAGGTAGTTTTAACCGAAAACTTGACAATGCACAGCCTTGACAGTAGCACATCACAATTCAGTGAAGAAATCATAGAAACAGTCCACTCATTGGACACTTTGAGCCACAAGACACTAGAAATTGAGTTAAAAATGATTCTAGCTCATTTGAAATATGCATTTTTGGAAAGTAATAACACACTTCCAATCATAATCTCCACCAAGTTGAATACTTTAAAAATAATGAAGTTGATTTGGATGCTGAATGAATACAAAGATGGAAGTGGATGAACCTTAACATGCCACTGAAGTCTAGCCTAGGACAATAAACAAGGGCGCTACTTGGGAGGCAACCCAGAGTTACAGGCTTATCCAAGCTTGTACAGTTGATTGTGGTTGTCGAAGCCGGTCAAAAATAACCTTTTTGGTTATCAACAATTTTACAACTGTAGATAGTGGCAAAAGGATTGAATCCACAGGAAATTGATACTTACATATTTTCCTTATCAAAACCAAGTAAATAAACTGAAAGTAAATAAACTGAAAGTAAAATAAAAGTGGGGGTTTTGAGATTGATGAATTAAACTAATACTGAAAATAATAAAGTAAAGCAAATAATAAAATAAACAAATTCAAATATAAGAAAAGCTCTAGTTGAAGAGTTGGATCCACTTCAGTTGTTGGGATTGATCATTGATACTTAGATTCCTTTATTTGATTCAATAAATTAGTTATGGAGATGGAAAACGCTTCTCACTACCATATCCCTCCTTAAGCATAAATTAATTAGGGAACGTCCTCTAATTAATCACTAATCAACAAGTTGCCAAGGAACGTCCTTGGGCCTTTGGCATATAACAACTGTCAATTGCATTAAGAAATAGAGAGACCTAATTCTAGCTACCCAAACGCATGGTGATATTGCTAGATCATGCAATTTCCTTAGTTTTTACACTAAGAGTTACTTGTGTTTGAATAATCCAAGCAATTACGGACTTAAAACTATCCAAACTAACAAATTATTACCTTGCAATCAAGAATCAATGGGCCCTATTGATCTAAACCACAAAGCAACAATGGAATTAAGCATAAAATTGCATAAATATTGAAAAACAAAAGATAAACAATGTATGTTCAGATCTCCCAATCCATAAAACAACTAAAGTTTCACTTAATCTTCAATTAGAAAAAAAAGTTTCAGCCACTCATGGCTGAAACAAAACTCAAAAAGAAAGGAAAGAGGAGAAGGAGAAGGAGCCGACGATGGCTTGGCTTTGGAGAGGCGTTCGGCCGAATCTTGGAGAAGGGAAGGGAAGAACCAAGGAGGCGTGCGGCTTGGAAGAGAAGCTTTTATAGAGGAGAGTGTTGCCCTAAGTTTCCTTGTGAGGTGGAGCCTTCTTTTGAATTTCAAATTTTGAATGTCCTCTTTTGAATTTTGAATTTTGAATGCTTGGGAGGCAAGTGCATTTTCTTAAGATTTGGCTTCTTGAATAAGCTGAATTTTGAATTTTGAATGCTCTTGAAGATTTGAATTTTGAATTTCAAATTACTTGGTTGAATGTACTTTCCTTATTTATCTCCTCTTCAGTTGCAACTTAGCATGCTGGTTCTCCTTTATTCCATTTTAGACAGTTTTAAGAGCATTTTCACCAAATTACCTCTTTATACCATTTTCTGCAAAATAAGATCAAAACCACAAAATTAGACAAAAAAAATGTAAATTAATATTAATAACATCATAGTAAAATGGTCTAAATTTAGACTGATCAACAGTCACTAGTGAGTTTTCTTTTAATTTTTATTTTTTAATTTATTTATCTGTTATTTTCTACCTTGGAGCAGATTAGATCTTCTGAACAATTCTGGACTTTATGGGACCTTTTATGACCTTCAATAGTCATTTAGGCAGTAAGTTATTATTTTTATAAATTCTATTTTACTTGTTGTTATGTAAAAAAAATATAATAAAAAATAAAAAAAATAAATAAAAAAAATATATATATAAACTTAATCCTATTTTCCTTGTTCTCTTCTTTACTTTTTCTTTTTCTTCCTTGAGAGCCTCTTCCTCTCGCGTCTCTCTGCATCAAAAAGTACACCCATGGCGAGGACCACCCAGCCCGACGCCACCACCGCCCAACCTGAAGCCCGCTCCTCGCACCGCCGCTGCAATTCATCAACGATGCCAACGGCCTCGGTGACTAAATCGTGCACGCTTAGCAAATCCACAACTGCATCACCCACACCGTCCGCTGAGCCACCAGCTGTCTTTGGCACCCTCGCCGCCGTCCTCTCCACCGACCGTGACAAAGGGACAGATGCGCTCACAAGTAAAGGGAAGACCCCTATTCATGAACTGCCCAGTGATGATGAGAAAGAAGAATGGGAGGTGAGACCCGAGATTCAGAAGCAACTCTAGGCCCTATCATTCCACCACGATCGCGCTTATTTCGAATAGAGGACAAGTTAGCGTCAGCAACCTTAGTAGTACCTCCAGGACCTGATGATCAAACCCGCCTAGCCAGAATTGAGGTAAAAATGCACCACATTGATACAAAGTTAGATGCCACCCTCTCTCACTTGGGGTTACCCATATCTCAACCACCACCAGCTTGAGTTTTCGGCGATTTACTCCTCAGAGAAGTTCTCTTTGACTCACTTTTGCTAATTTATTTATGAACTTTCCCCATTACTTGAATTTTTCACATTGAGGACAATGTGAGGAGTAAGTATGGGGGGGAGAAGAGAGAAGTGATTGGGATAGAAGTGCTTTTTGTGATTGGTTAATGGGTTAATGTACGTATATATTTCTAATATTTTTGCTGTGTATGGAAATTTTTTCTACTGTTTTTGTTGTTTCTGCTAGAGGCTTGCCCAAGCCTGTAAGATTTTTTCTGTTTCTCAGCAGTTCTCAATACTTGCACTTGCTGAATTGTTTCTTGGATTTTAATTTTTCTGGATTTTTCCAGTATTATTTTCAGTTTTAAATTTTATTCAAAAAAAAATTCATAGAATTCAAGTTCTTATGTCATTTGTATGTTAGCTTAATACATTCATTATTGTTCATTTTGTTAGTTTTATTTTTAAGACTTGTTTTGAAAGCTCATGAAGTATGATTCTTATTTAAATAATTGATAATGAATGCATGTTCTTTTAAATGAGTTGCAGCCTTTTATTGAAAATGATTTAAAGGACATTATTTAGACCATATGATTATGTGAAAATTAAGGGGTGTGAAAAAAAAGAGAAAAAAATTAAAAAAAAAAAGAGCAAAAGCAAAAAATCAGAAATTAATGCACTCTTATGTCCCATTCCTTTATTTGCTTGATTATTTGGTTACCAACCTGATGACCCAAGTAGTGCGGGACTTGGTGACCCCTTAAGGTGATTTCATATGGAAAAATCGGTGTTTGGGAGAGTATCACTCCTTTATGAGCCGTTTAAAAACTTGCCCATGTCTTTTATCTGGTGACTATAAGTGGAGCTAGTAGCCACCTGAGCTAAATAATCTAGGGCAAATGGCTTAGTAACCATTTGTTTCACGTTCACTCCATCGGTTTCAGGCAAGATACAGTAGGAAGTGTAAAAATAATTCTCCAAGTTTTTAAATTTTATTAGTCTAGTCAAGAGTTTCTAAGATTCTATTCTTTCAAAAGGGCAGTTTAATATTATATGACATTCTAATATTTTATGTGCTTTTTGAAATTGAATTGAGGACCAACTTTATGTCTGGAGAAACACGCTTTAAACATGAAACTTGTTGAAGTGAACTTTGGTGAAATTAAGCTATTTCTGCTATCATCCTATTGCATGACAATTTAGTTCCTTGTTTTGGACAAATTAAATTTCAGATTGGTTAAGGACAGAGTTGTGTTTTATTGTTAGATTTGAATTTCTATACTTGAGGACAAGCAAAGGTGCAAGTGTGGAGAAATCTAATGAGTTGCAAAACTCACCACTTTTTCCTTATTAAATTTCATGATTTTGAAATAAATAATTAATTTTTACTTGGAATTTGATTTTGGACAGTTTTTTAGTGGAAGTTAAGAAAAGGAACCACAAGAGGTTGAATTAGAAGATTTTTGGACTGGAAGATTACAGTCTTAGGCAAGCCTATAGCCCAAGGTGATGGACAACTCCATATTTCAGAAAATGCCACCTCAACCCGATTTATCCAGCTGTACAAGGATAAGATCAACTTCAAATTGAAGCAAACACAATCAGATTTGGATAGGGATAAAATAGGAGTAGTAGAGTTTATTTTATATTGTGAATATTTATCTTTTTGTTGGGGAAAAACCTATATAAAGGTTGCCCAAGAATTAAACTAGACATCATATTCTCTCTTCCTCTTCTTCTCTCCATATTCAGCCGCCGCACCCCCCTTCTTGCCGCCCCTTCTTCTTCTCTTTTCTTTAGTTTTTGCAATTTTATTATGGCTCTTAGAGGCTAAAAAATTCTTTTCAGTTGAAAGTTAATCCAAATTGAGGTTTTATTCAAGTTGTGAGATTATGTGCTTAAATTCTCTTCATCTTATTTCTATTTTCTATTAATTTCTGTTTTCAAAGAACACCACCTCTATTATTGTCCTCTTAGAAATTCAAGGGGCCCATTGAATCTCTTAGAAAGACAACATATTGCTAATTAACTAAATTAAATTTGTAATTGTTTAATTGAGTTAATAACAAGTATCAATTAGCATATTCGTTTATGTTAAGAAATTAATAGATTTGATTTAAATAATTCGCATGTTGTTATTGATTAAGTTTGGGTTCTTCTCTCTTTAAACATTTAACTAATTAAATCTACACGCGTATTGGGGTTGTTAGTTAACTAGGAATTAATTTAAGTGCGAAGCAGATTAATTTAATCATAAGGAAGAATTGGTAGGATTCGCCTGTTTGACCACTATAACCAAACAATAGATAATAAAATGAATTATTTTTCTAATCAATGATCAACTGCCAAACCCCTCAATTTGATTACCTTCATCGGAATTTAATTTAATTATTTGTTTCACCATCTCAATTGCATTGTTTGTCTTTCTTCTAAGTTTTTTTTTCTTGCCCAAGGCAAAATCAATTTCTTCAAGCAAAAATTCCCTTCTTCTCTCTTTTTGTTTTAAATTATTCTTCTTATTCAACTTGTCATCTAAATTAAATAGAGTTAAGGTCTCTGTGGGATCGATACTAACTTACCCTATCTACAAATTCATTTTGAATCCAGAAAAGGGATATAAGTTTTACTTGACGGATTCGACACCCGTCAAAGCCTCCATGCACAATCACTGTCTTTGTCTTTACACTTTATAGAATATGTCCTCCATCTACTTTTATGATAGCAAAATTGATGATGACGTCTAAAGAGATATTCTTTTGCAGCTACAGCCACTGCATCTCTTGAAGAAAATATCATCCTAACTTAAAACTCTTTGGATGGATTTCAAAAGGAATGACCTTCTGACTTATCATAGGGATCCACCCTCAGTAAATCGAAATCTATTTTTGAGTATAGGGGAGAATGAACAACAAGTACAATAGAATTGGGAAATTGAGTGTTATAGTATTGATGCGCACCAAACTATCCTCCTCGCCATCATCATCATCGTCATTCTCAATAGACATCCATGAATCATCGTCGTCATCATCGTCATCATTATCGTCATCTGCTTATTTGACCGCCCTCCAAAACTATTAGATAAATTATAATCATCTACTGCATTATGCTCTTCACATTGTTCAACATTTGATTCAAGAGTAATTCTAAAGGGACTAATATCGGCATCCTCATTTATTACATTAACACAATTAATTATCTTAACATATATTTCTATACCAGTCATACCACCAATTTGATATATATAATTAAACATATTAGATACGTCATCTTCGCCTCGTATTTCTACGCACTCAAATTTTAATGATCCATCCAAAATTGTAGGTTTTCTAAAATTAATTGCTTCTATATATTAATTCTTGTCAGCTAATTCAATTGCACGTTTAATTTTTTCGACTAGTTGATTAAAGCTTATCTTTTCACCTATAGTAACAATCTTTCAAAAACCTCCATCATAATTATATCCATATGAACTATTTATAATATCTCCGTCCCAGTAAAAATTAACATATGTAGGATCTGCCATTTTGTGATAATAAATAAAATAAACATTTAAATTCATATATTTCTATGATTGTTAATTAAATATTTTTATTTTTTTTTAAATTGAAGTAAATTAAAATTAGCCATAATAAATAATATATATATATATTTAAATAAAAAATTATAATTTCTATGTATTTACCTTTTAGATGATGAATCACTATATAAAAGATTCAACGAGTCGATCAATAAAATGAAATCTTTCAATTTCAGCGAATAAAATAATTAATGTTAAATATTTATTTTTATTAACTAAATTTGGTAAAAAAATATAAAATTAATTTAAATAATATTTATAAAAAATGTATAAAACTTACTAGCATTCCTTTTTAATTGTAGTCGAGTCGAAACAATTAATTGGATTCAAGTAATAATATCTCCTACAATCTTTTGTAAAATTTCCTTTCTTCTTATAAAAATCTTTCTCACTATAAAAAAACAGAAAAATTTCTCAACTATTAAGAAGTATGTGATGCAATTTATAAAGAAGAATGGAGAAGCAATTCTGTGCAATATAGAGGAGGGAGCTGTGCAATTTATATAGAGAGAGCTAGTATATGTTGGAACTAGTTCGACACTTACAATGTTGAATTAGCCATTGGATATGTCAACCCCAAATAGCCGTTGGACATATATGTTCGGCACTGAAAGTGCTGAACAAAATATTTGCATGGCACCTTAGGCATCTAAGCTGCCGAAGATATCATGTATGCGGGCAAAGATGCCATGTATGCACCGCACCAAGCTTCCATGTGTTGATATAGCACAAGAGATAGTTGTTTGATACTATAAGTGTCGAACAACTTGGAATTTAATACTTTGACTCTTGAATCGAAAAATTCATTTTCAGCCTCATAATTTGATATATATATTTTTTTAATTATGAATGATCTGAAAAAAAAAAAAAACTCTATTTAAGTTGGATATAATAGTTTTTATTAAAGTTTTTTTTAAGTTGGCAATTAGGCTTTACCAATGGCAATATGTTATCTTTGAAAAAAAAAACTAAGTTTTTGGATTTGAACTATTTATCATTAATTACTAGTGAAAAAAAAAAAAACTGTGTAATGAAAGTAATGGTAAATGGTTTACTTTTAAGGAGTCGTGGAATCAAAGGGAAAATGAATGAGAAAGGAGGTGCAGAAAGGGAGTATTATTAGCGGACAAAAGCTTTTAAGAGCTTAATGGCTGGAATGGTATCATATTCCTCGCTAGTGATTGGGATTGGGTATGAGTGGGCGTGCCTCCTTTTCAAATTATATATATATGTGGGGTAAAATACATAATTCGGCTTTAGATCTTTACTTAAAACGTCAGTTTACATTTTGATTTTTTTTTTCTTAACTTTTAATCTCTAATTTTTATAAAAATATAATTATTTAATACCTAAATTTTATAAATTATAATTATTTAATTCTTAAATTTCATAAAATATAACTAATTAACTTTTAAAAATTTAAAAGGCTTATAAATTATATATGAATCTAAAGTTAAATAGATACATTTTTATAAAAATCAATATTAAAAATTAAACGATGAGAATATTAATTGATTTTTTGAATAAATATTAAGGGCAGATGGGCAATAATTTGGTTTTTAATTATTAAGTAAAAAAAACATTAAAAAAAGCTAAAAAGAAATACATCTGTACCAATTACCAAAATGTGAACAAAAGAAACGCCAAATGTGCCACTCATTTTAATATTTTATCCAAAAGTCGGTTTCCCAACAAATTTATATCTTTTTGAGTTCTTAGGACATGTTTGCTTCTGTGAATATGATTAATAGCTTATTTGACATATGTCGTAAATGAAATTTTGAATTATGACTTGGTTGTCCTAGCAATCTTCTTTCCTATTAAAAAAGAATAATAATAATAATAAAATTTATTTTATTCTCTTTCTGAAAGCAGCTTTTCAAAAAGTAATCCTTTAAAGGAAAAAAAATAATTTTAAATGAGTAAAGTTTGATTGGAGTTAAAGGCCAGATAAACTCATATTAAACATAAAAATTAAAAAATAAATTAAGTTGTAATTTCAGGTTGATCTGTTGTTTTTATGAGAGTAGTTTATATTGCAATGCATTAGATGTCCGAATACAAAGAAATTTTTGTATTTTATTGAAATTAACTATTTAAAGTCCAATTAAAATGTTTTTAAATTTTACAAGGTCAAACTTTGGATATTTAAATTTTAAATTTTAATAATTTTAAAATATAAAATAAATTTTATATATTTTTTAATTTTTATATTAATTAAAATACTGAATTTTTTATATTTCAAATATAAAAAATAATATATCATTATTAAAAAAATATATTATATTAGGTTTAAAACTTATTTAATTTTAAAAATATATAAAGACTTAATTGGTAAAATAAAATAAAATTTATTTGATTTTTAAATAAAAATAAAAATATTTAATTAGATTTATTTTCGTTACTTTTGTTACGGTTTAAAAAATAAACGACATGAATAAATTTATATAGTTGTTTTAACACGATTTTTTTCTCTTTTAAAAATAAAGTTATTTTTTTTAAATAACTTATTTTATCTTTTTATTAGAAAAATATTTTTTATTAATTTATAAATATCAAAAAATATATAAAATATTTTTTAAATAATATTGTACGCAAAATAAACTGAGTTATAAACATAAAATTTGTTGAATTTGCCTTTTGATTATCAAAGGTTTAGAGCTCATTTAGTTTAACTATTACATGTTGATAATTATTACTAACATCCGATGAAAGCCAATTTATATTAGAAATTTAGTAAAATTTTGTGTAATTTCAATTGTTATATATAAATTGACTAATAAAGATATATTTATATAATGTATTGTAATATTAAAATAAATATATAATTATAAATTTATTATATCAAATCATAAATTTTCTTATATTTATTCGGTTAATGTGTCTCTAATGGTAATTTTATTTTTCGGTGATGATTTTACACTGTTGTGTAGCGAGTCCAAGCTTTACTTGAAGCTAATTTTTATAGTCAACAGCCTTAGTTGAGCTGAGCTGGTTATGACATCTTACTTTGATCCTTGAGGTTTAGGATCAAGCCCCCTCCCTTATGTAATAGAATAGCGTCCATTTCAGGGCTTTGAAAATGCTTTAAAAAGGATGGCTTAAAAAAAAAAAATTTAATTTTTATAATAAAAGGTTATATATAATTAATTAGGTTTTATTTAATTTATGATTTATTTTAATGTATTTTTAGATAAAATACAAGGCCAACTGATCTGGAAAAGGAAAAAACAAAAATCAGATAGAAAAGCTTTTCTGTGACCCACAAAATAATCGGCGTGAAGAAAGGCCATGGCTATCCTCTGAAAATTCCTTTGGGCTTTTAAACCCACAATAAACTCTATCACTATGGTTCCTTTTAGGAACAGAACGGTGCTGTTATAGATCCAATGGGCCTCTGTCCTCAGTTTCATGAAACTAGTCGCAGAGTAATTAAATTAGAATATATTGTTATCGATGCATTATATTTATAATACAAATAAAAGTTGTTTGATAAAATAATTCAAATTTGTTTATAAATTATATTTATATTTTAATTTTTCAATTTTGACAATTAAATTATAATTTTAATTATAAATTTAAATTTATCATTTATCATCTCATTTAATTTTTTTATTATTTTTTAATTAACTACATTTTAGATCTATTGAATAAAATAATCCAATTTTTTTCCTAAAATTACATTTATATCTATTTTTTAAATTTTAAAAAGTAAACTACAACTTTGATATAGATTATAATTATTTTAAGTCTATTAAATAAAATAACCTAATTTTTTTTCTATAATTACATTTATATCTCAATTTTCAAATTTTAAAAATTAAACTACAATTTTGGCGTAGATTATGATTAAACTATGGTTAAAATTTAAGTGCGTTCATTTTCGTTGTTTTCAATTTCTAATTTTTTATTTGATAAAAAAATAGAAAACGTATTCAGTCATTAATGTTTCATTTCTATTTTTATTACTTCTTTAAAAAGTATTTTTAAAATTAAAAATTAAAAACTGAAAATCATAAATATTAATTTTTTATTATGAATTTTATTAAAACATTACATTTTTAAAATTTTTATTAAATTATTATTAATAATTTCAAAATTTTATTTTCGATGAAATTTATTTCTTTTAATATACATTCATTCAATTAAATTATAAAATACATTTTTATTTTATTATTATAAAAAAATTATTAATTCTTATAACATGAAAAAATTTATTAATTTTTTAATTTTAAAAAATATATTAAACATACTTAAATTTAATAAATTTATTAATTAATTCTCCTATCAGTTTTAATTTATAAATATTTTATTATTTAATTCTTATAATATTAAAAAACTCATTCCTGACTCAATTTTATAAAAATATTTAGTTTTATAAAAATATTTATTAATTATTTTTTATTTAAAAATATTTAAAATTTTTTTTTTTAAAAAAATTTACTATTTAATTCATGTGATATGATAAAATCCATTAATTGATCCTCCAGTTTTAACGGTACGTTATTTAAAAATATGTTAATTAGTCTTTCTATTAGTTTAATTATTAAATATTTTACTATTTAATGTTTATAATATGGGAAAATTTATTAATTTGTTTATTAATTTTATAAAAGTATTTTTTAATTAGTCTTTTTATATTGAGAGTATTTTAATTTTTTTATAGCACGTAATAGTTATATTTAATGGAAGAATTAATTAATATATTTTTAAAAAATTTTAAAAATATTTTAATATATTTTTAAAATCAAATAATTAATTATTGAATTTTCATATATCATAGAAATATATATAATAATTTTTTATTTTTATAATATTTAATAATTAAAATTAATTGACAGATTAAAAATTAAACTTTTTAAAATTTTAAGAATATTTTAATATATTTTTAAAATTATTTTTTATGCTACAATATTAAATAATAATTTTTTATTATAATATTATATATTTTATAAAAATAATTTAATATTTATTTTTAAGTATAATCATTTATAAAATTATTTATATTATATTTAAAAAATATTTTATTACTTATTTTTATATATAAATATAAACTTATTTTTATATAAATAATTTATAAAAAACAGTTTTCAACCAGTAAATAACAAAAATTAAAAAATTATTTTTAATTTTAAAAATAAAAAATAAAATTCATACAACGTTACCAAAAATACACTCTTAGTTATAACCTTGTAAATAGGATTAAAAAAATTTAAAACTATTATTCATATAACTTTATAATTTTATTGATGAGATTATTTTAATTTTATTGATGAGTTTAAAATAATATCTAAAAGCGATTATTTTAATTTTAAAAATTATTTTGATTTTAATATATTTAAATATTTAAAAAATTAAATAAAATATATAAAATAATTATTATATCATGTTACTTAAATATTTTTATAATTTTAATAATTAGATTGTTTTGATAAATAATTTTAATTAAAATTATATGCAGATTAAAATTAATAAAACATAATAATTTTATTAGATAGATAATTTAAAAATTTTTAAGAAATTCAAATTAATTTAATTTAAATTTTATTAATTAAATTAATTATAGAGTTTACATAAATTTTAACATCTTAATTTTTTATGTTTGAATTCTTTAATTATTTTTATTATAATTTAAAATCTTTAAAAAATAATTTCAATCGATAAGATTTTATAGAAAACTATCAGAAATATATTATTTTAATATTTAATTAAAAAATTTAAATATTATATATTATTTTATATTTAAATTTAAATCTATTTTATTAAAATTATCTTATTAATCGTAAGAGAGTTTATATAAATTTAACATTGTTAATCGAATTTTGTAAAATAAATTAATAATTTTTTTATTTTAAATTAATTGACTCTTACGTATAAAGTTATTTAAAAATAAATACTGATAATATTATTAGATTTAGCACTATTTATTGTGAATTAAACTTTCACAATGTATAAATTGAAAGATAAATTATTTAATTAAATATTAATTTATTTTCTATAATTCTATAATATAACTCAATGTGTGAAGGGATCATACCTAAATGTGTGAAGGGATCATACCTAAATTTATATAAATATCTTTATTATTTTTTTATTAAATAGGTAATTTTATTTTTTAAATTTAATTAATTTTTTCATTTAAATCGAATTAAAAAATATAATAAAATTTATCAACAGTAATCTTTGTAATCTCTAAATTATATTAGATTAATTCTATTTTAAAATTATATCAACTCTAAAATTATCAGATAAGTTTTTATCTTTATACTAATACATAAATGCACTAAATTTGGTAAAAATTGAAACTGCTCTTGGATCTAGGTGTTTTGGATTTGGGAGTGAATTAAAAGGAGAAATTTATATAAATTGAGTGATATATTAGCATAAAATTTTTATTATTTTTAATTATTTTTATCAACTTTAATTTTTTTTTAAATTAATGTTGATACATTAATTTAAATACGTATTTTTTTATCATGTTCTTTGATTTTTAATTTTTGGTGTAGATTATTAGATAGATCTTAAAAACAATTATAAATATTAAAATAAAAAATTTTCATAAGCCTCAAAATTTTTTTAAGTAATTTTAATCGTGTACTTTTCTGTTTGTCTTCTTTGTTTCCTAATTCTGGTGTAAATCATTGGATGGATTTCAAACATAATTATAGATATTAAAATCAAAAATCTCCATAAGTCTCAAAATTTTTTTTATAATTGTGTATTTTTTATTGTATTTTTTGTTTTCTAATTTTGATTTAGATTATTAAATAGATCTCGAAAATAGTTATAGATATTAAAACCAAAATCTTTATATCTCAAAATTTTTCTATAAGTAAATTTAAAAAAATATATAATTATGTATCAATATTGCTATGTTGAAGTTTTGATCTCCCACTCCATTTGAGGTGGGTTTATAATTATATTTTCTTATTAATAAGAAATGAAGAACTACTATAATTATTGGCACAGTATTCTCATATTAGATTAGAGAGATATAGATTTTATGAGAAAAAATAAATTTAGAAAAATAGTTTACACTATTTTCAATAGTGTAGATAAGAAAAAAGTTAAGATATTGTTAGAAGCCTCTCAGTAAAATTAAATAAAACATTAAATAATTTTATATTCATAATTAAAGTTAAGTCTCTTAACTTTTAATAACGCAAAATATTAATAATAAATATATAAATTAATTAAATTATAAATTAAATAACGGATATAAAAACATACAAGTATGAAAAAAATTAATTTTTAAATATCTGAAATATTAAGAAAATATATAAAAAAAATTTTTAAATATTTTCTTTAAACAAATAGAGTTTTAATATAAAAAGTTTTGGTACTAATTTTAACATCTTGAAATGTTGACAACTTGGAAAAAAAAAAAACAATTATTGTCCACTAATAAAAATAGTAAAATACTATTAGTAGGTAACGCCCATTAATTAGTAGGACATCCAATAGGTGAGTGACCCATTAAACGACAGTGCATCAAGTTATAATCTTTTAGGTTTATGTGTCTACGTGGAGGAGTGATATGATCCTCTTATTATGTTAGGTGAAGAAGTTTTAGCTATAGATGTGTATCTATCCATCTGTAATTAATGACACTTATTAGACTAACTAACTAATTAATGATTAACTTGTTAATTATGAAGCTTCCTCTTTAGAATATTGTACAATAATAACAAACAACTTAATTTGAACCATCATTGAATTTTCAAGGTATGCAAGTCCACTGTATCATCATCATCATCATCATATACCTGTACATGATTAATTTTTTTGACAAAATATGCATAATTAACTGTCTTATTGTATCTAAAGGTTTGTTTGGCATTATTTTTGTAGCTGCAGTTGAAAAAAAATATTTTTTAAAATATATTATTTATAAAATATTAAAAAATAATTTAAAATTATATTTAACATAATTTAGTCATAAAAACTCTAAAATAATACATCAATTTTTTTTTTTTGTAAACTGTTTTTCTCACAGATATTTAAAATGATATTTTTTTCTAAAAAATGCTTTTTAGCCTTCAAATTCAATGCTAAGCAAACTTTAAGAAAAAAAAAAAAAAGGTGTATGCATGAAGAAATTTTACAAATACAATTATTATGTAGGTGTACTAATTTATTATAATTGGTCCTATATAAATTTTATAATAATTGATATCTACTAATTATATATACAACCATTAAGTAAATAATTTATTGAATACATAAATTTCATTAACTAACCAACTTAAATTGCAATTCTAATTAATCAAATTTTATGGGCAGACTTTTTTATAAAATAAGTTTCCATTTGTTTATGAAAACTGATTTTTTTTAAAAATATATTTTTTTTTATTTTTTAGCATTTATAAAATTAATTAACAAAAAAGATTTTTCTGATTACATAAAAAATTAAATTATATTTAAAAAAATAATTTTACTATTTACAAAATAAAAAGTCATATTTAAGGAAAATGACCTGCATTTTGATAATATGAAATCATTTTTTAAATTTTAAGAATTTTATTGACACCCTTATATATAAATTTATTAATATTTTTTATTTTTTACATTATAATTAAATAATAAAAAAATTATTTTTTAAAAAATATTTTTTAAATATAATTTATTTTCTATAAACAAATAATGTAATATACTAATAAATCACAATAATTATACCATGAATCCAATCTGACATGTTAAAATACAATAAACCTATTCTGAAATGACATGTAGGCATAAGATGTTTTAGTTCTAAACTTAATTTGCATGATAAGAGGAGATAAATTAGGAAATTAACTTAGAATTAAATTTTTATTCCTAAATTAAATTAATGGAAAGAAGTGGCCCACATAATTAATTTACTTTCATTTTTATTTTTAATAATTTATAATTAAACTCTTAAAATCTAATAAAATTCATAAATCGACATTTAATTTGATTTTTTATCAATTTAATATAATTTAATCAGGACATTTTTTTTACCTCAACTATAAAATAATTCCTATATCATAAACCAATAAATGTATGACTATATAGGTGTTGTTAAATATAGTATTTTGAAGGATGTAAAAAAAATTGTTTACAATAAATTTTTTAAAAAATGTGTTAAAATTTTAACAATTAAATTATTTCCAATATAAAAAAATGGATAATAGAAACAATTGACCGAGCGCATAATATAAAACATCCTTTGCTTTTCTTTTTTTGATGCGACTCGTCGATCAAATTTAAAAATTTTATGACAATAAAATAATTTTAAAAATCAACAATAAACTCTCTTCAATAGTACCCTATGCAAAGAACAGTAAGAATATCAATAATTGAAAATTAAAGAAATAAGACAAACGCTATAATTGAATTGACAAATTTACCTTAATTTTTAATGTAATTAGAAGAATGTAATATCATACTCTCACAACAACAAAAGCATACAAATAGTATGAATAATTTTGAATTTTGATTAAAGAAGTTTTTTTAACGCAAAGAACGGTTTGAGTTTATATAGAAAACTAAAGTTAACTTTAAGAGAATAAGGATAAAATAAATCCTAAAATACCTAAATAAGGCTGGCTAAATTTAATAGCCATAATAAGGGGCGTCACACTAAAGTCCAAACTAGACCCAAATAACTAAACTATCAATATTAAAATAAATAAAATAGCATAAACTTAACCCAAATAAATGGCCTTACAAAATATATTATTAAGGACCAAATAACATGTATAACACATCTCCCAAGGCTGCCCATGAATTATGCATATATCTTACACATGCTTTTTAAATTGCGCATGCATTGCACATGTTTCTTCAAATTTGTCCAATTAATTTGATGGACTTATACACCTTCTAATTAGACTCAATGGATTTGAATCTTTACAAAAACTTTTCTTGATCTTCACTTTAAACTTCCTTTTGTGTAGCTTTGGCCTATAGACTTGATTATGCTCCTTAAGCCCACAATTATAAGTGTTGTATCAAATCTGCCCCATATGAATTGAATCACACTCCAAGTATATTTAGATCATATGAATATTATTTTAAACTTAATTTAAATGCATTTAAATGATATAAGGTTGTTCCAGACCATTGCTACTAATATGCTATATTGGATTTGTATCATTCCCTCATTCTTTATAAAAGATTCGTCATCGAATCTTGCTCATGCTCATATTAGGAATGAAAGTTTTAGGACCCAATGCATTTTCAAAAGTCTCCTCTTGAATAGATGGAAATAGCATGAAACTCTTTTTATGCATATTCACATCAATAACCTGCACATCAATAATAAAAGAACTAATCACAACAATGTTAGTCATAGAAAAATGGTGTGGATGTGATCCATTCTCTTTTATAACTTCCAAAATAGCCTCATTCTCCTCCTCCACCTCATCAATCATGTTCTCTCCATGTCCACGATTATTCACAACTTCTTCTTTAAGCTCAATGATAAAATTTTCAACAGCAATTTTACTAATTTCATGCATTACATCTTCCTCTTCAATTTCAATCTCTATAGAAATTGAAATTAGAACTTTAATATCTTTTTTCTCCTTTTTTTTTCTCCGTCCTTCTCTTTCTTATTTCTTTTCTTTTCTTAGCAGCAAACCTCTTTATCTTTAATTTTGTTTCATGTAAATTCTCTTCATAATCATGAAACTCCTCAAGTAACAACATGACTTCTCTAAAACTATATATAAATTTCTTATCCATCCATTTTCTGCAATGTTGAATACAATCTTTAAAGTTATAAATTGTAAAATCAAGCATAAGATAAGAAACGGTCTCCTTAATCTCCATCTCAAGTTCCTCTCTATCATCTCCATATTTATCCAAACTCATGGTTAAAAACAAAAATAGAAATCACAAAAAATAAAGTTAGTAGTAAAGCACTCCCTCACATGTTTGTATTCTTTTTACCACTCTTTGCAATTCCTCCAATTGAACTTTAGAATTTAGACCAATCAACCAACTCAAATGAAATATTTAGAAACAAAGAATAAAATCTTAACAAAGAAAAGTAAGCTCAAACACACTGGAAAGAAGATACAAAATAAATGGATAGTAGCACAAGGATACAATTATGTACTATTTGATTATATCAAATTAATGTATAATCACAATCAAATAACGCTTTAACAGTATAAAGAAAATAAAGATGATAAGACTTAAAAAAAAATCCTTCAGGCAACTCATTTTTTTTTTTTTTTATCAATTTAAGTGAATAATTAAGAAAATTGAATTTCTAATTTCCTAATTTTCTCATTTAACTCCACTTGTATATATTTTTTTAAAACTCACTTATCATGTGTTTTAAGTTAAGTACAATAGGTATACATATGTACATCTGATTCATGGTATAGTTTTTCCAATTAATAGACATGAGTAATTTTATGGAACCACATGTGCAAATAAATGAATTACAACTCTTTAATTCATCCAACACAGAATACAGTTGGCCAAATTCTAACCACAAAATCTGACATCAAACAAGTAATATATTATAAGTATTATTCTAATCCAAACGTTTGAATGCTGGACAATAAACACTACAAGAATCTATCTGAAATAAATTCGTGGATTTAATATATAAATGTCAGTAAATTATTATATGATACAAACTGTAACTATTCTCAAATTCGATAACATGCGGACGCTTTAAAATATATGTCGGATGTATAATTTTTTCGATAAAAATTTTCTAATGTTTGATATAAGTGGCAAAAAATTATATAAGTGTAAAAAATTTTATAATACAAGTATAAACATCAGAAAATTTTAATTATACATCAAACATTTAAAAAATTATATCGTTATATTTTAAATGAATTAATCTAATTTAATTGTTCAATTTGATTTTTTATTAATCAGTGTAATTTTTATAAATCAATTTGATTTTTATAAGTCATTTTGATTTTTTATTAATCGATTTGATTTTTTATAAATTGATTTGATTTTTATTTGTTTTAAAAATCAATTTTTTAGCCTAATTTAATTTTTCAGTTAGGAAAGGTTTACTTATAACTTCGATTCGGTTTATAAAATTTTAGTTATTTAACTTTTAAGTATTACAATTTAATTTAATTTTAAATTTTAAAAATAAAATTTAATTTGATTCACTTTGAAACAAGAACAATTGGTTTTGGTTCAATTTGACTTGAAATCAAAACAATCAATTTTATTTTGATTTGATTAAAGATGAAAAAATCGATTTCACTTCGATCCAATTTAAAGTCGGAATAATTGATTACATACTCTTATTAAAAAGTTAAAAGTTTAAAATTCAATTAGAATCGATCTAGAGTTTAACTAATATATTATAAAATGGTATATTTTTCTCAATAAAAAAAAGATATATAATAATTCAATTTAATTAAAAAATAAGTAATATATGTCTATTTAAATTATATTTGATAATCACTAATTATAAATTAATAATTATTTATATAAGCATAAATTAAAAGTATGTATAATTAATTAAAATAATCTTACAAGTATTCAAAATAGTTCAAGTGGTAAGAGATATAAATTACTCTAAGAGGTTTTAGGATTAAATTTCAGCATCTAACATAATATTTTTTTTTTATTAAAGATGAGTGGTTTATTTAAAAATTTTGATTTAAAACATCTAAATTTCGAGAGATCTGGATTCGACTAATCAGTCTAAATTTGGTTGACAGAATATTTGTTTGTCAAATAATTATTCACGCAATGAATAGAATTGTCATTTCATTGACGACACATTTCAAAGTGTCAATGCCAATACATTTTTATCTTGCTAAATGCAATTTTTTATGTTGAAATAGATTAAATTTACTGTAGTGAAAAACTTAATCTTTTATTTTGAGTGCAATTCCAGCTAAATTCTAAAATCAACATATAAAATTCAATTTTTATATATGTAATCTATGGGTGAGCAATATTCGGTTCAAACCGAAAAATTAACGGAACTAAATTAATTTGAAAATTCAATTTGATTTGATTTTTTATTTATTTCGATTCGATTCGATTTTTAATTTTAAAATTTTTAATTATTTCGATTCGATTTTAGTAAAAAGAATGAAAAATCAAATCGAACCGATTAGTAATAATAATATATTATTTTTAATAATATAAAGATATTAGATTATATTAAAGTTAAAATATACCAATTAAATTTTAAAATACTAAAAATAAAGTGTAAAAAGTAAAAAAAATTATTAAAAATTCAAACTGATCAAACCGAATCGAATTAGAATGGTTCGTTTCGATTTGATTTCTGATTAAAATCGATTTGATTTACTTTCATAAATATCAAAATTTTAATTTTCGATTTATTTGATTTGATTCTGATGACCGCTGGATTTCTCCATCCCATTACGAGGCCAGGCCGATAGTAGCAGCTCACAATCAGGAGGCTCCTAAGCCCCCGAATAAGCCAGGCCCAACCCATTCATCCTCCTGATCGGACTCCTATTTAAGTCACTCAATCAGACCGGCTCGGCCCATTTCAGCCTTAAAGCCAGCCCTTTCCTAGGTTCCGGTCCTTTTCCCTCAAACCCGGTCACAAGAAGAAAAGACTACGGGTCCAGTCATTTCGCAGCCCTGTCCACTCGCGCCCCGAAGGGAATTAAATGCTTGCCTGACATAGGGAGGGTCCTGGGGTTACCCGTACGTACGGACCTGCACCAAGGGGTAGGTGGTCCTATAGCGGAGAGGCCATCTCGCGTGAGGGAGAAGAAAGATGATAAAAGGGAGGAAACACTCTCCTCTAGGGCTAAGTTTTTTCTAAGTTCACAAAACCCTTGTAAAACCCTATTTTCTGGATCTGAGATCATCAATTGGCGCCGTCTGTGGGAACGAAGGAGATCTTTTCATCGCCGGAGTTCCACTCTTACAATACCCACTGAGATCCACGATGGCTAACCACAACGAAAACAATCTTGTCAACACCCCTAATGGCCTGAGCTCCGCTCAGGAGAGACAACAGTTCTCTTTTTTCAGTCCCACAACCCCAAACAACCAAACACCAATTCCCTTCAACCCCTCGCTAAGCTTGGCAGGGAACGTGCCTAGGGCTGCTCTATCCAACCAGGACCTTCAAACCATGGCCCTCCAACTATAAAATACCGCTCACTGGTTGGGGCAGATGATGCAACAAAGGGGCCTTAACACCCCGGTGAATGTGTTGCCAGTGGTAGAAGAACCCAGAACCAATGAACCTCACCAACCTACCCTCAATCCTCCTCAAACAACCAGCCGAGAAACAGGAGAGAGAAGCAGGAGAGCTGGTGGAGAAGTAGAGCCAGAAGCAAGGGTTCACGGAAGGAGAGTGAGGGAGTTGATTGAGAATGACGAAGCCGACAGTTATTCTGTCGGAACAACCAAGTGGACGAGAAGCGAAGCGGAGGAAGAGGAGTACCGCTAGGAGAAGAAACCCAGGCAGGAGGAGGAGAGTGTAGACCAAAAGCTGCAAAAGATGAAAGAGCAACTCTTGGCCGAGTTGGGAACGAAGGATGGCGCCGTCTGCCAGAGATTTGCCAATGCCATCAATGTCCCAGCCACTCCTCAATCCAGCATCTCCAGCCCGTGGCCGTTCTCACAGTGGGGAATAGACATCCTGGGACCCTTTTCCAAGACCACGGGGCAGAAAAAGTTTATAGTAGTGGCTGTGGAGTACTTCTCGAAATGGCCAGAGGCGGAAGCAATCCCCACAATAACGGCCCGCAAGATGATAGATTTTGTATGGGGGAATATCATCTTCAGATTTGGAGTACCGAGGGTGCTTATCTCAGATAACGGTAGATAATTCGACTGCAGTGCCTTCAGGGCGTTCACAGCAAACTTAGGCATATGGCACAAATTCTCCTCGGTAGCTCATCCTCAGACCAACGCCCAGACAGAGGTCACCAATAGAGCTATCCTCCAGGGGTTGAAAAAATGGCTGGATGGGGCAAAGGCAAATTGGGCAGAAGAACTCAACAGTATCTTGTGGGCACTCCGAACTACCTCCAGGTCGTCCACTAAAGAAACGCCTTTTGCACTTGCATTTGGCACCGAGGCCGTAGTCCCAATCGAGCTACAAGTTCCTACACATCGGGTCCAGTTCAATGATGAGAATGCGAATAGTGATAAGCTGAGAAGTAACCTTGATGCCCTGGAGGAAGTTAGGGAAGAAGCCCAAATTCGAACCGCCGCTTATCAACAAAGAGCTGCCCGTTATTACAATCAAAGGGTCAGGGAAAAAAGCCTGAAGGTAGGAGACCTGGCCCTGAGAAACCTAGAAGCTACAGGAAAAAGAGCGGTGGTAGGCAAGTTGGCACCGACTTGGAAGGGCCCATTCAGAATAGCAAAAGTAGTCAAGCCAGGGGTATATCGAATCGAAGATATGCAGGGAAACCCTGAGCCTCACGCCTGGAATATCCAGTACCTAAAGAGGTACTTCCCTTAGAATATTTGTAAAAAGAAATTCTTGTACTATGAAAACATGAATGAATGGAATAACACCACCTTTTGACAAAGCAATGATTATCTCTATTACTGTGAGTATTAACTCTCTCAGAAAAAGAAAAGAACAGATATCGGAAGACCTCAATGAGGTAGGTGATCGGGCTCTCAAAGTACCCCCGCCACCACAAAACTGGCAGAGATGACGAAGCTGCAGTAAGGCCACAGAGCCCGAATCTTACAGAAGACCTCAAGGAGGTACAAGACTAGGATCCCCAAGATCTCCTGGCACAAAACGGCCGGTGAGATCCTCGAGATCTCTCGGAGCAAAAACGGCCGGTGAGATCCCCGAGATTTCCCGGAGCAAAAACGGCCGGTGAGATCCCCAATGTAATACTCGACTAGACTCTAGTATCGAAATTCCTACCGTCCAGTGGAATCTCGGATGTCGAAAACCTCTAGAAGGGTAAAATCATGTTTTTATAAAATGTTTTAATGTATTTTATGATTTTCAGTAAGAAGCAAATTAAGTTTTGAATGAAAAAGACCAAGGAGGCATTTCCAGGTTTGGCCGCCGAACGTGGGATAGTTTAGGGGGGCAAGTTAGGTTTCCGAAAGTGGCTTAGATTTGGCCGCCAAACCCCATGTTCGGCCGCCGAACTTACATGAGTTTTGGAGGCACTTTAGACTGCCGAAGGTGGTCTGGCCAACCCTTATTTAAGGGCTCCATGGCCAAAACGGGCGAGTTTTCTCTCCCTTTTCGGCCAACGGTGAGTCCATGCTCTCCCATGGTTGATTTTTGATGTTTTTCTCCAATCTTTCGAGTTTTAACAAGTTTTATCTTGGTTTGAAGATATTTAAGCAAAAAGAGCAAGTTTTGGAGCTTGGAGATCCAAGGAGTGAGATTTCTCCCATCTCCGAGTTAGATCGCCTCTCCTCTCGATCTCCAAGAGGTAAGAGTAGATCCTTAGCTCATTTTATGTTTTAAACAAGTTTTGTAAAGGTTTATGGGGTAGAAATGCATGTTTAGGTTATTTTGAGTTTATGGGTTTATGTTGAGTTTTTTTATCAATGTGGGTTGTTATGTATGTTTGATGTGTTGTAGTTGGGGTTTAGGATAGTTTGAAGCCCCTAGGAGGTTATGTATGTGTGTATGCATGTTGTGGAAGTGTTGTGTTTGAGTTGAATGGTTTAAGAGGCAAATGTGCATAGTTGAGGCTGAGTTCTGCCCTTTGGAAGAACTCAGGTTCGGCAGCCGAAGGGACTTTCGGCCGCCGAACCTGCCTGTGGAGGCAAGCCTTTTGGCTGCCAAACCCTACCCCCGAAAGTGGACTTTCGGCTCTGGAAGGGAGTTTCGGCCGCCGAAAGTGCCGCCGAAGGTGCATGACTTTCGGCTCTAGAGGGACTTTCGGCCGCCGAACCTGCCGCCGAAAGTGCCCTGTTCAGCCTTCCTTTGCATGATTTCTATGATTGTTTTAAGGTGTTTTAGGAGGTTTTTAGGGAGTATTTTAGAGTCATGTTCTTGTATGTTTGGTCCCTCATTTGAGTCCACCTGTGTAGGTTCGGACCCGAGGACCCCAGCAGTGAGATAGCTGCTTCAGAGTCTTGTCTGAGCTAGCCTGAGGTGAGTAGAATAACTCTTTATGTTTCAACGCAAATAATAAAAGTTTTAGCATGATTCACGAATCATGAATACCGTGAGATATATTAGGTTGTTTGCATTAGAATTCACGAATATGTTGCATTGCATATTATGTTGTTGATGTGGATGAACATTGAATGATCCATTAGTCCTCGTATGATATGGTATGATGATGATGATGATATGGTATGGAAGTCCAGGAAGACCCATTCTACGTCCCTGGCACAATGTAAGAGAAAGTCCAGGAAGACCCATTCTACGTCCCTGGCACTATTGGATATGTAGAGGACTATTGGTGACAAGTTCATCCTTAATGTGATTTGTTTGTGATGTGATGCATTTCATGAAAGCATGAACTTTAAATATAATGTTTTATTATTCTGCTCACTGGGCTCTAGTAGCTCACCCCCTTTCCCTTAATCCCCCAGGTTTGCAGGTACGGGATAGAGCAGGAAGTCAAGAGTAAAGTTATGTTCTATGTAATAGTTAGCTGTGGACATGAGAATGATGTAATGTATAGTACAACTATGTAATGTAATGATGAGTATTGAGGTTTAGAATTGTGCTTGACCCTAGTATGTTGTTAATCCCTTTTTGGTTACATGATCTTTTAATGAAATGTTTTATGATGTTATATAAACCAAACTTAAAATATGTTATGTTACCCCATTGGAGCATTGATGAGGACTCCAATGTGGGGTTGATGATTATGATCATTATTGGTGCATGCACAGGTTGAGTTTGGTAAATGAATGAGAAATTAAAATTTTTATGTATATGTTGATCATGTATGGGATTAAAAAGGTTTACAGGTTGTATGTTAGGCTTGCTACAGGTCCCGGCGGCCTTAAGCCGATCTGGATCCTAGCGCCGGTAGTGGTCCGATTTTTGGGTCGTTACAGATTGGTATCAGAGTCCTAGGTTCATATGGTCGGGCCTAGAGTGTCGGGCTCATAGATGTTCTAGAAAGTCAAGCACAATAGGAAAATCATGTCCACTAGGATAGGATGTAGAGTCTTGTCTTGAATAATGATGTGAAATGCCATGATTTTATGCATGTGCATTGATGATATGCTATGTATGTGATGTATGTGATGCGGGTTCATGTGCTTTCACATGAACCATTTGATGCTAATGTTTTACGTGATGTGTGCTGTTTTCCAGTAAGCGAGATGAGAGGAACTCGTCGATCTGCACGATTGACTGGAGTGCCACCCCAGGACGAGGGCACGGATGCCCGTCCTCCTGCATTGCCAAGGGCAATGTCCTGCAGGTCTAGTAGGGAAAGAGCATCAAGGGACCCTAGAAGGTCTTTTGTTGTGAGCAGAAGGGGAACAGCGCAAGGTGGAATGTCAGAAGATGTGGGGAATGATATGGATGTGGACCAGAGGAGGGATGGCAGTCTTGGAGTGAGTATGTCTGAAGAGGGTATGGGAGAGTCTCAAAGAGGCACTCAGGCCTCAGAATTTGTTCAGCCACCCCAGTACCCACCCTTTTCACAGAATCCCGGGTATTCAATGGGAGGTACATCAGATTACCCCAGTTTTAACCCTTATCACTCCCACATGCCATACCCACCTTTCTACCCACCATACCCACGGTACCCTATGTACCCACCCCCATCCTTCTACCCTGGTACAGCAAACCCTAACCCAGGGGATGCTGCACCTCCTCCACCACCAGCAGAACCTACTGTCCCAGAAACCCAAATGCCTAAGCCTACCTCATCTGGAGGGAGCAAGGTCAAGATGACCGATTACATGAAGCTGGGTGCTCCCCAGTTTGAAACAGGTGATGACCCGTTTGAGTATCTTGGGAGGGTCAAGATGATTATAGATGAGATAGGAGCTGATGACAGTAGGGCCATTCAAATGGCAGGGTTCACACTGAAATGTAAGAAGGCCCGAGAGTGGTTTAAAAACTATGTGAACCCGAGGTTGGATAGCCTATCATGGGAGGAATTTGCTAATGAGTTTGCAGGATGGGCTTTCCCTGACAATTCAAGGGAGTTGAAGATGATTGAGTTTGAGCAGTTGAGGCAAACAGAGGAGATGAGTGTGGATGAGTACACAGACAGGTTTTTGGAGCTATTGCCGTTCGCTGGGCAAAATCTGGACACAGATCAGAAGAAGTCAAGGAGGTATATCATGAGGCTTCATTCTAGGTATTCCTCCTTGATCCAGTCAGCAGAGAGGGAGAGTTTCCATGCCATAGTGGATATGGCCCGGAGGATGGAGGCTAGTGCAATCATCGAAGGGAAAGTCAAGCAGTCAGTAGCACAGCCTTCTGGTTCCAAGACCCCAGGTAGGGGAAGGTTAGACCCTTCTTCTTTGAGTTCAGGCAGTAAGAGGTGGAGCAATACCACCAAGAAGTCAAAGAAGAATAAGTTCTGGAACAAGATCAAGTCAGGTATGGGATTAGGAAGTGGCTCGAGCTCAGGTGCAGATAATGCAGTGTGCATGAAGTGTGGAAAGCCGCACAAAGGAGTATGTCGGTTTGGGACGACAGCCTGCTTCAGATGTGGGCAGGAGGGACACATGGCACGGGAGTGTCCTAGAGCAGCTTTTGTGGCACAGTCCCAGCAGACAGCTTCGGGTAGTGTGGCTCAGCCAGCAGCTCCAGCCGCGACTCAAGCCAGTGGCAGAGGCAGAGGGAGAGGGGCAGCCTCTTCTTCAGCGGGTTTCAGGGGTGAAGGTCCATCAGCTCCAGCACGGATCTTCACGATGACTGAGCAGGAGGCAAATGCATCAAACACCGTGGTGTCAGGTAATTTCATCATTGGTTGTTCAGATGTTTATGCCTTAATGGACCCTGGTGCATCTCATTCTTTCATTGCTCTGAGGGCCGTCGAGAGGTTGGGTTTGATGGTCTCTGGGTTAGAGTGTCCCCTATGGGTCAGTGGACCCAAGTGTGACCCGTCAGTGGCAGAGTCAGTCTGCCAATGTAGTCCATTTTTTGTTGAGGGAAGATGCCTTTCAGCCGACCTAGTGGTTCTAGATTTGACAGATTTTGATATCATTCTAGGGATGGATTGGCTATCTACCCATGGTGCTACCTTGGACTGCAGAGACAAGGTAGTCAGGTTCAGATGTCAGGATGGGTCAGAGGTTATCTTCAGAGGAGACCGGAGGGGTACACCTAGAGGTTTGATATCAGCCCTACAGGCTCGTAGGCTGCTCAGGAGGGGTTGTCAGGGTTTTCTAGCTCATGTGAGAGAGCTAGATAGTCATGTCAAAGAGCCCGCCTCAGTGCCCGTGGTCAGAGAGTTTTTAGATGTCTTTCCAGACGAGCTGCCAGGTTTACCACCTGCTAGGGAGATAGAGTTCGAAATAGAGTTGATGCCTGGAACAAGATCGATCTCTATCCCTCCCTACAGGATGGCACCAGCAGAATTGAAGGAGCTTAAAGAGCAGTTGCAAGAGTTGGTAGATAAGGGCTTCATCCGACCGAGTACCTCACCTTAGGGTGCTCCAGTGCTATTTGTGAAAAAGAAAGATGGATCCCTTAGACTTTGTATCGACTACAGGCAGTTGAACAAAGTCACTACTAAGAATAAGTACCCGTTGCTAAGGATCGACGATCTATTCGACCAGCTAGCAGGAGCAGGTTGTTTCTCCAAGATAGATTTGAGATCCGGGTACCATCAGCTAAGGATAAGAGAAGAAGATGTGCCGAAGACGGCGTTCAGAACCAGATATGGGCACTATGAGTTCCTTATAATGCCGTTCGGGTTGACCAATGCCCCTGCAGCATTCATGGATCTCATGAACAAAGTGTTTAGCCAGTACCTAGATCACTTTGTTATTGTCTTCATAGATGATATCTTAGTGTATTCCAGGAATGCAGAGGAGTATGCCCATCATCTGAGGTTAGTTCTGCAGACCTTGAGGGAACATGGTTTGTATGCCAAGCTCTCCAAGTGTGAGTTCTGGCTGAGGAGCATTTCATTCTTGGGGCATGTTGTGTCAGAAAATGGAATAGAGGTGGACCCCAAGAAGGTGAAAGCCGTAGCTAACTGGCCTAGACCCACTACAGTGACAGAGATCAAGAGCTTCTTGGGTTTGGCAGGTTACTACAGGAGGTTCGTTCAGGACTTCTCTAAAATTGCAGCTCCTATGACCAGACTGGCTAAGAAGAACCAGAGGTTTGTGTGGACTGACCAGTGTGAAGGGAGCTTCGAAGAGCTAAAGAAGAGGTTGACGTCGACTAGTAATGAAGACTTCACAGTGTATTGTGATGCGTCTCGCGTGGGACTGGATTGTGTACTGATGCAGAATGATAGGGTAATTGCTTATGCTTCTAGGCAGCTGAAGAAGTACGAGTTGAATTACCCCACACATGACCTAGAAATGGCAGCGGTGATCTTTGCACTCAAGATGTGGAGGCATTACCTCTATGGGGTTAAATGTGAGATCTTCACCGATCATAAGAGCCTGCAGTACATCTTGAGTCAGAGAGAATTGAATCTGAGGCAGAGAAGATGGGTAGAATTGCTTAGTGACTATGATTGCAAGATCCAGTACCATCCGGGTAAGGCAAATATTGTGGCAGACGCCTTAAGCCGGAAATCACTTGGCAGTTTGTCCTATATTTCAGCAGAGAGAAGACCAGTGGTGAGGCAGTACTTCGAGCTCATTAATGAAGGTTTGCAGTTGGAGTTGTCTGGTACAGGTACTTTGATAGCCCAGATGAGAGTGGCACCCGTGTTTCTAGAGCAGGTGGCTCAGAAACAACACGAGGACCCAGAGTTAGTAAAGATTGTCAGGACTGTTCACTCGGGCAAGAACGAAGAGTTCAGATTTGACAGCAAGGGGATCCTCCGCTATGGGAATAGATTGTGTGTACCAGATGACGTGGGTTTAAAGGGAGACATTATGAGGGAGGCTCATAATGCCAGATACAGTGTTCACCCTGGAGCCACCAAGATGTATCAAGATCTGTAGAGAGTTTATTGGTGGCCAGCTATAAAGAGAGAAGTAGTACAGTTCGTGTCAGCCTACGAAGTATGTCAGAGGGTGAAGCTGGAACATCAGAAGCCGGCTGGAATGCTTAACCCACTACCTATTCCAGAGTGAAAATGGGAGAATATAGCTATGGACTTCGTAGTGGGGTTACCGGCAGCGTCCAACAGATTGGACTCCATATGGGTGATTGTGGACAGACTGACCAAATCTGCTCACTTTATCCCAGTCAGGAGTGGCTATTCTGTGGACAAGTTGGCGCAGGTGTATGTTGATGAGATTGTCAGATTACATGGGGTTCCTGTTTCAATAGTATCTGATAGAGGACCCCAGTTCACCTCCAGATTTTAGCGGAGTCTGCAGAATGCTATGGGTACCAGGTTGGATTTTAGCACTGCTTTCCATCCACAGACGGACGGACAATCAGAGAGGACCATCCAGACAATAGAGGATATGCTCAGAATATGTGTGCTGGATTTTGGCGATTCTTGGAGGCAGCATCTACCTTTGGTGGAGTTTGCCTACAATAACAGCCATCATGCTAGTATAGGGATGGCTCCATATGAAGCTTTGTATGGAAGGAGGTGCAGGTCACCGGTTTGCTGGGAGGAAGTTGGAGAAAGGGCCTTGGCAGGGCCTGAGCTAGTAGAGATCACCAGCAGAGTGGTGCCCATAATCAGATAAAGGATCAAGACTGCTGCAAGCAGACAGAAGAGTTATGCAGATATCCGCAGGAGGCAAGTAGAGTTTCAGCAGGGGGATTTGGTATTGCTCAAAGTGTCCCCAATGAAAGGGGTGATTCGGTTCGGGAAGAAAGGTAAGCTAGCTCCGCGGTACATCGGACCCTTTAAAATCTTGTAAAAGATCGGGAATGTATCGTATAAGCTGGATTTACCTGCTTCTATGGAGAGAATATATCCGGTTTTCCATGTTTTCATGTTGAGGAAATTTGTGTCAGATCCGAGCAAGGTTCTTAGTGAGCCTGATGTGGAGATCCAAGAAGATCTCACCTATGTTGAGCAGCCGGTGCAGATCCTAGACACCCAGATTAGAAAGCTAAGAACAAGAAAATCCCGGTGGTAAAAGTCCTTTGGAATCACCACAACATCGAAGAGTGTACCTGGGAGACACGGGAGTCCATGCTCCAGCAATATCCTCATCTCTTCTAAGGTGAGTTTTATGTGCTTTGTATGTGTGTTGATGTTTTATGCTGTGCATGTGTTGCTTGGTGAACATTCGGGGACGAATGTTCTTAAGGGGGGAAGAATGTAATACCCGGCTAGACTCCGGTATTGGAATTCCTACCGTCCGGTGGAATCTCGAATGTCGAAAACCTCTAGAAGGGTAAAATCATGTTTTTATAAAATGTTTTAATGTATTTTATGATTTTAAGTAAGAAGGAAATTAAGTTTTGAATGAAAAAGACCAAGGAGGCATTTCCAGGTTCGGCCGCCGAACATGGGATAGTTTAGGGGGGCAAGTTAGGCTTCCGAAAGTGGCTCAGGTTCGGCCGCCGAACCCCATGTTCGGCCGCCGAACTTGCATGAGTTTTGGAGGCACTTTAGGCTGCCGAAGGTGGTCTGGCCAACCCCTATTTAAGGGCTCCATGGCCGAAACGGGCGAGTTTTCTCTCCCTTTTCGGCCAACGGTGAGTCCATGCTCTCCCATGGTTGATTTTTGATGTTTTCCTCCAATCTTTTGAGTTTTAACAAGTTTTATCTTGGTTTGAAGATATTTGAGCAAAAAGAGCAAGTTTTGGAGCTTGGAGACCCAAGGAGTGAGATTTCTCCCATCTCCAAGTTAGATCGCCTCTCCTCTCGATCTCCAAGAGGTAAGAGTAGATCCTTAGCTCATTTTATGTTTTAAACAAGTTTTGTAAAGGTTTATGGGGTAGAAATGCATGTTTAGGTTATTTTGAGTTTATGGGTTTATGTTGAGTTTTTTATCAATGTGGGTTGTTATGTATGTTTGATGTGTTGTAGTTGGGGTTTAGGATAGTTTGAAACCCCTAGGAGCTTATGTATGTGTGTATGCATGTTGTGGAAGTGTTGTGTTTGAGTTGAATGGTTTGAGAGGCAAATGTTCATAGTTGAGGCTGAGTTCTGCCCTTTGGAAGAACTCAGGTTCGGCAGCCGAAGGGACTTTCGGCCGCCGAACCTGCCTGTGGAGGCAAGCATTTTGGCTGCCGAACCTTGCCCCCGAAAGTGGACTTTCGGCTCTGGAAGGGAGTTTTGGCCGCCGAAAGTGCCGCCGAAGGTGCATGACTTTCGGCTCTGGAGGGACTTTCGGCCGCCGAACCTACTGCCGAAAGTGCCCTGTTCAGCCTTCCTTTGCATGATTTCTATGATTGTTTTAAGGTGTTTTAGGGGGTTTTTGGGGAGTATTTTAGAGTCATGTTCTTGTATGTTTGGTCTCTCATTTGAGTCCACCTGTGTAGATTCAGACCCGAGGAACCGAGGACCCCAGCAGTGAGATAGCTGCTTCAGAGTCTTGTCTGAGCTAGCCTGAGGTGAGTAGAATAACTCTTTATGCTTCAGAGTCTTGTATGATGATGATGATGATATGGTATGGAAGTCCAGGAAGACCCATTCCACGTCCCTGGCACATTGTAAGAGAAAGTCCAGGAAGACCCATTCTACATCCCTGGCACATTGGAATATTTATGATATGTTATGTAAGAGGAAGTCCAGGAAGACCCATTCTACGTCCCTGGCACTATTGGATATGTAAAGGACTATTGGTGACAAGTTCATCCTTAATGTGATTTGTTTGTGATGTGATGTATTTCATGAAAGCATGAACTTTAAATGTAATATTTTATTATTTTGCTCACTGGGCTCTAGTAGCTCACCCCCTTTCCCTTAATCCCCCAGGTTTGCAGGTACGGGATAGCGCAGGAAGTCAAGAGTAAAGTTATGTTCTATGTAATAGTTAGCTGTGGACATGAGAATGATGTAATGTATAGTACAACTATGTAATGTAATGATGAGTATTGAGGTTTAGAATTGTACTTGACCCTAATATATTGTTAATCCCTTTTTAGTTACATGATCTTTCAATGAAATGTTTTATGATGTTATGTAAACCAAACTTAAAATATGTTATGTTACCCCATTGGAGCATTGATGAGGACTCCAATGTGGAGTTGATGATTATGATCATTAGTGGTGCATGCACAGGTTGAGTTTGGTAAATGAATGAGAAAGTTAAAATTTTTATGTATATGTTGATCATGTATGGGATTAAAAAGGTTTACAGGTTGTATGTTAGGCTTGCTACAGGTCCCGGCAGCCTTAAGCCGATCTGGATCCTAAAGCCGGTAGCGGTCTGATTTTCGGGTCGTTACACCCAAGATCTCCCGGAGCAAAAACGGCCGGTGAGATCCTCGAGATCTCCCAGAGCAAAAACGGCCGGTGAGATCCCCGAGATCTCCCAGAGCAAAAACGGCCGGTGAGATCCTCGAGATCTCCCGGAGCAAAAACAGCCGGTGAGATCCCCGAGATCTCCCGGAGCAAAAACGGCCGGTGAGATCCCCGAGATCTCCCGGAGCAAAAACGGCCAGTGAGATCCCCAAGATCTCCCGGAGCAAAAATGGCCAGCGAGATCCCCAAGATCTCCTGGAGCAAAGCTAGACCCCGACCTCCCAAAGGAGCTCAGGTCCTAAGAGAAAGGGACTCAGATCTCACACGACAACCAAAGGAGGCAAAGCGCCATGCTGATCTCAAGAATGTACTAAAGCAGATATAAAAAGTCTAAATTCGAACTCGGACTACAGGCTAGTAAGACACCGATCCCAAAGATTAATTGATGGCACTAAACCAGCTCGGCTAACCTAGAGGAAGATCTAAGCAACAAAGAACCCAGCTGAGGCATACCCGAGAACTGAATCATCAGAAGAAAAAGACAACAAGAGGCCAAAAATGCCGACCTGGAAGCACAAACTCGGAAAACCAAGCAAAAGAGAACCGAGCTCAGAAAGCTCAAAGGCAAACTGAAGGCAACAAGCCTCCTATGATCCGAGAGGAAATTCAGTGGCATGAGCTAAAGGCCCCAGCCTCAAATCTTGTCGGAACAGAACTAAAACTAAGAAGGCCAGCCCTGTTTATCCCCGTAAAAGGTACATGATCCATTTTACTTTGATTATACAAAGGCTATACGCCTGAGATCATATGCATGAAGTAATGTAAAGAAAATTGAGGACGACTGGTCAACTGTTAAAAACCGAGCTCAGGCTGAGGACCTAATGGGGTCAAAACCCGTAAAGGAGCACAGCTCAGAGTCTTATCCTTACGGTAAATCCAGCTCAGAAAAAGCCTACAGGTGAGAAGGTCCCTGTGAAATTGAAGAAATTTACAAGTCAGAAGCCAAGTCTTGGGCTAAGTCTTCAGCCCTAGTTAGCTTAAAAGCAAGCGGTAAGGGACTGTGTGCTCAATCCCTTATGAATTACGGGGAATAGTTTGAGTATTTCATTCTGAAAAAATTTGAACAAATTGTGCTTGTAATAGTTTAGATAGCTCGGCAGAGTATTAAAAAACAGACAAAGGCAAAAACAATTCAAGCATAAACACAAGACAGGAAATATCTCAGGTATGAACTTGAAGTAAGAGACTGAAATAAATTTTCATTAAAAGAAAAGTATATTACAGCCTATTCTCATCACCTACGCGGAATAGAAGGAAGACCGTCCTTAAAGGACTTACATGCCTAGGGGCACTATCATCTACATAATATGCATTTATACTATCTACATTGCTGACTGGGGAAGACCCAGCACTCTCTGGATCAGACCTCCCAGTACCCTCAAAAGGAGATTCAAGTCGGATAAAAGAGAACCTTCAACGAGAACAGATGGGATATGACACTTGGCAAATTCAGTAGCGTTGTCACCCTTTTGCTTACTTAAAGGAGCACAAGAAAGCTGGTAAAGCATTCTGAAGGGCAATGGAACAAGTAGATGTTGCAAACCTACACGCATACTATGTTGGACTAATTTTAGCAAATTACCTTTACTTCCTGGTTTAAACATAGCCATCAACGCATTGTCCCTACTTGCATATTTGTAAGTTAAACTTTGAATATCATGGAACACATATCGGAAAGCATCAACGGAAGCTTGACTGAGTGCAGCAGATCTCTGTTTCCCATAGCACAAGCGCTCTACATCAAAATCAACAGCAAAGTGATCATCTTCACCATTCCCAGCAAGGAAATCCTGACACGAATCTACCATGATTTGCTTTATATTACATATGTAAGCCGCATCTTGTATTCCATAATAAACTTCAGAAATCATGTTATTCCCTAAATTTGAGTCAGGAGCAGGTATCAGAGACACCACGGGAGCGTCCTTTTTCTTCTCAAGAGGAGGGAAGACAGGAGCCGGTTTCCTAGAAGCCCGGGACTCCTTTGAAATGGGAACCGGGGCAGGACGCTTGACCCCGATCTCCTCCGCTAGGCTCCCGCCATCTGCAAAACCAGACTCCCTCTCCTCTGTAACCTGAACACCCTCGACTGGGGCCCCCTGAACATTCCCCACAGGCGCGATCTTAGTCTCACTTGCAAGGACCTTCACCTCAGCTGTGGAGGTCTCGAGTCCCCTTCCGAGAGCATCACCAGAGGGCAAGGCAGGCTTCATCCCCGTCAACCCAGAGTTCTCGCTCGATCTCGAAGTCCGTGGAGACCTAGGGGCTTGAACAACTTGAGTGGCCGAGCCCGACTTGCTGCAGCTTGACGACCTTGAAGATTTAGCATCTCGAGGGCCCGGCTTCGGAGCTCGGGCAGGAGCAGGGGAAGGAGGCCGAAAAGACGACTTGGACGATCTTACTTCGGCCACTTGTTGGGAAGTCTCCCCCCTCGATCGCCCCGCTAGGAAGGAGCCCGAGGCAGTATTCATGTCTTACCAGGAGAGCATGAAATTCTTAGAGGGCTTAATCCAATCCATTTTCATTTCAGAAGCTGCAAAAAATCCAAAATCGGGGCAAGTCAGAAGACTTCTCAGCGAAAATCACAAAAGCAAGATTAAAATGGGCCTCCACAAGAGACAAAGTAATAAGATTTTTGGCTCATCTTGACCCCTCTGAAGAAGGCGATGAACAGACGCGCCGTGGGTGTGAACCCCCAGCTCAGACAAACAGATTCGAAGGAAGACAAAATCAAGCTCACATCTTTCTGAGAGTCGATTAAACCAGAAGGATGAGGATTGAGGAGAACGATTCTCTCCTTCCGGCAAGGGGCACTAACGTAAAAAAAAGGAATATCTAGGTATTTCCTGGGAATGAAGTTTCAGATGTTAGACGGGGTGATGCTAAACTCTAGGTTGACGACATCCGAGAGATTAGAGCTATCCCTGGTAAAAGAAGAAACGTACCGTGAAAATAAAGACAGGGGAACGTAGATAGGAGTGTGCACGAATGACCGAGGAAAGCACGAACTGGGAAAAGACGGAGAAAATTTGGAAATTGATATGACGATAAGGTGAAAGGGTGTATTGAGGCAAACTGTATTTAGATGGCGCGGTCATAATGATTCTCGGTATTTACCCCCTCATCAGTCGGGCAATAACTGATGAGAAGGTAAAAGGGCATTTGATGACCGCTGGATTTCTCCATCCCATTACGAGGCCGGGCCGATAGTAGCAGCCCACAATCAGGAGGCTCCTAAGCCCCCGAATAAGCCAGACCCAACCCGTTCATCCTCCTGATCGGACTCCTATTTAAGTCACTCAATCAGACCGGCCCGGCCCATTTCATCCTTAAAGCCAACCCTTTCCTAGGTTCCGGTCCTTTTCCCTCAAACACGGTCACAAGAAGAAAAGACTGCGGGTCCAGTCATTTCGCAGCCCTGTCCACTCGCGCGCCGAAGGGAATTAAATGCTTGCCTGACACAGGGAGGGTCCTGGGGTTACCTGTAAGTACGGACCTGCACCAAGGGGTAGGTGGTCCTATAGCGGAGAGGCCATCTCGCATGAGGGAGAAGAAAGAGGAAAAAAGGGAGGAAACACTCTCCTCTAGGGCTAAGTGTAACGATCCGGAAACCGGACCGCTACCGGCGCTAGAATCCAGATCGGCTTAAGGCCGCTGGGACCCGTAGCAAGCCAAACATTCATCCTGTATACCTGATTAATCCCATACATGATCAACACATACATAACATATTTTGAACTTTTCTTTTCATTCATTCACCAAACTCAACCTGTGCATGCACTAATCATATACATAATCATCAACCCCACACTGGAGTCCTCATCAATTGCTCCAATGGGGTAACATAACATTTATTAAGTTTGGTTTACATAAACATCATTAAAATCATGTATTCAAAAGGGATTAATAATAGGGTCAAGCACAATTCTATCCTCAATAACATCCTTACTTTACATAACTGTTTAATACTATTCATTACATTACTGAACTATACATTACATTTCAATATTTATCATGTCCACCACTAGCTATTAGATAACCATAAATTTACTCTAGCTGACCTCCTGGTCTATCCCGTACCTGCAAACCTGGGGTATTAAGGGAGTGGGGTGAGCTACTAGAGCCCAGTGAGCAGAATAACATAAAACATCATATTAACATTCATGCTTTCATGAAATGCGTCACATCACAAACAAATCACATCAAGGATGGACTTGTCACCAATAGTCCTCTACATAGTCCAATCGTGCCAGGGGCGTAGAATGGGCCTCACTGGTCTTTCTCTTAACATAACATAACATAGCATAACATTCCATAGTGCCAGGGGCGTAGAATGGGCCTCACTGGTCTTTCTCTTAACATAGTGCCAGGGGCGTGGAATGGGCCTCACTGGCTATCCATACCGTATCATCATCATACCATAACATACGAGGACTAAAGGGTCATTCAACATCCATCCGCATCATCATCAAATTATGCAACGCAACATATTCGTGAATTCTAATGCAAACAACCTAGAATATCTCATGGCATACGTGATGCATGTATCATGCTCAAAATTCATTTACTTTAAACATAAAGTTTATTCCACTCACCTCTGGCTAATGCTCTAAAGACTTTGAAGCAGCTAACTCACTGCTGGGGTCCTCGGTTCCTCGGGTCCGAACCTACACAGGTGGACTCAAATGAGGTACCAAACATAGACTATCATAGCTCTAAACTACTCCCCAAAAAACCCCCTAAAACACCTTAAAACAATCACATAAATCATGCAAAGGAAGGCTGAACAGGGCACTTTCGGCGGCAGGTTCGGCGACCGAAAGTCCCTCCAGAGCCGAAAGTCATGCACCTTCAGCGGCACTTTCGGTGGCCGAAGGTTCCCTCCAGAGATGAAACTCATGCATGTTCGGCGGCACCTTCGACGGCCAAAACTCCCTTCCAGAGCCGAAAGTCCACTTTCGGGGGCAGGGTTCGGCAGCCAAAGGCTTGCCTCCACAGGCAGGTTCGGCGGCCGAAAGTCCCTTCGGCTGCCGAACTTGAGTTCTTCCAAAGGGCAGAACTCAGCCTCTTTCATGCACAAATGCCTCCCAATCCATTCCATCATGCATTTACCTAGTCTACAATATGCAAACTCAAGCCAACAAGCACATAGGGGTCTCAAACTAACTTAAACCCCAACCAAAACACATCAAACATACACATACTACCCACATTGCTCATAAACATAACATAAACCCATAAACTCAACAATAACCTAAACATGCATTTCTACCCCATAAATCTTCATAAAACTTATTTAAAACATACAAGGAAGGTTGGATCTAAGCTTACCTCTTGAAGATCGAGAGGAAAGACGATCCTAGCTTGGAGATGGGGAGAAATCAACTCTTTGGTCTCCAAGCTTCAAAACTTGATAAAATATCTTCAAACCAAGATAAAACTTGTTAAAACATGAAAGATCGAAGGAAAAACATCAAAAACGACCATGGGAGAGCATGGACTCACCGTTGGCCGAAAATGAGGAGAAAGCTCGCCCATTTCGGCCATGGAGCCCTTTTATAGGGGCTGCCAGACCACCTTTCGGCAGCCTAAAGTGCCTCCAAAACTAATGCAAGTTCGGCGGCCGAACATGAGGTTCGGCAGCCGAACCTTTGCCTCTTTCGGAAGCCTAACTTGCCCCCCTAAACCATCCAATGTTCGGCGGCCGAACCTGGAAATGCCTCCATAGTCTTTTTCATTCAAAACTCAATTTCTTTCTTACTTAAAACCATAAAACACATTAAAACATTTTATAAAAACATGATTTTGCCCTTCTAGAGGTTTCCGACATCCGAGATTCCACCGGACGGTAGAAATTCTGATACCGGAGTTTAGCCGGGTATTACATTCTTCCCCTCTTAAGAACATTCGTCCCCGAATGTTCACCAAACAAACATGCATAGCATAAAACATGAACATACATACAAAGCACATAAAACTCACCTTAGAAGAGATAAGAATATTGCTGGAGCATGAACTCCTGTGTCTCCCAGGTACACTCTTCGATGTTGTGGTGATTCCAAAGGTCTTTCACCATCGGGATTTCCTTGTTCCTTAGCTTCTTGATTTGGGTGTCTAGGATCTGTACTGGCTGCTCAACATAGGTGAGATCTTCTGGGATCTCCACATCAGGCTCACTAAGAACCTTGCCCAGATCTGACACGAACTTTCTCAACATAGAAACATGGAAAACCGGATGGATTCTTTCCATTGAAGTAGGTAAATCAAGCTTATACGATACATTCCCGACCTTTTGCAAGATTTCAAAGGGTCCGATGTACCGTGGAGCTAGCTTACCTTTCTTTTCGAACCGAATCACCCCTTTCATTGGAGACAATTTGAGCAATACCAAATCCCCCTCCTGAAATTCCACTTGCCTTCTGTGGATGTCTGCATAACTCTTCTGTCTGCTCACGGCAGTCTTGATCCTTTCTTTGATTATGGGCACCACTCTGCTGGTGATCTCTACAAGCTCAGGCCCTGCTAAGGCCTTTTCTCCAACTTCTTCCCAGCAAACAGGTGACCTGCACTTCCTTCCATACAAAGCCTCATATGGAGCCATCCCTATGCTAGCATGATGGCTGTTATTGTAGGCAAACTCTACCAAGGGTAGATGCTGCCTCCAAGAACCGCCAAAATCTAGCACACACATTCTGAGCATATCTTCTATAGTCTGGATGGTCCTCTCTGACTGTCCGTCAGTCTGTGGATGGAAAGCAGTGCTGAAATCCAACCTGGTACCCATGGCGTTCTGTAGACTCCGCCAAAACTTGGAGGTGAACTGGGGTCCTCTATCAGACACTATTGAAATAGGAACCCCATGCAATCTGACAACCTCATCAACATACACCTGCGTCAACTTGTCCACAGAATAGCCACTCCTGACAGGGATGAAGTGAGCAGATTTGGTCAGTCTGTCCACAATCACCCATATGGAGTCCAAATTGTTGGACGCTGCCGGTAACCCCACCACGAAGTCCATAGCTATATTTTCCCATTTCCACTCTGGAATGGGTAGTGGGTTAAGCATTCCAGCCGGCTTCTAATGTTCCAGCTTCACCCTCTGACATACTTCGCAGGCTGACACGAACTGTGCCACTTCTCTTTTTATAGCTGGCCACCAATACACTTGATAGAGCATATTTTAGCCCATATTTTCATGATCTTATTGATGTTTATTTGCACCTATTCTACCTAATTTTGTGGTTTTAATCATGTTTTGCAAGTATTGGGTGTGAAGAAACAATTTGGAGAAAATGCTCTTAAAAATGCCAAAAGAAGCCAAAACTAGAGAAGCAACCTTCGAAGGCAACTTTCGGAGGCCAAAAATCAGTCACCTTCGGCGGCCGAAAGAGGACTCTAGAGACGAAAGTCGACCACCTTCGGCGGCACCTTCGGCCGCCGAACCTTGTGTCCAGAGCCGAAAGTCCAGCCTCCGAAACTCACTTTAGGCAGCCGAAAATGCACTCCAAAGCACACTTTCCTTATTCAAGAAGCCATATCCCAAGTTGCCATATTTGAGGAGTCAAATAAGGGAAGTATTTTGAGATCCAAATCTTCAAGATTCACATTCAAATATTGGATTTCAAGATCAAGCTTATTAAGGAAGCCAAATCCAAAGATCACATGTTTCCCCACTTAGTATCATGCACATTCAAAATTCAAAAGGAGGCTCCACCTTCCTCATTAGTGCATGGGCAATCTCTTGGACTTAATGTACAGCATCTTGAGGATCTTGGACAGCTATGAAAAGACCAAAGTGCCTCCACTTGCCTTCTATCACATGTGACTCGTTTTTGCCTTCACTCATGCACAAACAAGGCACATGCAACACCAAGGACACTTTGGACAGCCTCTAAAAGTCTCCTGGACTTCCATGAAACCCTAGGCAACCTCTCAAGACATATTTAAAGGCTTCAAGAAGATAAGAAGACAGATTTTGATCCACCTCTTCTCAAAAGAAATCGGCAAGGCCTCTCCAAGGCTCTCTCCACACTTTAGTTCTTCATCTTCTTTTTCTTTTCTTTTATTTTCTATTTTGGTTCAGCCATGAGTGGCTGAAACCCTCTTTCTAGTTGAAGTTTGGTTGAAACTAAGGTTGTTTAAAGGGTTTTGAGATCTGAACAGAAACTTTTGTCTTTGATTTTATTCAATATTCATGCAATTGTGCTTAATTCCAAGATTGCTTTGTTGTTTTGATCAAATTGGCCACTTGACTCTTAATTGCAAAGTTAATTGATTGTTGGATTAGGATATTTGTTAGTCCGTAATTACTGGAAATATTCTGTCCATAGAACACTTGGTGTAAAAACCCAAGAAATTGTATGATCTAACATCATCTCATGCATTTGAGTAGTTAGGGTTTGGATCTTTCTTGTTCTTCATGCAATTGGCAATTGTTTTGATGCCTAAGGCCCAAGGACGTTCCTTGGCAATTTGTTGATTAGTAATTGGTTAGAGGACGTTCCCTAATCAATTTGTTCATAAGGAAAGACATGGTGGTGAGAAGCGTCTTCCACCCCCATAACCAACCTATTAAATCAATCAAGATAACCTTGTTTCAATGATCAACCCAAACAACCAAAGCGGATCCATATCTTCAACTAGACCTTTCTCATATTGATTTCTTATTTTATTTTGATTACTTGCTATTTTAATTACTTTCCATAGTTGATAATCAAATCATCTCAAAACCCCCCTTTTTACTTTTCTTGCACTTTACTTTCATTCAGCTTTCAATTGCTTGCTTTCAATTGCGTTTTCAATTAGTTCTCTTGGTCTTGATTGAGAAAAATAGATAGGTAATCAATTCTCTATGGATACGATCCTTCACCACTATCTGCAGTTGTAAATTGTAGATAACCGAGAAGGTTATTTTTTACCGGCTTCGACAACCGCTCCTGTCAAAAATTGGCGCCGTTGCCGGGGAATTGATATCACTTGTTTATTTTCTTTCATGACCAGATCTGAACGCAAGGACACACTACCCTTTGATCCATAAATTGAACGCACTCTCAGAAGACTTGGAAAGCAAGCCGTAGAGCAATCTGCCCAACATTCGGCCGCCGAACCCAACCCATCTTCGGCCGCCGAAAGTCCTGAACTTCAGCAACCAAATCTTGCACCAATGGCAGAACCTCAAGCACCAGTTGCTGCCCATAATGGACATGCTGTCCAAGGCCAGATAATTCAAGAAAATCCAGCAATTAGGCCCCAAGAACAAAGAGAAAGGACCATGGGAGAATTGGCGACTCCTGTAGGTGATTATGCCCCACTTTGCATCACCTACCCACCTCTGATAGTTCCCTTTGAACTGAAGACAGGTTTGATAAACATTCTCCCCAAGTTTAGAGGTAGAGAAAATGAAAATCCACACAAGCACTTAAAAGCATTCAATATAATCTGTTCATCTATGAAACCTCAAGGTATTTCTGAAGACCAAATTAAGTTGAGAGCCTTCCCCTTTTCATTGAATGACTTTGCTAAAGATTGGCTATTTTACTTGCCACCTGGATCTATTACATCTTGGGATGATATGGTCAGAACCTTTTTGAACAAATACTTCCCAACTCATAAATCAATTGGCATAATAAGAGAAATTACAAGCATAAAGCAAAAGCCATCTGAGGACCTATATGATTATTGGGAAAGGTTTGAAAGACTTTGCGCAGAATGCCCTCAACATGACATGTCAGACAAGGCCCTTATACAATTCTTCTATGGAGGATTATCTCCCTCAGAAAGAAAATTCATTTATGTAACCTGTGGAGGCTCCATTGAAGACAAAACACCTAGACAAATGAGAGAATTGATCTCCACTCTTGCAGCCTCATCTAGGCAATATGGAGAAGAGAGGCAACTATAAAGGGCCAATGAGGTAAATTTTCCTACTATGACTGAACTAACATCTGTTATAAAAAATGCTGTTGTGGATGTGGTACAACAGATTCAAGCACCCCAGCCACCTAGGCCATGTGGGATTTGTTTATGTGTGGGACACCCAACTGATCAATGTCCCACACTCTAAGAAGACCATCATCAAGCCAACGCCATTGGGAGGTACAACAACTAGCCTAGATATGATCCATACTCCAACACCTATAATCCAGGTTGGAGAGACCATCCCAATTTCAGCTATGGAAAGGGCAACACTGATCAAAATCACCAAGGTTACCAAAGAAGCCAAGTCCAACTAGCACCTCCAGTAGACAATAACACTATGAATGAGGTAGTGAAGACCTAGCAAATGATACAACAACAGATGGGACAAATGGCCACCTCCATAAACAGATTGGAAGCTCAAGGAAAGTTGCCATCCCAGACTGAGGCAAATCCCAAATAAAATGTAAGTGCCATTACTTTGAGAAGTGGGAAAGAGCTTCAAGATGCAAGATTTGAAGAGGAAAAGCAAGTTGAACCAAAGCATGCATCATCTGAGACACCCTCTGCACAACATCCAAGGCAATCTGAAGCCTCTTCATCGCATTCTGCACCACCTCCTGCGCAAAGAGCTGACCCGAAGGTAAGTTTTCACATCCCACCTCCTTTTCCAAAAAGATTCGAAAGAACTCAAAAAGAAAAAGAAGAAAAGGAGATCCTTGAGACCTTCAGAAAAGTGGAGATCAACATACCACTGCTAGATGCTGTCAAGCAGATTCCAAGGTACGCAAAATTTCTGAAAGAGTTGTGCACCAACAGAAGAAAGCTAGCTAAAAGAGAGAAAGTAAGTGTAGGTGAGGTAGTTACTGCCGTTATTAAAAGAGAACTCCCTACTAAATGCAAGGACAAAGGTATGTTTGCTATCTCTTGTAAAATTGGGAATGTTGGTATCAAGAAAGCCATGTGTGATCTAGGTGCATCTATCAATGTCATGCCTCTCTCCATCTATAAATCTCTCAATGCATGTGCACTAAAAGAAACAAGAGTAGTGATACAATTGGCTGATAGATCTGTGGTACACCCCATAGGTGTTCTAGAAGATGTGTTAGTCCAAGTAGATGAACTTGTCTTTCCTGCTGACTTCTATGTGATTGATACTAAGGAAGATAGTTGCAATACTAGTTCTGATATTCTTCTCGGACGTCCCTTCTTGAGTACTGCTAGAACTAAAATTGATGTGCATGATGGTACTCTTACCATGGAATTTGAAGGGGAAGTAATCAAGTACAATGTTTATGATGCTATGAAATACCCACATGACATGACCCCTGTTTATGATCTTGATATTATTGACTGTTTGAGCCAAGATGTGTTTAATGAGAATCAAGATTGTGTTTTAAATGATGATCTTTGTAGGATTGAAAGCCAGAAACTGAAAGAAACCGTCTGCAGCATTCAGCAGATTGAGGATACGCAGACAGAAGACATTTGGCCGCCGAACATAGACACCTTTCGGCCGCCGAACTCTACTGCCCTTCAGAAACCAGATTCTGTCGCACCACTTCAGGAAAACACTGTGCAGAAAGAAGACATTCTTCGGCTGCTGAACATCTTTCGGCCGCCAAACCCCACTGACTTGTGGAAGCCGAATCCATCGCCAAAGCTCATTCCGCAAACTGAAGAAATTCGGCCGCCGAACTCAGACACTTTTTGGCCGCTGAACCTCTCCCAGCAGGCTCCATCACAAGAAAGCTCTTTCACCCCACCTTCTTTGCAGACAAGCTCAGAACAATACCTTCCTGAATCTGAAGAAACCAAGGAAGACCTCCTTGAACAAATCTTCCTTGCTCAGTCTGATGAGCCATGGTACGCTGATATGGTAAACTACTTGGCCATAGGTAACTTACCTTCTGACATGCCCAAGCACACTAAAGATAAAATAAAAAAGGATGCCAAATACTATGTTTGGGATGAGCCATATTTGTGGAAACATTGTGCTGACCAAATGATAAGGAGATGCATTCCTGATCAAGAAATAGCCTCCGTACTTACTTTTTGTCATTCATATAGTTGTGGAGGACACTTTGGTCCAAGGAAAACTGCTCACAAGATACTTGAAAGTGGCCTATTTTGGCCCACCATGTTTCGAGATGCTTTTCTATTTTGCAGGACATGTGCCAGGTGTCAACAGACCGGAAATTTGAGTAAAAGAAATCAAATGCCACAGAACCCCATCATGGTCTGTGAGGTATTTGATGTTTGGGGCATAGACTTCATGGGACCATTCCCACCATCCTTTGGATACACTTATATCATCCTTGCAGTGGATTATGTATCCAAGTGGGTGGAGGCCAGAGCAACTAAGACTGATGATGCCAAGGTAGTGGTAGACTTTGTGAAGACCAACATCTTTGCCAGACATAGAGTACCAAAAGCGATCATCAGTGATAAAGGGACCCATTTTTGCAATAGGGTAGTGGAAAGCCTTCTCAGAAAACACAATGTCATCCACAGAACATACACATCCTACCACCCTCAGACGAATGGACAAGCTGAAGTGTCCAATAGAGAAATCAAAGCCATCCTTGAAAAGACAGTTTCTCCCAACCGTAAGGATTGGAGCTTAAGATTAGAGGATGCCTTATGGGCCTACAGAACAGCCTACAAAACCCCCATAGGTATGTCTCCTTATAGACTTGTCTATGGGAAAGCTTGTCACCTCCCAGTTGAGCTTGAGCACAAGGCATATTGGGCTGTAAAGAATTGCAACATGGACCTCAAAGAGGCCGGACACCATCGCAAGTTACAACTGCAAGAGCTTGAGGAAATAAGACGAGATGCATATGAGAACTCTTGGAACTACAAAACAAAGACCAAAGCCTCCCATGACAATCATCTTTCAAGAAAATAATTTGAGGTTGGTGATAAAGTCTTACTCTTTGACTCTCGTCTGAAACTGTTCCCAGGAAAGCTACGGTCTAGGTGGATTGGACCATTCATTGTAGAACATGCATACCCACATGGAGCTGTAGACATCCGAAGCATAGAAACTGGAAAAGTCTTCAAGGTGAATGGACATCGTCTGAAACCATACTTCGAAGGGTTCGCAGTACAAGTGGTGGAAGAAATTCCACTGCAACATCCTTCTGCCTAGAGGATCATGCCATGCACACCACACCCCAGGGAAGTACTCAGTTTCTTTTGCTCTCTTCTCTCTTCTTCTCCTCCCCTCTTCTCTCTTCTTTTACATTGAGGACAATGCATAATTTAAGTGTGGGGGTGCATATAGCTTTTTCCTTCTTCTTCTCGCCTTCTCTTCTGCGATGTTCTCCCCTTCTCTTCTGCGATTTCTCATGCTTTCAGATTGCAAAATTTTTTTTTCTTTTTCCTTTCAGTCTTAAGTTAATTAGCCACAGTTAAATTTTAATTTGTTTATGCTTTCAATAAAATACACACCACCACAACCTTCTTCTTCTTCTTTTTGTTTTGCTCTACTCAAACTGATGAACTATGTTGAATGAGTTTTTCTTTCCATGACCCCATTGATGTGATAACTCTTTAAACTTATGTTGAATCAATTGCAGTGAGTTGTATTCATATTTGAGAATTGCCTCTTGAATCGAATCTTTGAGTTTTCCATGGTGAAAAATGTATTGATGACCCTCAATTGATTGAGAATAAATCAAAGTTGTGTGAATGAACTTAATATGACTTGATTTAGCAATTGGTGTTGATTTGCCCAAATCATTGAGAGAAAGAAAATTCAGCAAAGGCAAAGCCTTCAAAAGCACAAAACAAGAAAATATTTCAATGGTCAAAAAGACTATGAAAAGAGCTAGTAGCCACTTGGAAAGGTGATCAACTGAGTAACTGGGAGTGGGTATCACAAATATGTACCTTCACGTCAAAAGGTTGGTGACCTTCTCAAGCAAGATCAAAGTGCAAAAGGCCTGAATAAAGTACTTCAAGGTAAGGGCAAGTCAATCCAAAAGCTAGAAAAAGTCTTAACATAATGTGCATGTCTCTCTTGAGGAAAACAAATCCTAGCCATGGCAAGCAAAGGGAAACAAGGAAAGGGGGTAAGTAATCATCATGCATATATTCTTCACTGCAATGATTCAAAATAGGTGTCTTGAGTATGAGCTTAAGTGGAAATAAGGATCTAGAACAAAGGGAAGCTTATTTGACTATGTTTATTTGCTTGAGCACAAGCAAAAGCTTAAGTGTGGGGGTATTTGATAGAGCATATTTTAGCCCATATTTTCATGATCTTATTGATGTTTATTTGCACCTATTCTACCTAATTTTGTGGTTTTACTCATGTTTTGCAAGTATTGGGTGTGAAGAAACAATTTGGAGAAAATGCTCTTAAAAATGCCAAAAGAAGCCAAAACTAGAGAAGCAACCTTCGGAGGCAACTTTCGGAGGCCAAAAATCAGTCACCTTCGGCGGCCGAAAGAGGACTCCAGAGATGAAAGTCGACCACCTTTGGCGGCACCTTCGGTGGCACCTTCGGCCGCCGAACCTTGTGTCCAGAGCCGAAAGTCCAGCCTCCGAAACTCACTTTAGGCAGCCGAAAATACACTCCAAAGCACACTTTCCTTATTCAAGAAGCCATATCCCAAGTTGCCATATTTGAGGAGTCAAACAAGGGAAGTATTTTGAGATCCAAATCTTCAAGATTTACATTCAAATATTGGATTTCAAGATCAAGCTTATTAAGGAAGCCAAATCCAAAGATCACATGTTTCCCCACTTAGTATCATGCACATTCAAAATTCAAAAGGAGGCTCCACCTTCCTCATTAGTGCATGGGCAATCTCTTGGACTTAATGTACAGCATCTTGAGGATCTTGGACAGCTATGAAAAGACCAAAGTGCCCCCACTTGCCTTTTATCACATGTGACTCGTTTTTGCCTTCACTCATGCACAAACAAGGCACATGCAACACCAAGGACACTTTGGACAGCCTCTAAAAGTCTCCTGGACTTTCATGAAACCCTAGGCAGCCTCTCAAGACATATTTAAAGGCTTTAAGAAGACAAGAAGACAGATTTTGATCCACCTCTTCTCAAAAGAAATCGGCAAGGCCTCTCTAAGGCTCTCTCCACACTTTAGTTCTTCATCTTCTTCTTCTTTTCTTTTATTTTCTGTTTTGGTTCAGCCATGAGTGGCTGAAACCCTCTTTCTAGTTAAAGTTTGGTTGAAACTAAGGTTGTTTAAAGGGTTGTGAGATCTGAACAGAAATTTTTGTCTTTGATTTTATTCAATATTCATGCAATTGTGCTTAATTCCAAGATTGCTTTGTTGTTTTGATCAAATTGGCCACTTGACTCTTAATTGCAAAGTTAATTGATTGTTGGATTAGGATATTTGTTAGTCCGTAATTGCTGAAAATATTCTGTCCATAGAACACTTGGTGTAAAAACCTAAGAAATTGTATGATCTAACATCATCTCATGCGTTTGAGTAGTTAGCACTACAAAAATTTACCGGATTAGTAACGGAAATTTCCGTTACTAATTATTAAAAATCCGTTACTAAAACTATTTTGTAACGGATTTGTAACGGAAATTTTCCGTTACAGTGAACCTCATTGCTAATGCATTAGTAACGGATTTTCTAGTCCGTTACTAAATTTGTAACGGATTTGTAACGGAAATTCCGTTACTAAATTTAGTTTCCGTTGAGTTGATTTTAGTAACGGATTTTTTTAGTAACGGATTTTTCCGTTACAAATCCGTTACTAATTTAGTAACAGATTTGTAACGGAAAATCCGTTACTAAATTTAGTTTCCGTTTTGTTGATTTTAGTAACGGATTTTTCCGTTACTAATCCGTTACTATTTTTAACGGATCAGTAACAACTTAATCCGTTACTAATCCGTTACTATTTATAAAATTATAATAAAATATTATAAATTATATAATCTAATCAGACAAACCTGTAAATACACTCACATATTACAACTAACCTGTAAATACACTCACATATTACAACTCATCTCAATAACAACATGTAAAAACCAAATGTCATGAATGAACTCAAATCCAATATCATATATTATGTAAATCAAATCAAACATATATCCAAACATCCAACTGTTCAATTTTAAACTAAAAAAATTAACAAATTCTTTATTATCCTAGTACATATGTGTAATGAAAAAAGAAACTATAAATGTGTAGTGTTCTCGTCCTCGTCCTCATCATTTGTTTCATCTGCTTGATCAGGAGGCTGTGCAGGCTGTGCAGAAGTTCCCTCACCGGGAGCTGAAGGCTGGTTGCCTTGTCTTTCACTCACAAGCTGCATAAGTAAATCCTTCACCTGTGAGAGCTCAGAGGTAATCCGCACATTTTGCTCAATCAATGCTTGTTCATTATCCTCACGCTCCTGTAGCTTGCGTCTGAGATCAGCCATTTCATCTTGAAGATCCTGATTTTGCTGAGCTGATGTGAAGGATATATTAGCAGAAGTCTTGTTTGGGAAGAAAACTGAAGCCTGTGATCCAAGACCGTACAAAGGTCTTTTTTTCTCTCCACCTACTGCCTCAAAGTATAACTGAGCCTCATCAACGCGGGATGCCTGACTACTGTCATTATCTGTCTGTGATGCTTGCTCTTTCAAAGTCAGAAAGCGATCCTTCAAAAAAAATACCATGTGATATAACAGTATAAACTACAAATCAAATAATTTACTATAAATTTATTTAATTTCTCACATGAATGGACTTTAAGCGTGCATCAACAAACTCTGAGGAACCCTTCTTCTTATGCGTAGCCTCAAATAACTCATGAGGTAGAGGATCTCTGCCTAGTCTTTCGCGCTGTAAGTAAAATATAAATAGTAATAACATGCTTCAATATAAATTCACAATAAATTGGATAAATTTAAAGTATTTGAAAAAATTTAAGTGAGAATGAATATTACGTACCATCTGTTGTTGATGCCTATACTGAGATATGGATCCTCCACAATGTCTTGATGGGCCAGCGCCTTGCCCACCTGTTTCACTCTTTCTGTTATTTGAGAATTTTTTGCATTTCTCTTTATACTCAGTTGCTCCCCAAGCGGATTGCCATGCATCCATTACTCCTTCTGTCAGTGATAGTCTCTTCTCCTTCCCATTCCTTACGCTACACATAAGGCTACGATATCGCTCGGCAGCTATCTTCCTCCAAGCTATCTTCATCAGTTGTTCTATTGCCTCCTCCCATAAGAAGTGTTTCTGTAATTACTCACATTTAGCTACAAATAATGCACAGTAAAAATAATCACATGTACAATATAATTTGTATTACCTTAAATTCTTGCCAATAGAATTCTTTAACCTCTTCTGGTACATTCTTCCAACAAAAGCCATCTGCTACTAACTTTTCCTTGAAGATCAAGGTAATCCGCCTAGCAATCGGATCAGAAGGCTGCATGCTGTAAAAGAATAATTGACAAACAAAATAATTTTGAAATAAGCAAAAAAATTAAATGCATAGTTAAAAATACTTATAAATTTTACTCACACTGAATTTACTAAGTGAATATGTAGTCTGAGCCCTGTAGGTGCACAACTACCAGAAGCAGATGCAGATGTAGCCGTAGATGCAATAGGTGGCAAACCTATGGGTGCTGAGGCAGTAGCAGATGTGTGCACTGAAGCAGGAGTGGATGATGCAGCACCCGGTGTGGATCTCTCACCCTGGTCTGGTCTAGGAATCAAAGCAGTGTGTTGTACCAAATCTTGATTGACATTTTCTGATTCAGTTGTGTGGACACTACCCCTGCCATGGTCTCCTCGACCCCGTGATGAAGATCCGCGTCCTCGTCCTCTCATCCTGTACAAATTTACATTATAAAAATCAAGATGTAGTTAACATATTTAATAACTAAAAGTAAAAATAGATATCAATTATGTTATACCTTCTATTCACTATCTACATCTAAGTCATCATCATCATCATCATCTGTTTCTGTTGCTATTATAGTTTCATCTTCATCATTTTCTTCACCATCATCAATTTCAATAACATCCCCAGTTGGATCATTTAATTGTTATGTTGAATCATCAATTTCTCTAATTATGGCAGTGTGTTCCATTTCCTCTTGTTGAAATGGTTCATCAGCAGGTTGTGTATTTTCTTGTGTTGGAAGTTGAATTACAGAACGTGCTTTGACTTTTATAGCAGCCCACCAGTCAATTTTATCTCGCTTTAGGCTAGGATACGGAGTATATATCACTTGCATTGCTTGTACTCCCAGCACAAAAGGCTCATATCTATTAAAAGATCGTTTATGATTCACATCGACAAGTTTATATTTACTATGGATCTTTGTGCCTACATTTGGAGTGGGGTCAAACCAATTGCATTTGAAAAGTACAACTCGCTTGATTGGAAGACCTGGATACTCCAAACGTATAACTTCAAGCAATTGTCCATAGTAATCGCTTTCTTCGCTACTGTAATTTGACCCCTTAATACACACCCCACTGTTCATTGTTGCTCTACTTGTACAGTATGACTTCGATTGAAACTTATATCCATTCACCATATATCCATTGTATGATGTCACACTTCGTAATGGACCCATTGCAAGCGATATGATAAACTTATTGGATATGTTATTGCACGAATCATGAGCAAAATTGTTGAACCATATAGAGAATTCACTCTCCAATTTGATGTCAATCTGAGAATCATTGACCAACGGATCATTTGAGCGCAATTGATCAATGTAAATGCTGGAAAAACCTCAACTCCATTAGAAAAAGTAATTTAAGAACATAATATATAAATTACTTATTTACGATAACTTACTCAATATAGGGTTTCACTTCTGGACAATTTAATAATATGTACACTTGTGCTGCTTTATACTCATCCTCCATAAGATATCTGGTTGTCCCTTTTCCTATTGGTCGACCGGACTGCATGAAGATTGATAGATTGCCTTCATAATTTTCAGTACTTTCTGAAATATCAACATTCCTTGGCACTTTTCGATGTCTAGTTTGGACATACGATTCAAAGTAATGTGCACAAAATGAAGTTGCTTCTTCTACTAGGTACGCATTACATATTGATCCCTCGACTCTAGCTTTATTTCTGACATTATTCTTAAGCCGTCGCAGATATCTATAAAATATATAACCAACATTAGTAAACATTATTAAATAACTTAATTAAAGTGAAGTTAAAAGAACTTACCGTTCAAAAGGATACATCCATCGATATTGCACTGGAACTGCCAGCCATGCTTCATATGCTAGATGGACAGGGAGGTGTTCCATACAATCAAAGAAGCTTGGAGGGAAAACACGCTCAAGCTTGCATATGATTAAAGGAATTTCACCATGCAACCGCAACATATCACTCTCACTTATAGTGGTAGATGTTAACTCCTTAAAAAAATTACTCAACTCTGTTAAGGGTTGCCACACATTTGACGGAAGCAACTCACGAAATGCAATTGGCATAATCCGCTGCATGAAGACATGACAATCATGACTCTTCATACCAAACATCTTCAGCTTCTTCATATCAATACATCGCCCCATATTGGAAACATATCCATCGGGAAACTTGAGATTTTTCAACCAATCACATAATACTTGCTTACTTTGCTTATCTAGAGTATAACAAGCTTTGGGATATCTCCCAGTGACTTGATCCATTTCCAACTCTGGCCGATCACAGATCACATTTAGGTCTGCCCTTGACTTGGCATTATCCTTTGTCTTTCCCTCAACACTCATTACAGTGTTGATTATATTTTCAAAAAAATTTTTCTCAATGTGCATTACATCAAGATTGTGTCGAATCAAATTTGTTTTCCAATACGGTAAATCCCACAAGATGCTTCTTTTTCGCCAACCGCATTGCTTTGATAGACGGAAATTTATTTCAAATGCATCCTCATCTATAACCCTCTTAAACCCCAATTCATCAATCTGTTTCAGTATTTCTTCACCGGAAATAGGTGGTTTAGCTTTCTTAGTAACAGATACATTCTTCCTAAAAGCTATTTTGTTTCTTCTAAAAGAATGGCTAGGAGTTAAAAATTTGCGATGATTATCAAACCATGATTGCTTACCTCCTCTTGTCAATGTGAATGCATCACTATCTTCCATGCAATAAGGACAAGCAGTCCGTCCTGCAGTGCTCCATCCAGATAACATTGCATAAGCAGGAAAATCACTTATAGTCCACATTAAAGCAGCTCGCAAGTTGAAATTTTCTTTATTGAATGCATCATATGTTTCAACTCCATTCTCCCATAAATCTTTCAACTCAGTTACTAGGGGTTGCAAATACACATCCAACTTATCTTTTGGATTTCTAGGCCCTGGGACAAGTATAGTGAGAAACATATACTCACCTTTCATACATAACCATGGGGGTAAATTGTAAGGTGTCAATATGACAGGCCATGATGAATATTGCTGACCAGATTGTCCAAAGGGTTGAAAACCATCGGCACACAGTCCAAGACGGACATTACGTTTCTCAGCACTGAAATGAGGCCAATTATTATCAAAAGCTTTCCATGCATGCGAATCAGCTGGATGATGCATTAAATCATCATTAGTCCCATGATTGGCATGCCAAGTCATATCCTTAGCTGTAGCATTAGATGCGTACAACCTTTGTAGTCTAGGTGTGATTGGCATGTAATACATTTTACTATAAGCAACTTGGGTTTTACTAGAGCTCTGGCTAACTTGCAATCGTTTGTACCTCGGATGATCACACACCTTGCACCTGAGCAATTCATTATCCTCACCCCAATAAATCATACAACCATTTAAGCAAGTATGAATCTTCTGAATTGGTAATCCCAAGCCTTCAAGCAATTTCTTTGTAGAGTAGAAATTATCAGTAAACAAATTATCAGTAGGTAAAATTTCTTTGATGAATTGGCAAATATTGTCAAAACAACGTTCGGACAAATGATGTTCAGATTTGATATTCAATATCCTTGCCACAGCTGACAGTTGTGAATGATTTTCACAACCTGGCCACAATTCCTGATTAACAGCGGCCAACATGTCATACAATCTCTGAGTAGATTGATTTGGAGGCTCATTACTAATTGATGGGGAGAAACTCGGTCCTGTTGCATCTACAACTAGTTGTTCATAAGCATTAGAGAACTCAGTATGTTGATATTCCACATTGCAAGTGTTGTAAGTTGAATCATTACTTCTCCCGTGGACCTCATTGTAGGTTTGCATTTCTCCATGCAAATACCATACATAATAGTCCCTAACAAACCCATATTTCATCAGATGAAACCTAACTGTACTCTCATCTTCAAAACTGCGATTTTGGCACTTAAATCGATTACATGGACACCTAATAAGTTCTCCATTCAAACAGTCTGGAAACTGTTTGGCAGCTGATATGAATTCATTTAATCCTTCAAGGAATAAAGGATTTAGTAGACCATCTTTTAGTCTTGCATACATCCAACCTCTATCAGAATGCATATTGTACCTATTATACCTAGAATGTATAACAATAAATGAAGAGTTGGTCAGAAGGATGTCCTCATCTAAAAAAAAATAAATTGATATGTAGTTGTGTTTAAATAAGAGTAATATGGTTATTATGAGCAACTAAGCCCCAAGGTATGATTAACTCCTAAAGCAATAAATAATAAAACACTTCCAATAAAAAAATATTAATAAATAAAGTAATGATTATGTAAATAAAGCAACTAAGCCCCAAGTCAAAGGTGTAACAGCCCGGAAACCGATACCACTCTGTAACGGCCCCAAACTGCTCGGCACTAGGATCCAGATCGGCTTAAGGCCGCCGGGACCCGTAGTAAGCCTCTATACAACCTGAACTCTAGGTAGAATCCCATACATGATCAAACATTTTCATAAAACTTAAAGCTTTCCATATCCCAGGCTTACCCTGAGTATGGTCTAAAACTGAAAACTGTTCTTATAACTTTACCAAGCTTAACTTTGTACATGCACTTGCTCAAACCTTATCCCCACTCTGGAGTCCATAAAGGCTGCTCCAATGGAGAATCATTAAGCTTGTCCAACATGAAAACATTTCATACAATATGAAAACGTTTATAAAGCTTTACCTTGCCTTTAAACAGGATCATGCATGACCAAGGGATTAACCAACACTAGGCAAAGCACAACTCTACACCACAATGCATATACTTTTCTTAACTTGGCTCTATCTCTTTATAACATTACTCTTTCTATTCTTTCATATCCCTTATATACATAAGGACCATACATCAAGTCCATCTATCATGTCCATATATCATCATGTCCATAACTAAGCTATACAAACAGACAAACATACATAGCATTACATAACATATCATCTCTTTAGCAACTTCCTTACATAACTATCACTATCTCCATAAACATAAACATACAAGCATCTCTTATACATAACAAAACACAACTAAGCTATTACAACCAAACATGGCAACCCATGCTTGAACCTCTTCTTTCCCCATAGCTTACTCTGACTGAACTCTGGCTTACTTAGTCTGGCCCTGCAAAACTGGGGTTAAGGGAAAGGGGTGAGCTACAAGAGCCCAGTGAGTAGAAACAGAGAAAACAGTTCATTAATTACATGCTTTTATGAAATGCATCATAACACAGAGAAATCACATAATCTTGTCCGCCTCGGGGCTTATGCAATATTTATTCCCCACGGACTCTGATTTCTGAGAGTCTGTCTTTTTGCATGCATCTTTCCTCTCAGAGGATGGACATGACATCAAAAATCCCACTGTCGGTGCCCGGCTCCCCCATAGGAGCTCACAAAGGCCTGAAACATACATGACATGGTGTTTGGTCCACAGCGAGCTCACATGGACTTTCCTACATGTACTTGTCCGGCTCTCAAAGGACTAAGACAAGACTCGTGACAGATATGGGCTATTGAAGTCGCCTCGGTCCACCCTTCCTCCATCAACATCAAATAATGCAATGCGTCATATTCGTGAAACTAGTGCAATCATCCTATTACATATAATCATGATGCATGAACATGCTTTAGGCATTTGATTTTCTTAAAATAATAGATTAAGTTAGTTCTACTCACCTCTGGCCGACGCTGACTGACTCAGCAACAGCTAGCACTACTGGCCTCCTCGGTCTCTCGGGTCCGATCCTACACAGGTGGACTCGAATGAGGTGCCAAACATACTCTAAACAACTCATAAACATACCCCCAAAAACCCCTCTAAACATCACTAAAACATGCATAGGAAACACCCAAGAAACGGCTGGACAGGGCACTTTCGGCGGCACCTTCGGCGGCCGAAAGTCTCCTCCAGAGACGAAACTCGGGTAGGTTCGGCGGCAGGTTCGGCGGCCGAAGCCCCTGGACAGAAACGAAAGTCCCTCCTTCGGGGGCACATTCGGCAGCCTAAAGACTGCCTCCCATGCAGGTTCGGCGGCCGAAACTCCTTTCGGCGGCCGAACCTGGTCCCCTCTGGACGACAGGTCCGATTCTGCCAAGCCAAAAACCAAACTCAAAACACCCCAAATCCTTACATACTCTCTCCCAAACATGCATACTCACTTCCACATGCATAAAGGAGCATAAACTAACATAAACTCCTCAACACAAACATCACATAACATACATTGGGTATAAAACCCACATAAACCTTAAACATGCATTTCTACCCAAACTCAACCATCAAACTCTATAAAACTTACTTAAAACTTCACTAGACATAAGGGAAAGCAAGGATCTACACTAACCTCTTGGAGATCGAGGGTTGGTGTGACCCGAACCTTGGAGATGTGGAGAATCCAAGCTCCAAAAGCTCCAAGCTCCCAAAACTCCTTTTACGCTTTAAATCTTCAAACACAAGGGTAGAAATCATGAAAAACTTGAGAGATGGGTAGAGAAAACACGAAAACGACCAAAGGAAGGCATAAACTCACCTGAGCTCGAGAATGGGGAGGAAACTCACCCATTTCCGATTTGAGGGCCCTTTATAGGTGGCCTGGTCGAAGACCTTCGGCAGCCTAACGTGCCCCCTAAACTCATGCATGTTCGGCGGCCGAACTTGACTTTCGGCGGCCGAACCTTAGCTCGTTCAAACAAGACTTTCGGAGGCCAAAGGCGCTCCCGAAGCCTTCCCATGTTCGGCGGCCGAACTTCACCTTCGGCGGCCGAACCTGGCAAACGCCTCCTTGGTCTTTTCTCTTCAAAACTCAATTCTTTTTCATTTAAAACCATGAAATCATGTGAAAAACATTTTAGAAAACACATTTTACCCCTTCTAGAGAGATCCAACACCCTAGATTCCGCCGGAAGGCAGGAATCCCGATGCCGGATTCTAGCCGGGTATTACATTCTACCCCCCTTACAAAAACATTCGTCCCCGAATGTTAAAACAACAAACACAAGCATGCAAGCAAGCAAGCGAATCCTAAAGCTTCTTTCCAAAGAGAGACACCAAACGCTGGAGTAAGAACTCCCAGGTTCCTAAACTCCACAAGCTTCTGCTGCGCTACTCTGATCCTTCTCTTCTTCTTCCTTTCTCATCTTTACTAACTGGCTCCTTCTCACTGTTAACCCAAAACTAATTCTAACTCTCACAGGTAGTACCCGGATTTCAGATCTATCTTGGAAAAATGAACAGCTCCTACTAGCTGTCCCAATAGATCATCCATCCAGCGTGGGAGTACCTGCTCTTGGTAGTGACCTCAGTCAACTGTTTACAGTCGTTACAAGGTCTCACAGATCTATCCTTCTTTTCCCACAACAACACTGGAACAATCCAGGGTGAGGTACTAGGTCGGATAAAACCCTTATCTACCAAGCCTCACCTCTATTCTGACAACTCTCAACTACAGGTGCCATCCTATAGGGAAGGACAGAAATGATTCTGCGTCCAGACACCACTCCTATGCTCAACTCCATTCCCTAACAGATGGTAAACCTGACAACTCGCCTGGGAATACATCTAAGAACTCTCAAGCAAGAGCTAGAACCCTCTGACAACCCCTCCTACGCACCCTACGAACCTGACCGGCTGACATCAAACCTCTAGGCATCCCTACTGTGTTCCCTCAACAAACTACCTCTGACCCATCCTGTCCTCTGAACTTGACTACCTTGTCTCTGCAGACCAAGATAGCACCGCGAGTAGAAAAACCAGTCCAACCCTAAACTGACGTCCAGACAGTCGAGTCTAGGACCTCAATGTCGGGTGGAAGGCATCTACCCTCATCTGTCACAGAACTGAACCGGCAGACTGACTCTGCCACAGATGAATCACACTCGGGTCCACTGACCCAAAGAGAACACTCTAGCCCAGAAGCTATCAACTCAACCTCTCGACGGCTCCTAGAGCAACTAAAGAAAGGGAAACTCCAGGGTTCACAAAAACACACACATCAGAACATTCAAAAGTGAGCGTACCTGACACCACCATGTTTGATGTGCCTGCCTCCTGCTGAGCTTGGGTGAAGATCCGAGCTGAAGCTGACGGACCTTCTCCACGGAAATCTGAGGAATGAGGGGCTGACCCTCTTCCTCTGCCTCGACCACCAACCTGAAACATGGTTGGAGCTACTGGCTGAGCTGTTCTACCTGGAGCTGCTGGCTGGAACGGAGCCAACCTGGGCGCAGTGGGACACTCACGTGCTATGTGCCCCTCCTGTCTGCACCTGAAACATAGATTAGTCCCAATCAGACAGATTCCCTTGTGCGGCCTTCCGCACCTCAAGCACCTTGAACTGCCTGAGCTAGAGCTCGAACCACCAAAACCCAAACTAGCCTTCAAATTCTGCCAAAACTTCTTCTTCGACCTTCTGAGGCCTCTGCCCCACTTCTTACTCTTCGTGGAGGCTGTACTCAAAGTGGAGGGATCAATCCCTCCCGAACCTGAAATCCTAGAATCCTGAGTCTGAGCATCCTCCTGAGAATCTCCCATGCCTTCCTCTGGCACTCTGATTCCCAAACTGACATCCCTTCTCTGAACCTCCAACTCTACTTCCCTCATACTAGCTGACATCCTTCTTGGAGCCATTCCTTCTCTGCTTGCATCAAAAGACCTTCCAGGGTCCCTTGATGTTCCCCATCTGCTGACTCCCCACGACTGCGCTCTTGGCAGAGCAGGGGGAAAGGTGTCCATACCTTCCCTCTCAGATGGAACTCCAGTCGATTCCACAGATCGACGAGCACCTCGCATTCTGGCTCCTCTGAAGAACAACACACAAGCATACAATCAATCATTAGCATCATACGGTTCATATGAAAACACATGAACCTACATATACATAGCATATCATACATAACGTAACATTAATGCACATGCATAACTCATGGCATTTCACATCATCAAGCAAGACAGGACTCCTCATCCTATCCTAGTGGACATGATCTTACTCTCAATCTTTCTTAATGTGCTTGCCCTCCTAACATCTAGCACAACCTCTTTCCGATGTCTGAGCATCTTCGCATCAAAACACCGTACTCTTGAGGCCCTATGCTCTGATACCATCTGTAACAGCCCGGAAACCGATACCACTCTGTAACGGCCCCAAACTGCTCGGCACTAGGATCCAGATCGGCTTAAGGCTGCCGGGACCCGTAGTAAGCCTCTATACAACCTGAACTCTAGGTAGAATCCCATACATGATCAAACATTTTCATAAAACTTAAAGCTTTCCATATCCCAGGCTTACCCTGAGTATGGTCTAAAACTGAAAACTGTTCTTATAACTTTACCAAGCTTAACTTTGTACATGCACTTGCTCAAACCTTATCCCCACTCTGGAGTCCATAAAGGCTGCTCCAATGGAGAATCATTAAGCTTGTCCAACATGAAAACATTTCATACAATATGAAAACGTTTATAAAGCTTTACCTTGCCTTTAAACAGGATCATGCATGACCAAGGGATTAACCAACACTAGGCAAAGCACAACTCTACACCACAATGCATATACTTTTCTTAACTTGGCTCTATCTCTTTATAACATTACTCTTTCTATTCTTTCATATCCCTTATATACATAAGGACCATACATCAAGTCCATCTATCATGTCCATATATCATCATGTCCATAACTAAGCTATACAAACAGACAAACATACATAGCATTACATAACATATCATCTCTTTAGCAACTTCCTTACATAACTATCACTATCTCCATAAACATAAACATACAAGCATCTCTTATACATAACAAAACACAACTAAGCTATTACAACCAAACATGGCAACCCATGCTTGAACCTCTTCTTTCCCCATAGCTTACTCTGACTGAACTCTGGCTTACTTACTCTGGCCCTGCAAAACTGGGGTTAAGGGAAAGGGGTGAGCTACAAGAGCCCAGTGAGTAGAAACAGAGAAAACAGTTCATTAATTACATGCTTTTATGAAATGCATCATAACACAGAGAAATCACATAATCTTGTCCGCCTCGGGGCTTATGCAATATTTATTCCCCACGGACCCTGGTTTCTGAGAGTCTGTCTTTTTGCATGCATCTTTCCTCTCAGAGGATGGACATGACATCAAAAATCCCACTGTCGGTGCCCGGCTCCCCCATAGGAGCTCACAAAGGCCTGAAACATACATGACATGGTGTTTGGTCCACAGCGAGCTCACATGGACTTTCCTACATGTACTTGTCCGGCTCTCAAAGGACTAAGACAAGACTCGTGACAGATATGGGCTATTGAAGTCGCCTCGGTCCACCCTTCCTCCATCAACATCAAATAATGCAATGCGTCATATTCGTGAAACTAGTGCAATCATCCTATTACATATAATCATGATGCATGAACATGCTTTAGGCATTTGATTTTCTTAAAATAATAGATTAAGTTAGTTCTACTCACCTCTGGTCGACGCTGACTGACTCGGCAACAGCTAGCACTACTGGCCTCCTCGGTCTCTCGGGTCCGATCCTACACAGGTGGACTCGAATGAGGTACCAAACATACTCTAAACAACTCATAAACATACCCCCAAAAACCCCTCTAAACATCACTAAAACATGCATAGGAAACACCCAAGAAACGGCTGGACAGGGCACTTTCGGCGGCACCTTCGGCGGCCGAAAGTCTCCTTCAGAGACAAAACTCGGGTAGGTTCGGCGGCAGGTTCGGCGGCCGAAACCCCTGGACAGAAACGAAAGTCCCTCCTTCGGGGGCACGTTCGGCAGCCTAAAGACTGCCTCCCATGCAGGTTCGGCGGCCGAAACTCCTTTCGGCGGCCGAACCTGGTCCCCTCTGGACGACAGGTCCGATTCTGCCAAGCCAAAAACCAAACTCAAAACACCCCAAATCCTTACATACTCTCTCCCAAACATGCATACTCACTTCCACATGCATAAAGGAGCATAAACTAACATAAACTCCTCAACACAAACATCACATAACATACATTGGGTATAAAACCCACATAAACCTTAAACATGCATTTCTACCCAAACTCAACCATCAAACTCTATAAAACGTACTTAAAACTTCACTAGACATAAGGGAAAGCAAGGATCTACACTAACCTCTTGGAGATCGAGGGTTGGTGTGACCCGAACCTTGGAGATGTGGAGAATCCAAGCTCCAAAAGCTCCAAGCTCCCAAAACTCCTTTTACGCTTTAAATCTTCAAACACAAGGGTAGAAATCATGAAAAACTTGAGAGATGGGTAGAGAAAATACGAAAACGACCAAAGGAAGGCATAAACTCACCTGAGCTCGAGAATGGGGAGGAAACTCACCCATTTCCGATTTGAGGGCCCTTTATAGGTGGCCTGGTCGAAGACCTTCGGCAGCCTAACGTGCCCCCTAAACTCATGCATGTTCGGCGGCCGAACTTGACTTTCGGCGGCCGAACCTTAGCTCGTTCAAACAAGACTTTCGGAGGCCAAAGGCGCTCCCGAAGCCTTCCCATGTTCGGCGGCCGAACTTCACCTTCGGCGGCCGAACCTGGCAAACGCCTCCTTGGTCTTTTCTCTTCAAAACTCAATTCTTTTTCATTTAAAACCATGAAATCATGTGAAAAACATTTTAGAAAACACATTTTACCCCTTCTAGAGAGATCCAACACCCTAGATTCCGCCGGAAGGCAGGAATCCCGATGCCGAATTCTAGCCGGGTATTACAAAAGGAAGGTCCACAGGAATCATAAGGAGAGAAAAGAAATCAAAATAAGCCACAGACTACCATGCATGATACTAAAAATAATCTCCAATCTAATCTCCAAAAGTAGTATTAATTTAATTTAATTAATTTTAAGTATTAATTTAATTTTAATTTAATTAATTTTAATTTAATTTGAAGTATTAATTTTAAGTATAAATTTTAAGTATTAATTTTAAGTATTAATTTAATTTTAAGTATTAATTTTAAGTATTAATTTAATTAATTTAATTAATTTTAAGTATAAATTTTAAGTATTAATTTAATTTTAATTTAATCAATTTTAAGTATTTTAATTTAATTTTAAAATTAATTAATTTAATTTTTATTTAATTTTAAAATTAATTAATTTAATTTAATTTTAATTTAATTTTAATTTAATTTTAAATTAATTTAATTTAATTTTAAGTATTACAATTAATTAATTTAATTTAATTTTAATTAATTTAATTTTAAAATTAATTAATTTCATTTAATTTTAAGTATTAAAATTAATTAATTTAATTTAATTTCAATTTAATTAATTTTAAGTATTAATTTTAAGTATTAATTTAAGCCACAGACTATAAGCCACAGTTATTTTATGACTCATAATTTTATTCTCTAAGTTGCTTTGTAGGATAATAATGGTAGTTGAATTTCTAATAGGGAAGGTATAAGAGAGCTTGTGATTCAATATTTCAAAGGAGTTATTTGATGAGTCAAGTGGTGATTGTGTAAATTTTGATGCATCCAGATAAATCAATTGGACCAGATAAGATGAATCCAACTTTTTACTAAAAAAGTTTGGCATATTATGAGTGATACTATTATTAAAAGTTGTCAAGGGTGGTTAAGGGATGGGACTCACCTAAATCTGCTGAATAATACCACAATAATACTTATATCTAAAAAGGAAAAACTAGTCAGCATAAAAGATATACAGTCTATTTTCAAACTTAATTTTGATTTATTAAGACATTATCTATTAATTCCTAAACTTTTACCTTTATAACTTAAAATACTACTTTGTTCTTTACTGCAGATGGAACTGGTTTCAAAAGTAAGAAATCCATTCATTGTGGAGTACAAGGATTCATGGGTAGAAAAGGTAGGCATATGTACTGCTATGAAGCTGTATTGCTTGGATCATCTTTATGTCATTGACTAATGAGTTTTCTCTTTGTAGTTGTCTCATATTATATGGTATTAGCTAATAGTTTAATGCTTATTAAGCATTTGCATGGACCTTGTTTAATCCAATGTGATGTTTATTTGTTTACCTTATCCTCCTTTCCTTCTGTTTATGAATTTGTATGCCTCATTGTTGTTGTACAATAGACGCTTGCTTATTGGCTGTAATCATTTTCAGGGATGCTATGTGTGCATTATCATAGGGTACTGTGAAGGTGGAGACATGTGAGTTTTGATCCTTACTCATCTCTTGTGACTTGTGAAATGTTTGAGCCTCTGCTGATTCATGACTTTTTTTGTGCTGTCTTATTTACCTTTTCTTATTATTTTTTTTTTGGACAGGGCAGAAGCTATAAAAAAGGCTAATGGTGTTCATTTTCCTGAGGAGGTATCACTTTTATGGACACTTTTTGGGCGTCAACTAATTAATGGTTCTATTTTTCAGTTTGGAAACTAGATAGAGTGCTTTGGGCAATTGATGTTGTGCACTTGACTGTAAAATTTTGGGCAGAAACTTTGCAAGTGGCTTGTTCAACTACTAATGGCACTAGATTACTTGCATGCCAACCATATACTTCATCGTGATGTCAAAGTAAGTTGCAGATAGTCTGGATACATATTGAAAATTGGGTCATCTGAATAAATTATGTTTTGCTGATGCTACTATCAAATTGCTTCAGTGTTCAAATATATTTTTGACAAGAGATCAAGACATACGCTTGGGTAACTAATCCTCCTATTGTAAAAGTCTTTGCCGATTGGCTTTTTCTTTTTAGTATATACACAAATGAATTCTTTGGGTTTCTACTATTCACTATCTTAAGCAAAACTGCTCAAATTGATGTTGGTTGCAGGTGATTTTGGTCTTGCTAAGATGTTGACTTCTGATGACTTTGCTTCTTCAGTGAGTAATCTGATACTAACATAGGCTTCATTTCAGATTTTCGTAACCTGCTTGATTTAATTTCATAGCATTTTTCTCTTAATATTAGGTTGTGGGAACTCCCAGTTACATGTGCCCTGAGCTTCTTGCTGATATACCTTATGGTTCCAAGTCAGATATTTGGTCTTTGGGTAGGCTACTTTGTTTTTTGAAATATGAAGATTATCTAAGCTTCAAAGAAGTGATATGTTCTTATTTTTTGTCTTTATCTCATTCTCATTCCTCATTCTTTTCAGGATGCTGCATATTTGAAATGGCTGCTCACAAACCAGCATTTAAAGCTTTTGTGAGTCACTGATTTGTTGTTTAGAAAATATTAATAGTTTTCCTAATTTCCTCCTTGAGTTTTCCTACATGTATTATATACAAAAGCTGCTTATGAACACTGGAAAATAATGAAGGCACAGGACCACACTCAAATGCACAGCAACTACACTCAATTGCACAGCAGATCTAAATCTTAAAGGCCCACACTCAAATGCACAGCAACTACACTCAAATGCACAGCAACTACACTCAAATCCAAAACAAAGTAGAATAACAAAAATAAAACACGAGCAGAATAACAAATCTAAAATAACAAAAGTAAATAACAAATCTAAAATAACAAAAGTAAATCTTAAAGAATGAAAATAGAGTACCTGGAGAATGGAAAATGCAGATCTTGAAGAAGAGCAAGAATAAAGGAGCAGTAGATGCGATGTATCGACGGGAGGGAAGGGACGACAATAGTGCCTTCAGGAGGGAAGCTGGGATGTATCGATGATGATGGAGAAGCTGTGATGTACCGATGACGACGATAAATTTGGGCGATGTACCGACGACGATCAATTTGGGCAACGATGTCAATGAGTCCAAGAGGGAAGCTGAGATTGATGGGGAGAGAATTAGGGATTTTGGGGAGAGAAAGCTAATGTGAATAACGGGAGGAAGAAAGAGGGAATTAGGGATTTTGGGGAGTGAAAGCTCAGGTGAATAACGGGAGGGAGAAAGAGGGAATTAGGGATTTTGTTAATGAAAGCTCGTTTGTGAATAACGGGAGGGAGAAAGAGGGAAATCGTCAAATTCATAATTTTACTTTAGTAACGGATCTAATCCGTGACTAACTGATCATTTAGTAACGGATATTAAAATCCGTTACTAAAATACGTAAACAAATTGCATTTCAGTAACGGATTTGGATATCCGTTACTAAACAATGAAAATTAAAACCATTTAGTAACGGATAAGTATCCGTTATAAAAATTAGTAACAAATTAGTAACGGATTTGGTAATCCGTTACTAATTTGTTTCCTACACTAATATCTGTTACTAATCCGTTATTATTTAGAAACCGATATTATCCGTTACTAATTTCCGTTACTGATCCGCTTTTATCTTGTAGTGTAGGGTTTGGATCTTTCTTGTTCTTCATGCAATTGGCAATTATTTTGATGCCTAAGGCCCAAGGACGTTCCTTGGCAATTTGTTGATTAGTAATTGGTTAGAGGACGTTCCCTAATCAATTTGTTCATAAGGAAAGACATGGTGGTGAGAAGCGTCTTCCACCCCTATAACCAACCTATTGAATCAATCAAGATAACCTTGTTTCAATGATCAACCCAAACAACCAAAGTGGATCCATATCTTCAACTAGACCTTTCTCATATTGATTTCTTATTTTATTTTGATTACTTGCTGTTTTAATTGCTTTCCATAGTTGATAATCAAATCATCTCAAAACCCCCCTTTTTACTTTTCTTGCACTTTACTTTCATTCAGCTTTCAATTGCTTGCTTTCAATTGCGTTTTCAATTAGTTCTCTTGGTCTTGATTGAGAAAAATAGATAGGTAATCAATTGTCTATGGATACAATCCTTCACCACTATCTGCAGTTGTAAATTGTAGGTAACCGAGAAGGTTATTTTTGACCGGCTTCCACAACCGCTCCTGTCAACACTTTCTTCAGATCTTGATACATTTTAGTGGCTCCAGGGTGAACACTGTATCTGGCATTATGAGCCTCTCTCATAATGTCTCCCTTCAGACCCACGTTATCTGGTACACATAATCTATTCCCATAGCGGAGGATCCCCTTACTGTCAAACCTGAACTCTTCATTCTTGCCTGACTGAACAGTCTTGGCAATCTTCACTAACTTTGGGTCCTCGTGCTGTTTTTGAGCCACCTGCTCCTGAAACACAGGTGTTACTCTCATCTGGGCTATCAAAGCACCTGTACCAGACAACTCCAACTGCAAACCTTCATTGATGAGTTCGAAGAACTCCCTCACTACTGGCCTCCTCTCTGCTGAAATATGGGACAAACTGCCAAGTGATTTTCGGCTTAAGGCGTCTGCCACAACATTCGCCTTACCCGGATGGTATTGAATCTTGCAATCATAGTCACTAAGCAGTTCACCCATCTTCTCTGCCTCAAATTCAGCTCTCTCTGACTCAGGATGTACTGCAGGTTTTTATGATCTGTGAAGATCTCACATTTTACCCCATAAAGATAGTGCCTCCACATCTTGAGTGCAAAGATTACAGCTGCCATTTCTAGATCATGTGTAGGGTAATTCAACTCGTGCTTCTTCAGCTGCCTAGAAGAATAAGCAATCACCCTTTCATTCTGCATCAGCACACAACCCAGTCCCACACAGGACGCATCATAGAAAACCGTGAAGTCTTCATTACTAGTCGGCAGAGCTAACACCGGTGCTGACGTCAACCTCTTCTTTAGCTCCTCAAAGCTCTCTTAACACTGGTCGGTCCACACAAACCTCTGGTTCTTCTTAGTCAGTTTGGTCATAGGAGCTGCAATCTTAGAGAAGTCCTGAACGAACCTCCTGTAGTAACCTGCCAAACCCAAGAAGCTCTTGATCTCTGTCATTGTAGTGGGTTTAGGCCAGTTACACTACAAAAAAATAGACTATCAGCGACGGATTTTTCCGTCGCTGATAGTAAAAAATCTGTCGCTAAAACTTTCAGCGACGGATTTCCGACGGACTCAAATCCGTCGCTTAAAGTCATGTCGCTAATTTTTTCAGACGGATCGGGCTGCCGTCGGAAATATTAGCGACGGATTTCCGACAGATTTTAACTCCATCGGAAAAATTTGCGACGGATTTTCCGACGGATAATTCCGTCGGAAAATTTTAGCGACGCATTTTTTCGTCGCTAAATTCGTTGGAATATCTAAATTCATCCTATAACAATCCGTTGGTAATCTGTCAGAAATAATTAGCGACGGAAATTTTCCGTCGGAAATATTAAGACAAAAAAAAAATTCTTGCTTTTATTCAAATAATTTATAATTAAGAATCATATTAAATATAAATCAAATATTTCATAATACTTAACAATATTCATAAAATTTAAAATAAATCCATAATATTTAACAATATTCATAAAATTTAAAAGTAATCTATGAATTTGTTGAACCATCTGAATCTGCAGTTGTGTTATGCGGTGAAGATCTATTTTTGTTCTTCAATGATTTCATCTGATCTTTTATTTATTTTTCTATCTGCACTCGCATTTGCTCTTGTATTTGCTCTTGCATTTGCTCCATGTCTTGTTTCATTTTGATCCGGTTTTGCTCTAATATTTGTTCAACCTCCTCTAAAGAAAACATAGTTTGAGAAGGTCCTCCAAGATGAGCTGATGTGCATGAGAAAGATGTAGTTGGAGTTCCTGATTTTGCAATATTAGAGGATCCAAAACCATAAACTCTTCCTTTGCTACTTCCAGAAATTTCAATCCACTTATTCAAATCAAAAGCAGACTGACTCTCACAATTGTCATTCACATTTTCAGCAATTGCACTCAAATAAGCTCCCTAAGTAAAAAAAGAAAACATAATAAATATTTCATGAATCATACACAACTAATGATAACATAACAATTAGAAAAATAATGTGATAACATTAAATAAGCAAAAAGTAACTTACATCAAATCGTCGTGATTTCCATCAATGTAAACACCTTGACTCCCCTTTTTTGTGTGAGTTGCACGAAATAGTTCAAGTTGCAGGAAATAGTTCAAGTTGAGTTGGTTGTCTACCCAACTTCTTTGCCTACAAAAAAGAAATAATCACACAACACAAGATGCACGAATAATTTCTAACCATATATATAAAAATAGAATTGTATAAATAAAAGTAAGAAATAAAAGAGTTATACCAATCTATTCTCATGAACCTCCAATTTTATTGAACCACCAGAGTGTTTCGTAATAGTCCCTCTTTTTCTACGTTTCTATTTGTTTTACCAGCTTCTGATTTCTTTCTCCACTCTAGTGTACTCCAATATGCAACAAGTTCATTCCATATCTCTGCCTCCATCCAATCTGGTCCTAAATTGTATAGATAAGCAACATCTGTCTTCTTGTGCTTGCGCAACAATTCGCTCCTAACTCTATTAAGAATGTCTCGCAGTCTTTCTTTACCTACCTTTTCCCAAGCAATTCGAACCATACCTTCTTCACTCTCATCCCATACATATCGACTCTACAAATAACAATCAGTGTTAAGTAAATTTAAAAAACTTAAAATGCATATTATAAATTTTAGAATATAAGTTGTATTTACCCGAAAAAGTCCGAAGAGCTCGTCTTTTGTCTTTAAAGGTATTTCTGACCAAGTTTTCCATGGAGCAGTATAGCGCATCTTAATGTCATTAGTGATTGATCTAGTAACCGTGGAATCTAAAAAACTGCAATATTTTTATATATAATGAGTAGTTGTAAGTAATAATACATATTAAATCAATAGCAAAAAGTTGTATATGACTTACACAGTTCCTTTCAATCTAATCAATTGTCGATCAGACGGGTTTGATGGGATAGGATGTCCCAAATTCGGACCTCTAGTTCGAACTGATGATGAAGAGGATGCGTTCGCTTGGCCCCCTAATGCTTGTGGAGTGTGCTCCAGTATTTCCTCCTGCACCTGTACTGCCTCATCTATTTCATTCATAGACAGATACTGGCTATGTCCTCTACCTCTGGATGATACTGCTCTTCGAGGCATCTGAAAAAATAATTGTCCATAAGTAACATATAAAAGTAGAGTTGAAAGGAAGGCATGTAAAGCAAACCCACAAATACTATTTTAATTCATGTCTTTAATTAACTAACTACTTTTAAATATTATTATTTTTTTAAAAAAGTGAAATTAATAGATTAGTTTGTTAATCCATTCATTAATATACTAATCAAATCAAATTAATTTCTGAAATTTATTTTTTTATTCTTTTTTCTCTAATTCCTTAATCACAAGAGTCTTTGCTAAATCCAATATTGCTTTATTAGACAAAAAGGAAAAAAATGCAGTTTAAATATTGACACAATTAGATAAAATAAATTATTATTTGATTTATTGGCCCACAATTATTATTTGATCTCTTTTTTCAATTAAAATTATATATATTTTAAATAAGAAATTAAACCCACATTAACTACAACAGCAGTCAGCATGCTGCTGTGCGATGCTGTTGGGCAGCAAGCTGCTGCTGGACAGCAGCTGCTGCCCAGCAGCAGTAAGCATGCTGCGCAGCAACAGCTGCTGATGTGCTTGCTGTTGCCCTCAATTTAATTTTTTTAAAAAAATAATTAGTAAAACTAAAAATAAATTTTGATTAACACAAATTTATAACTAAATGAATAATATTTTCACTATATCATAACATATTCAAAAACTAAAACTCAAAATTTCAATAATATAACAAAAAGAAACTAAAAATCAAAGTAGACACTTACTTGATAGGCAGTGGCGGAAGTAGCGGCAGTGGCGAGCGGCAACACAGTGGTGGAGAGAGGAGCGTCTAGCAGTGGCGAGCGTCCAACAGCAGCGACAATCACGAGATCAACGGCGGCGGCGGCGGCGATTGCGGCAAGGAGAAAGATGTGGCATCCAGGAGAGGAGATGAGAGGAGAGGAGAGGAAGTGGGCGACTAAAATCAGAAGTGAGAATGAATGATTAGGGTTTTTTTGTATATGATTTGCATTTTCTGACGGATTAGCGACGGAATTTATAACTAAATGAATAATATTTTCACTATATCATAACATATTCAAAAACTAAAACTCAAAATTTCAATAATATAACAAAAAGAAACTAAAAATCAAAGTAGACACTTACTTGATAGGCAGTGGCGGAAGTAGCGGCAGTGGCGAGCGGCAACACAGTGGTGGAGAGAGGAGCGTCTAGCAGTGGCGAGCGTCCAACAGCAGCGACAATCACGGGATCAACGGCGGCGGCGGCGGCGATTGCGGCAAGGAGAAAGATGTGGCATCCAGGAGAGGAGATGAGAGGAGAGGAGAGGAAGTGGGCGGCTAAAATCAGAAGTGAGAATGAATGATTAGGGTTTTTTTGTATATGATTTGCATTTTCTGACGGATTAGCGACGGAATAAATATTTTTATAATCCGTCGCTAATCCGTCGGAAATTTGTCAGAAATGCCAAAATGCAATATTCGTCGCTGATCCGTCGCTAATTCCGTTGCTAAATTTTTTTTCCAAAGGAAGTAATTTCCGTCGCTAAATCCGTCGCTGATAATCTGTTTTTTTGTAGTGTTAGCTACAGCTTCCACTTTCTTGGGGTCTAACTCGATTCCATTTTCTGACACCACATGCCCCAAGAATGAAATGCTCCTCAGCCAGAACTCACACTTGGAGAACTTGGCATACAAGCCGTGTTCCCTTAAGGTCTGCAAAACCAACCTCAGATGATGGGCATGCTCCTCTGCATTCCTGAAATACACTAAGATATCATCTATGAAGACAATAACAAAGTGATCCAGGTACTGGCTAAACACTCTCTTCATGAGATCCATGAATGCTGCAGGGGCATTGGTTAACCCGAACGGCATCACAAGGAACTCATAATGCCCATATCTGGTCCTGAATGCTGTCTTCGGTACATCCTCTTCTCTTATCCTCAGCTGATGGTATCCTGATCTCAGATCTATCTTGGAGAAACAACCTGCTCCGGCTAGCTGGTCAAATGGATCGTCAATCCTTGGCAACGGGTACTTATTCTTGGTAGTGACATTGTTCAATTGCCTGTAGTCGATACAAAGTCTGAGGGATCCATCCTTCTTTTTCACAAACAGCACTGGAGCACCCCAAGGTGAGGTACTCGGTCGGATGAAACCCTTGTCTACCAACTCTTGCAACTGCTCCTTAAGCTCTTTCAATTCTGCTGGTGCCATCCTGTAGGGAGGGATAGAGATCGGTCTGGTTCCAGGCATCAACTCAATTTCGAACTCTATCTCCCTAGCAGGTGGTAAACCTGGCAGCTCGTCTGGGAACACATCTAAAAACTCACTGACCACGGGTACTGAGGCGGGCTCTCTGACATGACTATCCAGCTCTCTCACATAAGCTAGAAAACCCTGACAACCCCTCTTGAGCAGCCTACGAGCTTGTAGGGCTGATATCAAACCTCTAGGTGTACCCCTCCTATCTCCTCTGAAGACAACCTCTGACCCATCCTGACATCTGAACCTGACTACCTTGTCTCTGCAATCCAAAGTAGCACCATGGGTAGATAGCCAATCCATCCCTAGAATGACGTCAAAATCTGTCAAATCTAGAACCACAAGGTCGGCGGAAAGGCATCTTCCCTCCACAAAAACTGGACTACACTGGCAGACTGACTCTGCCACTGACGAGTCACATTTGGGTCCACTGACCCATAGGGGACACTCTAACCCAGAGACCATCAACCCCAACCTCTCGACGGCTCTCGGAGTAATAAAAGAATGCGATGCACCAGGGTCCATTAAGGCATAAACATCAGAACAACCAATGATGAGATTACCTGACACCACTGTATTTGATGCATTTGCCTCCTGCTGAGTCATGGTGAAGATCCGTGCTGGAGCTGATGGACCTTCACCCCTGAAACCCGCTGAAGAAGAGGCTGCCCCTCTCCCTCTGCCTCTGCCACTAGCCTGAGTCGCGGCTGGAGCTGCTGGCTGAGCCACACTACCAGAAGCTGTCTGCTGAGACTGCGCCACAAAAGCTGCTCTAGGACACTCTCGAGCCATGTGTCCCTCCTGCCCACATCTGAAGCAGGCTGTCGTCCCAAACTGAGATACTCCTTTGTGCGGCTTCCCACACTTCATACATACTGTATTATCTGCACCTGAGCTTGAGCCACTTCCTAATCCCAGACTTGACTTGATCTTGTTCCAGAACTTGTTCTTCTTTGACTTTTTGGTGGTAATGCCCCACCTCTTACTACCTGAACTCAAAGATGAAGGGTCTAACCTTTCCCCACCTGGGGTCTTGGAACCAGAAGGCTGTGCTAATGACTGTTTAACTTTCCCTTCGATGATTGCACTAGCCTCCATTCTCTGAGCCATATCCACTATGGCATGAAAACTCTCCCTCTCTGCTGATTGGATCAAGGAGGAATACCTGGAATGGAGCCTCATGATATACCTCCTTGACTTCTTTTGATCTGTGTCCAGATTTTGCCCGGCAAACAGCAATAGCTCCAAGAATCTATCTGTATACTCATCCACACTCATCTCATCCGTCTGCCTCAACTGCTCAAATTCAATCATCTTCAGCTCCCTTGAACTGCCAGGGAAAGCCCATCCTGCAAACTCATTTGCAAACTCCTCCCATGATAGGCTGTCCAACCTCGGGTTCACATAGTTTTTAAACCACTCTTGTGCCTTCTTGCACTTCAGTGTGAACCCAGCCATCTGAATGGCTCTACTGTCATCAGCTCCTATCTCATCTGTAATCGTTCTGACCCTCTCAAGGTACACAAACGGGTCATCACCGGTTTCATACTGGGGAGCACTCAGCTTCATGTAGTCGGTCATCTTGACCTTGCTCCCTCCAGATGAGCTAGGTTTTGGTACTTGGGTTTCTGGGACAGTAGGTGCTGCTGGTGGTGGAGGAGGTGCAACATCCCCTGGGGTAGGGTTTGTTGTACCTGGGTAGAAAGATGGGGGTGGGTACATAGGGTACTGTGGGTATGGTGGGTAGAAAGGTGGGTATGGCATGTGTGAGTGGTAAGGGCTAAAGCTGGGGTAATCCGATGTACCTCCCATCGAATACCTGGGATTCTGTGAAAAGGGTAGGTACTGGGGTGGCTGAACAAATCCCGAGGCCTGAGTGCCTCCTTGGGACTCTCCCATACCCTCTTTCGACATACTCACTCCAAGACTGCCATCCCTCCTCTGGTCCACATCCATATCATCCCCCACATCCTCTGACATTCCTCCTTGCATTGTCCCCCTTCTACTCACATCAAAAGACCTTCTAGGGTCCCTTGATGTTCTCTCCCTGCTAGACCTGCAGGACATTGCCCTAGGCAATGCTGGAGGACGGGCATCCGTGCCCTCGTCCTGGGGTGGTACTCCAGTCAATCATGCAGATCGACGAGTTCCTCTCATCTTGCTTACTGAAAAACAACACCCATCACATAAACATTAGCATCAAATGGTTCATGTGCAAACACATGAACCCGCATCACATACATCACATACATAGCATATCATTAATGCACATGCATATAATCATGGCATTTCACATCATCATTCAAGACAGGACTCTACATCCTATCCTAGTGGACATGATTTTCCTATTGTGCTTGACCTTCTAGAACATCTATGAGCCCGACACTCTAGGTCCGACCATATGAAGCTAGGGCTCTGATACCAATCTGTAACGACCCGAAAACTGGACCGCTACCGATGCTAGGATCCAGATCGGCTTAAGGCCGCCGGGACCCGTAGCAAGCCCAACATTCATCATGTATACCTGATTAATCCCGTACATGATCAACACATACATAACATATTTTGAACTTTTCTTTTCATTCATTCACCAAACTCAACCTGTGCATGCACTAATCATATACATAATCATCAACCCCACACTGGAGTCCTCATCAATTGCTCCAATGGGGTAACATAACATTTTTGGCTCATCTTGACCCCTCTGAAGAAGGCGATGAACAGACGCGCCGTGGGTGTGAACCCCCAGCTCAGACAAATAGATTCGAAGGAAGACAAAATCAAGCTCACATCTTTCTGAGAGTCGATTAAACCAGAAGGATGAGGATCGAGGAGAACGATTCTCTCTTTCTGGCAAGGGGCACTAACGTAAAAAAAGGGATATCCAGGTATTTTCTAGAAATGAAGTTTCAGATGTTAGACGGGGTGATGCTAAACTCTAGGTTGACGACATCCGAGAGATTAGAGCTATCCCTGGTAAAAGAAGAAACGTACCGTGAAAATAAAGACAGGGGAACGCAGATAGCAGCGTGCACGAATGACCGAGGAAAGCAGAAGCTGGGAAAAGACGGAGAAAATTTGAAAATCGATATGACGATAAGGTGAAAGGGTGTATTGAGGCAAACTGTATTTAGATGGCGCGGTTATAATGATTCTCGGTATTTACCCCCTCATCAGTCGGGCAATAACTGATGAGAGGGTAAAGGGGCATTTGATGACTGCTGGATTTCTCCATCCCATTACGAGGCCGGGCCGATAGTAGCAGCCCACAATCAGGAGGCTCCTAAGCTCTCGAATAAGCCAGGCCCAACTCGTTCATCCTCCTGATCGGACTCCTATTTAAGTCACTCAATCAGATCGGCCCGACCCATTTCAGCCTTAAAGTCAGCCCTTTCCTAGGTTCCGGTCCATTTCCCTCAAACCCGGTCACAAGAAGAAAAGACTGCGGGTCCAGTCATTTCGCAGCCCTGTCCACTCGCGCGCCGAAGGGAATTAAATGCTTGCCTGACACAGGGAGGGTCCTGGGGTTACCCGTAAGTACGGACCTGCACCAAGGGGTAGGTGGTCCTATAGCGGAGAGGCCATCTCGCGTGAGGGAGAAGAAAGAGGATAAAAGGGAGGAAACACTCTCCTCTAGGGCTAAGTGTAACTGTAATACCCGGCTAGATTTCGGCATCAGAATCCCTACCTTCCGGCGGAATCTCCATTGGAATCTGGAATTTTGATGATGCCAGAGTCTTCTAGAGGGTTAAAATGTGTTTCTAAAATGTTTTTACTGATTTCATGGTTTTAAATGAAAAAGGATTGAGTTTTGAAAAAGAAAAGACCAAGGAGGCTTTTGCCAGGTTCGGCCGCCGAAAGTGAAGTTCGGCCGCCGAACATGGAAAGGTTTCGGGAGTGCCTTTGGCCTCCGAAAGCCTTGTTTGAATGAACCAAGGTTTGGCTGCCGAACCTCAAGTTCGGCCACCGAACATGCATGAGTTTAGGGGGCACGTTAGGCTGTCGAAAGTGGTTCAGCAGGCCAACTATAAAGGGCCCTCAGATCGGAAATGGGCGAGTTTTCTCCCCATTCTCGAGCTCAGGTGAGTTTTTGTCCTCCTTTGGTCGTTTTCATGTTTTCTCTACCCACCCCTCAAGTTTTTCATGAGATCTACCTTTGTTTTGAAGTTTTGAAGCATAAATAGAAGTTTTGGAAGTTTGGAGGCTTTTGGAGCTTGGATCCTCCCCACCTCCGAGTTAGATATCGCACCACCTCTCGATCTTCAAGAGGTAAGTGTAGATCCTTACTTTTCTAGTGTTTTACTGAAGTTTTAAGTAAGTTTAATGATGTTTTGATGGTTGGGTATGGGTAGATAAGCATGTTAGGGTTTATGTGGGTTTCGTGCCCAATGTGTGTTTATGTGATGTTATGTTGAAGGTTTGAGCTAGTTTATGCATGTGGGAGAGTGTATGCATGATGGGGAAAGAGCAAGTGAGAGTATGGGTGGTTTTGATGGTTTTGGCCTATATGGGTCATAAGCTATCTATGTATGCTTTTGATATTGTTTTTGGAGTTTAATCAAGTTGTTAAGCTCCTTTGTGTATGGTTAAGAGTTTGTGCATGTGTTAAGAAGTTGGGTGCTTGTTTTGGGGTGTTTGGAAGGTTTTGGAGGCTTGTATGCACAAGGGCTGAGTTCTGGAAGAACTCAGGTTCGGCCGCCGAAGGTAGTTTCGGCCGCCGAACCTGCCTATGGATGCATGGATTGGCTGCCAAACCTTGCCCCCGAAAGTTTGTGTTTCGGAGCTGGGGCAGACTTTCGGCCGCCGAAGGTGATGTTCGGCCGCCGAAAGTGCCTGACTTTCATCTCTGGAGAGAGGGTTCGGCCGCCGAAGGCGCCCCCGAACCTGCATGACTTTCGTCTCTAGAAGGGACCTTCGGCCGCCGAAAGTACCGCCAAAAGTGCCCTGTCCAGCCCTTTCATGAGTGTTCTGTATGCATGTTTCTATGATGTTTTAGGGGGTTTTTGGGGAGTTGTTTATGAGTTGTTTAGAGTGTGTTTGGCACCTCATTCGAGTCCACCTGTGTAGGATCGGACCCGAGGGACCGAGGAGGCCATCAGTGTTAGCAGTTGCAGAGTCAGTCCAGCGTCTGCCAGAGGTGAGTGGAACTGAACCTTATATTTTAAAATAAATCAAACGTTAAGCATGTTCATGCATCATGATTACCATGTTATGTAATAGGTTGTTTGCATTATGATTCACGAATATGATGTATTGCATAATACGATGAAAGTGATGTGGATGAATCTTGAATGATCCTCTAGCCCTCAGTACGATATGAAATGATATGATATGACATGGTATGATATGAGATAGAAAGACCAGGTCGCCCCTGGCACTATGTTAAATGTAAGCGAACACTAGGTGAGGCCTAATCGCCCCTGGTGTAGGTGGACATGTTATGACATGAGTTATGTAAGCGAATACTAGGTGTGGCCTCATCGCCCCTGGTATAGTTGAACATATTACGGTATATTGAGGGCTAGCGGTGACAAATTCATCCTTGATGTGATATGTTTGTGATGTGATGCATTTCCATGATAGCATATTTTAAAATGAACTGTTTTTCTTGTATGGTTTTCGCTCACTGGGCTTTATAGCTCACCCCTCTCCCCTAACCCCAGGTATGCAGGGACAGAGATAGTTTAGGAAGTCACCAAGCTATGGCTATAGTTATGATATGTAATAGAATAGTAGTGGACATGATGTAATGTAAGTTTATGCAATGATGTTAAAAGAGTTGTATAGTAACATGATGGTATGTAATATGTTCAAAGTTATAGTATTGTGCTTGGCCCGAGTTGGATAATCCCTTTGTACATGAGTTTTATTTTTTATGTTGATGTATGTGTTGGACCGAGTTTGACATAGGGTATGCTGACCCTAGGGGTTCTATGAGTTCAGTCATAGTGCATACACAGGTCAAACTGGTTAAAGGTAAAGTTTCAAATGTTTTATGGGAATGTTTGTTCATGTTTGGGATTATACCGACTGTACAGGATGCATAGTAGGCTTGCTACGGGTCCCGGCGACCTTATGTCGATCTGGATCCTAGCGTCGGTAGCGGTCCGATTTTCGGGTCGTTACAGTAACGATCCGGAAACCGGACCGCTACTAGCGCTAGGATCCAGATTGGTTTAAGGCCACTGGGACCCGTAGCAAGCCAAATATTCATCCTGTATACCTGATTAATCCCATACATGATCAACACATACATAACATATTTTGAACTTTTCTTTTCATTCATTCACCAAACTCAACCTGTGCATGCACTAATCATATACATAATCATCAACCCCACACTGGAGTCCTCATCAATTGCTCCAATGGGGTAACATAACATTTATTAAGTTTGGTTTACATAAACATCATTAAAATCATGTATTCAAAAGGGATTAACAACATACTAGGGTCAAGCACAATTCTATCCTCAATAACATCCTTACTTTACATAACTGTTTAATACTATTCATTACATTACTGAACTATACATTACATTTCAATATTTATCATGTCCACCACTAGCTATTACATAACCATAACTTTACTCTAGCTGACCTTCTGGTCTATCCCGTACCTGCAAACCTGGGGGATTAAAGGAGTGGGGTGAGCTACTAGAGCCCAGTGAGCAGAATAACATAAAACATCATATTAACATTCATGCTTTCATGAAATGCGTCACATCACAAACAAATCACATCAAGGATGGACTTGTCACCAATAGTTCTCTACATAGTCCAATCGTGCCAGGGGCGTAGAATGGGCCTCACTGGTCTTTCTCTTAACATAACGTAACATAGCATAACATTCCATAGTGCCAGGGGCGTAGAATGGGCCTCACTGATCTTTCTCTTAACATAGTGCCAGGGGCGTGGAATGGGCCTCACTGGCTATCCATACCGTATCATCATCATACCATAACATACGAGGACTAAAGGGTCATTCAACATCCATCCGCATCATCATCAAATTATGCAATGCAACATATTCGTGAATTCTAATGCAAACAACCTAGAATATCTCATGGCATACGTGATGCATGTATCATGCTCAAAATTCATTTACTTTAAACATAAAGTTTATTCCACTCACGTCTGGCTGATGCTCTAAAGACTCTGAAGCAGCTAACTCACTGCTGGGGTCCTCGGTTCCTCGGGTCCGAACCTACACAGGTGGACTCAAATGAGGTACCAAACATAGACTATCATAGCTCTAAACTACTCCCCAAAAAACCCCATAAAACACCTTAAAACAATCACATAAATCATGCAAAGGAAGGCTGAACAAGGCACTTTCGGCGGCAGGTTCGGCGGCCGAAAGTCCCTCCAGAGCCAAAAGTCATGCACCTTCGGCGGCCGAAGTTTCCCTCCAGAGACGAAACTCATGCATGTTCGGCGGCACCTTCGGCGGCCGAAACTCACTTCCAGAGCCGAAAGTCCACTTTCGGGGGCAGGGTTCGGCAGCCAAAGGCTTGCCTCCACAGGCAGGTTCGGCGGCTGAAAGTCCCTTCGGCTGCCGAACCTGAGTTCTTCCAAAGGGCAGAACTCAGCCTCTTTCATGCACAAATGCCTCCCAATCCATTCCATCATGCATTTACCTAGTCTACAACATGCAAACTCAAGCCAACAAGCACATAGGGGTCTCAAACTAACTTAAACCCCCACCAAAACACATCAAACATACACATACTACCCACATTGCCCATAAACATAACATAAACCCATAAACTCAACAATAACCTAAACATGCATTTCTACCCCATAAATCTTCATAAAACTTGTTTAAAACATACAAGGAAGGTTGGATCTAAGCTTACCTCTTGAAGATCGAGAGGAAAGACGATCCTAGCTTGGAGATGGGGAGAAATCAACTCTTTGGTCTCCAAGCTTCAAAACTTGCTCAAATATCTTCAAACCAAGATAAAACTTGTTAAAACATGAAAGATCGAAGGAAAAATATCAAAAACGACCAAGGGAGAGCATGGACTCACCGTTGGCCGAAAATGGAGAGAAAGCTCGCCCATTTCGGCCATGGAGCCCTTTTATAGGGGCTGCCAGACCACCTTTCGGCAGCCTAAAGTGCCTCCAAAAATCATGCAAGTTCGGTGACCGAACATGAGGTTCGGCGGCCAAACCTTTGCCTCTTTCAGAAGCCTAACTTGCCCCCCTAAACCATCCAATGTTCGGCGGCCGAACTTGAGATTCGGCGGCCGAACCTAGAAATGCCTCCATAGTCTTTTTCATTCAAAACTCAATTTCTTTCTTACTTAAAACCATAAAACACATTAAAACATTTTATAAAAACATGATTTTGCCCTTCTAGAGGTTTCCAACATCCGAGATTCCACCGGACGGTAGAAATTCCGATACCGGAGTCTAGCCGGGTATTACACTAAGTTTTTTCTAAGTTCACAAAACTCTTGTAAAACCCTATTTTCTTGATCTGAGATCATTAGATTCGATTCAAAACCGAACCGACCGAATGCTCACCCTATATAATACATTATGTATAATAAGTAAATATTTCACATGGTCTGACTTTTTCTTTAATACCTTAAATATTACTGATAAATTACAATTTATTTTTTGATATTTAGTGAAAGTTATATTTTAGTATTTATATTTTTAAATTTAGTTCTTCGATTTTTGTTTGATCTTAATAAGATAATCTATCAATTGAAACTTTATATTTTTAATTAAAATCAATCCTATATTTTTATAAAATGCTCTATAAATATTATAATTACTAATAAATCCTTATACTTATGAATTAACCCATTTATTTATTAAATTTTAATATTTTATATTTAAAAAATAATAAAATAAACATTAAATAAAAAATTTATCATTTCCTTCATGTCACAACTAAATAAAAAGTAATAAATTATTGAGAAAAAAAGTTAGATGGATAAGAATTATCTAGTCTTGAATTTAGATGCATATCGTGTGAAAATTCACTTTTTGTACTATGTATGATAATATACTTTAATAAAAAAAAAAATTACCTTATATCTTTATAAAATTGTTACCTTTGCAGTGGTTATAAAACTGTTACCTTGATATTTTTAAGGAAAATTCACTTTTTGTACTATGTATGATATACTTTAATAAAAATTTTTTTTTTTGTATTAAATAAAATCATAATTTTTAAGCGCACTTTTATCCGCTTGCAAAAAAAATTAAACTGTTATTTTTGACCTAAAAATTAAACTAATTATTATTACACAATTTTACAAAAAAAATACCATACTGGATAAAACGACAAAACCCCTGTCGCAAATATCTGCAACACTTTACTTCATTCAATAGTTACCGGCAGTACTCGGTTGTCATCCGGTTTCTCCAAACCCTATGCCCTCCAGAGAACTCTCCGTGGAGAGACTAGACAGAGATACAACTGTCACAAAGATTTTGTTAATTAGCGTGTGACGAAAAGTTAAAAAGAGAGAGAAGACTGAAAGAGAAATGGTGGCGATGACGAAATAAAAGGTTATCATGATCTGCAAAAAATGACAGGTTATCAGAGACTTACGTGAAGGGATATACTCAGAGAAGAAGGGGAAAAAATAGAAACGAAATTGGAGTTACGTTATGGAGGTTGGGATCTTCCCTCGTTTGCTCTTTAGCTTCGTTTCTAAATAAACCTCTCGCTACCACTCTCTCTCTCTCTCTCTCTCTCAGGAGTACAAGTACTCAGTAGTCAGTACTCAGTACAACCCCCTTCCATTCTTCCTTTTGTAGCTATGCGAGAGGGTTTTAAGCCCTACCATGTCCCACAGCAGAGCAGAAGAGATAAGCTAAGAGTTGTGGCTCAAAACCATCTTGATCTTCAGGGTTGTACACGGTTCGTCCCTCTATACAATCCTTCTCTTCTTTCTTCTGATTTGCTGGCTTGTACTAATAACTCTCTCTCGGGTGTTAATGAAGCCTGTAGAGCAAACGGAGTTTGTGTAGTGAAAGAGGAAGCTGTGAGTTTAATGGGCTTTGTTGGTGGGGTCATAAATGTTGTTTCTTCTACTTCTTCGTCCATGACGCATCATCCTTACTTTGGTCCACAATCCCTTTTGATTATAAACCCTCCCTCAATTCAAGATATTAACGCTAACCATTTCCTTTTCACACCGCATAACCTTCAAAACCTGAGAGATTTTCACCAACCGTATAATGGTGGTTGTGAAGCAGCAACGTTTAAACCTGAATCTATGCCTTTGGTTCATGAGTCTCGTTGGGATTCAATCGGATTCAACACAATAAAAGAAATAGATAAATAAAGTTTTTCACCAATACACATCACGTGTAAACGAAGAAAGCAATAATAATTAAAAAAAAATAAATATATTTTTCTTTTTAGCAAAATATGAGATCGATTGCTTTGGTTGAGTTGTTGCAAATCACAAATCATACATGTGTCAAGTATCTAACGATATCCGTATACAATGGCAATTGAAAAACGAACAGTTTTAAAGGATTGAGAAGGAAAGAGATTTGAGCGTTAGCTCTCTGCCTTTCCCGCGGATTCTGGAGACTCTCGAAAAGGGTTTTTGCCAAGTGTTACTTAAGACTCTTATAAGATGCTCTTTTATACTAAAACTTTAGGGTTTCAGTATAATAGTATTTATTTATTTAATTAAATAAATAAATTAATTAAAATTATGGTTCAGAACTTTAATAAGCTATATAAATTTTAAACAGTTTTAATTAAGTCATTACTTAATTAATTAGATCAAAATCGTAATTCTTTCAAATTATAATTTTGTCCCAATGCCGATTTATATGCAATCAAGTCATACTTAATTTAACTTCTCATTTTATTTTCTCTTATAATTTTTTATGTGTGTGACCCATTAAGTTCCAAATATGTTAGTAATAAATATAGTTAACTAATTAATTAATTTGAAGGTTAAGAACATTATTTAGCAATATGTTAAGACTATCCAAATATTCGAAATGTCAAAAGTGATTTGACTTAACTTTTCAATGCATGGTTTGTTAGTGTAATTAATATCTCATCATCACAAATGTGCCGATTTAACATTTGATGTATGGACATGTCTACAATATTAAATTATATTAGTTCTCATTTATTAGCCATTGACCTGTTGAATGAAATTCCAAATCTTATTTGCTCTTTTCATTCTACCTTACGCAAGGATTTCTTGATCAATGTTAGCAAAGAATAAATGAGATATTGTCTAATTTAACCTAGGGTGATGAATCCTATCTTAATCACATAAATACCTTCATACAATTTCTAATATATCCAATCCATACCCATTTGTTACCATGAACCAAGCAATGTGTAAGATTAATTAAAACATAAAAGTCCCTATATAAGATTATTTATTGATTTCAAGTTAAAGGATTACGTACACAACCATCACTTGAGTAATCCAAATAGGTTATTTTTCATATGGATTTCTCAAGCGGATCAGTTTAGTGCACTTATTCATAAAATAAGCACCTATATATTAGTTCTAAATATCTCACATATCTCAACCTATAAGATCAGTTGTTTCCTCTAAAAAAAAATATAATATGTACTAGTCTCAATAGCTCTAATCATTGTCCAATCATAATAAAAACATCAATCGGGAACATTTGGAGACGTTACTTAAATGCAATAGAAATCTCACAATTATAACTACATTATAATTTCATTTGAACAGTAATATAATCTCATGGACTTTATCTTTATTCGAGTTTCAATTAAATTAACACTAAAAATAAATAAATGCCTTTATAAAATTGTATTTAAATACTTAAAATATACAAATAATAATATCTAACTATAACCAACAAATTGACTATAGAGGATATTACTAACAAGTCTAATACCACTGGCCAAATCTTGTCTCTTTCTTTATCTCTCACCAAACCCATCAAAGTAACCTCCCTTAATTCGCAAAGACACGGGTCTGCAATTTACAATGATAAGGTTACTGCTAGCGAAGGTGATGGATATACAATTCCTGTTATTGTTGGAGGCAGTGACTCGACCTCGAATGAGCTATCTAGAAGCTCGGTTTCTCTCGGTCCATTCACTGGATATGCTTTGATTTTAAAGCGATAGAGATTTTTGACGCTACATACAGTGACGCGGATGCAAAAATTTAAATCAGGGGGACAATTTTATTTTAAACAATACTTTTAATTTCAATCATTTCAGAAAATTTTTTTATTTAGACGCATGACTTTACAGTTGTCGAAGCCGGTCAAAATTAACATTTTTGGTTATCCACAATTTTATAACTATAGTTAGTGGCAAATTGATCGAATCCACAAGGAATTGATATTCACTTGTTTTTCTTATCGAATACCAAGTAAATAAACTGAAAATAAAATAAAAGGTGGGTTTTGAGATTGTTGAACTTTGACTAAAATTAAAAACTAGAACGTAAAGCAAATAAAAAAGTAAAGAGAATTCAAAAATGAGAAAAGTCTAGTTAAAGAATTGGATCCACTTCAGCTGTTAGGATTGATCATTGACACTTATATTCTTTTATTTGACTCAATAAATTAGTTATGGGGGTGGAAGATGCTTCTCACTACCATATCTCTCCTTAAGCATAGACTAACTAGGAAACGTTCTCTAATTAATCACTAATCAACAAGTTGCCAAGGAACGTCCTTGGGGCTTTAGATTCATACAACTGTCAATTGCATTAAAAAATAGAGAGACCTAATTCTAACTACCCAAACATATGGTAATATTGCTAGATTATGCAATCTCCTTGGTTTTCACACCAAGAGTTACTAGTGTTTGAATAATTTAAGCAATTATGGACTCAAACTACTCAAACTAACAAATTATCACTTTGCAATCAAGAATCAATAGGCCCTGTTGATCTAGACAACAAAGCAACAATAAAATTAAGCATGAAATTACATAAATATTGATAAATAAAAGAAGAACATAATAAGTTCAGATCTCACAATCCATTAACAAACTGAAGTTTCACATAATTTTCAACTAGAAAAAGAGATTTCAGCCACTCATGCCTAAAAGTAACATAAAAATCAAAGAAAGAAAATAAAAAGAAGAAAAAGAAGGGTCGGCTGGGCGGCGGCAGGAGGCGTGCGACTGCTGTGATGATTTTCGAAGAGTCAGTTCTCCTTTTCTTGCTGGTTTGGCTCTTTATTTATATCTGATTGTGCAGTCCTAAGTTTCCTTGATTTGATGGAATCCTTTTTCAATTTGGAGTTGGATTTCTTGATGGCAATTGAATCCCATTGAGATTTGGCTTCCTTAATGGGCGGGATAATGTGATGAGTTGTCTTTGTGAGTTGCTAAGTTGTCTTTAAGTGTTTGGGATAGGATAGACTTCTTGAAGGTTTGGATTTTAAGCTTTCCATGTTTTTGTTGTCTTCTATCGCAAAGTCTGTTTGCCTGACTGTTTGGACAAACAGCCAGTCAAATAGCCAGTTTTGGTGTTGTCTGTCGTTCTGCTTTTGTTCTGCGGGGTCTGTTTGCCCAGTTTATTTGGGCAAACAACTGGTCAAACAACAAGTCTGCGTTGTTCTTCATCCTTCTCCCATTTCAGCTACAGCTTGGTTTGAAAAAATTGACTTTGGGCAAACCATGCTTGATCTCTTCGACTCTCTCTGGATAGTTTTAAGGCTATTTTTCATCAAATCATTCTTTTACATCATTTTCTATAAAATAAGATCAAAACCACAAAATTAGGTAGAAAAAGTGTAAATTAACATTAATAACAACATGAAAAATAGGACTAATTTTGGCTTGATCATATATCCCCACACCTAACTCTTTGCTTGTCCTCAAGCAAATAAACTTAGTTAAAACAAGCTCTCTTTGCTGCTTGATCCTTTATTTCCACTTAAGTTCTTACCCTAGACCCCTACTTTGAAGCATTGCAGTGAAGTGTGCATACACCAGGGTTACTTCTCTCTTTCTTTGTTTCCTTTTACCTACCATGGTTGATAATTGTTTTCCTCAATAGAGAGATTTAATTATACATGCACATATTCTTGTTTTAGTTTAGACTTTTCCTAGTTCTTGGAGTGACTTGCCCTTTTATTTGCACTACTTTTCTTTTCTTTTCAGCTTTTTGCACTTTTATCCTTACCTGAAGAGGTCACCAATCTTTTGACACGAAGGTACATATTTGTGATACCCACCCCCGGTTACTCAGTTGGTCACCTGTCTAGGTGGCTACTAGCTCTATTCATAGTCTTTTAACCATTGGAACAATTTTTAATTTATGCTTTGTGGTCTTTGCCTTTACTGAATTTTCTTTTTTTTCTTTTTCTCAATGATTTGGGCAAATCAATACCAATTGCTACAATAAGTCATATTTTCTTATTCACACATCTTTCACTTTTTCCATTATTCTCTCTACTTAGTAATAACATACATTTTTCACCATAGCAAGCTCAAAGGTTCAATTTAAAAAGGAATTCTAAAAAATGAATACAACTCACTGCAATTGATTCAACTTAGGTTTAAAGTGTGATAGTCATGAAAAAAAATCTCATTCAACACAGCCTATTGTGTTTGAGTAAAGCATACCAAAATAGAAAATAAATATTGTGGCTACATGTGTGTGTGTGTGAAGTGAAAGCAAAAATGAAAAAATTTCACCTAATTTTTGCTAATTGAAAATTAAAGTTTAAATGGATTTAAAAGAAATAAAAAAGAATGCATGAAGCATCAAAATTCAGAGATATGCACCCCCACACCTAATTCATGCATTGTCCTCAATGCAATGGAAATATTAAAACTTAAGAGAAACTGAGTACTCTCTTGGTGTGGTTGTTTGCCCAGCTGTTTGGGCAAACAGCTGGCCAAAGTAGGTGTCTCTGGGTGTAGATGGTAGTATGTGCTGCACCAGTCACTCCAGCATGCTCTCCATGTGTGCCATTCTAGCCTCAATTCTATCCAGACGAGCTGCTTCTGTCTGTTCAGCTGCTAATGGTGGCTGTGCTGGTGGTTGTGCTGGTTGTGGGGCTGCTGGCTGGACTACTTCCCTTGCACTTATGGGATGCCCAAACACTAGTTCATTTCTTAGGACAACAGGCCCTACATGAGAAATATAGAAAATGCTGCCCATCTTATGCAACAACCCCATGTCATCCAAGGCTCTCAAGTCAAAGGGGGTTGGCTCGGAGGTGGGTCTCATATCAGTATGCTCAGGCTGAAATACATGTAAATTCACAGCAAGCAAGGTAATGACATACCCAAGGACTAATGAACAGTGGTGTGCTAGTGTATTGGATATCTGGTTGGCAACCCAGAATCCCGAATTCAGCTTGTGATTGTGCACTATGCTCCATAGAATGTGCAATTCAGCTCTGGGGAGAATGCTGGATGCATCTTTTCTCCCAGTCAAGGTGTAGGCAAGAAATCGATTGAGGTACTTTAAGCAGGGGTTGCTTAAATACAAATCCTTTGATTTAGAGAAATAGGCTTCTGGGGGGTTGCTGCATAGCTCAAGGTATGCAGCAGCAGCATTGAATGTGCTGTGGTAATCACAAGCTGTGTCCTAGTGTTCAAAACCGAGTGTTGTGTTAAACTCATTCATGGAAATGCGAAAGCGTTGTCCCAGCAATCTAAAAGAAATGACATCGTGTGTGTCCAGTGAATGCATGGCAGATTTGTCATAGAGAAATGTGCAATAAAATTCCTGTGTAAGCTCAAAAAATATGGGCATCCTGAGATTGAAGAAAGATGTCCACCCAATGCCATTCACGAGCTCATTAATTTATGCTTGTATACCCAGAATTTCAAGAGCAATTCCACAGTTTCTAAGATGTTCATCAAACTCTTGGCTCAAATATTCACCACCTCGATCAGATCGAAGCATTTTAATAGTTCTACCAAGTTGATTTTGTACTTCATTTTGAAAAGTTCTAAACATTTCAAAAGATTCATGCTTATGTTTCATTAGGTAGACATAGCCATACCTATTGAAATCATCAGTGAATGTAATGAAGTACTGATAACCTCCTCGGGCACTAATGCTTAGTGGGTCACATACATCTGTATGTATTAAGCCCAATAAGTCTGAAGCCCTTTGACCTTGTCTAGTAAAAGGGTCCTTTGTCATCTTACCTAGCAAATAAGATTCACAATTTTCAAATGTTTCAAAATCAAATGAATCTAAGAAACCATCCTTATGGAACTTAGATATGCGATTCTCATTTATATGGCTAAGACGACAATGCCATAAATATGTTGGGTTTAACTCATTTAGCTTAGTTTTCTTAGAAGTTATGTTATAGATATTGTTGTCTTTAGAATCATCTAGATCAAGGACATAAAGGCCATCATATGAATTTGCAATACAATAAAGCAAATCATCTTTATTAATGGACCATTTCTTATTCTTAATAAGAAATGAAAAACCTTCATCGTCCAAAACTGAAACTGAAATGATATTCCTACTCAAAGTAGGAACATAAAAGCAATTGTTCAAAACTAACAAAAGCCCATTGGGAAACACAAGTTCATATGTCCCTACAGCTATGGCAGCAACTATTGCTCCATTGCCTACACGTAGGTCCACATCGCCCTTTTTCAGTTTTCTACTCCTTTTGAGACCCTTCATATTTGTACAAATGTGAGAGCCACATCCGGTATCTAATACCTATGAAGTAGAAATAGATAAATTAATATCTATAACATAAATACCTGAAGTCATAGTCTCACTACTCTTCTTCTTCTTGCACTCATCCAAATAGAGTTTGCAATTTCTCTTCCAATGCCCTAGTTCCTTGCAATGGAAGCAGATTCTTTCCTTAGGAACTATTTTCTTAGGAACTTTTGCATTGGATTGCCATTTAGGCTTGCCTCGTCCCTTAGGCCCATTATCTTTCAGTTTATCCTTCTCAAGGATGGATCGCAATGATAAGGTGGAATTATTATTAGTAGCCATAATTATCTACAAAATATGCGAATATAATCAATTTAGTAAATTAATATTGAGGTGATAATAATCTCCCACCAAAATACAACCCTCAAAAGAAAAATATTTTAGTGGGCTAAGATCCATATTTCACCTAATTCTAAGTCAGCTTTGGCATGACGCTTAGAATTAAGTTATTTAGGCAGGTAACTCCTTACCAATTACATCTGATGTAACTCTTAGATTATGAGGTGTTGACATCATATGTCAAATGCATGTTATGCCCCATCTAATGCCTTAGGCCCAAAACCGTTTTGATAGCCTAATTAAGCTCAACCAAAATTAAATAAATGAGTAACTATTTCTCATCCTATCTTACTAGGATAACCTAATGCACTTTGCTTTGGCAAAACCTGCATTTTGGTGATCTTAGTCTTGATAGGTATTTAATATATGGGTGGCATTAAAACTTAAAATTTTAGAGTAAGGGTTCAACTTTTAATTTTTAATTATTTTGTCTTGCATATATATATTATAACATCCTATATGCATACATATATATATAGACAATAATGCATAGTATCTCATACTAATATATGACAAAATAATAAAATATAGTCATTTAAATCTGATTTAAAGACTAAAAGAAAATAATTTTTAAAATTTATTTTCTTATTAATATATATATATATATATTATTTTTATTATTATTTTATTTCCAGGGGCAGAATGGTAATTGGGGCATCTTCTTCCTGAGGAAGATTACCCCAGCCGCCACATGCCGTCCACTATCCGAGTTCCACCCCGATGCGCAACGATTGCGCGATAACTGGCCCTTTGACTAGCGCCGAGGGCTCATGATGGATGACGTCGCATAGGAAGTTTGGTCCTCACCGAATCCAAGTGAACCCATTCCAGCAATCACCACACAGCAGCCGCCGCACTAGTAGGATGCCGGAGGCGGTGCAACGTTTGCGCTTCCTGCGATAATACTGTCCTCGGAACCGGCCACTCATCGGCGATTATTCGAAGGACAGCTTTGGTCTTACCAAGCTTCCTTCTCCGACGACGTCGAGGCTGCTGGGTATATCCTGCGACCGCTGTGAATGCTGTCCGTGCAACGACAGTGACAGGAACCCGTCGTTGGACGTACTCGGGCTGACCATGGTCACAGGAATTGTGTTCCTCGTGAACATGATTTCCAGAAATTGTTATTTTTTTTAATTTTTAATTAATTTAATTTTTCTAATAAAAATTAAAATTATCTAAATGATCCAATCATTCATCCATAATTATCATGCCATTCTAATAAACATATATCACATATATCATATTAATCATGGCATAATTAATTTAAACGAAAAACACAGGTTGGCTCTGATACCACTGTTGTAATACCCGGCTAGACCCCAGCATCGGGATTCCTACCTTCCGGCGGAATCTCCATTGGAATCCGAAATTTCTTGGATGTCGGAGCCTTCTAGAAGGGTAAAATAAAGGTTTTCTAAAATGTTTTGATATGTTTTTATGGTTTTAATGAAGAAAGAAAATTGAGTTTTGAAAGAAAATGTTTTGGAGGAGAAACACAGGTTCGACCGCCGAACATGGTGGAGTTGCGGAGGCACTTTTGGCCTCCAAAGGTGGTCTGGCCAGCCACCTATAAAAGGCCCCCTGTCCGAAAATGGGCGAGTTTTCTCTCTCCATTTTCGGGCAAGGTGAGTCTCCGCCACCCTCTTGATGATCTTGTGTTTTCTTCTCAAATCCTTCAAGATTTTTATGAGTTTTTACCATGTTTTGAAGATTTTAAGCTAAGATCAAAGTTTTGAAGCTTGGAGACCCCCGGAGCTCATTCCTCCATATCTCCAAGTTTGGGATCGCATCTCCTCTCGATCTTCAAGAGGTAAGTGTAGATCCTCATCTTTTCTTATGTTTTTAAGTAAGTTTTATGAAGGGTTAAGGGGTTTTGATGCATGTTTAGGCTAGTTGTAAAATATTAGGATTTATGTTAGTTTAATGATAAAAGTGATGCTTAATGTGATGTTCGTTGGGGTATAGGCTAGTTTTATGCCCCTATATGCTTGATGATGTGTTTATGCATGCTTTTGAGTGTTGAGTATGAGTTTGGAGGGTTTTGGGAGGCTAGATGTGAGAGGCGAATCGGGTTCTGCCATTCTGGAGAACCCAGGTTCGGCTGCCGAAGCCATGTTCGGCCGCCGAACCTGCCTGGGGAGGCAGCTTTAGGCCGCCTAAACTCGCCCCCGAAAGTTGGACTTTGGGCTTTGGAGGGGAGTTTCGGCCGCTGAACCTGCCCCCGAAGGTTGGTGACTTTCGGCTCTGGAGGGAGTTTCGGCCGCCGAACCTGCCCCTGAAAGTGCCTGACTTTCGGATCTGGAGGGACCTTCGGCAGCCGAACCTGCCGCCGAAAGTCTCCTGCCCAGCCTTCCGTTGCCTATTTTACATGCATGTTTTATGATGTTTTAGGGGGTTTTTGAAGAGTTGTTTAGAGTCATGTTAAAGTATGTTTGGTCCCTCATTTGAGTCCACCTGTGTAGGATCGGACCTGAGGAACCGAGGTGATCAGCAGTGAGATAGCTGCTTCAGAGTTAGTTTAGAGTTAGCCAGAGGTGAGTAGAACTAAACTAATCTTTTATTGCTAGAAATCAAATATTTTAAGCATGTTCATGCATCATGTATATGTAATAGGTTGGTTGCATTAGACTTCACGAATATGACGCATTGCATTATTTATTGTGGATGTGGATGGACAACAGGATGACCCATTAGCCCTCTAGATATTATGTTATATAATAGAAGTCCTAAGGAGCTCCACCAAGGGCCGGGCACAGAGCTTATGCTATGTAATAGAAGTCTTGAGGAGCTCCACCGAGGGCCGGGCACAGAGTAGAGGGATTTTTGGGTCAGTCCATCCGTGATGTGAATTGTTTGTGTTGTGATGCATTCCATGAAAGCATATGTTTATTAAATTATTTTTACTGTTCTGCTCACTGGGGTTTTGAAGCTCACCCCTTTCCCCTAACCCCCAAGTTTGCAGGTTCAGGATAGACCGGAAAGTCGTCAAGGTTTAAGGTTGTGTTAAGTGTAATAGATTAGTAGTGGACATATAATGTAAGATGGTATAATGTAATGTAATGTAGAGATATGTTTCATGGTTTAGTATTGTGCTAGGCCCTAATAGTAGTGATAATCCCTTTTTGTACATGATCTATATGAAAGATTTTAGTGATGAGAAATGTTGAACCAAGCTTGATGTATATTATGTTGACCCACTAGAGCATTTGATGAGGGCTCTAGTATGGGGTTTTTATGTATACAGTTTTAGTGCATGTACAGGTCAAGCTTGGTATGTGAAAAGTTTAAAGTTTTTATGAAAATGTATGATCATGTATGGGATTTTATCAGGTATACAGGATGTATGTTAGGCTTGCTACGGGTTCCGGCGACCTTAAGTTGATCTGAATCCTAACGCCGATAGCGGTCCGATTTTCGGGTCGTTACAGAGTGGTATCAGAGCCCTAGGTTCATATGGTCGGACCTAGAGTGTGTCGGGCTCATAGATGTCATAGAAGGGCAAGCACAATTGGAAAAATCATGTCCACTAGGATAGGATATAGAGTCCTGTCTTGATGATGATGTGAGATGCCATGACTATATGCATGTGCATTAATGATATGTTATGTATGATGTGGGTTCATGTGTTTCCACATGGACCTTATGATGTTAATGTTTATGTGTACATGCTGTTTTTCAGAAGTCAGAATGAGAGGCACTCATCGATGTGCACGATTGACTGGAGTCCCACCGGAGAATGAGGGCATGGATGCCCTTCCTCCTGCTTTGCCAAGGGCAATGTCTAGTAGGTCCAGTAAAGAAGGGACATCAAGGGACCCAAGAAGGTCTTTTGATGTAAACAGGAGGAGAACAGATCCAGGAAGGATGTCAGCTGATGTGAGGGAATCTGTGGAGGATGAACAGAGAAGAGATGGTAGTTTAGGCATGAGTACGTTAGAAGAGGATATGGGAGAGTCCCAAGGAGGCGCTCAGGCCTCGGGTTTTGTTCAACCACCCCAGTACCAACCCTTTCCACAAGGTCCAAGGTATTCGATGGGGGGTACATCGAATTACTCCAGTTATAATCCATATCCTACCTTCATGGCCTATCCTCCTTTTTATCCACTTTATCCACAGTACCCCATGTTTCCACCCTCACCCTTCTATCCAAATCTAGCAAACCCTAACCCAGGGAATGTTGCACCTCCTCCACCACCAGCAGAACCTATGGTCCTTGATATCCAAACACCCAAGCCTAGCTCATCTGTGGGGAGCAAGGTAAAGATGACAGATTACCTGAAGCTGGATGCTCCCAAGTTCAAGACAGGTAATGATCCGTTTGAGTACCTCAAGACGGTAAAGATGATAATGGATGAGCTAGGAGCCAGTGACAGTAGAGCCATTCAGATGGCAGGGTTCACATTGAAATGCAAAAAAGCACGTGAATGGTTTAAAAATTATATGGACCCAAGGTTGGAGAGCTTATCCTGGGAGTAGTTTGCTAATGTGTTTGCGAGATGGGCTTTTCCAGACAGTTCCAGAGAGTTGAAAGTTGTTGAGTTTGAGCAGCTGAGGCAGACAGAGGATATGAGTGTCGATGAGTACACAGGTAAATTCCTAGAGTTGCTGCAGTATGTGGGTCAGGCATATGACACAGATCAGAAGAAAGCTAGGAGGTATACCATGAGGCTCCACCCTAGGTATTCCTCCCTGATCCTTGCAGCAGAGAGAGAGAGCTTCCACACCATTGTGGATGCAGCACGGAAAATGGAGGCTAGTGCCATTATACAGGGGACAGTGAAACAGCAAGTGGCACAACCCTCGGATTCCAAGACCCCAGGTTCAGGGAAGTTCGACCTCTCTTCTTTGAATACAGCAGCTGCGGGTAGCAAAAAGTGGGACAGAGGCTCTAAAAAGTCGAAGAAGAATAAGTTATGGAACCGTTTGAAGTCAGGTCTGGGATTAGGTGGTGGCTCGAGCTCAGGTTCAGATGGTTCAGAATGCTTGAGGTGTGGTAAGCCGCACAAGGGAGTCTGTCGGTTTGGGACAGCAGCATGTTACAGATGTGGGCAGAAGGGACACATAGCTCGAGAGTGTCCTAGAGTGGCCTTTATGGCACCGTCCCAGCAGACAGCTTCAAGTAGTGTGGCTTAGCCAGTAGCCCCAGCCATGACTCAGGGCAGTGGTAGAGGCAGAGGGAGAGGGGCAGCCTCTTCTTCAGCAGGTTCCCGGGGTGAAGGTCCATCAGCTCCAGCTCAGATCTTCACTATGACACAGCAGGAGGCAAACACTTCAAACACCATAGTGTTAGGTAATCTCATCATTGGATGTTCTGATGTGTATGCTTTAATGGACCCTGGTACATCTCATTCTTTTGTTGCTCCGAGAGCCGTAGAGAGGTTGGGTTTGATAGTCTCTGGGTTAGAGTGTCCCCTCTGGGTCAGTGGACCTAAGTGTGATCCATTAGTGATAGAGTCAGTTTGCTGATATAGCCCAGTGTTTGTTGAGGGTAGATGCCTTCCAGCCGACCTTGTGGTTCTAGATTTGACTGATTTTGACGTCATTCTAGGGATGGATTGGCTATCTACTAATGGTGCTACCTTGGACTGCAGAGACAAGGTAGTCAGGTTCAGAGATCAGGATGGGTCAGAGGTTGTCTTCCGAGGAGACAGGAGGGGTATGCCTAGAGGTCTGATATCAGCCCTACAGGCTCATAGGTTGCTCAGGAGGGGTTGTCAGGGGTTTCTAGCTCATGTGAGAGAGCTTGATAGTCAGGTTAGGGAGCTCGCCTCAGTGCCCGTAGTCAGAGAGTTTCCAGTTGTCTTCCCAGACGAGCTTCCAAGACTATCACCTACTAGGGAGATAGAGTTCGAAATAGAATTGATGCCTGGAACCAGACCAATCTCTATCCCTCCCTACAAGATGGCACCAGTAGAGTTGAAAGAGTTGAAAGATCAGCTGCAAGAGTTGGTAGATAAGGGTTTCATCCGACCGAGTACCTCACCTTGGGGTGCTCCAGTGTTGTTTGTAAAGAAGAAGGATGGATCCCTAAGACTTTGTATTGACTACAGACAATTGAACAAAGTCACTACCAAGAATAAGTATCCTCTACCCAGGATCGACGATCTATTTGACCAGCTAGCAGGAGCAGGTTGTTTTTTCAAAATAGATTTGAGATCTGGGTATCACCAGCTAAGAATCAGAGAGGAAGATGTGCCGAAGACGGCGTTTAGGATTAGATATGGGCACTATGAGTTCCTAGTAATGCCGTTTGGGCTAACCAATGCCCCTGCAGCATTCATGGATCTCATGAACAGAGTTTTTAACCAGTATCTGGATCACTTTGTTATTGTCTTCATTGATGATATCTTAGTGTATTCCAGAAATGCAGAGGAGCATGACCATCATCTGAGGATAGTTCTGCAGACCCTGAGGGAGCACGGCTTATATGCCAAGTTCTCCAAGTGTGAATTCTGGTTAAGGAGCATCTCATTCTTGGGGCATGTGGTGTCAGAAAAAGGAATTGAAGTGGACCCTAAGAGAGTAGAAGTTGTAGCTAACTGGCCCAGACCCACTACAGTTACAGAGATTAAGAGCTTTTTAGGTCTGGCAGGTTACTACAGGAGGTTCATTCAGGATTTCTCCAAAATTGCCGCTCCTATGACCAGATTAATCCAGAAGAATAAGAGGTTTGTGTGGTCTGATCAGTGCGAGGAAAGCTTTGAAGAGCTGAAGAAAAGGTTAACGTCAGCACTGGTGTTAGCTCTGCCTACCAGTAATGAAGACTTCACAGTGTTTTGTGATGCATTCCGTGTGGGACTAGGTTGTGTGTTGATGCAAAATGAGAGGGTAATTGCTTATGCTTCTAGGCAGCTGAAGAAGCATGAGTTGAATTATCCTACACATGACCTAGAGATGGCAGCTGTGATCTTTGCACCCAAGATGTGGAGGCATTACCTTTATGGGGTTAAACGTGAGATCTTTACAGATCATAAGAGCTTGCAGTACATCTTGAGTCAGAGAGAGTTGAATTTGAGGCAGAGAAGATGGGTAGAACTGCTTAGTGACTATGATTGCAAGATTCAGTACCATCCGGGTAAGGCAAATGTTGTGGCAGATGCCCTAAGCCGGAAATCACTTGGCAGTCTATCCCATGTTACAGTAGAGAGAAGACCAGTGGTGAGGGAATTCCGTAAGCTCTTTGATGAAAGGCTGCAGTTGGAGTTGTCTGGTACAGGTGCTTTGATAGCTCAAATGAGAGTGACACCCGTGTTTCTGGAGCAGGTGGCTCAGAAACAGCATGAGAACCCAGAGTTAGTGAAAATTGCCAGGACTGTTTAGTCAGGCAAGAATGAGGAGTTTCGTTTTGATAACAAAAGGATCCTCCGCTATGGGAACAAGTTATGTGTACCAGATGACGTAAGTTTGAAGGGGGACATTATGAGGGAAGCTCATAATGCCAAGTACAGTATTCACCCTAGAGCCACCAAAATGTACCAGGATTTGAAAAGAGTCTATTGGTGGCCAGCTATGAAAAGAGAAGTGGCACAGTTCGTGTCCGCCTGCGAAGTATGTCAGAGGGTAAAGCTAGAACATTAGAAGCCGGCTGGAATGCCTAACCCACTGCCGATTCCAGAGTGGAAATGGGAGAATATAGCTATGGATTTCGTGGTGGGGTTACCGGCAATGTCCAACAGACTAGACTCCATATGGGTGATTGTAGACAGACTGACCAAATCTGCTCACTTCATCCCTGTCAGGAGTGGCTATTCTGTGGACAAATTGGCACAGGTGTATGTTGATGAAGTTGTCAGGTTGCATGGGGCTCCCGTTTCAATAGTGTCAGATAGGGGACCCCAGTTCACCTCCAGATTTTGGCGGAGTCTGCAGAATGCTATGGGTACCAGGCTGGACTTTAGTACTGCTTTCCATCCACAAACGGACGGACAGTCAGAGAGGACCATCCAGACTATTGAAGATATGCTCAGAATGTGTGTGCTAGATTTTGGTGGTTCTTGGAGGCAACATCTATCTTTGGTGGAGTTTGCCTACAATAACAGCTATCATGCTAGCATAGGGATCGCTCCATATGAAGCTTTGTATGGAAGGAAGTGTAGGTCACCTGTCTGCTGGGAAGAAGTGGGAGAAAGGGCCTTAGTAGGGCCTGAGCTAGTAGAGATCACCAGCAGGGTAGTGCCCATTACCAGAGAAAGAATCAGGACTGCTGTGAGTCGGCAGAAGAGTTATGCAGATGTCCGCATAAAGCATGTAGAGTTTCAAGAGGGAGATATGGTGTTGCTCAAGGTGTCTCCTATGAAAGGGGTGATTCGTTTTGGGAATAAAGGTAAGCTACCTCCACGGTACATCGAACTCTTTGAAATCTTGCAGAAGATTGGGAATGTATCGTACAAGTTAGACCTACCTGCTTCAATGGAGAGAATCCATCCGGTTTTTCATGTTTTCATGTTACGGAAGTTCGTGTCAGATCCGGGCAAGATTCTTAATGAGCCAGATGTGGAGATCCTAGGAGATCTCACCTATGTTGAGCAGCCAGTGCGAATCCTAGACACGCAGATCAGAAAGCTGAGGAACAAGGAAATCCCGATGGTGAAAGTCCTATGGAATCACCATAATGTAGAAGAATGTACCTGGGAGACACGGGAGTCCATGCTCCAGCAATACCCTTATCTCTTTTAAGGTTAGTGTTTATATGTTTTTATGTGTTTATGGTTATGCTATGCATGTGCTTGTTTGTTGAACATTCGAGGACGAATGTTCTTAAGGGGGAAAGAATGTAATACCTGGCTAGACCCCGGCACCGGAATTCCTACCTTCCGGCGAAATCTCCGTTGGAATCCGGAATTTCTCGGATGTCAGAGCCTTCTAGAAGAGTAAAATAAAGGTTTTCTAAAATGTTTTGATATGTTTTTATGGTTTTAATGAAGAAAGAAAATTGAGTTTAGAAAGAAAATGTTTTGGAGGAGAAACCCAGGTTCGGCCGCCGAACCTCATGTTCGGCCGCTGAACATGGTGGAGTTGCGGAGGCACTTTTGGCCTCCGAAGGTGGTCTGGCCAGCCACCTATAAAAGGCCCCCTGTCCGAAAATGGGCAAGTTTTCTCTCTCCATTTCCGGGCAAGGTGAGTCTCCGCCACCCTCTTGATGATCTTGTGTTTTCTCCTCAAATCCTTCAAGATTTTTATGAGTTTTTACCATGTTTTGAAGATTTTAAGCTAAGATCAAAGTTTTGAAGTTTGGAGACCCCCGGAGCTCGTTCCTCCATATCTCCAAGTTTGGAATCGCATCTTCTCTCGATCTTCAAGAGGTAAGCGTAGATCCTCATCTTCTCTTATGTTTTTAAGTAAGTTTTATGAAGGGTTGAGGGGTTTTGATGCATGTTTAGGCTAGTTGTAAAATGTTAGGGTTTATGTTAGTTTAATGATAAATGTGATGCTTAATGTGATGTTTGTTGGGGTATAGGCTAGTTTTATGCCCCTATATACTTGATGATGTGTTTATGCATGCTTTTGAGTGTTGAGTATGAGTTTGGAGGGTTTTGGGAGGCTAGATGTGAGAGGCAAATCGAGTTCTGCCATTCTGGAGAACCCAGGTTCGGCTGCCGAAGCCATGTTCGGCCGCCAAACCTACCTGAGGAGGCAGCTTTAGGCCTCCTAAACTCGCCCCCAAAAGTTAGACTTTCGGCTCTGGAAGGGAGTTTCGGCCGCCGAACCTGCCCCTGAAGGTTGGTGACTTTTGGCTCTGGAGGGAGTTTTAGCAGCCGAACCTGCCCCTGAAAATGCCTGACTTTCAAATCTGGAGGGACCTTCGGCCGCCGAACCTACCGCCGAAAGTCCCGTGCCCAGCCTTCCTTTGCCTGTTTTGCATGCATATTTTATGATATTTTAGGGGGTTTTTGGGGAGTTGTTTAGAGTCATGTTAGAGTATGTTTGGTCCCTCATTTGAGTCCACCTGTGTAAGATCGGACCTGAGGAACTGAGGTGATCAGCAGTGAGATAGCTGCTTCAGAGTTAGTTCAGAGTTAGCCAGAGGTGAGTAGAACTAAACTAATCTTTTATTGCGAGAAATCAAATATTTTAAGCATGTTCATGCATCATGTATATGTAATAGGTTGGTTACATTAGACCTCACGAATATGACGCATTGCATTATTTATTGTGGATGTGGATGGACAACAGGACGACCCATTAGCCCTCTAGATATTATGTTATGCAATAGAAGTCCTGAGGAGCTCCACCAAGGGCCGGGCACAGAGCTTATGTTATGTAATAGAAGTCCTGAGGAGCTCCACCGAGGGCGGGGCACAGAGTAGAGGGATTTTTGGGTCAGTTCATCCGTGATGTGAATTGTTTGTGTTGTGATGCATTCCATGAAAGCATATGTTTATTAAATTGTTTTTACTGTTCTGCTCACTGGGCTTTTGAAGCTCACCCCTTTTCCCTAACCCCCAAGTTTGCAGGTTCAGGATAGACCGGAAAATCATCAAGGTTGAAGGTTGTGTTAAGTGTAATAGATTAGTAGTGGACATGTAATGTAAGATGGTATAATATAATGTAATGTAGAGATATGTTTCATGGTTTAATATTGTGCTTGGCCCTAACAGTAGTGATAATCCCTTTTTGTACATGATCTATATGAAATGTTTTAATGATGAGAAATGTTGAACCAAGTTTGATGTATATTATGTTGACCCACTAGAGCATTTGATGAGGGCTCTAGTATGGGGTTTTTATGTATACAGTTTTAGTGCATGCACAGGTCAAGCTTGGTATGTGAAAAGTTTAAAGTTTTTATGAAAATGTATGATCATTGATAGAGCATAATTTAGTCCATTTGATATTAATATTATTGATGAATATTTACATGATTTCTGCTTAATTTAGTGCTTTTAATATTATTTTGCAGAAAATGGTGTAAAAGGACACTTTGGAGAAAATACCCCTAAAACTGCCTTATTTGGAGCAAAGGAGAGCAAGCCTGCCAAGTTGAAATCAAGTCAAGCTAAATATTGAAAGTTCTAAATAAGGAAAGTGGCAAAGAAGGAAAGAACATTCAGCCAAAGCAATTTGAAATTCGAATTTCAAATCAGCAAGTTGCCTTTTCCTTATTCAAGAAGCCATATCTCAAGTTGCCATAATTGAAGAGCCAAAGAAGGAAAGTATTTTGAAATTCAAATCTCCAAGATTCATATTCAGATATTGGATTTCAAGATCCATCTTGCTAAGGAAGCCAAATCTCAAAGATCACATGTTTCCTACTTAGTGCCATGCACATTCAAAATTCAAAAGGAGTCTCCACCTTCCTCTTTAGTGAATGGGCAGCCTCCAAAAACGTGGGCAGCCTCTTGGACACACCTTGGGCAGTATCTTGAAGACCTTGGACAGTAATTAAAAGACCAAAGAGCCCCCCACTTGTAATTCAAGACATGCTCCACGTTTTTCCCTTCACACATGCACATAGAAGGCACATGTTGGACCAAGGGCACTTTGGGCAGCCTCTAAAAGACTCATGGACTGCCATGAAACCCTAGGCAGCCTCCCAAGACATATTTAAAGCCTTCAAGAAGCCTAGAAGAGGCAGGATTCATCCTCCCAAATTCGGCCAAGCAAGGGCAGCCCCTTCTCCACCTTAGTTTTTCATCTTCTTCCTTTCTTTTCATCTATTTTCTGTTTTGGTTCAGCCATGAGTGGCTGAAACCCTTTTTCTAGTTGAGGATTGGTTGAAACTAAGGTTGTTTAATGGGTTGTGAGATCTGAACAGAAACTTTTGTCTTTGATTTTATTCAATATTCATGCAATTGATGCTTAATTCTAAGATTGCTTTGTTGTTTTGATCAAATTGGCCACTTGATTCTTGATTGCAAAGTTAATTGATTGTTGGATTAGGATATTTGTTAGTCTGTAATTGCTGGAAATATTCTGTCCATAGAACACTTGGTGTAAAAATCCAAGGAATTGCATGATCTAACATCATCTCATGTGTTTGAGTAGTTAGGGTTTGGATCTTTCTTGTTCTTCATGCAATTGGCAATTGTTTTGATGCCTATGGCCCAAGGACGTTCCTTGGCAATTTGTTGATTAGTAATTGGTTAGAGGATGTTCCCTAATCAGTTTGTTCATAAGGAAAGACATGGTGGTGAGAAGCGTCTTCCACCCCCATAACCAACCTATTGAATCAATCAAGATAACCATGTTTCAATGATCAACCCCAACAACCAAAGTGGATCCATATCTTCAACTAGACCTTTCTCTTATTGATTTCTCTCTTATTTTAGATTACTTGCTGTTTCAATTACTTTTAATAGTTGTTAGTCAAATCATCTCAAAACCCCCCTTTTTACTTTTCTTGCACTTTATCTTTGTTCTACTTTCAATAACTTGCTTTCACTTGTGCTTTCAATTAGTTCTATTGGTCTTGATTGAGATAAATAAATAAGTAATCAATTCTCTGTGGATTCGATCCTTCACCACTATCTACAGTTGTGAATTGTAGGTAACCAAGAAGGTTATTTTTGACCGGCTTCGACAACCGCACTGTCAAAAATTGGCGCCGTTGCCGGGGAATTGATTTTACTTGTTTATTTTTCTTTCATTACCAGATCTGCCACCCTCAACAATGCTACTGAGCAATTACCTTCTACACCTATTGTCAAGACTGCTGTTCCGAGAAACAGAACCAGCTGCTGTCGAAAAGGCAGCCATAAACACTGCTGCTCAAACAACACCTGCTGAATTTGTTGCTATCCAAAAAACAGCATATGCAGAAATTACAGAACAAGCATTACCTGCTGTCCAGGAGATAGCACACATAGAAATTACCTCAACAGAACCAGAATCTGCTGCACCAGAATCTGCAGAACCAGCCCTTGCAAACACAGCTGCAGAAATTGCCCAAACAGCCGCTGAAATGGCTGAATTTCATGTGCAACATGCTGCCTCTGTTCAAAGACCAGCTGGACCTGCTGTACATGCTGATATTGAACCAGAAAATCCAGCCAAGAGGGCACCAATACGAAGAGAAAGAACATTGAGAGAGTTGGCAGCCTCTGTTGATGATCAAGCGCTATGGTGCATCACTTACCCACCTTTGACAGCCCCTTTTGAGCTCAAAATAGGTTTGATACATCTACTACCTAAATTTAGAGGTATGGAGCATGAAAATCCACATAAGCACTTGAAAGAATTTCATTTTGTTTGTTCATCCATGGGACCACAAGGCATATCTGAAGAGCATGTTAAATTAAGAGCATTCCCATTCTCACTTGATGATTATGCCAAAGATTGGTTATTTTACTTGCCACCTGGATCAATCACTTCTTGGGAAGGTATGGTAAGAGCCTTTCTGAATAAATATTTTCCAACTTCTAAAATAATAGGCATAAGAAGGGAGATTAGTTCCATTAAGCAAGAAGAAACTGAAGATTTGTATGATTATTGGGAAAGATTTAATAGATTGTGTATAAATTGTCCTCAACATGACATTTCAGAAAGATCACTCATAGAATTCTTCTGTGGAGGTTTGCTACCATTCGAAAGGAAATTCATTGATGTAGCATGTAGAGGTTCAATTAAAGATAGCACACCTCAAGCAATTAGAGAGTTGATTTCAAAACTTGCAGTAGCATCTAGACAATATGGAGATGAAAAGCAATTGCAAAAAGGAGTCAATGAGGTAGGTACATCTGTTCTCACTTCTCAAATTTCTGAACTAACCTCTGCTTTGAAAGGTCTTGTTATAGGTCAAGCTCAACAACTTCAACAAGTACATGCATTTGAAGGACCCTATGGACAACCAAGACATGATCCTTACCTTGACACCTACAATCCATGTTGGGGAGACCATCCGAATTTTGGCTATGCTAGGGCTAACAACTACCAGGACTATCAAGGATATCAAGCCCAACCAGCACCTCTAAATTCCACCCAGCACCTTGAAAAAATGATGGAGTCCATGGTAAGTGCTTTACAAAACCTCGAACAACGGATTGCCACCGCGGAAAATGCAAACATATTGAGAAGAGAGGAAGAGTTTCAAGATGATGAGGAAGATGATGAAAGTTTGCAAGTACAAGAATAAGCTGCTGAAGAGGCACAACCAGAAAACTGTTTATCCAAACAAACTGATCAAACAGAGCCTGTTAATAATTTAGATATCATTGATTGTTTGAGTGAAAATGTTTTTTTTGTAAATCAATATGATATACTAAATGATGATCTTTGCAGGAATGAGAGCCAGAAAGAGTCAAAACTTAAGGAAATAGTTTGCAGCATCCACCAGATGAACTGCAAACCATTACAGGAAGTACAGAAACCAGTTGCACCACTTCAGAATGGAGTACAAACCACCTCTGCGCAGACACCTTTGCAACATCTCTCAGAATCTGAAGAATATAAGAATGACCACCTTGAACAAATCTTCCTTGCCCAATCTGATGAGCCATGGTACGCATACATGGTAAACTACTTAGCCACAGGTAACTTGCCTTCTGACATGCCAAAGCACACCAAAGATAAGATAAAGAAAGATGCCAAATACTATGTTTGGGATGAACCATATTTGTGGAAACATTGTGCTGACCAAATGATAAGGAGATGTATTCCCGACCAAGAAATAGCTTCAGTACTCACTTTTTGTCACTCATATAGTTGTGGTGGACACTTTGGTCCTAGAAAAACAGCTCATAAGATACTTGAAAGTGGTCTGTTTTGGCCCACTATTTTTCGAGATGCTTTTATGTTTTGCAGATCATGTGCTAGGTGTCAACAAACTGGAAATCTGAGCAAAAGAAATCAAATGCCACAGAACCCCATCATGGTCTGTGAGGTGTTTGATGTGTGGGGCATAGACTTCATGGGCCCATTCCCACCATCCTTTGGATACACCTACATCATCCTTGCAGTGGATTATGTATCCAAATGGGTGGAAGCTAGAGCAACAAAGACTGATGATGCCAAGGCCGTAGTAGACTTTATGAAGACCCATATCTTTGCCAGACATGGAGTACCAAAGGCAATCATCAGTGATAGAGGGAACCATTTTTGCAACAAGGTAGTGGAAAGCCTCCTCAGGAAACACAATGTGGTCCATAGAACATCCATAGCCTACCACCCTCAGACAAATGGGTGACAGAGCGGTTGTCGAAGCTGGTCAAAATAATCAATTCATTTATCAACAATATAAATACTGTAGATAGTGGTGAAAGGATCGAATCCACAGGGAATTGATACTTACCTATCTTTCTTGTCAAGACCAAACAAACAAACTGAAAATAAAAATAAAGTGCAAGTAAAGTAAAAAGGGGGGTTTTGAGATTGATTCTATTAATCTAATGATGAAAGCAAATAAATAAAGCAAATAAAAATAAAGAGGAAACAATAATGAAAAAAGCTCTAGTTGAAGATTCAGATTCACTTTAGTTGATGGGATTGATCATTGACTCATATATTCCTTTGCTTGATTCAATAAATTGGCCATGGAGATTGAAGAAGCTTCTCACATCCACTATCTCTCTTTTAGATTAAATCAATTAGGGAAAGTCCTCCAATTAATTACTAATTAACAATTATCAAAGAACGTCTTTGAGCCTAAGGCCTTTTACAAAAGTCAATCGCATAAAGAAATAGAGAGAACCAATTCTAGTCACCCACATGCATGGAGATAACACTAGATCATGCAATTCCTTGGCTTTTACACCAAGTGTTCTTATGTTTAAACAATTCAAGCAATTACGGACTTAAAATCATTCAAACCAACAATATATCACTTTGCAACAAAAATCAATGGAGATCTTAAATAACAAAGCAATAATGTCCTTAAGCATGAAATCGCAAGAATACTGAATAACAAAAGATAAACAATGTAGTCCAAGTCTCTCAATCCACAATACAACTAAAGCTTCACTTGTTCTTCAACTAGAATGAAAGGTTTCAGCCTCTCATGGCTGAAACAAAATCAAAAATAAAAGAAAAGAAGAAAGGTAGAAGAAGAGATGTGAATCCCGTAGGTGTCTCCCAAGGGGAGTGTTCGGACCATGTAGAGGCTCCTTATGTGGCTTTTTATAGTTGAAAAGTGTTGCCCTAAGTCTTACTTACTGCCCAAGAGGTATTTTCTGCCCAAGATGTATCTGAAAAGGAAAGAATCGCGCTTTTCGGCTTCAGAAGGAAGGCTGCGCGAAAATGCATTGCGGAAGGAAGTTGGTGCGCGCGGTTTGGTCTCAGAAAGGGAAGGAGGCGCAGATTGTGCTTCCTAAATAAGTTTAGATGCTGAACTTGCTTCCTAATTAGTGTAGAGGCTGCCCAAGGTGCTGCCCATGCTCAACTTGCTGCCCAAGTTGTTGCAAAAGAGGAAAGAATCGGACTGCAAGGCTTCAGAAGGAAGTTGGCGCGCAGATTGCCTTCAGAATAGGAAAGGAGCGTACCTTGTGCTTGAAAAGGAAGGAAGAGCGATCCAAGGCTGCCAATAGAGGAAGAAAAGTCGTGGCTTGATGTTCATAAGGAAATATGCACGTACCAAGGCTTTCAGAAGAGGAAGGACGCACGGATCGTGCTTCCAGAAGAGGTGGCGCGCGCATGGATTGCAGAATAGGCAGGAGAATGCAGTTATTAATGTGCAGAAGTGGAAAGATATCTGTCCAGTCTTTCCTTTTTAGGTGGAGCCTTCGTTTAAATTTTGAATGCTGAACGCAGAAGAGGCAAATGTGCCTTCATGAGATCTTGCTGCCTAAATTGGAAGATTTGACTCCTGCAGTATGTGCACATCTTCGAACAAGGAAAGAAAGATCTGCGATTTGAATTTTAAATAATCTTCTGATTGAGCTTTCCTTATTTGCTTTTGCTTGTGCACTTTCCTCATTTGAAGACTTTCCTTTTCTGAAAACTTGCCTTATTTGAAAACTTTCCTTTCTTGGCACATGTTCTAAATAAGGCAGGAAAGATTCTGCAGTTTGAATTTCGGACAGTTTGCTGACTGTGCTTTCTGACACTTTCCTTATTTGGCACTTTCTATATATGAAAACTTTCCTTATTTGGAACTTTCCATATATGAAAACTTTTTGGCAATTTTAAGAGCATTTTCTCCAGATTGTCTCTTTACACCTAATATCTGCAAAACATGATTAAAACCACAAAATTAGGTAGAAAAGGTGTAAATAAACATCAAGATTATCATGATAAAGTGGGCTAAATTATGCTCTGTCAATGGGCAAGCTGAAGTATCCAATAGAGAAATCAAGGCCATCCTTGAGAAAACAGTCTCCCCTAACCGAAAAGATTGGAGTGCCAGACTAGAAGATGCTTTATGGGCCTACCGAACAGCTTACAAGACTCCCATAGGTATGTCCCCTTACCGATTGGTCTATGGGAAAGCTTGTCACATTCCAGTCGAGCTTGAACACAAGGCATATTGGGCTGTAAAGAATTGCAACATGGACCTCAAGGAAGCTGGACACCACCGCAAATTGCAACTGCAAGAGCTAGAGGAAATAAGACGAGACGCATATGAGAACTCTTGGAACTACAAAGCAAAAACCAAAGCCACCCATGACAGTCATCTTTCAAGAAAACAATTTGAGGTTGGTGATAAAGTCTTACTCTTTGACTCTCGTTTAAAATTGTTTCCAGGAAAGTTACGATCCAGATGGATTGGACCATTCATTGTGGAATATGCCTACCCCCATGGAGCTGTAGACATCAAAAGCATAGAAACTGGAAAAATCTTCAAAGTAAATGGGCATCAATTGAAACCATATTATGAAGGATTCGCAGTGCAAGTAGTGGAAGAAATTCCACTTTCTCGATCTGAATAGTGATCATGCCATGCACACCACACCCCAGGGGAGTATTTAGATTCCTTTGTTCTCTTCTTTTCTTTTACATTGAGGACAATGCATGATTTAAGTGTGGGGGTGCATATCTCTGAATTTTTACTTTTAAGTTTACTTTTGCTTTAATCTTTAGTTTGCTTGCATTAGGAAAATTTTTTTCATTTTTGTTATTTATGCTTTCAATAAAACACACACAACCACAACCTTCTTCTTCTTCTTTTTGTTTTGCTCTACTCAAACTGATGAACTATGGTTGAATGAGTCTTTCTTTCCATGACCCCATTGATGTAAAAACTCTTTAAACTTATGTTGAATCACTTGCAGTGGGTTATATTCATGTTTGAGAATTGCCTTTTGAATTGAATCTTTGAGTTTTCCATAGTGAAAAATATATTGATGACCCTCAATTGATTGAAAATAAATTGAAAATTGTGTGAATGAACTTAATGTGACTTGATTTAGCAATTGTTATTGATTTGCCCAAATCATTGAGAGAAAGAAAATTCAGCAAAGGCAAAGACCTCAAAAGCACAAATTGAAAAATTGTTCCAATGGTCAAAAGACTATGAACAAGGCAAGTAGCCACTTGGATAGGTGACCAACTGAAAAATATAAACCTTCAAATCAAAAATAGGTTGGTGACCTTCCCAAGCAAGATCTAAAGTGCAAAAAGCCTGAATAAAGTACTTCAAGGTAAGGGCAAGTCAATCCAAAAGGTAGAAAAAAAAAAGTCTTAACAAATTAATGTGCATGCCTCTCTTGAGGAAAACAAATCCTAGCCATGGTAAGCAAAGGGAAACAAGGAAAAGAGGTGGGTAATCTTCATGCATAAATTCTTCACTGCAATGATTCAAAATAGGGGTCTAGAGTAAGAGCTTAAGTGGAAATAAGGATCTAGAGTAAGAAAGGTTACTTGACTATGTTTATTTGCTTGAGGACAAGCAAAAGGCTAAGTGTGGGGGTATTTGATAGAGCATAATTTAGTCCATTTGATATTAATATTATTGATGAATATTTACATGATTTCTGCTTAATTTAGTGCTTTTAATATTATTTTGCAGAAAATGGTGTAAAAGGACACTTTGGAGAAAATACCCCTAAAACTGCCTTATTTGGAGCAAAGGAGAGCAAGCCTGCCAAGTTGAAATCAAGTCAAGCTAAATATTGAAAGTTCTAAATAAGGAAAGTGGCAAAGAAGGAAAGAACATTCAGCCAAAGCAATTTGAAATTCGAATTTCAAATCAGCAAGTTGCCTTTTCCTTATTCAAGAAGCCATATCTCAAGTTGCCATAATTGAAGAGCCAAAGAAGGAAAGTATTTTGAAATTCAAATCTCCAAGATTCATATTTAGATATTGGATTTCAAGATCCATCTTGCTAAGGAAGCCAAATCTCAAAGATCACATGTTTCCTACTTAGTGCCATGCACATTCAAAATTCAAAAGGAGTCTCCACCTTCCTCTTTAGTGAATGGGCAGCCTCCAAAAACGTGGGCAGCCTCTTGGACACACCTTGGGCAGTATCTTGAAGACCTTGGACAGTAATTAAAAGACCAAAGAGCCCCCCACTTGTAATTCAAGACATGCTCCACGTTTTTCCCTTCACACATGCACATAGAAGGCACATGTTGGACCAAGGGCACTTTGGGCAGCCTCTAAAAGACTCATGGACTGCCATGAAACCCTAGGCAGCCTCCCAAGACATATTTAAAGCCTTCAAGAAGCCTAGAAGAGGCAGGATTCATCCTCCCAAATTCGGCCAAGCAAGGGCAGCCCCTTCTCCACCTTAGTTTTTCATCTTCTTCCTTTCTTTTCATCTATTTTCTGTTTTGGTTCAGCCATGAGTGGCTGAAACCCTTTTTCTAGTTGAGGATTGGTTGAAACTAAGGTTGTTTAATGGGTTGTGAGATCTGAACAGAAACTTTTGTCTTTGATTTTATTCAATATTCATGCAATTGATGCTTAATTCTAAGATTGCTTTGTTGTTTTGATCAAATTGGCCACTTGATTCTTGATTGCAAAGTTAATTGATTGTTGGATTAGGATATTTGTTAGTCCGTAATTGCTGGAAATATTCTGTCCATAGAACACTTGGTGTAAAAATCCAAGGAATTGCATGATCTAACATCATCTCATGTGTTTGAGTAGTTAGGGTTTGGATCTTTCTTGTTCTTCATGCAATTGGCAATTGTTTTGATGCCTATGGCCCAAGGACGTTCCTTGGCAATTTGTTGATTAGTAATTGGTTAGAGGATGTTCCCTAATCAGTTTGTTCATAAGGAAAGACATGGTGGTGAGAAGCGTCTTCCACCCCCATAACCAACCTATTGAATCAATCAAGATAACCATGTTTCAATGATCAACCCAAACAACCAAAGTGGATCTATATCTTCAACTAGACCTTTCTCTTATTGATTTCTCTCTTATTTTAGATTACTTGCTGTTTCAATTACTTTTAATAGTTGTTAGTCAAATCATCTCAAAACCCCCCTTTTTACTTTTCTTGCACTTTATCTTTGTTCTACTTTCAATAACTTGCTTTCACTTGTGCTTTCAATTAGTTCTATTGGTCTTGATTGAGATAAATAAATAAGTAATCAATTCTCTGTGGATTCGATCCTTCACCACTATCTACAGTTGTGAATTGTAGGTAACCAAGAAGGTTATTTTTGACCGGCTTCGACAACCGCACTGTCAAAAATTGGCGCCGTTGCCGGGGAATTGATTTTACTTGTTTATTTTTCTTTCATTACCAGATCTGCCACCCTCAACAATGCTACTGAGCAATTACCTTCTACACCTATTGTCAAGACTGCTGTTCCGAGAAACAGAACCAGCTGCTGTCGAAAAGGCAGCCATAAACACTGCTGCTCAAACAACACCTGCTGAATTTGTTGCTATCCAAAAAACAACATATGCAGAAATTACAGAACAAGCATTACCTGCTGTCCAGGAGATAGCACACATAGAAATTACCTCAACAGAACCAGAATCTGCTGCACCAGAATCTGCAGAACCAGCCCTTGCAAACACAGCTGCAGAAATTGCCCAAACAGCCGCTGAAATGGCTGAATTTCATGTGCAACATGCTGCCCCTGTTCAAAGACCAGCTGGACCTGCTGCACATGCTGATATTGAACCAGAAAATCCAGCCAAGAGGGCACCAATACGAAGAGAAAGAACATTGAGAGAGTTGGCAGCCTCTGTTGATGATCAAGCGCTATGGTGCATCACTTACCCACCTTTGACAGCCCCTTTTGAGCTCAAAATAGGTTTGATACATCTACTACCTAAATTTAGAGGTATGGAGCATGAAAATCCACATAAGCACTTGAAAGAATTTCATTTTGTTTGTTCATCCATGGGACCACAAGGCATATCTGAAGAGCATGTTAAATTAAGAGCATTCCCATTCTCACTTGATGATTATGCCAAAGATTGGTTATTTTACTTGCCACCTGGATCAATCACTTCTTGGGAAGGTATGGTAAGAGCCTTTCTGAATAAATATTTTCCAACTTCTAAAATAATAGGCATAAGAAGGGAGATTAGTTCCATTAAGCAAGAAGAAACTGAAGATTTGTATGATTATTGGGAAAGATTTAATAGATTGTGTATAAATTGTCCTCAACATGACATTTCAGAAAGATCACTCATAGAATTCTTCTGTGGAGGTTTGCTACCATTCGAAAGGAAATTCATTGATGTAGCATGTAGAGGTTCAATTAAAGATAGCACACCTCAAGCAATTAGAGAGTTGATTTCAAAACTTGCAGTAGCATCTAGACAATATGGAGATGAAAAGCAATTGCAAAAAGGAGTCAATGAGGTAGGTACATCTGTTCTCACTTCTCAAATTTCTGAACTAACCTCTGCTTTGAAAGGTCTTGTTATAGGTCAAGCTCAACAACTTCAACAAGTACATGCATTTGAAGGACCCTATGGACAACCAAGACATGATCCTTACCTTGACACCTACAATCCATGTTGGGGAGACCATCCGAATTTTGGCTATGCTAGGGCTAACAACTACCAGGACTATCAAGGATATCAAGCCCAACCAGCACCTCTAAATTCCACCCAGCACCTTGAAAAAATGATGGAGTCCATGGTAAGTGCTTTACAAAACCTCGAACAACGGATTGCCACCGCGGAAAATGCAAACATATTGAGAAGAGAGGAAGAGTTTCATGATGATGAAAGTTTGCAAGTACAAGAATAAGCTGCTGAAGAGGCACAACCAGAAAACTGTTTATCCAAACAAACTGATCAAACAGAGCCTGTTAATAATTTAGATATCATTGATTGTTTGAGTGAAAATGTTTTTTTTGTAAATCAATATGATATACTAAATGATGATCTTTGCAGGAATGAGAGCCAGAAAGAGTCGAAACTTAAGGAAATAGTTTGCAGCATCCACCAGATGAACTGCAAACCATTACAGGAAGTACAGAAACCAGTTGCACCACTTCAGAATGGAGTACAAACCACCTCTGCGCAGACACCTTTGCAACATCTCTCAGAATCTGAAGAATATAAGAATGACCACCTTGAACAAATCTTCCTTGCCCAATCTGATGAGCCATGGTACGCATACATGGTAAACTACTTAGCCACAGGTAACTTGCCTTCTGACATGCCAAAGCACACCAAAGATAAGATAAAGAAAGATGCCAAATACTATGTTTGGGATGAACCATATTTGTGGAAACATTGTGCTGACCAAATGATAAGGAGATGTATTCCCGACCAAGAAATAGCTTCAGTACTCACTTTTTGTCACTCATATAGTTGTGGTGGACACTTTGGTCCTAGAAAAACTGCTCATAAGATACTTGAAAGTGGTCTGTTTTGGCCCACTATTTTTTGAGATGCTTTTATGTTTTGCAGATCATGTGCTAGGTGTCAACAAATTGGAAATCTGAGCAAAAGAAATCAAATGCCACAGAACCCCATCATGGTCTGTGAGGTGTTTGATGTGTGGGGCATAGACTTCATGGGCCCATTCCCACCATCCTTTGGATACACCTACATCATCCTTGCAGTGGATTATGTATCCAAATGGGTGGAAGCTAGAGCAACAAAGACTGATGATGCCAAGGCCGTAGTAGACTTTATGAAGACCCATATCTTTGCCAGACATGGAGTACCAAAGTCAATCATCAGTGATAGAGGGACCCATTTTTGCAACAAGGTAGTGGAAAGCCTCCTCAGGAAACACAATGTGATCCATAGAACATCCACAGCCTACCACCCTCAGACAAATGGGTGACAGAGCGGTTGTCGAAGCCGGTCAAAATAATCAATTCATTTATCAACAATATAAATACTGTAGATAGTGGTGAAAGGATCGAATCCACAGGGAATTGATACTTACCTATCTTTCTTGTCAAGGCCAAACAAACAAACTGAAAATAAAAATAAAGTGCAAGTAAAGTAAAAAGGTGGGTTTTGAGATTGATTCTATTAATCTAATGATGAAAGCAAATAAATAAAGCAAATAAAAATAAAGAGGAAACAATAATGAAAAAAGCTCTAGTTGAAGATTCAGATTCACTTTAGTTGATGGGATTGATCATTGACTCATATATTCCTTTGCTTGATTCAATAAATTGGCCGTGGAGATTGAAGAAGCTTCTCACATCCACTATCTCTCTTTTAGATTAAATCAATTAGGAAAAGTCCTCCAATTAATTACTAATTAACAATTGTCAAAGAACGTCTTTGAGCCTAAGGCCTTTTACAAAAGTCAATCGCATAAAGAAATAGAGAGAACCAATTCGAGTCACCCACATGCATGGAGATAACACTAGATCATGCAATTCCTTGGCTTTTACACCAAGTGTTCTTATGTTTAAACAATTCAAGCAATTACGGACTTAAAATCATTCAAACCAACAATATATCACTTTGCAACAAAAATCAATGGAGATCTTAAATAACAAAGCAATAATGTCCTTAAGCATGAAATCACAGGAATACTGAATAACAAAAGATAAACAATGTAGTCCAAGTCTCTCAATCCACAATACAACTAAAGCTTCACTTGTTCTTCAACTAGAATGAAAGGTTTCAGCCCTCATGGCTGAAACAAAATCAAAAATAAAAGAAAAGAAGAAAGGTAGAAGAAGAGATGTGAATCCCATAGGTGTCTCCTAAGGGGAGTGTTCGGACCATGTAGAGGCTCCTTATGTGGCTTTTTATTGTTGAAAAGTGTTGCCCTAAGTCATACTTACTGCCCAAGAGGTATTTTCTGCTCAAGACGTGTCTGAAAAGGAAAGAATCGAGCTTTTCGGCTTCAAAAGGAAGGCTGCGTGAAAATGCACTGCAGAAGGAAGTTGGTGCGTGCGGTTTGGTCTCAGAAAGGGAAGGAGGCGCAGATTGTGCTTCCTAAATAAGTTTAGATGCTGACCTTGCTTCCTAATTAGTGTAGAGGCTGCCCAAGGTGCTGCCCATGCTCAACTTGCTGCCCAAGTTGTTGCAGAAGAGGAAAGAATCGGACTGCAAGGCTTCAGAAGGAAGTTGGCGCGCAGATTGCCTTCAGAATAGGAAAGGAGCGTACCTTGTGCTTGAAAAGGAAGGAAGAGCGATCCAAGGCTGCCAATAGAGGAAGAAAAGTCGTGGCTTGATGTTCATAAGGAAATATGCACGTACCAAGGCTTTCAGAAGAGGAAGGACGCACGGATCGTGCTTCCAGAAGAGGTGGCGCGCGCATGGATTGCAGAATAGGCAGGAGAATGCAGTCATTAATGTGCAGAAGTGGAAAGATATCTGTCCAGTCTTTCCTTTTTAGGTGGAGCCTTCGTTTGAATTTTGAATGCTGAACGCAGAAGAGGCAAATGTGCCTTCATGAGATCTTGCTGCCTAAATTGGAAGATTTGACTCCTGCAGTATGTGCACATCTTCGAATAAGGAAAGAAAGATCTGCGATTTAAATTTCAAATAATCTTCTGACTGAGCTTTCCTTATTTGCTTTTGCTTGTGCACTTTCCTCATTTGAAGACTTTCCTTTTCTGAAAACTTGCCTTATTTGAAAACTTTCCTTTCTTGGCACATGTTCTAAATAAGGTAGGAAAGATTCTGCCTGTGGGGGCAAGCTTTTGGCTGTCGAACCCTGCCCCCAAAAGTTGGACTTTCGACTCTGGAGGGGAGTTTCGGCCGCCGAAGGTGCCGCCGAACATGCATGAGTTTTGTCTCTGGAAAGGACTTTTGGCCGCCAAACCTGCCGCCGAAAGTGCCCTGTTCAGCCTTCCTTTGCATGTTTTCTATTATTGTTTTAAGGTGTTTTAGGGAGTTTTTTGGGGGAGATGTTTAGAGTTATTTTGAGTTTGTTTGGCACCTCATTTGAGTCCACCTATGTAGGATCGGACCCGAGGAACCGTGGAGGCCCTCAGTATTAGCCGCTTCAGAGTTAGATCAGAGTCAGCCAGAGGTGAGTAGAACTGAACTATGTGTTAAAATAATAAAGTTTTGAGCATGTTCATGCATCACGAATACCATGATGTATTTTAAGTTGTTGCATTAGAATCTCACGAATATGATGCATTGCGTTCTATGTTGTTGATGTGGATGAATGATGGATGATCCGTTAGCCCTTAATATGTATGATGATGATTAATGAAAGTCCAAGACTGCCCATGTCCATGCGTCCTGGCATTTTATATGTATGATGATTAATGAAAGTCCAGGGCTGCCCATGTCCACGCGTCTTGGCATTGTATGTTATGATTAAGAGGAAGTCCTGCGGAGCTCCGTCGAGGGCCGGGCACATTGGATATGTAGAGTGTTATTGGTGAAAATTTCATCCGTGATGTGAAATGTATGTGTTGTGATGCATTCCATGAAAGCATGATTTTTGTATATGTTTTATTGTTCTGCTCACTGGGCTTTTTAGCTCACCCCCCTTTTCCCTTAACCCCCAAGCTTGCAGGTTCAGGCTAAATCGGGAGGTCAGCAAAAGTAGAGGCTTAGTGTATGTAGTAGTTAGAGTGGACATGTATTGTAAATTGAGGTTATGTAATGAAATGTTGAGAATTGTTTTATAATTTTAGAATTGTGCTTGACCCCAATGTATGATTAGTCCCTTTTAGTACATGATCTCTTTTAATAAAATGTTTTTATGATGAGAAATGATAGTCCAAGCTTGATGTATGTTATGACAACCCACTAGAGCATTTGATGAGGGCTCTAGATTGGAGTTTTATGTTTATAGTTTAGTGCATGCACAGGTCAGGCTTGGAATATGAAAAGATTTAAATTTTTTGAAAATGTATGATCATGTATGGGATGTTATCAAGTGTCCAACAGGTACAGGAGACTTGCTAAGGGGCCCGGCGGCCTTAAGCCGATCTGGATCCTAGCGCTGGTAGCGGTCCGGTTTCCGGGTCGTTACAAAAACAAGCTAAAGAATAAATTCATATTATAAAGTATATCAAACTAGTTAGAAGTGGATCTCATCCTAATTTAAATGTGAATCATTAGGAGACTCGTGAACTGGATGGACATCAAATAATGACGACACCATTGAGAAAGATGCTCGTAGTTCACGCATTTCAAAAAACATATGATTTTGGATCTCCACGATTTTCTGTAAGCTATTACACTTCTTGTAATACCCGGCTAGACCCGGCATCGAAATTCCCACTTTCCGGCGGAATCTCGGATGTCAGAACCCTCTAAAAGGATAGAATATGGTTTTCTAAAATGTTTTCATGTGTTTTTATGGTTTTAATAAAGAAAGAAAATGAGTTTTGAAAGAAAAGACCAAGGAAGAAAACCCAGGTTCGGCCGCCGAACATGGGGAGTTTGCGGAAGCACCTTTGACCCCCGAAGGTGGTCTGGCCAGCCACCTATAAAAGGCTCCTTGTCCGAAAATGGGCGAGTTTTCTCTCTCTATTTTTGGGCATAGGTGAGATTTCTCCCTTCCATGGTCGATTTGTTGTTTTCATTCAATCTTTTCAAGTTTTTGATGAGTTTTATGTTGTTTTGAAGATTTTTGAGCTAAGATTAAAGTTTTGAGGCTTGGAGACTCCTCGAGCTCGATTTCTCCCAATCTCCAAGTTTGGATCACCTCTCCTCTCGATCTTCAAGAGGTAAGTGTAGATCCTATCTTCTTTTATGTTTTAAGTAAGTTTTATGAAGGGTTAAGGGGTTTTAATGTATGTTTAGGCTAGTTGTTTAATGTTAGGATTTATGTACCCTTTATGTTAAATGTATGCTTAATGTGATGTTTGTTGGGGTTTAGGATAGTTTTATGCCCCTATATGCTTGAATAAGTGTTTATGCATGTTTTAGAATGGTTAAATGCATGTTGTGAAGTTTTGGATGGCTGAATGCATGAGGCGGAATCAGGTTCTGCTATTTTGGAGAATCCAGGTTCGGCTGTCGAAGCCATGTTTGGCCGCCGAACCTGCCTGTGGAGACAGTTTGGCCGCCTAAACTCGCCCCCGAAAGTTTGGACTTTCGGTTCTGGAGGGGAGTTTCGGCCGCAGAACCTGCCCCCGAAAGTGGGTGACTTTCGGCTCTGGAAGGACTTTCGGCCGCCGAACCCTGCCCCCGAAAGTGCCTGACTTTCGGCTCTAGAGGGAGTTTCGACCGCCGAACCTGCCGCCGAAAGTGCCCTGTTCAGCCTTCCTTTGCATGTTTTCTTTGAATGTTTTATGATGTTTTAGGGAGATTTTTTGAGGAGTTGTTTAGAGTTATGTTAGAGTTTGTTTGGTCCCTCATTTGAGTCCACCTGTGTAGGATCGGAACCGAGGAGGCCAGCAGTGCTAGCTGTTCCAGAGTCAGCCAGAGGTGAGTAGAACTGAACTATTTTTTAAAGTAAATGAAATTTTAGCATGTTCATGCATCATGAATGCCATGATATGAACTAGGTTGTTTGTATTAGAAATCCATGAATATGGTGCATTGCATAATATGATGTTGATGTGGATGTATATTGGATGACCCACTAGCCCTCGATATGACATGTTATGATACGGTATGGAAGTCCAGTGAGGCCCATTCTACGCTCCTGACACGATGTGAGAGAAAGACCAGTGAGGCCCATTCTACGCCCCTGGCACAATTGGACTATGTAGAGGGTTATTGGTGACAAATCCATCTGTGATGTGAATTATTTGTGATGTGATGCATTTCATAATGGCATATATTTATAAATTGTTTTTATTGTTCTGCTCACTGGGCTCTTGTAGCTCACCCCTTTTCCCAAACCCCCAGGTTTGCAGGTTCAGGATAGACCGGGAAGTCGTCAAGGGTAAAAGTTATGGTTATGTAATAGATTAGTAGTGAACATGGTATGTAAAATAATGTAATGTAATGTAAGGTATTGTACAGTGATGTAATGAGGATTAGAATTGTGCTTGGCCCTAATGTATGGTTAATCCCTTTTTGTACATGATCTAATGTTAATGTTTTAATGATGTTACATGTTGATCCAAGCTTGATGTATATTATGTTGCCCCACTAGGGCATTTGATGAGGGCTCTAGTGTGGGTTTTATGTTTTCAGTTATGGTGCATGCACAGATCAAGCTTGATGTATGAAAAAGTTTATGTTTTTATGCAAAAGTATGATCATGTATGGAATTTTATCAGATGTACAAGATGTATGTTAGACTTGCTACGGGTCCCAGCGACCTTAAGTCGATCTGGATCCTAGTGCCGGTAGCGATTCGGTTTCCGGGTCGTTACACTTCTCTTCATTTTCCTTCTTCTATTCTAGTGATTGGGATGATAGTACATTTATCTTTTTTGTAAATCACTAACTTTTAACAGAATTCATGTCTCAAATTTGTCAAACAATAGAATAATAAACATCAATGCATAATCTATATATGTTTTTTATTAGACATCCATATAGTAATGATTTAATTAAAAAAGACCATAAATTTGCTGAAAATTCGGCAAAATCTCACTTATACAAATGTTTTCATTTTCACGACACTTTGCCCTCCTATAATTATCTCCTTCTTCGCTTCTCAGTTGGCACCCAATTGGAACAAAAATATAGTCAATCAATTCAATTATTTCTATACTTCCCCTTTATAACAAGAGACAATTATTGAAAAATATATAAATATAATGCAACTTATCATTATTATTATTACGACTACTATTATTAGATTTGGAGCAAATTAACATGTAAAGTGTTTGTTTGCTTCTCTATAGAAATTGAACATACGAGAAGTGTTGATATAGAAATTGAATTCTATATTAACTATAATTTCTTTATAACTTATTTTTTTAAATAATTAAAAAAATCATCTAGAATAATACTTGTTGATGCATTTCCAAATTCAAGAATTCGCTAAGATTTGAAATTCATATAAAAGAAATGGCAAATTAATTTTATTTTAATTGATGTTGATTATATATATATATATATATATATATATATATATATATATATATATCCACAAATACTGATATTTTATTTCATCTATAAACCTTGATAGATCTGATTTTTCTCTTACTCCATGATAGATCTGGCTTTCCTCTTACTCCACTTAATAGATATGATTTTCTTCCTGTTTCATCATATGAGTCCATCATATGAGTCTCTCAATACTCGATTTGATGAAAGGACATGCAAAATAGGGAAAGATGGTCAGGGGTCTACCAGAGATGCCCCGGTGGAGACCCTCCGACGCTCAAGTCAGGTTTATGAACTAGTGTAGTATGGATAGATAAGAGTTGTAGAGAAAAATAAAAAATAAAAAATATGGAGCCAAGAAAAAAGAAGGAAGAAGAAGGAAAAAGAGAGGAAAGGAGAGGGGCCGACCCCTTTTTTCTCTGCTTGTGATGTATATCTGCTTACAATGCTAGCTGTCTCTGTCACTCAGCTCCGTATGTATAAATGTGTCACGGCTCCTCTCTATGCCAAGCGACCATTTAATTTTTCCCAAGCGTATACGGGTAGAGCTGCAAGGTGACTGAGCCTGCTCTCCTACCTCTTATCACGTCACCTGTCTAGGCTCCCTTTAGATGGGCCCGCGCGTGTGACCTATCCGGCCTGCTTCGCATGACCGAGCTGGAACGCGCTGCGTGGAGTTGGATGGCTTTGAGAAAGACCTTGTAAGCTTTGGGCCTGCGTCCTTCTTTAAGGCCTGACCTTGCCTCCAGGCGCAGGAAGTTCGGCGGTCATCAAACCTATTTTCTTCTCAATTTCAATGTGCAAAACCAATAGTGGCCTCTAGTTAATCTCAATGTCAAATTCTTAATTTATCTTTCTCTTCATATCCTAATGCAAGTGATAGAAAAGTATTGATTATCGCCTACCAATTACAGCATCTATTAAATCAAATTTCAATTTTAGACGGTAGGCTAAAACAGATTTTAGTGCATTAAGGAAATCGATATGCTGCTCACCTACCACTTACAGCTAGTATAACTTGTTTCTAAATTTTCTCTCCAAATTCCAAAGGTATAGAAAATTGAGGATTTTAATTTTATAAGTAAAGTATAAAGTAATGACAGTAAATCCTTTTGGAACGGTACAAGTGAAGAATAGAGATTCTATGACTCCAAATAAAAACTTAGATGAACACTTCGAAATATGCTCTGCACTCAGAATATCAAGTTTGCAATTCATGCAGTCTCCGTATTAGAGCAAGCTCATTACTCATCAGCCTCACTATTCTTAATACTCTTCTAAGGTCTGGAGCAACCTTGGTGCATCTACCTGCAATACTTTTATTTATTTAATATTTTTAGGTGAATTTAAATACAAGCTGATGTATATAAGGTGGTCTAATTCCCAATATTGGAACTACCTCACATTTAAATTCAATCACAACAAATCTCACTTATTTCTTTATAAGCATATGGAAACTTAAACATCTTGAGTAATCTTAAAACAAGAAAAAGTCAGTCTGACCAACCAGGTTATATTCCATGGCAATCCAAAAAACAGAGATAACTTTCAATTCCACAGTGCTCTATTTATTCCTAACAGGTAACAATTGATGCAGTGCTCTATTGAGAACAAACTATTCAATAGCAAACATCTATTAATTATTCCAGGAACTTAGCATTGGATAATATCACAAATTCAGAAGCTTAATTATACATAGATAGCTTAAAATCTAAAGAGAAAAGAAACAAACACACACATCACTACTTTATATTAGGAGTATAATATTGCAGGTTGCACTAAATCCCTTTTGAAACAACAATAAAATTTTATATTAGGGGTTATGGAACATATACAATTTTACAACAACAGAAAAAAAAAATTGTAATAAATTATGTATAATTAGCAAATTTTTTTATGAGATTTATACTAAGAGAGGTTCATACAGTTGAAATTACTAATTTTGGGATGGAATTAGCAAAATTAATATTAATAATTTTGGAGGCGAGTGAAAAAAAATTGAGATATAATCCCCTAAGATCTCCCTCTGCTAACTTTTGGTTTCATTTAGCATAGTCCTTATTTATACCGTTCAACATGATACGAAGCGTAGGTCAAGTTGCTATCCGATAGAAAAAAGCAATTGAAATTTTGTTTGTAAAAATATATAAGAGCAAGAAGGGACCTAGATTTCTTTTGATATTATTCTCAGGCATTAAGTGTGTTTCATAAGCAAGATGCAACAAACTTGTTGAAGAGAGTTATCTCTTCGGTCTTCTTTTTAATCATTATTGATCTTTTTAAAAAATTTAAACATTAAAATTTTAAAAATTTTTCTTTATAAATTAGCGACCAAAATAATGGTCGCTAGTTATTGGCAACAACTCATAAGAAATGACACTATTTTAATCATTCATATGTAGGTAAATACTCTTTAGCAACCACCTTTTTGATTCCTGATTTATCAACCCAAGTAATGCAGCTTCATTGCCAAATGATCGCAATCACTGATATTTTAAGGTGTTTATTCCTATTATCATTAGCGACCATTTGATATTTGGTTGCTATTTTGCAAGCACATAGCAATCAAAAGTTAGTCATTGCGATATTTTTTAAATACATCTTTCTTCTTATTTATATTGTCATAATATTTGATCACTAAAATTAATCACTATTTTATTATTTTTTTATAGTGCATAGCCATTGAATATTAGTCACTAATTTATTGTAATTATTAAATTTCAATTTGTTTTAAAAAAATTATCAACGTTTAAGAAATTATATGAAATAGTTATTCAAATGAGATTTTGATAGATTATCCGATGAAATGCATATATGACTTATCCTATATGATTTAAAATAATATTAAAAAAATTTATTTGTCACAAAAAATAATAAAAAAAAAATTTTCTTTTCGATCACTTAAATAAATTTATGAAAAAAAAAATCTCTCTCTTGTGTCTTTCATCGAAAATTGTAAAAAATTCACTAAAATAAAAGTTTTTTAAAAAAGTTCAGATGATAAAATATAAAAAATATGAAGAATAAGTTTTTTATTTTTTTAAAACTATTTAATTTAAATCTTTTTATTTGTTTCAATGTAAAAACTAAAAAATGTATTTATTTTTTATTAATTAAAATTCAATTCATTAGTACAAAATTATCTATTTTAAATTATTTTAAAAAACAATACTTTAATATTACCTTCAATTATAAAAGTTACTTATAATAAAAGAAGTTATAATAACTAATGCAATTAAACTCTCCTTAATTTCAATAACACAGTTTTTTTAAAAAAAATTTTCCTTTTAAAAAACTCATAGATCTGTGTTTTTTTTTTATTATTTTTTAATCACATAAAATTAAAAAAACACCAATGTAAGTTGCTTTTATATGATATTTGTTATAAGCTCTCATATTTTATGATATCTATGCATCTTTTTTGAATTTATTTTGCATATTTAAATGAGCAGGTTACAATTATCTTTTTTATAAAATTAATTAAATATTTTTTAATTAAAAAATATATAAATAAATTTATAAAAAATATAACCTAATAATTAATCTATAATTATTATTTTTAATAATTTAATTATATAATTAAAAATAATAAATATATATTATTAATATTTTATAGTATTATATATAAATTACAAAATAAAAATATTTTGACGTTTTAATCAATAAAATTTAAAAATTTTAAAATTAAGATATTATGTAGTTAAAAAGGAGAAAAAAAATTGCACTCCGAGGTTTAGCCTGAAAGAAAGTGCATCATTGTACCTTTGTGAGGTAAAAGGTTTGACTCCTCACCCCTATTGCAAAATAGGAGAAAAAAATTTTTTTATTATTATTTTAAACCATATAAAATTTATACATATATACTGATATTTTATTTGAGAGATTATTTTAAAAAAATATTTAAATATTAGTAATTTTTCTGAAATAAATTGAAAATCAGTAATTGCCGTGAATAACGACTGAAGTTCGATGATCATGGCTAAAAATAACTTATCATTTTCCTCCCTATCATTTTCTCCCCTTCTAATTTCCATCTGGGTCTTCATGAAAAATTGCATCCTCTGTAATTCCAGTTCTCTGGCAAATTTCATCCTTGTTTTCTCCATCTCCACCACCTGCTGCAACTTCATACTCTTTGCCTGCTCAAACTTTTCCAAACTTTAATATTGCTTGTTTAAGCATTCTAATTAAATTTCCCCACCCGTTTCTGTGTGCTTCACTTCCTTTGTATTCACTTCTCTCTGCACCACCTCCCTCGATTTCTTCTTCGATGGCAAACTATCCTCCGAATCTGGAAAATTCTTCGTTATCTGATTGCTCTTCATTTGAGCCTTCCCTTCATGAAACTGATATTGGTTCGACCCACTAGCTCCACCACTGTGGATCCCAACTGGGATTCCCGTTGGAACTTTGCTAGTCAAAGGAGCGGCAACAGCAGCAGTAGTAACAAGGATCTTGGCTCTTGGCGGTTGGACCAATTAACTGATCCAACCGTTTGAAAAAGGGCCACTTGCTGGGTCCACCACCCGCAGCAATCTTTGCTTTCTCCAATTTATTCTTCTTCTTCACTGTATCATTTCGGTTCTTGCACTGAATATCAGTCTTTGTAGCCTTCTTATAGTCCTCTCTGCTACTCACAATATCTGCAACTTCCTTCCAATGCTTCTGCTTCAGATTCCCTCTCCTTAGCTTCAAATACCTTTCTCCCCATGCGTCAATTAGCTCCGCCGTGGCACCTTCGCTCCAGTAATCCTCCCTTCCGCCGCCGTTGATCTTGAGCTAATGGATCAGAATAATTAATACCAAGTTATTGATGTTCTTTTGTTAAGAAAGAGAAGACGGAATTCCTGGGACCATACTGTACTTCTTCCCGAGGTTAACAAATTTTTTTTTGTCATACAGTGCAGGGTAGGTGTGCCATTTTGTCAAAAAAGTGATTATTTCACATGAATATTTAAAAGTTAAGATAATTGTTTTAAAATAAATTAAAATTTAGTGATTATAATAAAATAATAATTTAAATTCAAACCGTTAATGAAAATTACTCTATTAGAGGGTAGATTGTCTCCATAATTTTTATTTATGGTCATTAAATTTTTATTATTATTTATTACTGTCATTAAATTTTAATTTATTTTACAAAGTGATCAATATTTAAATATTTTTTTAAAATAATCATTCAGAAAAAATGCCAATGAATTTTTCAGTGCAACACACTTGTGATGTATCTACATGGTATAAAATAATAATAAAGAAATCTTTTTTTTCTCCTTCCACTATTACAATCTCTTTGTTTTTAAATTTTATTATTTGAAATGCTACGAAAAACTCATTTTATTTTGTAGTTTATATATTATGATACAAAAAATTAATAATATATATTTATTATTTTTTATTATACAATTATTTTATTGAAAATAATAATGATAGATTAATTATTAGATTATATTTTCTATAAATTTATTTATATATTTTAATTAAAAAATATTTAATTAATTTTCTAAAGAAAAATACTTTATAACCTATTCACTTAAATATCCAAATAAATACAAAAAAAATATATAAATATCATAAAATGTGAGAGCTAATAGCAAATATCATATAAAGATAACTTGCATTAGTGTATTTTTTTAATTTAATGTGATTAAAAAATAAAAAATAAAAAACTTTATTAATGAAATTAAGGAGGGTTCAATGATAATAGTTACTACAAATAATATTTTTATTATTATTTTAAGTCACATAAAATAAGCCACACATGTATTTCATAAAAAAATTTATTAAAGTTTTATTTAAGTGATTATTTCATATAAATATTTAAATATTTATAATTTTTTTAAAATAAATTAAAATTTAATAACCTAAATGAATTAGTGACTAAAATTGAGGTGAAAATTATTCCAAATTACATCGTTGATCACAAAATCATCTTTTATGAGAAGTTGATAGAAGGGAATATATGCACAAAGATTAGAGATAAAGTGTCTGACAGCCATAGAAAGAGTTGTAGTAGGTGACAGCATCACTATATCTTGAGCGTATTGTGCATGAAGTAATTGAAGGAATCCTCTTGAAAAGATTTATACTTGAAAAAGTCTATATGGAAAGCAATAATTGCATTCCACACCTAAAGAAAATAGATGAGTAGATTATGCTAATAGCATATCATCAACTTGTGTGAAGCTTGAGAGATAGAATTATTACTCCATGTGTGCTTTATGTACTCTTGTTCATCATGGAATTTGATTTCATGCTTGGATCCCTATATAGTTTATCATGATATTCCACTTAGTGGATGGTCATGATGAGAGTAATCACATTTGAAATTTTAATCGTGTGTGGTGGTTATATCATGTTGCCATTGATATTTTGCTTGATGTATTTGAGATAGGTTGAACATAGTCTAGATGCTGACTGAAAACATGATCAACTTTCACAATATTGTCATGATTGTGAAGTGGAGAAAGCACAGTAACAGTAGAAATTTGAAAATTATTGCAACTCTTTTGTGGAATTCTGCATGAATGAAATGTGTGGCCGTGTTGTGACCAAGCTATGTGATAATCTTATCAATTTATATTTATCAACAAGATATTATTGTAGGACAACTCTATATATTTATGTATTTAAAAATAAAAAAATTACTACATAATTTTTATGATATATTAAAATTCATTAGTATTTTAAAAAATATATTAAAACATCCTGACATTTTAAAAAGTCTAATAATCAGTCATTTCATTATTTTTAACTGTTAAATATTTTACTATTTAATTTCTATAATTTTAAAAAATTTATTAGTTAATCCTCAAGTTTTAAAAAAATATATTAATTAATTTTTTCATATCAAAGATATTTTAAACTTAATTACAATATTTAACGGCTAAATTAACGGATGAACTAATTAGTATATTCGTTTTAATATATTTTTTAAAATAAAATAATCAACTAATAGGTTTTATAAAAACTAAGTAATTACTTTCACTTAAAAATATTATCAAAAACCCTGATAGTTTAATTCCTTTTTATAATATTGTCCCTTCTTAAAAAAATATTTTTGTTTTTTTTTTAAAAAAAATTATTGACCTTTTTAGTTAAAAATTCCGTGTATAGACTATTTTTAACTTTGGAATTTTATAAGGGTAAAATTTTACATAAAACTCCTTGCATTTTTATTTAGTTAATATAAAAGTTATTTTAACCCATAATAACAGATTATTTGACTATAACATTAGTAAAGTGACTCAAATAGCCCTAAAAAAGAAAATAACTTAAATATCTATCGCACTCACAAGTTTAACCTAATAATAAGTGCATCTCTATTTTCCTTATAACTCAAACAAAAAAAAAAAACTTAAATATTCATCTCTTTCATTGCACTTCTCTCTCTAACACTTTTTTCAAGTTTCTTTTCCCAAAACACTATATCTCTATCTCTCTTATTCTTAAATATCCATCTCTTTCATGGCACTCCTCTCTCTCTCACTATTTTTTAAGTCTCTTTCCCTAAAACATTATATCTCTATCTCTTTTATTCTTAAATATCCATCTCTTTCATCGTACTCCTCTCTCTCTAACACTTTTTTTTTTTTAAGTCTCTTTCCTTAAAACACTATATCTCTATCTCTCTTGTTGTGTGCATGCTACTTCTCACTCTCTCTTAATAACCCTTAGCCGTCAAACAAATTCAAATAAAAAATTAAAATGTAGTCCAAAATGATAAAAACAATTAACAATCCAAATAAAACAACAAACGATCAAATTCAAATATATAATCTCAAACTCATAATTTTGCAATCAAATCTAAGTATAGTTTACTATAAGAAAGTCAATATGTTGGTCTTTTTAATATAAAAAATTTTGTATAAAAATTTACCAACAGATTTAAAATCCGTTGATAATCTATTAGCATTACTAACGGATTTCAAAATTCATTGGTAATTTATAAATATATATAGAATAATTAATATTAAAATTTATTAACGGATTTAAAATTTATTAGTAAATCCGTTAATAATTCATTAACAGATTTTTTACGGTTAATAAATTTAAAAAAGTATTTAAATTATTAATAAACTCTAAATTCATTAGTAATACACTCAAAAAATTATTTACAGATTTGAAAATCTATTAATAAATATTAAATTAGTAAATCCGTTGGTAAATTTAAAAATAAATTCATATATCTCTTCCCTTTCTTTTTTTATCATTTTCTCTCATTTTCTTTTCTTTTATTTTCACTTTTTATGTATTTTTAATAAATATTGGACATAAATTAAAATTTTAGTAATAATAATAATATAATTTTAAATTTTATTAAATTAATAAAAAATATTAATAATAAAATTTACTATTTAATCAAAATAATAATTATTTTTAAATTATTTAAATTTTCGATGCATTTACTAACGAATTACAATCCATTGATAATTTATCAACGAATCTTATATCTATCAGTAAATTATTTTTCTCTCAATTTATTAACAGAATTAAAATCTATTAGTAATAATAACAGAGACTCTGTCAGTATTACTAACGGACTGAAAATCCATTAATAAAAATTTATCAACGAACTTTTTAATAAGGGATCATAATATATTGGTAATTCATTTGCTAACAAATTTTTAACGGATTAGGAACGAAATTCTGAAGTTTCTTGTGGTGGTTTCAAAGTAACAATCTAATCTCAAATTTCATATTCATAATTAATTAGAAATATTACTTCAAAAATCCAAAAAATCTAACACATGTTTGCACCCCCATTAATTGTAACTTTGCTTCTAGCTTTAACAATGGCAAGCTTTAACACTCTGTAAATCTAAGTGATCCAACCCATCATTTCTTTAGTTGAAGCTCAGTTGTTTTTTTAATGTTATAGCATTGTGACCTCCTGCTTATCCTGATGCTTGTGAGGAGCCTTATTGAGCAAAGCCTAGCTATACCTCTTTGTCACCTGTGTGGTTCTCCATTGGTCATAGAGAAGTTACCAGGTACAACTCCCTTCACCCTGAACAAAAAATCTGTCAAGAATCCAACCCCATCACCTTCATATTTGACCATCATCAAACAAGAGCCACTTAAAAATTACACATGCATATGTTAGATTTTCTAGAGATCAAATTCCAAATATTCTTTCCCCTCAGACAAGTTAAGAGAGAGACAAAGGATGAGAGAAAGTGTGAGCGATGGTGTTTGCACAACTGAGAGAGACAAAAACAGATAAAATAAAGGGGTGTGAGGTAACTATAAGGGAAACGAACACATCTAATTATGAGTTATGAGATATCTAAGGTTGTGAAAAAGATGAGAATAGAGAAATGAAAACCATAAATTTCGAAAGGATTGGAAGGTTGGGGATGTAAGATCAAGGGGCGTGTGGATGGGGTTGAGGAAATACAAAAAGAGTGAGACGTGAATATAGATAGGAAAGTATCATGGTGGGGGTTGTAATAATATGGCACATAAGCAGAAAACTAATAATCTAGTTATAGCGGTTTAAAATGTTAATTAAATTTTAATGAGTTTTATGTGGCAAATTGAAGTTTATAGATTACACTGTTACAATATCTGAAGTTAAAGGATGATAGATGAAATTCAGCCACAAGTGGCAATGCCAAGGAGTGAAGCATGCCAAAGTTCAAAGGTGTCATTTTCTTTTCCTTTTAAAAATTTTTTTTTTTTTTCCTTTTTAAATATTTTTATGCTATATCAAGGAGAAGATGTGGAGAGGGTTGGGGTGGGGTGGTGGGTGGGGGATAAGAAAAGTTTGATATTAGTCAAGAGGTTGAGTTGAGGGATCATAAAAGTTGGATATTAATCAAGAGGTTGAGTTGCCATCTTGCCTATCCTATGTTGTTAAGTAAAAGTGTTGTGGTGTTATAACTTCTATTTGCTTGTTTATGCTATCAATAGTATTCAAAATAAGTTGAGCGATTGTTAGCTAAGATTAGATGAATTTGCCTGAGTTAGTTCTATTTTATCGAAATAAGAATTTGTGTTTTCTCTTATATTGGTCCAATTCATTTACGAGTTTGAAGTTAAATGAAACACTATAATATTAACTTCATTTTGATAATTTTGATAGTTTAGTGGTTAGAAAGGAGGAGAGAATTTGAACTTGTGCTCTTTGCTTATCAATTTGAAGTAACCTAATAACATTAAGCTATATAGCTAGTATAACAAGATTCATGCGAGTAATTAGTCTCTAGGCTATTTATCAAAGCGGGAGCAATTAAAAGATATTTTTCAAAGAGCGAGAGAAATTTTTTTTGCGAAACTGGGGTGAATTTGCCCACCTCAACAATCTGCCGTCTAACAATATCTGGCGCTTGTTTGACAGACAGGCAATTTTTTTTCCTTTAAAAGAGAACAAATAAAAAGTTATTTGCCTGCTGTAAAATTAAAAGTAAAGGGCAAGTGTTATTATCGCACTACTAAGAATACTTGCCCTTCTTTTAATAATAATAATAATAATAATAATAATAATAATAATAATAATATATAACAACATTTTTATATATAATATAATATAAAATATATATTTAAAATAATATAAAATAAATTTTTAGATTAATATAATTTAATTGAAAGTTCTGAAAATCGAAGATATAGCCTATCGACATATGATGAAGTGAATCAAAATAACAATATAGTAATTTTATATTATAAATCCTATAACTATAAAATTATTGTATTATTAATAATATATTTTAAAAATATATATTATAAAAATATATTTAATTATATTATAATAATATATTTTAATATTATTAATATATAAAAAAAATAAGAAGATATGGGAAGGCCAAGTACACCAAGATCTTTTTTTTTTTTTTTACAATACAAATATATCTTTACATTTCACAAGGCTAAAAGAGCCTAATTACAGAGGGTTTAAAGATTAACCATGTTCATCCTAAGAGAACTAAGAGAATTAACAGCCCACAACTCACAAAACGACACAAATCCAACCCATAACATACAGTCCAGAGATGGCCAGCGAGCTTTTGACCACAATCCAACCACAATCCCAATGTACCGCATGGCCAGAACAGTCCCTGCCATCGTCACAATAAGCACTTGTATCTTCTATCGATATCATTTCCGATAAGCACAAATATGCAACAAAATAAAGCGGCACAATCACAGTAAGACAACCAAGGAAGGAAGAAATGTCAAGAAAACCAGTTACGCATGCAAAAGAGAAATACTAAGGAGAACACCGAAAAGAGGTAGCTCAAACAAAACCAGAGCATGCGAGAAGGAGATGCCGTAAAGCTCATGGCCAATCATCGGCTCGCGGGAGTGTGAGTCACCGGATATAATAATGCAATCCTGAAGTCACAAATTAAATGAAATCCTTCCCGATGACCAAAGAGGAGCCACCACACTCTCACCGTGACCGACAGAAATAGAAACAAGAAAAACAAAGCAAAACAAAACGGCAGCGCCGTCCATGGCTAGGGGGACCATGGTAGACGGAAACCGTCCCTTATCTGAAGGCATGGGGAGCAGAAATACAAACAAAAGAAGAAAAAGAACAAAGACGTGAAGGAAATAAGCTTGTTATGCCGGCTGTTAAGCCAACTGTAGTGTCCATTGTTGCACGTACCCACTTTGCACCCACTTTGCATGTTGTTATGTTTCTGCATGTTTTGTTTTGAATTGTCTAGCATATGTTTTCCCTTAATCCGAGATTTACGCAATGTGGCTTCATGCTCGGATTGAAGCTTGATTTTCAGTTTTTAATTCAAGTATAAATAAGGCAATACCTCAATGAAATGTAAGTGGGTTAAGTTCAAAAGAATCTAAGCAAATTTTTTGTCCTCTATTCTTAAAATTCTGCAGAAAAACCATAGAAATAGTAGAAACTTCAAAAATTGCAGCAACATCAGAAATTGCAGGCCCACTGCTTCACTCACATTTTCAGGTGTTCATCATTAGAATCTACACTTGGTATCATAGCTTAGGACCTCGTTTATGCCCAAATACATGTCCGTGAGAGAAGGTGGTGTTTCTCTGCAGTATCCGCTCCTATTGATAGAGCATAATTTAGACCATTTTATCATGATATTATTGATGTTCATTTACACTTTTTCTGCCTAATTTTGTGGTTTTGGTCTTGTTTTGCAGAAAATAGGTGTAAAGAGACAATCTGGTGAAAATACTCTTAAAACTATCAAAAAGTGTCAAATATGGAAAGTGCCAAATAAGGAAAATTTTCAGATAAGGAAAGTTTCACCTAAGGAAAGTTTTCAAATAAGGAAAGTATAGAAGCAAAAACAGATAAGGGAAGCACAGTCAGCAGATTATTTGAAATTCAAATTGCAGATATTTTTTTCCTTGCTTAAAGATGTGCAGACACCTCAGCAGTCAGTTCTTCCTATTCAGGAAGCGAGATCTCAAGAAGATGCACTTGCCTCTCATGCATTCAGTATTCAAAATTTGAAATTCAAAAGAAGGCTCCACCTAAAAAGGAAAGTTTGGACAACACTTCTTTCCTTCTAAAAGCCTTGCCGCGTGCCACACCTATTCTGAAGACAAGTCGCGCGCCTCCTTCCTTCCGAAAGCCTTGCCGCGCGCCTCCTTCCTTTTCAGACATAACTTGGGCAGCAAGCAGCCTCTTGGACAGCAAGTAAGGACCTAGGGCAACACTTTCAACTATAAAAAGGCACATAAGGAGCCTCCCCATACTTTTTCTACTCTCCCTTTGACACACCTACGGGATTGCAAGTGGCACTATCTCTTCTTCTTCCTTTCTTTATTTTCTTGTTTTGTTTTAGCCATGAGTGGCTGAAACCTTTTATTCTAGTTGAAGATTAGGTGATACTTTAGTTGTTTTATGGATTGGAAGACTTGATCAAACATTGTTTATCTTTTGATTGTTCAATATTTATGCAATTTCATGCTTGATTTCAATATCGCTTTGTTGTTTAGATCTACGTTGATTCTTGATTGCAAAGTAATAATATGTTAGTTTGGATGATTTAAGTCCGTAATTGCTTGGATTATTCAAACATAAGAACACTTGGTGTAAAAACTAAGGAAGTTGCATGATCTAGTGTTGTCACCATACATTTGGGTAACTAGGATTAGATCTCTCTATTTCTTAATGCAATTGACAGTTATTTGTTGCCTAAGACCCAAGGACGTTCCTTGGCAACTTGTTAATTAGTAATTAATTAAAGGACGTTCCCTAATTGATTTATGATTAAGGAGAGACATGGTGGTGAGAAGCGTTTTCCATCTCCATAACTAATCTATTGAATCAATCAAAAGAACATAAGTTTCAATGATCAATTCCAACAACTGAAGTAGATCCAACTCTTCAACTAGAGCTTTTTCATTATTGATTTCCCCTTTATTTTTATTATTCGCTTTACTTTTATTGCTTTCAGTTTTAGATCAATTAAATCAATCTCAAAACCTCCCCCATTTTACTTTCAGTTTATTTGCTTTCAGTTTATCTCGTTTCAGTTTACTTCTCTTTCAGTTTGTTTTTGTTTCAGTTTATTCTCTTGGTCTTGACACGGAAAATAGGCAAGTTTTCAATTCCCTGTGGATTCAATCCTTTCACCACTATCTACAGTTATAAAATTGTTGATAACCAGAAAGGTTATTTTTGATCGACTTCGACAACCGCCAGTCAATGGCTGAAACCTTTTATTCTAGTTGAAGATTAGGTGATACTTTGGTTGTTTTATGGATTGTGAGATCTGAACATATATTGTTTGTCTTTGGTTTATTCAATATTCATACAATTTCATGCTTGATTCCATTATTGCTTTGTTATTTTGATCAATGTGGCCACTTGGTTCTTGATCGCAAGGTAATATATTGTTAGTTTGAATAGTCTTAAGTCCGTAATTACTTGGATTGTTCAAACATAAGAACACTTGGTGTAAGAACTAAGGAAATTGTATGATCTAGCAACATCTCATGCGTTTGGGTAGTTAGGATTGACTCTCTCTATTTCTTAATGCAATTGACAGTTGTTTGTTGCCTGAGGCCCAAGAACGATTCTTGGCAACTTGTTGATTAGTGATTAATTAGAGAACGTTCCCTAATTGGTTTAATCTTAAGGAGAGACATGGTGGTGAGAAGCGTCTTCCATCCCCATAACTAATCTATTGAAACAACCAAAGAAACATAGTGTCAATGATCAATCCTAACAATTGAAGTGAATCCGATTCTTCAACTAGAGCTTTCTCATTATTGATTTTCTTTTATTTTAATTATTTGCTTTCTTTTACTGCTTTCAGTTTTAGATCTCTTGAATCAATCTCAAAACTCTCCCATTTTACTTCCAGTTTATTTGCTTTCAGTTTATCTCGTTTCAGTTTAATTCTCTTTCAGTTTATTTTTGTTTCAGTTAATTCTTTTGGTCTTGATAAGGAAGATAGGTAAGTTTTCAAATCTCTGTGGATTCGATCCTTTACCACTATTTACAGTAGTAATATTGTTGATAACTGGAAAGGTTATTTTTTACCAGCTTCGACAACCGCGAGTCACCTATCAAAGACAAATTATGCAGCTTGGGCAATCAAGATGCAAGTCTACATGCAAGCTCAAGGTGTTTGGGAGGCCGTTGAATCGGAAGGTCCAGTTGATCCTCGTTCGGACCGATTTGCATTGGCTGTAATTTTTCAAGGGATCACCGAAGACACCTTGCTACAGTTAGGGGCAAAAAAATAGGCTAAAGAGGCATGGGACACTCTCAAGGTTATGAACCTCGGTGCAGAGAGGGTCAAAGAAGTACGGGCACAAGCTTTCAAATGGGAGCTCGAAAGCATGAAGATGGAGGATGGTGAATCTGTCGATGAATTCACCAGAAAGATTTCAACAGTTGTTAACAAGCTCCGAGCTCTTGGTGAAAGTGTAACGACCCGGAAACCGGTACCCCTCAGTAACGGTCCGAACCATCACTGGCACTAGGATCCAGATCGGCTTAAGGCCGCCGGGACCCGTAGTCAGCCAACTATACTCTCTGTGTACCTGATAAATCCCATTCATAATACAAAACAATACTCACAATCCTGTAAAACTCTGTAGGCTTAACCACTGCTACTCAGATATGTCAATCTGAAATGGCTCTCAGGGCCTGTACCAGGGACTACTATTTGCTGTGGTCCAGGGATTAACACAATCTGTAACACATCCCACTGGTATCTCATCGAAGCCATACATTAAGCCTAACTCACACATTTCTCATCAAGAAACGTAAAACAGGATTGTGTATAAGGGATGAATCATACATCACACTATAGCAGTGACACTAGGGAAAGCATAAGTCTATCCAGTATATGACAGTACATATCTATCTATTACATTACAATTACATCATGTCCACTATCCTATTACAACATACATTCATGCATAACTGTCCTCTGTACTCTTGCTGACTTGACTTCTCCTAGCTATCTTAGAACCTGCAAAACTGGGGCAAGGGAGTGGGATGAGCTCTAGAGCCCAGTGAGGAGGAACAATAAAAACAGTTCATTCATTACATGCTCTCATGAAATGCATCACATCACAAACATATCATCTCAAGGATGAACTTGTCACCATAGCCCTCTACATACATAATAGTATGTCCAACTGTGCCAGGGGCGATTAGGCCTCACCTGGACTACTCTGAAGTAACTCATATCATAACATGTCCAACTGTGCCAGGGGCGATTAGGCCTCACCTGGACTGCTCTGAGCTCTGATCTGACAGCCCAGCTGTCTCACTCATAGTACCAGGAGCGACCTGGACTAACCAGGGGCGACCTGGTATGGCTATCTCATGCCACAACATATCTGTGCTCTATCAAGGGCTAAGGATCATCCAACATTCATCCACACAAATATCAGCTTATGCAATGCAGCATAGTCGTGGAATCTAATGCAATACAACCTAATACATAACATGGCATTTTATGATGCATGGATCATGCTAGATTCGTGTCATTTCTGAATGTAAAATAGTACAGTTAGTTCCACTCACCTGTAGCCTCTACTTGGCTAACTCTGGGCTACCTCTAACTCTGAGACCGCTACGACTGCTAAACGCTGCGGTTCCTTGGGTCCAATCCTACAATGGAGGATGTAAATGAGGCACCACACATACTCTATGCCACTGATAAAACAATTCCCCAAAATCCCTCTAGAACACCTCAAAACATGCAGGCAAAACAAGCAAAGGAAGGCTGGACAGGGCACCTTCGGCAGCACCTTCGGCGGCCGAATGTCTCCTCCAGAGACGAAAGTCAGGCATGTTCGGCGGCCTAACTTGGACTTTCGGCGGCCGAACCTGAGTTCATCCAGAACTCAGCTTCAAGCTTCAACCAGCCTCCCAACTCTGTCCATACTCCCCAAAGCATGCATTCAACCTCTCAAACGATGCATATACTCATGTACATGCTTCAAGGGGTCCATAACTAACTTAAAACCCCAACAAAACAACAAACATAACACATACACATACTTACACCATTAACGCATCAAAACTAACCTAAGCATGCAACTCGACATAAACTCCCATACCCTCTTTAAACAGCTGTTAAAACTCATTAAAACAAATATAAAAACTTCCCTTACCTCCTGAAATCAGAAGAGGAACAACCACACTCAGCAAATCCTCCTCCAAAGCTTCCACACCTCAAAACCTCACTTTTCTCTCAAAAACATTCAAACTCACTGAAAACACGACCAACCCTTTGCCTAAGCTGATAAAAGCTTGCAGATGAGTCAAGGGAGACGTGGCCAAACCTCTGGTCATGATCTGGAGGTGAACACCTGGCCAAACCACGGACTGAGGAGTGTGCACAACTAACCGACCACCTCAGCTTCGGCTGCCGAAACTGCATGCAAAACCATGCAACTTTCGGGGGCCGAACATAACCTTCGGGGGCCGAACATTGGGCACTTTCGGCGGCCGAACTTACCATTCAGGGGCCGAACATGACAGAAACTCCTTTGGCTAATTCTCCACAAAACTTAACTCTTTTCTTATTCAAATCCTTAAAAATACTTAAACCCATCAGTCTTAAAAATCGTTTAGAAAACCTTCACTCTACCCTTCTAGACACCTCTGACATCCTTGAATTCCACCGGACGGTAGGAATTCTGATGCTTGATTTAGCCGGGTATTACAATCTTCCCCCCTTACAACACATTAGCCCTCGAATGTTAAAAACAAACAAACACATATACACACAAGTAAAAACGGAAAGCCTACCACCTTCCTCTACGAAGCGACACAGATACCACTGGAGTACATACTCCCGGGTTAGCCATATTGTCTGACTCTGTGGATTCGTATCTGCTTCATCTGTGTCCATACTCTATAGGGACTGCTACCTTTCTGTTTTTTCTCTTTGGCTCTTTTTAGCTTTCGCACTATGCTAGATCTTTACCCTTAGGTTCCTTGTACTCACTCCGGTCAGAGGAGCAATGACTCTCAGGATATGCTTCGTTCACTCACTCTACTTGTGACACAACACAAGGGAATAGACATGCCCTGATCTTGGCCTTCATGCCATGTTCTCTAGTTACTACTACACTGAGTAACTACTGGGCATGCTTCTCTGTTTTTCTAAACTATAATACGCTTTTGCTGCGCACTCTGATCCTTGCCCGCCTTTCTTCTTCTCTCCCTTTTACCTACACTGGACTATCTCTAGAGAGCTTGCTAGCTCTCTAGCGTAGCTGTTTCTATAGGTTCAACTGATAAGCGACTTCTGACTGAGGGCAGCTCACATCGCAGTTGCCTCACCCAGTAGATACTGTCTGGTATACTCAGAGTCGCTGAGCAGGTTTACCCCTTATCTCGGGTTTAGACTCTTCACTATGATCAAGATGTCAGTTTTCTAACTTTCGACATATAGTTCCCAACTCTCAGATCTCTTCTGGAAAACCACTAGCTTCTACGAGCTAGTCCTATAGCTCATCCATTTTACATGGAAACACCTGTCCTGGTAGTGCTTTTGTGCAACTGCTCACAGTCGTTACAAAATTGCAAGGTTTCATCCTTCGTTTCTCATACTGACACTGGAACATTCCAGGATGAGGTACGAGGTCGGATATAACCTTTCTCTACCAAGCTTCTCTATCCTATGCTGACTAGGCTCTCTCTGCAGGTGCCATTCTGTAGGGTAGAAGGAAAGAAATGATTCCGCGTCCAGACACCACTTCTATTCCACACTCTGACTCCCTGACAGATGGTAAACCTGACAGCTCGTCTGGGAAAAACGTTTAGAACTTGCTAGCAACGGGCACTGAGGCTGATTCCCTGATCTGACTCCTAAACGCGCTCACAAGAGTTAGAACCCTCTGATACCCTTTCCTGTGTACCGTTGAGCCTACTGGGCTGACATCAAACCTCTAGGCACCTATACTCTGTCCCTTTCAAGGACTCTCTCTGATCCATCTTAGCCTCTGAACTCTCTTACCTTGTCTCTACAGACACAGACACAAGTAGTACAATGAGTAAGTAGCCAATCCGCCCTAGAATGACATCAACTAGTCAACTCTAGAACCATAAGGTCAGCTGGATAGTCTCTACTCACTCCAACCGCTAAACTGCTCTGACTGACTGACTCTGCCTCAGATGGATCATACTCGGGTCCACTAACCCAGAGAAAACAAAGCCTAGAAGGCATCCAACCCACTCGATTAACAGCTCACTAAGTCACAAGAAAGTAGAAACACGCGGGTTCAAAACAAACAACATACACATCCGAACATCCACAAGTGAACATACCTGACGTCACTGTGTTCGATGTGATAGTTTCCTACTGAGTCAGAGTGAAGATCCGAACTATAGGTAACGGACCTTCTCTCGGGAACGTACTAATGAAAAGGCTAACCCTTTCCTCTGCCTCAATTTATCACCGAATCCCAAAGTAAACTGAAAGCTCCTCCTGAACTTACCCTTAGTCTTACTCTTTTCTTTCTCTATTTCATTCTAGTTTGCGTATTCTTTTTCTTTCTTTTGTTTTGTTACTCTGATCTATGACACTTACTTTTCTCTTCCTCTTATTCTTTTCTTACTCTGTTCTTTGACTTATTTCTTATCTTTGAGGGCTGCACTCGGAGATGCTGCACTCGGAGATGAGAGATCACTCTCCCTATACCTGGATAAAAAGCATCTCATAGCACCACTCTCAAATATCTTTCCTGGTTCACTATCTCGCTATTACTCATTTGGCTTTTCCTATCTCTCGCACTCTCCTTACCATTCTTCGTTCTCACTCTCTTCAGTTAGCGGGTGGTACACCTGATGACTTGTCTGGGTCCTATCGACAACTTTTCTCTGGCTGTGGGCACTACAACTGTTCCCCTTCTAATCTAACTAACTACGCTGTTCTCTAACACAAGCAAGAAACCTGTGATAACCTCTCCTAAACAGCGTAAGAGCCTCTAGGGCTGATAGCAAACTTCTAGGCATCTCTACTTTGTCCTCACACACATTACCTGTGATCCATCCATCCTGGTCTCAAAGCCTGACTACTCTGCCTCTGCTATCTAAGGCAGTACAATGAGTAGCTAGCCCATCCACCCCTAGAATGACATCAACCAGTCACTCTAGAACCACAAGGTCAGCTGGAAGGCACCTACTCAAAACTCGCACTCAACTCTATTGGCAGACTAACTCTGCCACTGACGGATCACACTTGAGTCTATTGACCCAAAGAGGACATTCTAATCCCAGAAGTTATCAAACCCATACTCTCGACGGCTCTCACAGCCCTAAGGAAAGTGAAACATCAGAGTCACTATGAACAAACACATCAAAACATATGGAAGTGCAACGTACCTGTCACTGCCAGGTCCGATGTGTCAGCCTCCTGCTGCGTCAAAACGAAGATCCGTGCTGGTACTGATGGATCTTCCCCTGGGGAACCTGTGGAAGAAGGAGTGATCCCGCTCCTTCTGCCTCTGCCCTGCGCCATGGCTAGAGCTTCTGGCTGAGCCACTCTGTCTGAGACTGTTTGCTGGGACTGTGTTATCAAAGTTGCGGTGGAACACTCACGTGCTATGTGCCCCTCCTGTCCGCACCTGAAACATGCCGTTGTCCCTACTAAACAGACTCCCTTGTGCGGCCTACCGCACCTTGGACATTTTGAGGTATTCAAACCAGAACTCGAACCCTCACCTATTCCCAGACCAGACTTTATCTGCTTCCAGAACTTATTCTTCTTTGATCGTCTGAGGCCTCTACCTCCCTTCTTCCTTTCTATACCAGCCTCGTGCAGAGGGGAGAGATTCACATCACTTGTCCCTGCAAGTTTGGCACTAGCTTCTCTCTTCTGTGCCATATCTACTATATCATGGAACCTCTTCCTTGCGCTATCTGGAAAAGCCCCTTCGGCAAACTCTGTTGCAAACTGCTCCCAGGATAAGCTTTCTACCCTCGGGTTCACATACTGGTTGAACCATTCCCTTGCCTTTTCACATTTCAATGTGACCCCTGCCATCTGAATGGCTCTACTCTCACTGGCTCCCAACTCATCAGTTATCATCTTGACCGTTCTGAGATACTCAACAGGGTCATTACCAGTCTCAAACTTGGGAATATCTAATCGTAAATAATCTGTCAGCTGCACCATACTTTCTCCAGGTGAACTAAGCTTAGGTGTTTGGATAACTGGGGCTACTGGTTCTACTGGTGGTGGAGGAGGTGCAACTTGCCCTGGGTTAGGGTTTACTGACCTTGGGTAACAAAAGAAGGGTGGAAACATGGTATACTGTGGATATGATGGTGGATATGGCGGATAAAAGGGAGGATAGGGCATAAAGGTAGGATATGGGTGATACCTAGGAAACTCTGCTGTATCTTTCATCGGGTACTCTGCCCCCCACTGGTAAGGTGGATACTGAGGTGGAACAAATCTCGAGGCCTGAGTGCCTCCTTGGGACTCACCCATATCTCCTCCTAATCCGCTCATACCAAAGCCGCCCTCTCTACTCTGGTCATCCTCCTTTCTTTCTCTCATAAGCCCTGACATACCACTCTGGACAACTCCCCTTCTACTCTCCTCAACAGACCTTCTAGGGTCCCTTGATGTACCTTCTCTGCTTACACTATCTGATGTTGCCCTTTGCAGAACGGGGAGGTGAGCATCCATGTCCTCATCCTCCGGCGGAGCTCTAGTCAATCTACCAGATCGACGAGTTCCTCTCATCCTGCCTCTGTAAAGCACAACAGCACACAAAAATATCATCAAATGATCCATGTGAGAACACATGAATCCTCAGCACATATCACACATATGCATAGCACATGTCGCTCATCATGGCATTTCACATCATCATGCAAGACAGGACTCCACATCCTATCCTAGTGGACATGATCTTAACTTATTGTGCTTTCCCTCCTATACAAGACACGACCTCTTTCCGATGTGGGATACCTCTCGTCCTTGAACAAAGATGCTCCACACACCGTACTCTTGAGGCCCTAAGCTCTGATACCAATCTGTAACGACCCGGAAACCGGTACCCCTCAGTAACGGTCCGAACCATCACTGGCACTAGGATCCAGATCGGCTTAAGGCCGCCGGGACCCGTAGTCAGCCAACTATACTCTCTGTGTACCTGATAAATCCCATTCATAATACAAAACAATACTCACAATCCTGTAAAACTCTGTAGGCTTAACCACTGCTACTCAGATATGTCAATCTGAAATGGCCCTCAGGGCCTGTACCAGGGACTACTATCTGCTGTGGTCCAGGGATTAACACAATCTGTAACACATCCCACTGGTATCTCATCGAAGCCATACATTAAGCCTAACTCACACATTTCTCATCAAGAAACGTAAAACAGGATTGTGTATAAGGGATGAATCATACATCACACTATAGCAGTGACACTAGGGAAAGCATAAGTCTATCCAGTATATGACAGTACATATCTATCTATTACATTACAATTACATCATGTCCACTATCCTATTACAACATACATTCATGCATAACTGTCCTCTGTACTCTTGCTGACTTGACTTCTCCTAGCTATCTCAGAACCTGCAAAACTGGGGCAAGGGAGTGGGATGAGCTCTAGAGCCCAGTGAGGAGGAACAATAAAAACAGTTCATTCATTACATGCTCTCATGAAATGCATCACATCACAAACATATCATCTCAAGGATGAACTTGTCACCATAGCCCTCTACATACATAATAGTATGTCCAACTGTGCCAGGGGCGATTAGGCCTCACCTGGACTACTCTGAAGTAACTCATATCATAACATGTCCAACTGTGCCAGGGGCGATTAGGCCTCACCTGGACTGCTCTGAGCTCTGATCTGACAGCCCAGCTGTCTCACTCATAGTACCAGGAGCGACCTGGACTAACCAGGGGCGACCTGGTATGGCTATCTCATGCCACAACATATCTGTGCTCTATCAAGGGCTAAGGATCATCCAACATTCATCCACACAAATATCAGCTTATGCAATGCAGCATAGTCGTGGAATCTAATGCAATACAACCTAATACATAACATGGCATTTTATGATGCATGGATCATGCTAGATTCGTGTCATTTCTGAATGTAAAATAGTACAGTTAGTTCCACTCACCTGTAGCCTCTACTTGGCTAACTCTGGGCTACCTCTAACTCTGAGACCGCTACGACTGCTAAACGCTGCGGTTCCTCGGGTCCAATCCTACAATGGAGGATGTAAATGAGGCACCACACATACTCTATGCCACTGATAAAACAATTCCCCAAAACCCCTCTAGAACACCTCAAAACATGCAGGCAAAACAAGCAAAGGAAGGCTGGACAGGGCACCTTCGGCAGCACCTTCGGCGGCCGAATGTCTCCTCCAGAGACGAAAGTCAGGCATGTTCGGCGGCCTAACTTGGACTTTCGGCGGCCGAACCTGAGTTCATCCAGAACTCAGCTTCAAGCTTCAACCAGCCTCCCAACTCTGTCCATACTCCCCAAAGCATGCATTCAACCTCTCAAACGATGCATATACTCATGTACATGCTTCAAGGGGTCCATAACTAACTTAAAACCCCAACAAAACAACAAACATAACACATACACATACTTACACCATTAACGCATCAAAACTAACCTAAGCATGCAACTCGACATAAACTCCCATACCCTCTTTAAACAGCTGTTAAAACTCATTAAAACAAATATAAAAACTTCCCTTACCTCCTGAAATCAGAAGAGGAACAACCACACTCAGCAAATCCTCCTCCAAAGCTTCCACACCTCAAAACCTCACTTTTCTCTCAAAAACATTCAAACTCACTGAAAACACGACCAACCCTCTGCCTAAGCTGATAAAAGCTTGCAGATGAGTCAAGGGAGACGTGGCCAAACCTCTGGTCATGATCTGGAGGTGAACACCTGGCCAAACCACGGACTGAGGAGTGTGCACAACTAACCGACCACCTCAGCTTCGGCTGCCGAAACTGCATGCAAAACCATGCAACTTTCGGGGGCCGAACATAACCTTCGGGGGCCGAACATTGGGCACTTTCGGCGGCCGAACTTACCATTCGGGGGCCGAACATGACAGAAACTCCTTTGGCTAATTCTCCACAAAACTTAACTCTTTTCTTATTCAAATCCTTAAAAATACTTAAACCCATCAGTCTTAAAAATCGTTTAGAAAACCTTCACTCTACGCTTCTAGACACCTCTGACATCCTTGAATTCCACCGGACGGTAGGAATTCTGATGCCTGATTTAGCCGGGTATTACAGAAAGGGTCGATGAAACGTATGTAGTGAAGAAAATGCTACGTTCAGTGTCCCCTAAGTACCTTCAAATTGCCTCAACCATAGAAGAATTCGGGAACTTGTATGTTAAGACAATTGAAGATGTAACTGGTTCTCTCAAAGCTCATGAGGAAAGGTTGCGGAGCTACGACTCCAGAGGAGACGAATATGTGTTACTCACTAAAGAAGAGTGGAAAGCACGAGTTGAGTCCTTAAGATCTAATGAGAAGAGCCCACAAGATGTGAGCAGAGGCCGGGGACGCGGACGTGGACGTGGACGTGGTAGAGGAAGAGGAGGACGCGGTAGAGGTCGTGGCCCTCCTGGAATAGGACGAGAACAAGATGATGAAGGACAACGCCATCAGAAGTTTGATATTAAAAAGGTCAGGTGTTACAATTGCAATGACTATGACCATTTTCAATCCGATTGTAAAGCTGAAAGGAAGAAACAAAATGAAGCACATTTAGTGGAGCAAGTTGAAGAGGAGTCGACATTGTTGACCCTAGAAACTAGTGAGCTAATCCATATCGACAAAGAGAAGAAAGAAGAGCTGATGCTGAAAGAAGAACAGATGCATGATTTCTATGGAGGAGAAACGAGATGAACCATGTGGTACTATGATACGGGGGCAAGCAACCATATGACAGGTAACAAGCTAGCCTTAACCAATCTCGATGAATCAATCAAAGGGAATGTTAGGTTTGGTGATGGTTTAGTCATCAAGGTAAAAGGCCGAGGCACCTCAGTGTTTCAATGCAAGAATGGAGATCATTTCAAACTAACGAATGTATACTACATTCCTCGATTAAGATCTAATATTATAAGCCTTGGTCAACTCAACGAATCAGGAGCAAAAGTGGCAGTGAAAGCAGGGATTCTGAGAGTATATGATGCAAAGGACAGGTTGATAGCCAAGGTGCAGAGAGCGGAAAATTTCCTTTACATGATGAGAATGACACAAGCAAAATCGGAGTGCCACCTGACAAGGCTGTCTGAAAAGTCTTGCTTATGGCATGGTCGCTACGGACACCTCAACTATCAAGCGTTACGCTAGCTTGCACAAGAAAGCATGGTAGAAGGTTTACCAGAAATAGAAACAGTGAAGCACATTTGTGAACAATGTGTGATAGCATCGCACGAGTTTCCCGAAAGCAGGAGAGTATCAAGCAACCAAACATCTAGAACTCGTGCACGGTGACTTATGTGGGCCGATATCACCTACCACATGCGGCGGAAACAGGTATTTTCTTTTGCTCGTGGATGATTACAGTCGTTATATGTGGATTGAGACGCTCAAAGAAAAGATGAGGTTTTTAGTGTTTTCAAGAAAGTAAAAGCTCATATCAAAGTCCAGTCCGAATGTAAGCTCAAAATGTTTAGAACAGATAGAGGAGGCGAGTTTACATCAAATGAGTTTGGCAAGTTCTGCGAGTTACATGGCATCAAATGCCAACTCACTGCTCCTTACTCCCCACAGCAAAACGGAGTAGTAGAGCGGAAAAACCAAATCGTAGTGGAGATGATAAGGTGCCTCTTGAATAGCTCTGGAGTGCCAGCCACATATTGGGGAGAAGCTGCACGTACTGCAGTATACATATTGAACATATCACCCACAAGAAGTGTCCAAGGCATGACTCCGTATCAAGCGTGGCATGGAAGACTTCCGAGTGTTCATCATATGCATTTTTTTGGTTGCATTGCATATGCCAAGAACACAGCTCCTCACTTGAGAAAATTGGATGATAGAAGCATGAAGCTGATTTTATTGGGATATGAACCAGGGTCCAAAGCATACCGGTTATTGAACCCAAATACTAATTGAATTGTGGTAAGTCGGGATGTTGTGTTTTAGGAAGAAGAGAAGTGGGAATAGCAAGGCCAGACAACATCAAACTCCATAACAAAAGGACCATTTTTCAGTTTTTAATTCAAGTATAAATAAGGCAATACCTCAATGAAATGTAAGTGGGTTAAGTTCAAAAGAATCTGAGCAAATTTCCTGTCCTCTGTACTCAAAATTCTGTAGAAAAACATAGAAATAGCAGAAACTTCAAAAATTACAGCAACATCAGAAATTGCAGGCCCATTGCTTCACTCACATTTTTAGGTGTTCATCATCAGAATCTACATGAAAAAACCCTTCTATGAAATCAGAGATGGCCACCGAGCTTCTGACCATTCGACTCTCTTCTCCTTTTCTTGCTCTCCTTTTCTCTCTCTTCCCTTTTCCCTTAAGTACAGCAAGGTCACTTGCTCTTATCGTACATTCTTTAATTTCTTTTTATATAATATGAAAATCTTTTGTTTGTTTGTCAGGTGGAAGGTCGTCTCTTAAAAAAAATTTAAAAAAAATTATCGTTGGTCTGACATGTGGTAGAACTTGCGTGTAAGACCGGTAGTAGATTGCTAGATTTTAATGAGATGGACTAATTCAACCCTTTTGGCAAACAAATTTCTCCCCGCCCTTTTTGAGAATATCTTTTTTATCTCACCTTTTTGATAAAAAGCCTTTAGTCTCGACTTTTCTTGTATTTGTACTTTACAATTGCATTTATGTTGTGCTCATTAAAAAACCATTTTCCTTAACATAGTGCAGCTTTTGCCAATATACACTGGAGTTAGGTCTTATTGTTATTAGTTTTTTAAGGCTTTTCATTCTGATTTATGATTATGGTTTATAATACTTTAAAAAATGTCGTTCCTGAAGTGTGCCTCTGTCAGTGAACATCGAAAGCTCGAGTTAATTTAATTGGGAAGACTTCATGGAGTTCCCTATAGAAATATGAGTTGAATCTGGCCTCCAATAGGATGAATTTTAGGGAGAATATATTGCTATAGATGGAGCATGAGCTTTGTGATCTTTGGTTTAATTTCCCCGCTAATTAATACATCATTTATGTTTGCTCCTGGTAAACAATTAACATTGTTCTATGTTTGATTTGGCCGAAAACTTATTAACTTGAAGGAATTTGAGAAGATACTATCATTTTACTGATATGAAATATGAACACTAATTTGTTCATTCTTTCTTTTAAATTTGTATTTAAATCTTTTTGTAAGGACAACAGCAATTAGCATCACTGCCATATGAAAGTTAATATAGTAAGTTTCCTTAAAATACCTATATAATGCTGAATAAGAAAGCCCAATTTATATATATATATATATATAAAAGCCCAATAACACCTTTAGATTAATCTGCCAGAAAATATACAGATTTGGGTTCTTCACTTCATACTTAATTCTTCTTATTGTCCAACTGGGAAGCCCAAAAAAAAAATCAATTCTTATGGTCTTGGTGCTTGAGGGAGAACTTTTTTCAAATCATATATAAAATAAAAAAAAGAAAATTAAAGCTCATATTGCTATCAAAAATATTTTCAGATTCAGGGTATTTTAAATTTTTATTCGAACAATCATACTATCAAATTGAATAGTTGGACCGAAGAAAGGTGAAATTGACATGTTTGAATTTTAAAATGTTAGGCCAATTTTATAAAAAAAAAAATTTATTTTAAAAATTGAGTCATGTTCTGAAATATCGAATATATAAAAAAATTAAAAATATATAAAAAATAATTATTAATTAAAATTATTATTAAAAATAAATAAATTTATTATTTTTATTTTTATTTTTAAATAAATATAAATATAGAAAAAATATTTAAATAAATAATAATTGAAGAAGAATTGCATAAAATTATTATAATGTAATTATATATTTTTGAAATTTTTATTACTTATTTTATTAAATTGTGAGTTAAAAAAATTTAGAATTTCAAATGATAATAAAAACACATTGAACATCATACTTGTTTCAAAAAATACATCTGTTGAAAAATATAAAAAAATTGTATAAAAATTATATATTTTAGACTTTATTTGTTTCATAGAATTTTTTTAACATTTGAGCATTAAAAAAATTAATCAACGAATATTTTTTTAAAATATATTTTTTTATTTATATACATTTAATTTTAAAAAATAAAATAATTTTAATTATTAATTATTTTTAAAAATTTATCTGATATTTTATATAAATTTTTCATAATTATTAATTATTTTTTATATATTTTTAAAAAATAATTTTTAATTTTTTTTATATATAACACCTTGCATGCAGGAATCTATTCATGCACAAAAACATTTTTTTTTTTAAAGTTGGCATGTTAATTTAGACTTTAAGTGTTGAACGTGCTAATTTCGACAGTTTTCCTGTTAAATTGGATAGTTCAACACTATGACTGTCAAGCAAAAATTTAAAATAACCTGAATTCAAAAATATTTTTGGACAAGCATGAGTTTCAATTTTTTATTTTATTTTATTTATCATTTGAAAAAAAGCTAGTTTGAGGGAAGCTATAGCCAGTAAACGTGAATTACTTTCAAAAACCCAACAAAAGCACTCAATAGCGACAACATTCTTCTACTCAGAACAGTGGTAGTGTTGGGAAGGACGTATATGCAGAAATGGGACAGCTTAGTATTTGATGCTTTTTAAGGTAGGCTCTTAAACCATTAGAAAGTTGATATTAAATTTGTCTGGGGTAAAGCGGCCTGCTACCATTTAAGATTTGCTTAATCCACAAAGCTAAATATCCATGCTTGTTTATGATTAACTTTCTATTCTCCCCAAATCTTTTTTCATTTGCTGGTTCGCGAACGCAATAAGAACAATTCAGTGGTCTGCTAATTTCTTCAGCATTTTCAACTAGTTATGAGAGAACTACTAGATGTACATGTTGAGAAAGATAACCAACCACAGAATCTACCATCTGACATTGTCATTGCTAAACCAACTAAGGAAACAAGACAGCTGATGAAATTGTATTGGGTGTCTTTTGGAGAGTTATGCTAGAAAAGGAGAAATGAATGACTGAGTAATGATCATCTGAGTTGTATATACTGTATAGTTTGATAGGAATTTTTTTCCTGCTCGCATTAGACCTATTTATGCCTGTTTCCTGAAACTCATGTAGTGTTCATATTTTTATCAGATTTGCAGAAGGTACAAGCATTATTTTCAGCAAATGCAAACGGTGGTGGCATCCTTTGAATGTGTTGCTGGTCTTGGCAATGTCGCTCCATATGAGAACTAGACCTTGAAAACCATGTCTAAACATTTTAGGTTGTGATATTCAGCTGCTTGTGGATCGTTTCACATCCGAAGTAGGCAAAATACGCAAAATAAAAATTATATATAATAGTTAGAACGAAATTATCAAATAATTTAGATTAATCATTTTGAACAGTGTGAAAAATAAGTCTAAAAATTATTTGAGTCAGTTTAGACCTGGCTGTTTCATAGAGTCCTTGAAGAATGCAATAACTGACCAGCTTGAATTCACGAGTAAGGATCGACTGAGCCATGGAAAAGAAGAGGCTACGAGGTTTGGTAACATTGATAGAGGCCGTTTTGTCGAAGGTTCAGTTCAGAACTTTGGATTCATTGAGCAACAACCTGTTTGGCGACCTCAGAGGGGGCTTTCTGAACGCACTGTCCCTAGGGCATGGTTGTTTGAACACTTCCTGCATCCGTAAGTGACTAGAATGATAAGAATATCGACTCGCTTTGCGTTTTGAAATAGAACTCTAGAGTTTATGTTTCCTTGTTTATTCTCCGCCCTCCCCACTTTTTCTCCACATTTCTCTTATGTTAAAGGAGTATATACTTACCAATGATTCTACTAAAATAATAAGAATATCTTTCTTTTGCAGTTATCCTACAGATATAGACAAGCAAATATTGGCCAAGCAAACTGGTGTATCACGGAGCCAGGTATCCATTCTCATTACTATTGTGATTCCTACTATCTATTTTCGGACCAACAAAAGATTTTGGAATATTCAAACTTGTGTGTTCATAACGAATTCAAGTGATCATAGATTGACAATACCTACATGTGAACTAGGTTTCTAATTGGTTCATCAATGCAAAAGTAAGGCTCTGGAAACCACTGTTGGAAGAAATACACATGCTCGAAACACGGCAAACACAAAGGAAAAACAAGATGCTAACAAATCAAGTCATCAGCTACCTCTTTCAAACTCCATTGCATCAGACAACCCATCAACCTCCATCCAAAGGTTTCAAGACATACTCTCATACTGCACTAGAAATTATCTTCCTGATTTACCTTTGGGGAACGAGGAACAGTTGAATTCGTCTTACAACAGTATGCTGAGCCATCCACCTTTAGGAGTTTGTATAAGCGCAGCCGGTGGAAGCAGTAGTGTTTCCTTAACACTAGCTCTTCACCAGAACAATGCGATAGGTTTGTCCGAGCCATTTTCCATGAATGCAACTCAACGTTTTGGCCTTCGTGTGGAGTCGAGTGAGGGATTTGACATGGGAAGTTTTGAAGCACAAAATCGGCACTTCGGAAGGGATGTTATTGTTAAGATTTGATTAAGATTATGTTATTGGAGCCTGTTTTTGTAGTTACCGTCAGTTCCTTTGTAGTTACTATTAGTTCCTAGTTTTATGTTATTGTTAGAAGTAAATAATTAAATATTTATCATTTGCAAAATTTTAGGGCCATTATCTTTATTAATTTGTTATTTGTTATGTATTGCCTATAAAAGGCTTCATTTTCCTTATTCATTTATGTAGTAAAAAGAAACTCCTTCTTTCATATTTTCCTTATTCATTTATGTAGTAAAAAGAAACTCCTTCTTTCATATTTTGTCTATTTTATACCTTGATCAACCAACATATTTTTGATATCAGAGCCTAGTTCATGTAAACCTTACAAATGGCAGTAAACGACACTGCAACTTCAGCCCAACCCTTAATTCCTCTCTTCAGGGGTGAGAGCTACCAATTTTGGAGCATAAAAATGCACGCTCTATTTATGTCACAAGAATTGTGGGAGCTAGTTGAAAATGGGTATGATGATTCAGATGAGGAGTAAAAGCTTTGTGAGAATAAAAGGAAAGATGCAAGGACTTTGTTCTTCCTTCAGCAAACCGTCTCTGATGATATTTTCTCTCGAATTTCAGTAGCAACTGTAACGACCCAAAATCAGACCGCTACTGGTGCTAGAATCTAGATCGACTTAAGGTCGCCGGGACCCGTAGCAAGCCTAGCATACATCCTGTCATATCTGATAAATCCCGTACATGATTATACATTTACATAAAAACTTAAACTTTTTCATATACCAAGCTTGACCTGTGCATGCACTATAACTGAAAACATACAAACCCCATACTAGAGCCCTCATCAAATGCTCTAGTTGGGTCAACATTACATTAATCAAGCTTGGTTTACATTTCTCAACACATTAATAAAAACATTTCATAATGATCATGAACAAAAGGGATTAGCCATAACTCTAGGGTCAAGCACAATACTAATCCTCAATACAAATCTATACAATATCTTACATTACATTACGTTACATTATCTTTCATGTCCACAACTAAACTATTATATACTTAAAACTTTTACTCTTACTAACTTCCTGGTCTATCCCGAACCTGCAAACCTGGGGGTTAAGGGAAAGGGGTGAACTACTAGAACCCAGTGAGTAGAATAGTAAAACAATATATTAAAATCTATACTTTTATGAAATGCATCACATCACAAACAAATCACATCAAGGATGGACTTGTCACCAATAGCCCTCTACATATCCAATTGTGCCAGGGGCGTAGAATGGGCCTCGCTGGTCTTTCTCTTAACATAACATAACATAATATTCCAATGTGCCAGGGGTGTAGAATGGGCCTCACTGGACTTTCGTACCGTATCATCGTCATCATATCATATCGAGGACTAATGGGTCATCCAACATCCATCCACATCAATATCATAGTATGCAATGCAACATATTCGTGAATTCTAATGCAAACAACCCAGCATATATCATGGTATTCGTGATGCATGGACATGCTCGAAATTTATTTGCTTTGAAACATAAAGATCCATTCTACTCACCTCAGGCTGACTCTGAACAGACTCTGAAGCAGCTATCTCACTGCTGGAGTCCTCGGTTACTCGGGTCCGAACCTACACAGGTGGACTCAAATGAGGGACCAAACAAACTCTAACATGACTCTAAACATCTCCCCAAAAACCCCCTAAAACATCATAAAACAATCATAGAAAACATGCAAAGGAAGGCTGAACAGGGCACTTTCGGCGATAGGTTCGACGGTCGAAAGTCCCTCTAGAGTCGAAAGTCAGGCACTTTCGGGGGCAGGGTTCGGCGGCCGAAAGCCTGTTCAGAATCGAAAGTCACCAACCTTCGGTGGTAGGTTCGGCGGCCGAAACTCCACTCCAGAGCCGAAAGTCCAAACTTTCGGGGGCAAGTTTAGGCGGCCAAACCACCTCCACAGGCAGGTTCGGTGGCCGAACATGGTTTCGGCAGCCAAACCTGAGCTCTTCCAGAATGGCAGAACTCAAGCCTCTCACACACATTTAGCCAACCAAACCTCACAACTTAAACCAACTCATGCAAAAACATGCATAAACATATTCTTAAGCATTTAGGGGCTTAAAACTAGCCTATACCCCAACCACATCAACATTTAGCATACATTTAATCATGCATTTAACCTTAAACTACCATAAACCCCATCATTTTACAACTAGCCTAATCATGCATCTTTACCCCATAACCCTTCATAACACTTTGCTTAAAACATCAAAGACGGTGAGGATCGACGCTTACCTCTTGAAGATTGAGAGAAGGCGTGACCCAACTTGGAGATTTGGGGAAAACGAGTTCCGAAGGTCTCCAAGCTTCACAACTTCGATTTTGAGCTTAAAAACTTCAAAACAAGATGAAAGCTTGTTAAAAGCTTAAAAGATTTTGAAGGAAAATATCAAAACTAACCATGGAAGGGTATGGACTCACCTTTGCCCGAAAATGGAGAAGAAAACTCGTCCATTTTCGGACATGGGGCCTTTTATAGGTGGCTGGCCAGACCACCTTCGGGGGCCAAAGGTGCTCCCTAAACTTCACCATATTCGGCGGCCGAACATGAGGTTCGGCGACCGAACCTGGCTTTCCTTCCTTGATGCTTTTCTTTCAAAAATTCAATTTATTTCTTACTTAAAACCTTAAAACACATGAAAACATTTTAGAAAAAACATATTTTACCCTTCTAGAGAGTTTCGGCATTTGAGATTCTGCCGGAAAGTAGAAATTCCGATGTCGGGGTCTAGCCGAGTATTACAGCAACTATCTCTAAGGAAGCATGGCAGATTCTCAAAACAGAATTTAAAGGCACCTCAAAAGTAATTAGCGTAAAACTTCAGTCTCTTTGTAAAACATTTGAAATGCTTCAAATGGGTACCTCTGAATCTGTTCAAGCGTATTTATCAAGGGCTTCCGCAATAGTCTCCCAAATAAGGGCATATGGTGAGAAAATTACTGATGAGACTGTGATTTTAAAATTATTGAAAGTCTAACTCTTAAATTTGATCATGTGGTTGCTGCAATTGAGGAGTCTAAAGATTTATCTACTTATTCTTTTGATGACTTAAGGGTTCTTTATAAGCACATGAAGACAGGTTAAATAAATCATCAACAAGGATTGAAGAAAAAGCATTTCAAGTGAAAGGAGAGTCCTCTCTCAATAAATCATATTATAAAGATTCAATTAGATGTAGTTTGCGTGGTGGTTATCGTGGCCGAGGCCATGGCAGTAGTCGGGGCAGAGGAGGACGTTCTAGTGAACAACGACAGTCAAGAAATCACTCAATCAAATGTTATTATTGTCAAAAATTCGGTCACAAAGAAGCTGAATGTTGGACTAAGCAAAAGAATGAAGGCAAGCATGCAAATGTTGCTGAAGAAGAAGAGAGTATGCTGTTCATGGCTCATTCTTCTGATAAAAATGTTGCTAATGTTGTTTAGTACTTGGATAGTGGGTGTTCAAATTATATTTCAGGTTCAAAGCAACTGGTTAGAGAGCTTGATGAGAAAGATAGATCAATAGTTCGATTGGGTGATGATAAGATAATTCAAATGGAAGGGAAAGGTACAATTGCCATCAATACAAGCTACAATAGCACTAAACTCTTAAATGATGTACAATTTGTTCCTGGTTTAGCTTATAATTTGTTAAGTATTGGGCAATCGATGCCTAATGGATATAGAATCTTGTTAATGATAACTCATGTAGAGTTGAAGATAGGAAAACTGGACATACTATTTTTAATGTTCAAATAGCTCAAAACAAAATGTTTCCATTAGATGCTTCTAATACTACTCTTATTATTAGTAAAATTGGTGAATCTAAGCTGTGGCATTTGCGTTATGGGCATTTACATAAAAATGGGTTGAAATTTTTTGAGTCAAAAAAATATGGTTAATGGGTTACCCAAGATTGAATCTTTTGAGTTTTGTAAAGGATGTATTTTAGGCAAGCAGAGTAAGAAATCATTTCCCGTAGGAAAATCGCAAAGGGCTGATAGTTGTCTTGAATTGATACGTGCAGATTTATGTGGACCAATGCAAACTGAATCATTTGGTGGTAATCAATATTTTTTATTGCTGATTGATGACTATAGCTATATGAATTGGGTCTATTTCTTAAAATACAAATCTGAAGCTCTTGTCACTTTCAAGAAATTTAAGAGCTTGGTAGAAAATCAGATGGGCAGCCGCATTAAATGTCTCTGAATTGACAGAGGTGGTGAATTTAACTCTATTGAATTTAATATTTTTTGCGAAGAATGTGGCATTCATAGAGAGCTCACAACACCATACACACCGGAGCAAAATGGCATTATTGAGCATAAGAATCGAATTGTTGTGGAGATGGCTAGAAGCTTGCTCAAAGCCATGGGTCTTTCAAATTCTTTTTGGGCTGAAACAGTTGCAACAACAGTGTATCTTTTGAATATTTCTATAATACCCGGCTAGACCCCAGCATCAGAATTCCTATCTTCCGGCAGAATCTCCGTTGGAATTCAGAATTCTCAGATGTCGGAGCCTTCTAGAAGGGTAAAATAAAGGTTTTCTAAAATGTTTTTATGTTTTCATGGTTTTAATGAAGAAAGAAATTGAGTTTTGAAAAGAAAAGAGCTTGAGGGAAAAACCCAGGTTCGGCCGCCGAACCTCATGTTCGGCCGCCGAACATCATGCGGATGCGGATGCACTTTTGGCCCCCGAAAGTGGTCTGGCTAGCCACCTATAAAGGGCCCCCTGTCTGAAAATGGGCGAGTTTTCTCTCTCCATTTCCAGGCAAGGTGAGTCTCCGCTACCCCTTGTCGATCTTGTGCTTTTCCTTCAAGTCTCTCATGATTTTTATGAGTTTCTATCTTGTTTTTGAAGATTTTTGAGCTAAGATTAAAGTTTTGAAGCTTGGAGACCCCCGGAGCTCGTTCCTCCATATCTCCAAGTTTGGGATCGCATCTCCTATCGATCTTCAAGAGGTAGGTGTAGATCCTCCTTTCTTTTAAGTTTTAAGTGAGTTTTAAGTGAGTTTTAAGGGGTTTTGATGCATGTTTAGGTTAGTTGTAAAATGTTAGGGTTTATGTTAGTTTAATGATAAATGTGATGATTAATGTGTTGTTTGTTGGGGTATAGGCTAGTTTTATGCCCCTATATGCTTGAGGATGTGTTTATGCATGCTTTTGAGTGTTGAGTATGAGTTTGGAGGGTTTTGGGAGGCTAGATATGAGAGGCAGAATCGGGTTTTGCCATTCTGGAGAACCCAGGTTCGGCCGCCGAAGCCATGTTTGGCCGCCGAACCTGCCTGTGGAGGCAGCTTTAGACCGCCTAAACTCGCCCTCGAAAGTTGGACTTTCGGCTCTGGAGGGGAGTTTCAGCCGCTGAACCTGCCCCCGAAGGTTAGTGACTTTCGGATCTGGAGGGAGTTTCGACCGCCGAACCTGCCCCCGAAAGTACCTGACTTTCGGATCTTGAGGGACCTTCGGCCACCGAACCTGCTACGGGATTTTATTAGATGTACAGGATGTATGTTAGGCTTGCTACGGGTTCCGGCGACCTTAAGTCGATCTGAATCCTAGTGCCGGTAGCGGTCCGGTTTTTGGGTCGTTACAATTTCTCCAACTAGAGCTATCATAAATCAGACACCATATGAAGCTTGGAGAGGTAGAAAACCACATGTAAGGCACTTGAAAATTTTTTATTGTATAGTCTGCTTTAATTAATTCTCAATCTCACCAAAAACTTGATGAAGAGTCTGAAAAATCCATTTTTGTTGGTTATATCCTCAATCTAAAGCATATAGGCTATATAGTCCTTTAAGTGGCAAAATTATTGTTAGTAGAAATGTAGTTTTTAATGAAGATGCAGAATGAGATTGGAGAAATACTGAAAAGTTAGACTAAGCTCCAGCTTTAGAAAATGATGTTGCTGATTTTCACCTCCAGATTCAGCAAGTAACAGCTTCTCAAGTCCAAACAGCTCAAGCTCTTCTAGTCTAATCATCTCAAGTTCAAGTTCCTCCTCATCAACTGAAACTCCTCCAAGGAAATCTCGATCCTTGAGAGAAATTTATGCAACTTGTTCTTTTGCTTTGTCTGTTTTAGATCCAATCTTTTATGAGGAGGCAACAACCAGGAGAAATGGAAAAATATAATGAATGAAGAAATGACTGCAATCCAAAAAAATCAAACCTGGGAATTGGTGAATTTGCCTAAAGGAAAGAATGTTATTGGGCTCAAATGGGTGTTTAGAACTAAGTACTATGCTGATGGAAGTGTGAAAAGAGCATAAAGCACGACTTACAGCAAAGGGGTATGCCCAACAATGAGGTATCGACTTTGAAAAAACTTTCTCACCAGTTGCTTGCCTTGAAACTATAAGATTATTGCTTGCTTTAACTGCTCAATTATCACTTCCTGTTTTTCAATTTGATTTGAAGTCTACCTTCTTAAATGGAGATTTAGAGGAAGAAGTTTATGTCTTTCAACCTGAAGGTTATGTTGTAAAAGGTCAAGAGGATAAAGTGTTTAGATTAAAAAAACTCTTTATAGGCTTAAGCAAGCACTGCAAGCCTGGTACAATAAGATTGATGGCTATTTTTGTGAAAATAATTTTGTTAGAAGTGAAAATGAGCCCACTTTGTATTTGAGAAGAGAAGGCAAAATTGATTGTCTTGTTTTTTGTGTTTACATTGATGACATTATCTATTTTGTGTCCGATGTTTTATTGCTGATTTTAAGTCTTCTATGATGAGAAAATTCGAAATGATAGATTTGAGATTATTGCAATATTTTCTTGGGCTTGAGGTGAAACAAAGTGCAGATAGAATTTTTGTTGGGCAACAAAAGTATGCAACTGATTTATTCAAAAAATTTAGCATGGTGAATTGCAAGGTAGCTTCAACTCCAATGAATTTGAATGACAAACTACAAGTTGAAGATGGGACAGAGAAGGCTGATGCAACTTATTTTTGGAGGCTGATTGGTGAATTGAATTATCTATCTCGCACACAACCTGACATAGCAATTTCTATCAGTGTTTTGTCTAGGTTTATGCACAATCGTTCGAAGCATTATCTTGGAACAACTAAAAGGGTGCGATATGTTGCTGGAACTGTTGAATTTGGAATTTAGTATACTGTAGTATCATATTTCAAATTATTTGGTTACACTGACAGTGATTGGGCAGGTTCATTGGATGATAGAAGAAGTACATCTGGTTATTTATTCAGCCTTGGTTCAGGTGTCATCACATAGACTTCAAAGAAATAAGAAATCATTGTTTTATCATCTTCAGAGGCATAATATATTGCTGCAACTTCAGCAGCATGCTAAGCAGTGTGGCTTAGGTGAATTTTGGTTGATTTGGGTCAAGAGCAAGTTGCAGCAACAAAAATCTATTGTGACAATAAAGGTGCAATAGTAATGACAAAGAATCCAGCATTCCACAGTAGAACAAAGCACATTGAAACTCGGCACCATTTCATTCGAAGGCTAGTAGCAAATGAAAAAATAGAGTTGGAGTTTTGAGGTACAAATGATCAAATTACTGACTTATTTACTAAGTCATTATGTGAGCTCAAACTTGTTAATTTTTTACAGCAATTGGGCATGTGTGACTTTGAATCAAGGGGGCATGTTAAGATTTGATTCAAAATTATGTTAGTGGAGCCTATTTTTGTGGTTACTATTAGCTCCTAGTTTTATGTTATTGTTAGTAGTGAATAATTAAATCTTTATCATTTACATATTTTTAGGGTCATTATTTTTATTAATTTGTTACACATTGCCTATAAAAGGCTCTATTTCCTTATTCATTTATGCAATAAAAAGAGGCCAACTTTTGCATGATTGTATTGGTTAAAGATGTTTGATATGAAGAGCTATCTTAGCATCAGTATTAACAGTAACAATTTTCTTTTGGATTTGGCTTTATCAACCATCAGAGCTCAAGCTCATATGATGTTGTCAAATGCTTACTCTCATTGTAATACCTGGCTAGATTCCGGCATCGGAATCCCTACCTTCCGGCGGAATCTCCGTTGGAATCTGGAATTTTGACGATGCTAGAGTCTTCTAGAGGGGTAAAATGTGTTTCTAAAATGTTTTCACACGATTTTATGGTTTTTAATGGAAAAGAAATGAGTTTTTAAAAGATTAGACCAAGGAGGCATTTGCCAGGTTCGGCCGCCGAAAGTGAAGTTCGGCCGCCGAAAGTGAAGTCCGGCCGCCGAACATGGGAAGGTTTCGAGAGCGCTTTTGGCCTCCGAAAGCTTTGTTTGAGCGAACCAAGGTTCGGCCACCGAACCTCAAGTTCGGCCGCCGAACATGCATGAGTTTAGGGGGCACATTAGTCTGCCAAAGGTGGTTGACCAGGCCACCTATAAAGAGCCCTCAGATTGGAAATGGGTGAGTTTTCTCCCCATTCTTGAGCTCAGGTGAGTTTTTGTCCTCCTTTGGTCGTTTTCATGCTTTCTCTACCCATCCCTCAAGTTTTCATGAGTTCTACCCTTGCTTTGAAGTTTTGAAGCTTAAATAGAAGTTTTGGAGCTTTGAGGCTTTTGGAGCTTGGATCCTCCACACCTCTGAGTTAGGGATTGCACCAACCCTCGATCTTCGAGAGGTAAGTGTAGATCCTTGCTTCCCTTTGTGTTTAATGAAGTTTTAAGAGGTTTTAATGGTTGAGTATGGGTAGATATGCATGTTAAGGTTTTTGTGGGTTTTGTGCCCAATGTATGTTTATGTGCTGATTGTTGGGGGTTTGGACTAGCATTTATGCCCTATATACATGTGGGAGAGTGTATGCATGATTGGGAGAGGGCAAGTGAGATTATGGCTTGCTTTAATGGTTTTGACGTATGTGGGTCATAAGCTATTTATGTGTGCTTTTTGATGTTGTTCTAGGAGTTTAATCTAGTTGTTAAGCTCCTTTATGCATTGTTAAGGGTTTATGCATGTTTTGGAGAAGTTGGATGCATGTTTTGGATTGTTGGAAGCTTTGAGAGGCTTGTTTGTGCATGAGGCTGAGTTCTAGATGAACTCAGGTTCGACCGCCGAAGGAGGTTTCGGCCGCCGAACCTGCCTGTGGTGGCTTGTTTTGGCTGCCGAACCCTGCCCCCGAAGTTGGAATTTCGGCTCTGGAGGGGAGATTCGACCGCCGAAGGTGCCGCCGAACATGCATGAGGTTCGTCTCTGGAGAGGACTTTCGGCCGCCGAAGGTGCCGCCGAAAGTGGCTGAGTTTCGGCTCTGGAGGGACTTTCGGCCGCCGAACCTGCCGCCGAAAGTGCCCTGTCCAGCCTTTTCTTGGGTATTTTTATGCATGCTTTGGTGATATTTTAGGGGGTTTTGGGGGAGTTGTTTATGAGTTGTTTAGAGTGTGTTTGGTCCCTCATTTGAGTCCACCTGTGTAGGATCGGACCCGAGGAACCGAGGTGTTCAGCAGTGAGTTAGCTGCTTCAGAGTTAGCCCAAAGCTAGCCAGAGGTGAGTGGAACTGAACTATGTTTTTAAATAAATCGAATGTTTTAAGCATGTTCATGCTTCACGAATACCATGTTATGTAATAGGGTGTTTGCATTAGAATTCACGATTTTGATGCATTGCATAATACGATGATGACGATGTGGATGGATATTGGATAATCCTCTAGCCCTCAGTATGATATGATATGACGTGTTATGAAATAATATGATATGATATGTATGATATGATATGAGATGGAAGACCAGGTGTGGCCGTATCGCCCCTGGCACAGAGTAAGAGAAGACCAGGTGTGGCCGTATCGCCCCTGACACAGAGTATTGCTGAACTTGTTATGATATGAGATTCCTATGTAGAGGGCTATTGGTGACAAATTCATCCTTGATGTGATTTGTATGTGATGTGATGTATTCCATGATAGCATACGTTTTAATGAACTGCTTTTCCTTTATGGTTTCTGCTCACTGGGCTTTTCAGCTCACCCCTCTCCCCTCACCCCAGGTTTGCAGGGACAGAGATAGTTCAGGAGGTCAGCAGGTTATGGTTATGGTCATGATTATGTAATAGGATAGTAGTGGACATGATGTATTCGTAAAGTCATGTAATGATGTAAAAGTATGTAATGAAATGTAAGGATATGAAATGACATGTCTTGGTTAGAGTTGTGCTTTGCCCTAGTCATGTATGGTTAATCCCTTTTGACACATGATCTTTCTCAAATGTTTTAAGGATGTTTTATGCAAACCAAACTTAATGTATGATATGTTGCCCCATTGGAGCATTTGATGAGGGCTCCAGTGTGGGGTTTTATGTTTATGAGTTTGTGCATGCACCGGTTAAGTTTGGTAAAGGAAAGAAAAAAAAAAAGTTTAAAGTTTCATGTTTATGTTTGATCATGTATGGGATTTAATAGGTATACAGGGTGTATGTTAGGCTTGCTACGGGTCCTGGCGACCTTAAGTCGATCTGGATCCTAGCGCCGGTAGCGGTCCGATTTCCGGGTCGTTACACTCATGGTGTAACAAGGTATGTTCATTGAATTAGAGTGTATATGATCTCTTAATCATGTGCCTTCTAAGAGAGAAAAGGATACTGGTGTAACATTCTTCTGTAAATCTATAATTAAATGGTAAGAAATTATACCTTCAGATTAAAATCATAAGTGATGCATTCAACTGTGAATGAAAACCCACACTTTACAATCTTGCAGCACCATCACTAGTCACAATGATTAAGCTGGTATTTTCTTTTCTTTGCTTTTCTTTTCTTTTCTTTTTCTTTTTCTTTTTCAGGTTCCCTCTCTATATCACAGTTGATGTTACTAGAGGCTTAAACTCCAATCTTCAGTGAGCAACGTAATAGAAACAAAATAAAATAAAGAAAAAGAAAGAAAAACATAGAAGAAGAAAACACAAAGAGATTTACGAGTTCGGATCGATCTTTTTGGATCGTCCTGTGTCTCGGAAGAAGGAATCATTTATTTACAATGAGTTACAGAGAAAAGAACAACCACAGGAGTAAAAGCTCTATTACAGATCAACAAATAGCGAAAAAAAAACCTTAGCACTTTTTCGCTTTGCACTCTCTTTTTTACTCAACACAAAAAAAAAAACAGAGGAACGTCTATTCCGTAAATAGCAGACTTGACGATCTTAGTAGTCAAAAGACCAAAATACCCTCCATTTATTTAATGAAGCTGGGTAAACAAAACATTATCATACCTCTTAAAACTCTCTCTCTTGTTAGACGCTCTAAGCTCTTTAAAAGAATCCATGCATTCTAAGCTTCCGGGCACTCCAGCCTTCTTTCACCAGGCTTGCCTCACTCAACCTTGCTTCCATCAAGTAGGTTGGCCCTTTCTTCTAGTAGGTCAGTCCTTCAATAAATCACCCCGTCAACAGGTCGTCACACCTCGTCACCTCATCTGATCATCTACCAAATCGTCTAATCCCTCTCTCTTTTGTCCAGAAGTTTCGAGCACTTTTAAAGAATGTGAGCATCAGTCCTTCAATTCTCCACCTTGCTCGAATTTCTTTTACACATGTGAATCCTCATGCCTTCTTCAACTTGACACTCTTCATTCTTTGGTCAGCCTCAACAAGCTCAGTGTGCTTTTGAACTTGTTGACAGGTAAAGTCTTGGCAGGTTTTCTTCTGTATGGATTTTCAAAACCTTGACGATGCCTTGAGAATCAAAAGACACCTCCACTATCTCTTGTTTGAATCCGAGCTCCTCCATCAAACCATTTAACCAGATTCCCTCTTTAATGGCTTCTATCAATGCCATATACTTAGCCTTTGTAGTCCAAAGAGCTACGACATGCTACAGACCGGACTTTTAGCTTACAATATTTCCACCAATAGTGAATACATACCCTGACACCGACCTCCTTTTGTCCAAATCAGCTGCATAATCAGACTCACAAAAACCTTTGACTTTCAAACTTCATTCCCTGACATAATTGAGTTTTAGCTTCTGTGTTCGTCTAATGTACATGAGTACCCATTTCACAGTATTCCAGTGATCTCTTTCTGGTTTGCTCATAAACCTGTTGATGACTCCAACTAGACAAGCCGAATCAGGCTTTGTTCCAATCACCCCAAAATATCTTGGGTTACCACCTCTTTGAGTGACATTTCAGGAAGTCTTTAGAAAAAAAAACCATATAGACTCTTCGTGGAGAAATAGAACACTACACGAATTTGCCCCGTGTTATGGAGTGATCTTCACCTTGGGCACGCTTCACCCTATCTTCCTTTCTATTTCTACTTGTCAGGGCTTCCAGGCTTCAGCAACCCTGTGCGAGTCTCCAGGCTTCTGGGCTACTCTCGCCCTCCAGCATCCAGGCTTCCGAGCTCTTCAAGCCTTAGCGAGTCTTTGAGCCTCCGGACTTTCCTTCCTGCCTTGCAAGCTTTCGAGCATCCGAGCACTCCTTCCTTCCTTGCAAGCTTCAAAGCTTTTGGGTATTCTGAGCTTCTAGACAACTGACCTGCCTTGACGAGCATCTGAGCTCCACTAGCCCTGCAAGCATCTCGGACACTTCAACCCTTCTAAGCTCCTAGGCGCTCTCTAGCCCTCCAATAGCTCATCCCCCCAATAGCTCTCTCCTACTCCACAACTCATCTTACTTGGCTTGGCAAGTCATCCTAGCCAGTCCAACTTCAGCAACCTTGTCTGCTCCGCAACTCATCCTAATTGGCTTGGCAGGTCGTCCCAGCCAGCCCGACCTCAGCAAACCAGCTCGTCCGCTAGACACCAAAACCCTTGCCCCCTACAAATTTGGCCATGAATTTTTTATTTGACTTTGATTCTTTAATATCGATCTTTTTCTGCAGATGTGAAGGCAAAAGTCACAGTCTTAGCCTCATTATATCTTGAAAAGGGTTTGATTTCTCTTCTACCTCTATCCTTTCTAAGCATATTGATGGGTATCGAAACCACCAAAAATAAATTTCTACTTTAAAATAAAACTTGTGATAATGGTAAGTAGGGTCGATTCCACAGAGACTAGTAAATAAATTAATTATATTGAATAAACAAAAATAAAATAAAATGGAGGGAGGTTTTGAATGTACACAAATAAATAAAATCAATTCAAAAAAAGAAGCAATTAAATTGAAGAAAAAGAATCAAGATAAGAAACATTTAGTTAAAGGAATAATTCTAGTTTCAGTTTTTATTGGTTGATCATAGATATAAAATAATCTCAATTTAATTATTAATAAACCAGTTATAGATATTGAAAAATGCTTCAGGTATCCAATCATTTCTTAGATTTTAAACTAGTTAAGAGACGCTCCTTAACTAGCTCTAACTCTTGGACAACCGTAAGAGACGCTCCTAGGATTTAATCCAATCATTACATTAAGAATTAAAAGGACCTGATTCTAACTAACAAATGCGAGACGCTTGGTTCATTTAAGTTAGATTATACTATTCCTTAGGAAGGTTTTACACAACCTAATTCACTACTTATTTCAGTTTAATTAAACAATTACGGATTTAATTAACCTGAATAGCAATATATCATTCTATCAATTGAGCAATGACACCTTAATATAACAATCAACAGAATAATAGTAAGCAATAAATACAGGAATAATATAAATACCAAGAACAATTGAGGAAACAATAAAATCACATAAATCTCACAACCAATTGAACTGAAATTTAATTATCCTTTAACTGAAAAGAAAAAACTTAGCCACACATGTTCATGGCTAAGAATGGGAGATGAAAGATGACATAAGATGTCAGATACATCAGAATGTCCTCTTTTTATAGTGCTGAGAGTCCTAATTTAACCTAAATAAAAGTAGCTAAAATCAAATTCGAGTACATCTTAGCAGATGAGAGTTATCTGTTTGTTTCTCAGATTCAAAGCTAGACTCTATTTGTCAAGTATGTTATTTTCATAACGTAGTCTATAACAAAGCTCGTCTAAAAATGAGAGTTCAAGTATGAATTTGTTCATTATCTTTCTATGAATTTGGTTGTGATCACGTTTGATCTCAGAATGTAGAGTCCAAATTGGATATTTCTCTTGTTATTCTCCAATTCTACCAAGAAAATAAAATTTAAACGAATCAACCTGTTTTAAATGAAATCAAACTCAATATCTAAGTATTTTAGAATATTAAAACTATATAATTGTGCATATTATCAATTCTCCCACATTTAAATCAGACTTGTCCTCAAGTATGTACTCATTAATCAGAAAAGACTCACAAAAGCTACCCATAATCAATACCTCACAAATTTAACTTAACTTACTTCAAGCAATTAGCATGTCACAGCAAAATCTCATCAATGTATATAAATCATAAAAGAAATTGTAATACCCGGCTAGAGTCCGGCGTCGGAAGTCCTGTAGTCCGGTGGCATTTCTGATGTCGTAAGCCTCTGGAAGGGTACGGTTTATGTTTTCCTATGTTTTGAACGTGTTTTCATGTTTTAAAGTGTTAAAGAAGTAACCAAGGCAGAAAAGCCAAGGTTCGGCCGCCGAAGGTGACTTTCGGCCGCCGAACGTGCATGGTATTCGGGTTCTCATTCGGCCGCCGTAGTTGGTCTGGCCAGCCAACTATAAAAGGCCCTAGGTCGGTCAAATGGATAAGATTTTCTTTCCATTTGCACGAGCTGAGGTGAGACTTGATTGTCCTTGGGTGATTTATGTGTTTTCTCAAATCTTTCATGGTTTTGATGGATTTTCATGTGGTTTTGAAGTTTTTGAGCAAAAGAGCAAGTTTGGAAGCTTGGAGAGTTTGAGAGAGGATTTCTCCATATCTCCACGTAGGGATCATTCAATCTCTTGTTTGGAAGAGGTAAGTGAAGATCATGACCTTCCTTTCTTGATTTTTGAAGGTTTTATGGCAGTTTCATGGGTAGTATGCATGAGTAGGGTAAGAGGAGGTTTTTGGTGATCATTGGTGTATATGCATGCATAAGTGTTATTTGGTATGTTTGTTGCAGGTGTTAGGAGAGGTTTAGACCTCTTTATGCATGTTATATGGTATATGCTAGTTGGGAGTAGTTGCTATGCATGTTGGATAGGTTTTGGGTGAAGTTTGCATGAAACAGAGCAGGTTTCTGCCCAACGGGCAAAACTAGGTTCGGCCGCCGAACCCCTTGTGGAGGCAGTTTCGGCTGCCAAAGCTTGCCCCCGAACATTGGGACTTTCATCTCTGGAGGCAAGGTTCGGCCGCCGAAAGTGCTGCCGAAGGTTGAGTTTCGTCTCTGGACGAGACTTTCGGCTGCCGAAGGTGCCGCCGAACATGCATGAGTTTCGTCTCTGGAGGGGAGTTTCGGCCGCCGAACCTGCCGTCGAAAGTGCCCTGTCCAGCTTTCTTTTGCATGTTTTATGTGATTGTTCTAGGATGTTTTAGAGGGTTTTTGGGGAGTTTCTTAGAGATGTTCTTGAGTTAGTTTGGTTCCTCATTTCAGTCCACCTGTGTAGGAACGGACCAGAGGAACCAAGGAGTTCAGCAGTGAGCACTGCTTCAGAACCTGCAGAGTCAGTACAGAGTCAGCCAGAGGTGAGTGGAACTGAACTAAAGCTTTGAATATGAGCACTCAAACATTTTTAGTATGTTTCATGCATCATTTATGCCATGTTTATAGTATTGCATTAGTGAGCACGAAGATGTTGCATTAATCAGTGTATGTACAGATCGAGCGTAGCTTGGATTCATTAGCCCCCTAAATGAAGACCTGAGGAGCCCTGAAAGGGCCGGGCACACAGTACCATAGGGTGCTGAATGAAGACCTGAGGAGCTCCTTCGCGGGCCGGGCAATGTGGGGGAATTTTGAATTAGTCCGTCTGAGATTATGTGATTTACTTGTGTTGTGATGCATTCCATGAGATCATGTTTTATAACATATTTTATATGTACTACTCACTGGGCTAGTATAGGTCACCCTCTCCCTTAACCCCAGTCTTGCAGGTTCAGAGTCCAGAGGTGTCAGCAGGGTACAGATAAAGAGCAGAGTTATGTAATAGCTAGTGTGGACATGTCATTGTAACAGATAGTGTATGTTGTATAGATGATGCTTGACCTTATGAGTTGTAATCCCTTTTGAATACATGGTCTGTTATGAAAATGCTTTTATATTGTATATGTATGCAAAACCAGGCTTAACAGTATATGAGTTGACCCGCCTAGAGCAAAGATGAGAGCTCTAGCAGGGGTTTTACAGTACAGCGATAATGTATGCACAGGTTAAGCCTTGGAACAGAGAAAAGTTTTACTGTTTACGGAAAATGGAGGATCATGTATGGGATTTCACAGGTACACAGAGTTCACAGTAGGCTTGCTACGGGTCTCGGCGGCCTTAAGCCGATCTGGATCCTAGCGCCGGTAGCAGTTCAGTTTTCGGGCTGTTACAGATTGGTATCAGAGCCCTAGGTTCATATGGTCGGACCTATAGAGAGAGAGTCGGGCTCATAGAGGTCATAGATGGTCAAGCACCATAGAAAAGCATATCCACTAGGATAGGATGTCAGTCCTGTCTATTTGATGTGTGAAGTGCCATGATGTATGCATGTGCTGTATATGTTGCTAATGTGCTATGTTTGTGTGTTGTGTTCCAGAGATTAAAGATGCGAGGAACTCGTCGATCCGCGAGATTGACTAGAGTCCCACCAAGAAGTGAGGGTACAGCTGCTCGTCCTCCTGCATTGCCAAGGGTAAGATCTCACCGGTCAAGCAGGGAAGGAACGTCACGAGACCCTAGAAGGTCTTCTGACGAGAGTAGAAGAGGAGTCGAGAGAGGGGGCAGATCAGAGGAAGAAAGAGAGGATATGGATGTTGGTCAGCGTAGAGAGTAAAGTATGGGTCTAGGAAGGTCGGCAGAAGGTATGGGAGAATCCCAAGGAGGTGCTCAGGCCTCGGGGTTTAGCTATCCACCCTTTCCACAGGGCCCGAGTTATCCGATGGGAGGTACGTCGGATTTCTCCAGCTTTGCCCCATATCCACCTTATATGCCATATATGCCTTATCCTTCTTTTTACCCACCATATCACATGTATCCACCCCCACCTGTTCAGCCAAGTCCAGCACAACCTGAACCAAGAGAAACAGTACCTCCACCACCACTAGAACCTGTAGCCCCTGTTATTGAAGCACAACAACCTAGTTCATCAGGGGGACATAAGGTGAAGATGACCGAGTACTTAAAGTTGGATGCTCCTAAATTCAATACAGGAGATGATCCCGTTGAGTACCTTAGTGCAGTTAGAATGATAACCAGTGAGTTGAGAGCTGATGAGAGCAGGGCCATTGAGATGGCAGGGTTCACATTAAAGTGCAAGAAAGCCAGAGAATGGTTCAAGAATTATGTGGACCCTAGAATAGACAACATGACATGGGAAGAGTTCGCCAATGAGTTCGCAGGGTGAGTTTTTCCTGACAGTTCCAGGGAGATGAAGGTTGTCGAGTTCGAACAGCTGAGACAGACAGAGGAGATGAGCATTGATGAGTATACAAATAAGTTCCTGGAATTGTTACCATATGTAGGTCAGGCGTATGATACGGATCAGAAGAAGGCAAGGAGATATGCCACAAGGCTTCACCCCAGGTATTTCTCATTGATTCTTCCAGCAGAAAAAGAGAGTTTCCACTCTATTGTGGATGCCGCCAGAAAAATGGAGGCAAGTGCCATCATATAAGGAACAGGAAAGCGGCAGGTGGCACAGTCTGCGAGTGCTAAGACCCCCAGTGCAGCAGTTTCTGGCAGCAGAAAAGGAGAAAAGTTTAAGTCCAAGAGAGGCAAGTTCTGGAGCAGGATTAAGTCAGGATTGGGAATGGGAAGCGGCTCCAGCTCTGGCACAGGCAATCCAGTATGTCAGAAATGTGGAAAACCACACAGAGGAGTTTGTCTGATGGGATCTACAGCCTGCTATAGATGTGGGCAAGAGGGACATATTGCACGAGAATGTCCCCAGGCGACCTTTATGGCACCATCCCAGCAGATGACCTCCGGCAGTGTAGCACAGCCAGCAGCTTCAGCCGTACCTCAGAGTAGTGGCAGAGGTAGAGGAAGAGGGTCAGCCTCTTCATCAGGGATGGGTTCCCGAGGTGCAGGTCCATCAGCCCCAGCACGGATTTTCACCATGACTCAACAGGAGGCAGATACATCGAACACAGTGGTGTCAGGTAATCTCATCATTGGGTGTTCAGAGGTGTATGCTTTGATGGACCCCGATGCTTCTCACTCTTTCATTGCTTCTAGAGCCGCAGAGAGGTTGGGTTTGATAGTCTCCGAGTTAGAGTGTGCTCTCTGGGTCAGTGGACCTAGATGTGACCCATCATTGGCAGAGTCAGTCTGTCAAGTCAGTCCAGTGTGTATAGAGGGTAGATACCTTCCAGCTAACCTTGTGGTTCTAGAGTTGACAGATTTTGATGTCATTCTAGGGATGGATTGGTTATCTACGTATAATGCTACCTTGAACTGCAGGGATAAGGTAGTCAGGTTCAGAGACCAGGATGGGTCAGAGTGCGTCTTCAGAGGAGACAGGAGAGGGACACCTAGAGGTTTGATATCAGCCCTCCAGGCTCGTAGGTTGTTGAGGAGGGGTTGTCAGGGGTTTCTAGCTCATGCGAGAGAGCTAGACATGCAGGTTAGGGAACCATCCGCAATACCAGTTGTTAGAGAGTTCCCAGATGTGTTTCCTGAAGAGCTTCCAGGACTACCACCTGATAGGGAAATAGAGTTCGAGATAGAGTTACTGCCTGGTACGAGACCGATCTCTATTCCTCCCTACATAATGGCACCAGCAGAGCTGAGGGAATTGAAAGAGCAGTTACAGAACTTGGTAGATAAGGGTTTCATCCGCCCGAGTACCTCACATTGGGGTGCTCCAGTACTGTTTGTTAGGAAGAAGGATGGACCGCTTCGACTTTGTATCGACTACAGGCAGTTGAACAAGGTCACTACCAAGAACAAGTATCCTCTACCCAGGATCGATGATCTCTTCGACCAGCTGTCAGGAGCAGGTTGTTTTTCTAAGATAGATCTGAGATCCGGTTACCATCAGTTGAGAATCAGGGAAGAGGATGTACCCAAGACAGCTTTCAGGACCAGATATGGGCATTATGAGTTCCTAGTAATGCCGTTCGGGTTGACTAACGCCCCTGCAGCTTTCATGGATCTCATGAACAGAGTTTTCAAAGAATACCTGGATCACTTTGTGATTGTCTTTATAGATGATATCTTAGTGTACTCCAGGGATGCAAAGGAGCATGCCCAACATCTGAGGATAGTCTTACAGACTTTGAGGGAGTATGGCCTGTATGCCAAGTTCTCTAAGTGTGAGTTCTGGCTGAGGAGCATTTCTTTCTTGGGGCATGTAGTATCAGATGAAGGTATAGCAGTGGATCCCAAGAAGGTAGAGGCAGTAGCCAACTGGCCTACACCTATGACAGTAACAGAGATCAAGAGTTTCCTGGGTTTGGCAGGCTACTATCGGAGGTTCGTTCAGGACTTCTCAAAGATTGCTGCTCCGATGACCAGATTGACCAGAAAGAACCAGAAGTTCGTATGGTCAGAAGAGTGTGAAGAGAGTTTTGAAGAGCTGAAAAGACGGTTGACTTCAGCACTGGTGTTAGCTCTGCCGATCAGTGATGAAGACTTAACAGTGTTCTGTGATGCATCCCGAGTGGGATTGGGTTGTGTGTTGATGCAGAATGACAGAGTGATAGCTTATGCTTCTAGACAGCTGAAGAAGCACGAGCTGAACTATCTTACACACGATCTGGAGATGGCAGCGATTATTTTTGCACTCAATATGTGGAGGCATTACCTCTATGGGGTAAAGTGTGAGATCTTCACAGATCATAAGAGCCTGCAGCACATCTTGAGCCAGAGAGAGCTAAACTTGAGGCAGAGACGGTGGGTAGAATTGCTCAGTGATTATGATTGCAAGATCCAGTATCACCCGAGTAAGGCTAATGTTGTAGCTGATGCCTTAAGCCGGAAGTCATTCGGCAGTTTATCCCACATTACAGCAGAGAGGAGGCCGGTGGTGAAGGATTGCTACAAGCTCATGGAAGAAGGGTTACAGTTAGAGTTATCTGGTACAAGTGCTTTGATTGCACAGATGAGAGTTACACCCGTGTTTCTAGAGCAGGTAGCTCTGAAACAGCACGAGGACCCTGAGTTAGTGAAAATTGCCAGGACTGTTCAGTCAGGCAACAGTGTAGAGTTCATATTTGACAGTGAGGGGATTCTTCGTCACGGGAAGAGGTTATGCGTGCCAGATAACAGCAGGTTAAGGGAAGACATTATGAGGGAAGCTCATAATGCAAGGTATAGCGTTCACCCTGGAGCCACCAAGATGTATCAAGACTTGAGAAAGGTGTATTGGTGGCCAGCGATGAAGAGAGAAGTGGCACAGTATGTGTCAGCCTGCGAAACATGTCAAAGGGTGAAGCTAGAGCACCAGAAGCCGACTGGAATGCTTAACCCACTGTCGATTCCAGAATGGAAGTGGGAGAATATAGCGATGGATTTTGTAGTGGGGTTATCGGTGACGTCCAACAGGCTAGACTCCATGTAATACCCGGCTAGACTCCGGTATCGGGATTCCTACCGTCCGGTGGAATCTTGGATGTCGGAAGCCTCTAGTAGGGTAGAAACATGTTTTCATAAAATGTTTTAAAGCATTTCATGGTTTTAAGTATGAAAATTAAATGAGTTTTTGCATGAAAAGTCTTTGGAGAAAAACCCAGGTTCGGCCGCCGAAAGTCAAGTTCGGCCGCCGAACATGCATGCGTTTTGGAGGCACGTTAGGCCCCCGAAAGCATGAGTGAGGGAAGTTCAGGTTCGGCCGCCGAAAGTCAAGTTCGGCCGCCGAACATGGCATGCGTGCGGAGGCACTTTCGGCCCCCGAACGTGGTCTGGCCAGCCACTATAAAAGGGGCACTTAGCCGAAATGGGCGAGCTTTCTCCCATTTTCGGCCACAGCTAGCTTCCGACCTCCCTCTTCCAGATCTAGTGTTCTTCCTTCAAATCCCCACCATTTTTCTTGAGTTTTAAGCTTGCATTGGAGGTTTTGAACTTTTGAAACAAGTTTTGGAGCTTTGGGAACCCAGGAGCTCATTTTCGTGGATCTCCGAGTTTAGGTCGTCTCCCTCTCAATCTTCAAGAGGTAAGAACCGATCTTAAGCTCCTTACATGTTTTAAGTAAGTTTTAAGTTGTTTTATGGGTAGAGATGCATGATAGGTTTTAAGTTGAGTTTATGGGTTTGATGTATGTTCTTGAGCAATGTGGCTTGCTTGTGTGTTGTAGTTGGGGTTTAAGTTAGTTTGAGGCCCCTAGGAGCGTGTATGCTTGTGTATGAGTGTTGTAGAAGAGTTTTATGCATGATTAGGAAGTTTGGGAAACTTGGAGGCAAGAGGAGCCAAGTTTCTGCCCTTTGGCAGAAACCAGGTTCGGCAGCCGAAGGGAGTTTCGGCCGCCAAACATGGCTTGGGAGGCAGCTTTAGGCTGCCGAAGCTTGCCCCCGAAAGTTGGAGTTTCGGCTCTGTCCGAGACTTTCGGCCGCCGAAGGTGCCGCCGAACATGCATGAGTTTCGTCTCTGTCTGGGAGTTTCGGCCGCCGAAGGTGCCGCCGAACCTGCCTGACTTTCGGCTCTGGAGGGACTTCCGGCCGCCGAAGGTGCCGCCGAAAGTGCCCTATCCAGCCTTTTCTTGCATGTTTTCTAGGGGTGTTTTGAGGTGTTTTTAGGAGGTTTTTGGGGGTATGTTTAGAGTCTTGTTTATGTTTGTTTGGTACCTCATTTAAGTCCACCTGTGTAGGTTCGGACCTGAGGAACCGAGACCCCCGGCAGTGAGATAGCTGCCTTTGAGTTGTTAAAGCTTCAGTCGTCAGGTGAGTGGAACAACCCCTTAAGTTTTAAAGTAAAGTAAATGAATAAATGAATGAATCATAAAGCATTGCCCATGCATCACTAATGCCATGTAATATTTCAGGATGTTTGCATTAGAACTCACGAATATGCTGCATTGCATAAATTGATGTTGATGTGGATGGTTGATTGGATGATCCATAGTCCTCGATATATTATGATGAGATATGGCATGTTATGTATGAAAGTCCAGGTTGTACCCATTCTACGTCCCTGGCACAAAGAAAGAGAAAGACCGGTTGACCCATTCTACGTCCCGTCATATTAGAATGTTATGTTATGATGTGATATGTAAGAGAAAGACCGGTTGACCCATTCTACGTCCCGGCACCTTGGAAAGGAAGAGGACTAATGGTGACAATATCATCCTTTATGTGATTAGCTGTGATGTGCTGCATTTCATGAAAGCATGAAAAAGAAAAAGAAAAAGTTAAATAATATGATGAAATAATAATAATAATAATAATAATAATAATAATAAAATGAATAATAATATACCTAAAAATGGAGGAATTAAAATCAATGTTTTTAGTTTCTGCTCATTGGGCTTTATAGCTCACCCCCTCTCCCCTAACCCCAGTCTTGTAGGTGCAGAGTAGATAGAGAAGTCAGCAGAATAAGAGAAGTTTATGTAATAGCTTAGCTGTGGACATGGTTTGTTTGTAATGTAAAAGTACGATGTAATGTAATGAAAGTTTAATAGTGTGCTTGACTAGAGTCTGTTGTATTCCTGTACACATGGTCTTGTATGAGATATAATGTTTTTATGATGCCTATGTAACCCAAGCCTATGTTATGTTATGTTACCCCATTGGAGTATTTGTTGAGGACTCCAATGAGAGGTTTATGTTATGTTTGTGCATGCACAGGCTAGGCTTGGCAAAGAAATGTTTGAATGAAAGAAAAGTTTTAAGTTTTTTTTTATATGTTACTGACCATGTATGGGATTAAACAGGTTCATAGGATGTATGTTTGGCTTGCTACGGGTTCTGGCGGCCTTAAGCCGACCTGAATCCTAGCGCCGGTAGCGGTCCGGTTTCCGGGTCGTTACACTCCATATGGGTGATTGTGGATAGACTGACTAAATCTGCTCACTTCATTCCAGTCAGGAGTAACTATTCTGTAGACAAGCTAGCGCAGGTGTATGTAGAAGAGATAGTCAAGCTGCATGGAGTTCCTGTGTCAATCGTACCAGATAGAGGACCTCAGTTCACCTCCAGGTTTTGGCGGAGTCTGCAAGCTGCTATGGGCACGAGGTTGGAGTTTAGCACTGCTTTCCATCCACAGACAGACGGTCAGTCAGAGAGGAACATCCAGACAATAGAGGATATGCTCCGAATGTGTGTGTTAGACTTTGGCGGTTATTGGAGGCAGCATCTACCTCTGGTGGAGTTTGCCTACAATAACAGCCATCATGCTAGCATAGGGATGGCTCCTTATGAAGCTTTGTATGGAAGGAAGTGCAGAACACCTATTTGCTGGGAAGAGGTTGGAGAGAAGGCTCTTGCAGGGCCAGAGTTAGTCGAGATTACCAGCAGAGTAGTGCCTATCATCAGAGAGAGGATCAGAACAGCTGTTAGCAGACAGAAAAGCTATGCAGATGTCCGTAGGAAGCAGATAGAGTTCCAGGAGGGGGATATGGTTTTGCTGAAGGTGTCTCCAATGAAGGGTGTGGTTCGCTTTGGGAGAAAGGGTAAGCTAGCTCCACGATACATTGGTCCCTTTGAGATTCTGCAGAGGATCGGGAATGTGTCGTACAAGCTGGATTTACCTGTATCTATGGAAAGAATCCATCCGGTTTTTCATGTTTCTATGCTACGAAAATTTGTGTCAGATCCGGGACAGGTTCTTAGTGAGCCTGATGTGGAGATCTTAGGAGATCTCACATATGTAGAGCAGCCAGTGAGGATCATTGACACCCAGATCAGAAAGTTGAGAAACAAGGAAATTCCGATGGTAAAAGTCCTGTGCAACCACCATAACCTAGAAGAGTGCACCTGAGAGACATGGGAGTCTATGCTCCAGCAATACCCATATCTGTTTTGAGGTTAGTTTTCCCTTTTTCTATGTGTTTATGTGCTTCGTGTTTGAGGAACATTCGGGGATGAATGTTCTTAAGGGGGGGAGAATGTAATACCCGGCTAGAGTTCGGCGTCGGAAGTCCTGTAGTCCGGTGGCATTTCTGATGTCGGAAGCCTCTGAAAGGGTACGGTTTATGTTTTCCTATGTTTTGAACGTGTTTTCATGTTTTAAAGTGTTAAAAAAGTAACCAAGGCAGAAAAGCCAAGGTCCGGCCGCCGAAGGTGACTTTCGGCCGCCGAACGTGCATGGCATTCGAGTTCTCATTCGGCCGCCGTAGTTGGTCTGGCCAGCCAACTATAAAAGGCCCTAGGTCGGTCAAATGGATAAGATTTTCTTTCCATTTGCACGAGCTGAGGTGAGACTTGATCGTCCTTGGGTGATTTATGTGTTTTCTCAAATCTTTCATGGTTTTGATGGATTTTCATGTGGTTTTGAAGTTTTTGAGCAAAAGAGCAAGTTTGGAAGCTTGGAGAGTTTGAGAGAGGATTTCTCCATATCTCCACGTAGGGATCGTTCAATCTCTTATTTGGAAGAGGTAAGTGAAGATCCTGACCTTCCTTTCTTGATTTTTGAAGGTTTTATGGCAGTTTCATGGGTAGTATGCATGAGTAGGGTAAGAGGAGGTTTTTGGTGATCTTTGGTGTATATGCATGTGTAAGTGTTATTTGGTATGTTTGTTGCAGGTGTTAGGAGAGGTTTAGACCTCTTTATGCATGTTATATGGTATATGCTAGTTGGGAGTAGTTGCTATGCATGTTGGATAGGTTTTGGGTGAAGTTTGCATGAAACAGAGCAGGTTTCTGCCCAACGGGCAAAACCAGGTTCGGCCGCCGAAGGAAGGTTCAGCCGCCGAACCCCTTGTGGAGGCAGTTTCGGCTGCCAAAGCTTGCCCCTGAACATTGGGACTTTCGTCTCTGGAGGCAAGGTTCGGCCGCCGAAAGTGCCGCCGAAGGTTGAGTTTCGTCTCTGGACGAGACTTTCGGCTGCCGAAGGTGCCGCCGAACATGCATGAGTTTCGTCTCTAGAGGGGAGTTTCGGCCGCCGAACCTGCCGCCGAAAGTGCCATGTCCAGCTTTCTTTTGCATGTTTTATGTGATTGTTCTAGGATGTTTTAGAGGGTTTTTGGGGAGTTTCTTAGAGATGTTCTTGAGTTAGTTTGGTCCCTCATTTCAGTCCACCTGTGTAGGAACGGACCAGAGGAACCAAGGAGTTCAGCAGTGAGCACTGCTTCAGAACCTGCAGAGTCAGTACAGAGTCAGCCAGAGGTGAGTGGAACTGAACTAAAGCTTTGAATATGAGCACTCAAACATTTTTAGCATGTTTCATGCATCATTTATGCCATGTTTATAGTATTGCATTAGTGAGCACGAAGATGTTGCATTAATCAGTGCATGTACAGATCGGGCGTAGCTTGGATTCATTAGCCCCCTAAATGAAGACCTGAGGAGCCCTGAAAGGGCCGGGCACACGGTACCATAGGGTGCTGAATGAAGACCTGAGGAGCTCCTTCGCGGGCCGGGCAATGTGGGGGAATTTTGAATTAGTCCGTCTGAGATTATGTGATTTACTTGTGTTGTGATGCATTCCATGAGATCATGTTTTATAACATGTTTTATATGTACTACTCACTGGGCTAGTATAGCTCACCCTCTCCCTTAACCCCAGTCTTGCAGGTTCAGAGTCCAGAGGTGTCAGCAGGGTACAGATAAAGAGCAGAGTTATGTAATAGCTAGTGTGGACATGTCATTGTAACAGATAGTGTATGTTGTATAGATGATGCTTGACCTTATGAGTTGTAATCCCTTTTGAATACATGGTCTGTTATGAAAATGCTTTTATATTGTATATGTATGCAAAACCAGGCTTAACAGTATATGAGTTGACCCGCCTAGAGTAAAGATGAGAGCTCTAGCAGGGGTTTTACAGTACAGCGATAATGTATGCACAGGTTAAGCCTTGGAACAGAGAAAATTTTTAATGTTTACGGAAAATGGAGGATCATGTATGGGATTTCACAGGTACACAGAGTTTACAGTAGGCTTGCTACGGGTCCCGGCGGCCTTAAGCCGATTTGGATCCTAGCGCCGGTAGCAATTCGGTTTTCCGGGCTGTTACAGAAATACCAACACAATCTTTAAAGCTGAAATGTAGCAAACTCATCCTTAACGTGTGACCATGCAATTAAGTTCAATCAAATTCTTAAGTTAGTGCATAAAGAAACATATACCCAACTAACCAAGAAAGTCGCTTAAAGTTATAATTTTCACCAATGAATCAAGAATTCAGTTTTTATTTATTTTATCATTTTTATTTTTATTTTTTATGGTCTTGGTTCGAGATGTTTTTCTGCTCCTATGAGGGTATATTCTCCTAACACTAGTTTTTCTCCATGCACAGGGGACATCCCTTACTTAAGGGGAATGGGCCCAAACCATCCAAACCAACTGGTGCTGGTAAACCATATTATTAGTGGTATGTTTCAAACTATTGATGGCCCTTATGGGGTATAATTCTCCCAATCACTAGCTTTCTCCATTCACAAATGACATCCTTTGTTCAAGGGGAACAAATGTCATACCATTTGAACCAGCCAATATTGGTAAACCACTCAATATTATTAACAAATATTTTATTTTTTATTTTTTATTTTTTATTTTTTATTTTTTATTTTTTATTTTTTATTTTTCATTTTTTATTTTTTATTTTTTTATTAGTTCCCTGGGATAGTGTTAAGACTCACTGCAGTAGGTTAAAGTAGAGTTTTAAAATGCACTATTGGTTTTTTATCAAGCAATATCAATTCACTTAAACATAAGTTTGCACATTTCCACTCATAAAGAAAAAAATGCTAAAATCTCCTAATGATTTTCATAAAAAAAAATAAGAAAATGGCATTTGTGCTAGCTACCTAAAATAATTTAATTTAACTCTGAAATTCATTTTTTTAAAGAGAATAAACAAGTCAAACAAAATTTTAAAAAATTTAAAATAAAAACAAATGAACAGCATGTATATGGATAGACTCTCCCCCACATTGGGACACAATATCCTCAATGTGATAAAAGATACAAGACAACTAAGCAGGTATATATTCAGCTCTTCCACCACACTTGGATCACAACAAAAAGCAAGAAGAGAGTTTAGAATATGACCCGAAAGGATGTCATAGCCTTCTACTACCGCTGCCGATGTTGAGAACGAATTGTAGTTTGCATGTCGCTAACTTTATTCGTTAGGCGTGCTAGATGAGTAGCAACGCGCTCCAAGATGTTTTCGAAGCGACTCTCCATCTGATCAATTTTGGTGTTGAGGGCTTAAAAAGATTGCTGGACATCAAATGGAGGATTAGCCATGGATGGAGTAGGGGCAACAAATAAAATAGAAATAAATAAAGCTCAAAACAGGGGGACATTCTTGTTACCTATCATAGGGTTGGTTATGGGCATAACAAAAAACATAAATATACCTCTATATAATTTTTTTAATTATTATTTTAATATTTTTTTAACAAAAGAATTAAAATCTAACTAGAGAATGGAAAGAGTAGTTCTAATTTATAGTCGTAGGTAGACTTTATTTGAATATTATGGCTATCAAATATTTGGTGTTGGATCACTAAAAGTGATCTCCTTAACTGATTTCACCTTAAATCCTTTATAAAATGGCTTGAGAAATACTTGTTGGGATGGTAATTTCAAACTGTATGAAGTGCGATTCTCATTTATGAATGGAGGTGGTTGACTGAGCAGTGATTTATGTTCCACTTTTATTCCCTATACTTTGTGAAATCTCTCAAGGATCTCTTTCTCTTTTTTCTCTTTCTTTGATTTGGCTAGTCTTTCTGGAAAATGAGGTTTAATTATCCATGTATCATGTTCAGCATGTTCAGGTGTTGGAGTTAATTTACTATCTAATTTAGGTACTGTACTTTTAGTCTCCAAATCTGCACTTTCGTCGTGCCTACGACTTATCTCACAAGGATTTTGCAGCAACTCTTTTTCACTTCTCAATGTAACAGCACTTACATTCTCCCTTGAATTGACTATTGTTTGGGAAGATAATTCCTCTTGAGACTCCAATTTGCTTAAGGAGGTAGCTAGTTGGCTCACTTGTGTTTTCAAATTTTGAATCCTTTCTCTTGTTTCCTGTTGAAATTCTTGAGTGTTAATTACTAAACTTTTGTAATATCCTCAAGAGGCGTACCTGAATTTGATGAAGATGTTGGTTGTTGAGGATTTTGGAAACAGGTCGGTGTTGCTCCATAGTTGAAATTTGAATGATTTCCCCATCCTTGATTATAAGTATTCAAGCAAGCATCATATTGTTTTCAAGAAGGATCATAAAATTCACCTATTGCATTTACTTGTTGTTGCAAGTTTCTTATAGCAATACTTTTCTACCAAAGTGATCAAATGTGAAAGTTGTGATGCAAGAAAAGAAAAACATAGTTCATAATAGCTTAGATTTGGATACATCACGTTGTCGCAATACATCCCTATAAGTAAATCCAAGATTTAGCTACAAGATTAAATAAAGTCATTGAAAAGAATTAATAAACCGATTTAAAACCAATCTCTGGCAATGAGGCTGATTCGCGGTTGTCGAAGCCGGTCAAAAATAATCTTTCCGGTTATCAACAATTTTACAAATGTAGATAGTGGTGAAAGGATCGAATCCACAGGAAATTGAGAACTTACCTATTTTCCTTATCAAGACCAAGAGAATTAACTGAAACAAAAATAAACTGAAAGAGAAATAAACTGAAAGCAAAATAAACTGAAAGCAAAATAAACTGAAACGAGATAAAACTTAAAGCGGAATAAACTGAAACGAGATAAAACTGAAAGCGAGATAAACTGAAACGAGATAAAACTGAAAGCGAGATAAACTGAAAGAGAAATAAATGGAAAGAAAAATAAACTGAAAGCGAAATAAACTGAAACGAGATAAAACTGAAAGCGGAATAAAAATAAAGTGCAATAAAAGTAAAATGGGGGGTTGAGATTGATTTGATTAACAAACTACTGAAAACAATTAAAATAAGCGAATAATAAAATAAAAGAAAAATAAATAATAAGAAAGCTCTAGTTGAAGAATTGGATCCACTTCAGTTGTTGGGATTGATCATTGACACTTAGTTTCTTTTGATTGATTCAATAGATTAGTTATGGAGATAAAAGACGCTTCTCACCACCATGTCTCTCCTTATGATTAAACCAATCAGGGAACGTCCTCTAATTAATTACTAATTAACAAATTGCCAAGGAATTTCCTTGGGCCTTAGGCATCAAAACAATTGTTAATTGCATGAAGAGATAGAGAGATCCAATCCTAACTACTCAAACGCATGAGATGTCGTTAGATCATATAATTTCCTTAGTTTTTACACCAAGTGTTCTTATGTTTGAATAATCCAAGCAATTACGGACTTAAATCATCCAAACTAACATATTTTTACTTTGCAATCAAGAATCAATGTAGATCTAAACAACAAAGCAACATTGAAATCAAGCATGAAATTGCACAAATATTGAACAACCAAAAGTTAAACAATGTTTGATCAAGTCTCCCAATCCATAAAACAACTAAAGCATCACCTAATCTTCAACTAAAATAAAAGATTTCAGCCTCTCATGGCTGAAACAAAAATAAAAAATAAAGAAAAGAACAAAGGTAGAAGAAGAGATGTGAATCCCGCAGGTGTCTCCAATGTGGTGTGTAAAAGTTGTGTGGAGGCTCCTTATGTGTCTTTTTATAGTTGAAAGTGTTGCCCTAGGTCATACTTGCTTCCTAATTAGTGAAGAGGCTGCCCAAAATGCTGAAAAGGAAAGAATCGCGTTGCAAATTCTCCAGAAGGAAGGAGGCGCGCGGATCAGGCTTCAGAAGAGGAAGGATGCACGCGGATTGCAGAAGAGGAAGTGGAGCGCAGTCATTGAATGCAGAAGGAAAAGTGAATATGTCCAGTCTTTCCTTTTTAGGTGGAGCCTTCGTTTGGATTTTGAATGCTGAATGCAGAAGAGGCAAGTGCGTCTTCATGAGATCTTGCTGCCTAAATAGAAAGATTTGACTGCTGCAGTGTGTGCATATCTTTGAATGAGGAAAGAAAGATCTGCGATTTGAATTTCAAATAATCTTCTGACTAAGCTTTCCTTATTTGCTTTTGCTTCTGCACTTCTCTTATTTGAGGACTTTCCTTTTCTTATTTGAGGACTTTCCTTTCCTTATTTGACACTTTCTATAATTGGCTTCACCTTCTGAATAAGGAAAGAAGAATCTGCAATTTGAATTTCAAAGAATCTGTTGATTGCGCTTTCCTTTTCTGGCACTTTCCTTATCAGAAAACTTTTCTTATTTAGCACTTTCTATATTTGAAAACTTTCCTTTTTTGGCACTTTCCATATTTGGCACTTTTTGGCAGTTTTAAGAGCATTTTCTCCAGATTGTTTCTTTACACCTAATATCTGCAAAACATGATTAAAACCACAAAATTAGGTAGAAAAGGTACAAATAAACATCAAGAACATTGTAATACCCGGCTAGAGTCCGGCATCGGAATTCTACGTTCCGATTGAGTTCAGGATGCCGAAAGTCTCTAGAAGGGTTAGATTTCTGGTTTGCTAAAAGGTTTTGGTATGTTTCATAGTTTTAAAGCATAAGGAAATGAGTTTTTGAGTGAAATGAACCAAGGCAGAAAAGCCAGGTTCGGCCGCCGAAGTTGAGGTTCGGCCGCCGAACATGCATGGCTTTCGGTTTTCCGTATGGCCGCCGAAGGTGGTCTGGCCAGCCACCTATTAAAGGCCCTCAGTCGGTTGAAACGATAAGATCACCGTTTCTTTTACCTTTTGAGGTGAGACCCTGTCCTTTTTAGAGTTTTCTTCATGTTTTCATTACATCATGCAAAGAGTTGATTGATTTTTATGGGTTTTTGAAGGTTTTGAGTAAAAACTACAAAGTTTTGAAGATTGGAGAGTTTGAAGGAGAGTTGCTCCAAAACTCCACGTGAGGATCGTTCATCTTCTTGGTTTCAAGAGGTAAGTGAAGATCCTGAGCTTGTTTTTATGTTTTCTGAAGGTTTTATGCGGTTTTGGGGGACAGGTGCATGAATAGGGTAAAAAGAGAGGTTTTGGTGATGTTGTGAGAAAGCTTGTATATGTGTTCTTTGTTTTGTGTTTTTGGGGTTTTTAGGTAGGTTTTGACCCCTTTGAGCATATACTTGGGTGTATGCCAGTTGAGGAATTGAGGTGATTGAGATTGGGAGAGTTTTGTGCTTTTGGCGAGAGGCAGAGCAAGTTTCTGCCTTGCGGATGAACTCAGGTTCGGCCGCCGAAGGTACATTCGGCCGCCGAACCCATGAGGAGGTGGCTTCGGCTGCCCAAGCTTGCCCCCGAGCTTTTGGACTTTCGGCTCTGGAGGGGAGTTCGACCGCTGAAGGTGCCACCGAAGGTTAGACACTTTCGTCTCTGGAGTGCCTTTCAGCCCCTGAAACTTGCCCCCAAAAGGGTTCAGCTGCTAAAAGTAGAGATTCGGCCGCCGAAGGTGCTTGAGTTTCGGCTCTGGAGAGGACTTTCGGCCGCCAAACCTGCCATCGAAAGTGTCCTGTCCAGCCTTCCTTTGCATGCTTTGCATGGATGTTTGAGTGAGGTTAAGGGGATTTGTGGGCAGTTTACTAGAGTTATTTCATAAGTTTGGTCCCTCATTTGAGTCCATCTGTATAGGTACAGACCAGAGGAACCAGAGAGAGCAGCAGTGAGTACTGCTCCAGAGTTTTCTGAGCCTGCAGAGTCAGTCCAGATAACCAGAGGTGAGTGGAACTAAACTTAATTCTTTTAATTGAGAAAAGAAATGCTTTTAGCATACTTCATACATCATGCGAATATAGTAGGTTGTTTGCATTAGAATCCACGAATATGTTGCATTGCATACTTATTTGTTGATGTGGGTGAATGCTGAATGATCCCATAGTTCCAGACAGGAAGACCAGGACCCCATTCTACGGCCTGGCACGTATAGTAAAGACCAGGACCCCATTCTACGGCCTGGCAGGTATAGTAAAGTCCAGGTGCCTAGTCTACGCCCTGGCAAATGGTAAGTACAGGTGTTATATACACATATACATATACACAGTACAGGAAGTCCAGGACCCCAGTCTACGGCCTGGCACGGCACAGTTACTGGGACTATGTGGTGACAGGTTTATCCTTGATGTGGATTGTCTGTGATGTGATGCATTCCATAAGATCATGTTTTAATGACTTGTTATACTGTTCTACTCACTGGACTATAGAGCTCATCCCACTCCCATAACCCCAGTCTTGCAGGTTCAGTGTACAGTGTACAGGGAAGATCAGCAGGGTATAGAAAGAGTAAAGAGATTTGTAATAACTTAGCGTGGACATGTAATAATAAAGAGATGTACTAGTTGTGTATACAGTTCAAGTTGTGCTTGACTTAGTTATTTTGTGTTGTAAATCTTTTGTTATGTACATGAGCTGTATATATGTATGTTTTACAGAGTATGTGAAAATCCAGGCTTAACAGGTATGAGTTAACCCATCTAGAGCAAGCTCTAGTCAAGGGTACTGAGTACAGAGTACAGAGATAGTGCATGCACAGGTTAAGCTTTGGGTCAGAAAAGAGTTTTTATTTTCACAGAAAATGTATGATCATGTATAAGATTTACAGGTACATAGAGAGTATAGCAGGCTTGCTATGGGTTCTGGCGGCCTTAAGCCGACCTGAATCCTAGCGCCTGTGACGGTCCATTTTAGGGTCGTTACAGATTGGTATCAGAGCCCTAGGTTCACATGATCGGACCTATAGCGAGAGTGTCAGGCTCATAGAGGTAGAGGAAGTCATGCACAATAGGGAAAACATGTCCACTAGGATAGGATGTTGCGTCCTGTCTATTGGATGCCATGATATGCATGTGCCTTATTGAGAATGAAATGAGCAGATTTCGTGAGTCTGTCCACAATCACCCATATAGAGTCTACCCTGTTGGATGCTGCCGGTAAGCCCATTACAAAATCCATCGCTATATTCTCCCATTTCCATTCTGGAATCGGCAGTGGGTTAAGCATTCCAGCCGGCTTCTGATGTTCTAATTTCACCCTTTGACAAACCTCATAGGCTGTTACGAACTGCGCCACTTCTTTCTTCATGGCTGGCCACCAATATACCCTCTTCAGATTCTGATACATCTTGGTGGCTCCTGGGTGAACACTATACCGCGCATTATGAGCTTCCCTCATAATGTCTTCCTTCAGACTACTACTATCTGGTACACAAAGTCGACTCCCATAGCGAAGGATCCCTTTGCTGTCAAATCTGAACTCTGCACTGTTGCCTGACTGAACAGTCCTAGCAATTTTCATCAATTCAGAGTCCTCATGCTTTTTCTGAGCTATCTGCTCCAGAAACATTGCTCCAAAACTCCACGTGAGGATCGTTCATCTTCTTGGTTTTAAGAGGTAAGTGAAGATCCTGAGCTTGTTTTTATGTTTTCTGAAGGTTTTATGCGGTTTTGGGGGAGAGGTGCATGAATAGGGTAAAAAGAGAGGTTTTGGTGATGTTGTGAGAAAGCTTGTATATGTGTTCTTTGTTTTGTGTTTTTGGGGTTTTTAGGTAGGTTTTGACCCCTTTGAGCATATACTTGGGTGTATGCCAGTTGAGGAATTGAGGTGATTGAGATTGGGAGAGTTTTGTGCTTTTGGCGAGAGGCAGAGCAAGTTTTTGCCTTGCGGATGAACTCAGGTTCGGCCGCCGAAGGTACATTCGGCCGCCGAACCCATGAGGAGGTGGCTTCAGCTGCCCAAGCTTGCCCCCGAGCTTTTTGACTTTCGGCTCTGGAGGGGAGTTTGACCGCCGAAGGTACCGCCGAAGGTTAGAGACTTTCGTCTCTGGAGTGCCTTTCAGCCCCCGAAACTTGCCCCCAAAAGGGTTCGGCTGCTGAAAGTAGAGATTCGGCCGCCGAAGGTGCTTGAGTTTCGGCTTTGGAGAGGACTTTCGGCCGCCGAAAGTGTCCTGTCCAGCCTTCCTTTGCATGCTTTGCATGGATGTTTGAGTGAGGTTAAGGGGATTTGTGGACAGTTTACTAGAGTTATTTAATAAGTTTGGTCCCTCATTTGAGTCCATCTGTATAGGTACAGACCAGAGGAACCAGAGAGAGCAGCAGTGAGTACTGCTCCAGAGTTTTTTGAGCCTGCAGAGTCAGTCCAGATAACCAGAGGTGAGTGGAACTAAACTTAATTCTTTTAATTGAGAAAAGAAATGCTTTTAGCATACTTCATACATCATGCGAATATAGTAGGTTGTTTGCATTAGAATCCACGAATATGTTGCATTGCATACTTATTTGTTGATGTGGGTGAATGCTGAATGATCCCATAGTTCTAGACAGGAAGACCAGGACCCCATTCTACGGCCTGGCACGTATAGTAAAGACCAGGACTCCATTCTACAGCCTAGCAGGTATAGTAAAGTCCAGGTGCCCAGTCTACGCCCTGGCAAACGGTAAGTACAGGTGTTATATACACATATACATATACACAGTACAGGAAGTCCAGGACCCCAGTCTACGGCCTGGCACGGCACAGTTACTGGGACTATGTGGTGACAGGTTTATCCTTGATGTGGATTGTCTGTGAAGTGATGCATTCCATAAGATCATGTTTTAATGACTTGTTATACTGTTCTACTCACTGGGCTATAGAGCTCATCCCACTCCCTTAACCCCAGTCTTGCAGGTTCAGTGTACAGTGTACAGGGAAGATCAGCAGGGTACAGAAAGAGTAAAGAGATTTGTAATAACTTAGCGTGGACATGTACTAATAAAGAGATGTACTAGTTGTGTATACAGTTCAAGTTGTGCTTGACTTAGTTATTTTGTGTTGTAAATCTTTTGTTATGTACATGAGCTGTATATATGTATGTTTTACAGAGTATGTGAAAAACCAGGCTTAACAGGTATGAGTTAACCCATCTAGAGCAAGCTCTAGTCAGGGGTACTGAGTACAGAGTACAGAGATAGTGCATGCACAGGTTAAGCTTTGGGTCAGAAAAGAGTTTTTATTTTCACAGAAAATGTATGATCATGTATAAGATTTACAGGTACACAGAGAGTATAGCAGGCTTGCTATGGGTTCTGGCGGCCTTAAGCCGACCTGAATCCTAGCACCGGTGACGGTCCATTTTGGGGTCGTTACAAACATAATCAAAAAGTGGACTAAAATATGCTCTATCAAATACCCCCACACCTTGCTTTTTGCTTGTCCTCAAGCAAATAAACATAGTCAAACAAGCTTTCTTTGCTACTTGATCCTTATTTCCACTTAAGCTCTTACTTTAGACACCTATTTTGAATCATTGCAGTGAAGAATATATGCATGAAGATTACTTATCTTCTTTCCTTGTTTTCCTTTTGCTTACCATGGCTAGGATTTGTTTTACTCAAGAGAGAGATCATACATGCACATATTATTTATTCAGATAAGACTTTTTCTAGCTTTCAGAGTGACTTGCCCTTACCTTGAAGTACCATATTTAGCCTTTTGTATTTAAGTTTTGCTTGAAAAAGTCACCAACCTTTTGACGTGAAGGTACATATTGGTGATACCCACCCCCAGTTACTCAGTTGGTCACCTGTCCAAGTGGCTACTAGCTCTGTTCATAGTCTTTTGACAATTGGAACAGTTTTCAATTGTGCTTATGAAGTCTAAGCCTTTACTGAATTTCTTTAATCAATGATTTGGGCAAATCAACACCAATTGCTAAATCAAGTCATGTTAAGTTTATTCACACAACTTTCAATTTATTCTCTCTAATGAGTGTTATCAATATATTTTTCACCATGGCAAACTCAAATATTCAATTCAAAAGGCAATTCCCAAATATGACTATAACTCACTGCAATTGATTCAACATAAGTTTAAAGAGTCATCACATCAATGGGGTCATGGAAAGAAAAGCTCATCCAACATAGTTCATAAGTTTGAGTAGAGCAAATCAAAACACAAATGAGAAGCTGTGGAAAAATGAAAAAAAAAATTGAAAAAAAAATCACAATCAAAATGAAAACAAAAATTCAAACTGAAAATTAAAGCAAAAATTAAAAATTTGGGAATATGCACCCCCACACCTAAATCATGCATTGTCCTCAATGTATAGAAAATATTAAAATGCAAAAGAAACTGAGTACTTCCCTGGGTGTGGTGTGCATGGTGCGATCCACTTGATCAAAGCTCAAGTAATTGGGGAAGGAAAAAGCGTCCCAACTGTATTGAGCAAAAAGTGTAGCACTCCTTTTGATTTGGTCATAGCCCATCCTATTTTTTCCATGTACTCATGAAGTAACATGATTAACTTCTCTTCTTTTAGATGAGGTGTGCCTCCAGCCCTTATGTTTGCATTTTTGAGATGATTGGGCAGAACTTTGAACTCCAATTCATGTTTTTCTATGGCTAGCTGCAATTTAGTACTGAATTCAAGCAAAACAAACTCTACCTTATCCGGAGGTTTGGGAAGGCATTGATCCGTATGGTCCTTTGGTTTTGGATCTTGGATTTCCGTTTGTTCCTTGTGAGCAAGGGCTGTTTGCGTTGGCTCTATGGCTACATTGGTTTCAGATTGCTCCTTCTGCACAAGATTGGTCTGCAATGGAAGACTGGGAGGAGTTTCATGCGATGGAAGCTGAAGAGAAAGGTTCGGCGGCCGAAAGGTGGTGGAGTTCGGCGGTCGAAAGGTGGTGGTTTCAGTCTGCGCAAGGCTGATCTAAAGAGGTGCGATTGGCTCTCCTTTGTTCTGCGCATGTTTGCAGTCCACCTGTTGGATGCAACAGTCAGTTTCTTTCAGTTCTGGCTCTTTCTGGCTCTCTTCCCTGCAAAGATTATTGTTCAGAATATCATCTTGATTCATATAAAAAACAACTTTGCTCAAATAATCAATGACATCTAAACTATCAACCGGTTCTGTTTGACCAGTTTGTTTGGACAAACAGTTTTCTAGTTGTTTCTCTTCAGCAGCTTGTTCTTGAACTTGCGAACTTTCATCATCTTCCTCATCATCTTGAAACTCGTCCTCTCTTCTTAACATGATTGCATTCAATGATTTGTTTAATTGATCGTCTTGCTATAGGATATTTTGTAAAGTCTTCATTATCTTATCAAGATTGGAACTTTGAGGTGTTGCTTGGGCTTGATAGTTTTGGTAGTGGTTAGCCTCTGCATAACTGAAGTCTGGATAGTCTCCCCAACCTGGATTGTATGTATTATAGTAGAGATCATGTCTTGGTTGTTCGTAGAATCCTCTATATGCATGAACTGGTTGGTCATACTGATAAAGTGTGGGACATTGATCAGTTGGGTGTCCCACATATCAACAGATCCTACATGGCCTTGGTGGCTGGGATGCTTGAACCTGTTGAACTAGTCCTATGGAAAATTCTTTCATAAAAGATGTCAGTAAAGAAAAATCATATCTATTTACCTTATCCATAATTAAGATCTGCGATGGTGACTGTGCCTTTTGGTGAGATGTTTGGCGGCCGAATGAGGATGAGGTTCGGCGGCCAAATGTGTTGCAGAAGGTGCTCCTGCGCAAAGGTAGTCTTCACTCTTTTTTTTTTTTGTTTGTTTGTTATGGTCCTGAAAGAAAAACAAATAAGTTAAATCTTCACTCTGTTTTTTTTTTTTTTGTTATGGTCCTAAAAGAAACACAAATAAGTTAAATCAACTCCCCGGCAACGGCGCCAATTTTTGATTCGCGGTTGTCGAAGCCGGTCAAAAATAACATTTCCGGTTATCAACAATTTTACAACTGTAGATAGTGGTGAAAGGATCGAATCCACAGGGAATTGAGAACTTACCTATTTTTCTTATCAAGACCAAGAGAATTAACTGAAATAAAAATGAACTGAAAGAGAAATAAACTGAAAGCAAAATAAATTGAAAGCAAAATAAACTGAAACGAGATAAAACTTAAAGCGGAATAAACTGAAACGAGATAAAACTGAAAGCGAGATAAACTGAAACGAGATAAAAATGAAAGCGAGATAAACTAAAAGAGAGATAAACTGAAAGCGGAATAAAAATAAAGTGCAATAAAAGTAAAATGGGGGGTTGAGATTGATTTGATTAACAAACTACTGAAAACAATTAAAATAAGCGAATAATAAAATAAAAGAAAAATAAATAATAAGAAAGCTCTAGTTGAAGAATTGAATCCACTTCAGTTGTTGGGATTGATCATTGACACTTAGTTTCTTTTGATTGATTCAATAGATTAGTTATGGAGATGGAAGACACTTCTCACCACCATGTCTCTCCTTATGATTAAACCAATTAGGGAATGTCCTCTAATTAATTACTAATTAACAAATTGCCAAGGAACGTCCTTGGGCCTTAGGCATCAAAACAATTGTTAATTGCATGAAGAGATAGAGAGATTCAATCCTAACTACTCAAACGCATGAGATGTCATTAGATCATACAATTTCCTTAGTTTTTACACCAAGTGTTCTTATGTTTGAATAATCCAAGAAATTACGGACTTAAATCATCCAAACTAACATATTTTTACTTTGCAATCAAGAATCAACATAGATCTAAACAACAAAGCAATATTGAAATCAAGCATGAAATTGCACAAATATTGAACAACCAAAAGTTAAAGAATGTTTGATCAAGTCTCCCAATCCATAAAACAACTAAAGCATCACCTAATCTTCAACTATAATAAAATATTTCAGCCTCTCATGGCTGAAACAAAAATAAAAAATAAAGAAAAGAACAAAGGTAGAAGAAGAGATGTGAATCCCGCAGGTGTCTCCAAGGTGGTGTGTAAAAGTTGTGTGGAGGCTCCTTATGTGTCTTTTTATAGTTGAAAGTGTTGCCCTAGGTCATACTTGTTTCCTAATTAGTGAAGAGGCTGCCCAAAGTGCTGAAAAGAAAAGAATCGCGTTGCAAATTCTCCAGAAGGAAGGAGGCACGCGGATCAGGCTTCAGAAGAGAAATGATGCGCGCAGATTGCAGAAGAGGAAGTGGAGCGTAGTCATTGAATGCAGAAGGGAAAGTGAATCTGTCCAGTCTTTCCTTTTTAGGTGGAGCCTTCGGTTGAATTTTGAATGCTGAACGCAGAAGAGGCAAGTGCGTCTTCATGAGATCTTGCTGCCTAAATAGAAAGATTTGACTGCTGCAGTGTGTGTATATCTTTGAATGAGGAAAGAAAGATTTGCGATTTGAATTTCAAATAATCTTCTGACTGAGCTTTCCTTATTTGCTTTTGCTTCTGCACTTCTCTTATTTGAGGACTTTCCTTTCCTTATTTGACACTTTCCATAATTGGCTTCACCTTCTGAATAAGGAAAGAAGAATTTGCAATTTGACTTTCAAAGAATCTGTTGACTGCGCTTTCCTTTTCTGGCACTTTCCTTATCAGAAAACTTTCCTTATTTAGCACTTTCCATATTTAAAAACTTTCCTTTTTTGGTACTTTCCATATTTGGCAGTTTTAAGAGCATTTTCTCTATATTGTCTCTTTACACCTAATATCTGCAAAACATTATTAAAACCACAAAATTAGGTAGAAAATGTGCAAATAAACATCAAGAACATAATGAGAAAGTGGACTAAAATATGTTCTATCAGACGCCAAAATTTGATGGGTGTTAAAACCACCAAAAATAAATTTCTGCTTTAAAATAAAACTTGTGATAATTGTAAGTAGGGTCAATCCCATAGAGACTGGTAAGTAAATTAATTCTATTGAATGAACAAAAATAAAATAAAATAAAATGAGGAGAGGTTTTGAATGTAGAGAAATAAATCAAATCAATTCAATGAAAGAAACAATTACATTGAAGAGAAAAAATCAAGATGAGAAACATTCAGCTAAAGGAATAATACTAGTTTCAGTTTTTGTTGGTTGATCACAGATATAAAATAATTTCAGTTTAATTATTGATAAATCAGTTATAAATATCAAAGACGCTTCAGGTATCCAATCCTTTCTTAGATTTTAAACTAGTTAAGAGACGCTCATTAACTAGTTCTAACTCTTGGACAACCATAGGAGACGCTCTTAGGATTTAATCCAATCATTGTATTAAGAATTCAAAGGACCTGATTCTAACTAACAAACGCGAGACGACATTTAAGTTAGATTATACTATTCCTTAGGAAGGCCTTATGCAACCTAATTTACTACTTATTTCAGTTTAATTAAACAATTACAGATTTAATTAACCTGAATAGCAATATATTATTTTATCAATTGAGTAATGGCATCTTAATGCAACAATCAACAGAATAATAATAAACAATAAACACAAGAATAATATAAATACCAAAAATAATTGAGGAAACAATAGAATCACATAAATCTCACAACCAATTGAATTGAAAAATTAATTATCCTTTAACTGAAAAAAAGCAACTTAGCCACACATGTTCATGGCTAAAAATGGGAGATGAAAGATGAGACCATCAGAATGTCCTCTTTTTATAGTGCTGAGAGTTTTAATTTAACTTAAATACAAGTAGCTAAAATCAAAGTCGAGTACATCTTAACATATAAGAGTTATCTGTTTGTTTCTCGAATTTGAAGCTAGACTCTATTCATCAAGTAAATTATACCCATAACGTAGTCCATAACACAGCTTGTCTAGAAATTAGAATTCAAGTATGACTCTATTCCTTATCCTTCTATAAATTTGGTTGTGACTATGTTTGATCTCAGAATGTAGAGTCCAAATTGGATTTTTCTCTTGTTATTCTCCAATCCTACCAAGATAACAAAATTTAAATGAATCAACCTGTTTTAAATGAAATCAAGCTCAATATCAAAGTATTTTAGACTATTAAAACTACATAATTGTGCATATTATCTCATATAATCACTAAGATCTTCTTGCTCGAAATCCACCTTTTCCTCTAGACTTTGTCTCGATTTTGCATCCTTAGCATTCTCAAATTCATCATCTAAAGAGATGTCCTTATCTTTAGATCCGAATGAACTCTCAATTATTCTCTGAGGAACTCCACCTTGATCTTTAGTACTTTCACTGTTCTTGTTCTACAATGTAAGAACCTGAATGGTAATAGTCTCATTTCCTGAGATTTGCGCTGTAACCTCTTTCTCTTTGAACACTTTTTCTTCATTGAATCTGACATATCTGCTAATGACACACTTCTTCTCCTCCAGCAACCAAATCCTATAATCTTTAACTCCTTGAGGATATCCAATGAATATCTCCTTTCTTGCTCTTGGCAACAGTTTACTCTAATCTGTATAAATGTAAGCCACACAACCAAACCTCCTCAAGTGTGGATAAGAAGGCTTAGTCTCTGACCACATCTATTCAGGAACATTCAACTCTATAGCAATAGATGGAGACTTATTAATCAGGTACACACACGTAGCTGCAGCTTCAGCCTAGAAATTTTGTGATAAATCCGACTCACTGATCAAGCTTCTGATCTTTTTTATTATTGTCCTATTCATTCTTTCTGCAGCACCATTCTGCTATGGTGTATAACCATATGTTTTGTGCCTCCAGATTCTCTGTTTCTTGCAAAATGAATCAAACCTTTAATTATAGAATTCAAGACTATTGATTGTCCTTAATGTCTTGATCTTCTTTCCTATCTGATTCTCCACTAAGCATTTCCATTCCACAAACTTTTCAAAAGCTTCATCCTTTGATTTCAGAAAAAGAATCCAAACCTTTCTTGAGTAATGATCAATAAAAGAGATGAAATACTGATATTTTAACAGAGAGAAGGGAATATTTGGTGATCCTTATAAATCTGAGTGAATGTAGTCAAGAATTTCCTTTGTTGTATGCTTACCAGTTTCAAAAGACAATCTATGAGATTTATCAAGGACACAACTTTCACAGAAACTTAGAGATGATAGTTTGGTACCTTAAAGTAGTCCCTTTTTTACCAAAGTTTCCATTCCCTTCTGACTCATATGTCCAAGCCTACTGTGCCAAAGACAGGTTTGATTCTAAGTAGCCTCAAATGGATTTGCTTCACCAGAAATAGTTTTGTCTTGCAAAATATATAGACCTTCTATCAACTCTCCTTTCATTATAACCCTGAACCTTTGACAACCTTCATTATGCCTTTCTCAGTCTTGTACCAATTATCCTACAATTCTAGTGCACCAAGAGAAATAAGGTTTCTCTTGAGTTCAAGAATATACCTCGCTTGAGTTAACATCACAGTGGAGCCATCATGAATCATAATCCCCAATATCCCAACTCCTTTGACGTCACAAGTTGTGTTGTTTCTTATCTTGACTATGCCTCCATCTCTTTCTTCAAATGTGGCAAAGCATTCTTTTCTCGGGGTCATGTGGAATGTGCAGTCTGAATCTAATATTCACTATTTTTTAATCTTTGACTCAATGATGGATAATACCTCTAAAGTTTATGCAGTCAAAACTTCAGAATCTTGCATATTGATATTTGCAATTACTACTTCACCCTTCTCATTCTAAAAACCCTTTTGATTGTTTTTTCTTGAGTAGCAGTCCTTCTTAAAATGACCTTTCTTGCCAAAATACCAGCATTCTGCTTTGCTGTTGGACTTTGATCTTGCCCTCGATTTCTTCTTGCCCCTGTTCTTGTTGTCTCTATACTCATATCTTCCTCTTACTAGCAAACCTTTACCCTGATTTCTTGTACCCTTCTGAGCATTGAATTTTCCTTCTTTAGACCTTGTTGCAGACTTCACCTCTTCAGCCGTGATACTAGTTCTTGAATACTTCAGAACCTCCCTCAACAGTTCATAAGGAGGAGGCAAGAAATTCAACAGATACACTGTTGGAACACTTCCTCCACATTAACCTGCAGATTCTGCAAATCGGATAGCCTCTTCTAGAAAATGTCTAATTTCTCCTCAATGGTCTTGCCCTCGTCCATCTTGAAGCCTGAAACCCTCTGCATCATGTACATTCTATTAGATAAAGATTGTTTCAGGTAGAGTATCTCCAGAAGTCTCCAGATTCCAAAAGCAGTCTTCTCATGGATCACTTTTTTAAGAATCTGATCTGAGAGACACGGAACTATCAAGTTCATGGCCTTCTTACTCCTTTCTCTTCTTGACCATTTGACCGGCTACTCAATCTCTTTCTCTTTTGATCTTACTTCTTGATTCGAGGTGATGATTGAAGCAACTCCAGAAGATTTTGAGGTTTCAGGAGTTGAAGAAAAAATTCTTTTCTGGACTGGAGTTTTGAGTTTCTTTGGTTCATTTTCTTCCTCAAGATTTCATGTTTTTGGATCATCATTGATAGCATCTTGCAGTCCATGATCTCGAGACTTATCTTGATCTTTTCTTTCCAAAGCATGAGATCTCCTCTCCTATCAAACTTCTCAACATCAAGTTTCTGCATCATCGACGCCATTCTTTTCTCAACCAGGCTTCAAGAAAATTGACCGGCAATGAACCTCCCCGCTCACAAACCGTGCTCTGACATTTCAAAAAACTGACTAGCAACAAACCTCCCTGATCACAAACTGGGATCTTGATCAGTCCAAATTTAGACCATTTTATCATGATGTTATTGATGTTAATTTACACTTTTTCTGCCTAATTTTGTGATTTTGATCTTATTCTGCATAAAATGGAGTAAAGAGGTCATTTGGAGAAAATGCCCTTAAAACTGCCTAAAATGGAACAAAGGAGAGCAAGCGTGCCAAGTTGCAACTGAAGAGGAGATAAATGAGGAAAGTAATTTGGAATTCAAATTTTAAATCTCCAAGAGCATTCAAAATTCAAGATTCAGCTTATTAAGGAAAGTGCTAAATAAGAAAAGTGCTAAATAAGGAAAGTGGCAAATAAGGAAAGTGCAGTCAGCAGAGCAATTTGAAATTCAAAATTCAGCTTGTTAAGGAAGCCAAAGAAGACATACTTGCCCCCCAAGTCTTGCACATTCAAAATTCAAAATTCAAAAAAGAGGCTCCACCTCATCAATGCACTTGGACGGCAACGGCAACAATTTGGGTAGCAAGAAAGATCAACTTGGGCAGCAAGGAGACCTAGGGCAACACTTTCAACTATAAAAAGACACATAAGGAGCCTCCCCATGCTTTTTCTACTCTCCCTTGGACACACATATGGGATTGCAAGTGGCCACATCTCTTCTTCATCTCTTTCTCTTTTTTGGTTTTGTTTCAGCCATGAGTGGCTGAAACCTTTTTTTTTAGTTGAAGATTGGTTGATACTTTAGTTGTTTTATGGATTGGGAGATCTAAACACACATTGTTTAACTTTTGTTTTTCAATATTCATGTAATCTCATGCTTAATTCCATTGTTGCTTTGTTATTTTGATCAATATGGCCAATTGATTCTTGATTGTAAGGTAATAAATTGTTAGTTTGGATAATTTTGAGTCCGTAATTGCTTGGATTGTTCAAACATAAGTAACTCTTGGTGTAAAAACTAAGGAAATTGCATGATCTAGTGATATCACCATGCGTTTGGGTAGCTAGAATTGGGTCTCTCTATTTCTTAATGCAATTGACAGTTGTTAGATGCCTAAGGCCCAAGGACGTTCCTTGGCAACTTGTTGATTAGTGATTAGTTAGAGGACGTTCCCTAATTAATTTACGCTTAAGGAGAGATATGGTGGTGAGAAGCGTCTTCCATCTTCATAACTAATTTATTAAATCAAATAAAGGAACCTAAGTATCAATGATCAATCCCAACAACTTAAGTGGATCCAATTCTTCAACTAGAGCTTTTCTCATATTTGAATTCCTTTACTTTAATTATTTGCTTTATTTTATTGCTTTCAGTATTAGTTTAATTGAATCAATCTCAAAACCCCCCCCTCCTTTTTAATTTGCTTTCAGTTTAATTTGCTTTCAGTTTAATTTGCTTTCAGTTGATTTACTTTCAGTTTATTTTCTTGGTCTTGATAAGGAAGATAGGTAAGTATCAATTCCCTGTGGATTCAATCCTTTCACCACTATCTGCAGTTGTAAAATTGTTGATAACTGAAAAGATTATTTTTGACCGGTTTCGACAATCGCACAGTCAAAAATTGGCGCCGTTGCCGTGGAGTTGATTTAACTAATTTATTTTTCTTTCATGACCAGATCTGAACTCAAGGAACTGATTCATGGCTACGATAAGTACATCTATTCTCACTGCTCAAATTTCTGAACTAACCTCTGTTGTAAAAAGTTATGTCATAGGTCAAGCTCAACAACTTCAGCAATCTCGGCTATGTGGGATTTGTGCACATGTAGGATGCCCAACTGATCAATGTCCTATACTTCATGAGGATGACCAGCAAGTACATGCATTTTGAGGATTCAATAGCCAGCCTAGACATGATCCATACTTTAACACATGCAATCCAGGTTGGAGAGACCATCCGAACTTCAGTTATGCAAGGGCTAACAACTACCAAAATTATCAAAGAAATCAAGCCCAAGCAGCACCTCCAAGTTCCAATATGCACCTTGAGGAGATGGTGAAATCATTGGCAATTTCTGTGCAAAGTCTCTAACAGCAGATGAATCAAATAACCACCTCAGTAAGTGCAATCATGTTAAGAAGTGAGGAAGAGCTTCAAGATGTAAAGGCTGATGATGGAAGTTCACAAGTATAAGGATAAGCTGCTGAAGAAAAACAGCCAGAAAACTATTTGTCCAAACAAACTGGTCAAACAGAACCTGTTGATGGTTTAGATATCATTTATTGTTTGAGCCAAGAAGATTTTTATATAAATCAAGATGATATGCTAAACAATGATTTTTGCAGGGAGGCTAGCCAAAAAGATGAAGAAAGCCAAAAAGAGTCAAAACTGAAAGCAAAAGTCTGCAACCTTCAGCAGGTGGACTGCGACCAAAGGCAGAAATACAAAGGTCCACCTGCACCTCTTCAGCTCAGTTCACAGACAAGCCATGGACCGCCCGTGCCACTTCAGAAAGCGGAAGTCAAAAATCGTCCAAACAGGAGGATAAGGTAGAATTCATTTTGCCCAAATTCAGTACCAAATTGCAGCCATCTATGGAGAAATATGAATTAAAGTTCGAAGTGCTGCCCAATCATTTCAAAAATGCAAACATAAGGGCTAAAGGCACACCTAACCTGAAAGAAGAGAAGCTAATCATGTTACTTCACGAGTACATGAAAGAAATAGGATGGGTTACGACCAAAACAAAAGGCGTGCTACACTTTTTACTTAATTCAGTTGGGACTCTTTTCCCTCTCCCAATTACTTGAGCCTTGATCAAGTGGAGAAGGTCCAACACATGACCTTAAACTAGGGCGCTCACAACCACAACAGGGGAGTACTCAGTTTCCTTTGAACTTTAATTTTTCCAATACATTGAGGACAATGCATGAATTAGGTGTGGGGGTGCATATATCTCTGAATTTTTATTTTAAGTTCATTTTAGCTTTTTTTTTTTTTTAGTTTGCACACATTTTTCATTTTTGTTATTTTTGCTTTCAATGCACACACATGTAGCCACAGTTTTTTTTTCTTTTTTCTATTTTGATATGCTTTACTCAAACTCATAGGTTATGTTGAATGAGCTTTCTTTTCATGACTCCATTGATGTGATGACTCTTTAAACCTGAGTTGAATCAGTTGCAGTGAGTTGTATTCATTGTTGAAAATTTTCTTTTGAATTGAATCTTTAAGCTTGCCATGGTGAAAGATATATATTACTCATTAGAGAGAATGAATTGAAAGATGTATGAATGAACTTAACATGACTTATTTTAACAATTGGTGTTGATTTGCCCAATTCATTGAGATAAGAAATTCGGCAAAGGCTTAGACTTCAAAAGCACAAATTAAACTATTCCAATGGTTGAAAGACTATGAACAGAGCTAGTAGCCACTTGAACAGGTGACCAATTGAGTAATTGGGAGTGGGTATCACCAATATGTACTTTCAAGTCAAAAGGTTGGTGACTTTTTCAAGCAAGATTAAAGTGCAAAAGGCTGAATAAAGTACTGCAAGTAAGGGCTAGTCAATCCGAAAGCTAGAAAGAGTCTTAATTGAACAAAAATATGAGCATGTATAATCTCTCTCTTGAAGAAAACAAATACTAGCCATGGTAGGTAAAGGGAGACAAGGAAAGAAGGTGAGTAACCTTGGTGCATACATTCTTCACTGCAATGCTTCAAAGTAGGGGTCTAGAGTAAGAGCTTAAGTGGAAATAAAGGATCAAGTAGCAAAGAGAGCTTGTTTGACTAAGTTTATTTGCTTGAGGACAAGCAAAAGGCTAGGTGTGGGGGTATTTGATCAGTCCAAATTTAGACCATTTTATCATGATGTTGTTGATGTTAATTTACATTTTTTCTGCCTAATTTTGTGATTTTGATATTATTCTGCATAAAATGGAGTAAAGAGGTCATTTGGAGAAAATGCCCTTAAAACTGCCTAAAATGGAACAAAGGAGAGCAAGCATGCCAAGTTGCAACTGAAGAGGAGATAAACGAGGAAAATAATTTGGAATTCAAATTTCAAATCTCTAAGAGCATTCAAAATTCAAGATTCAGCTTATTAAGGAAAGTGCTAAATAAGGAAAGTGGCAAATAAGGAAAGTGCAGTCAGCAAAGCAATTTGAAATTCAAATTTCAAATCTTCAAGAATCCCTTTCCTTATTGAGGAAGCCAAATCTGAAGAAGATGCACATTCAAAATTTGAAATTTAAAATTCAGCTTGTTAAGGAAGCCAAAGAAGACATACTTGCCCCCCAAGTCTTGCACATTCAAAATTCAAAATTCAAAAAAGAGGCTCCACCTCATCAATGCACTTGGGCGGCAAGGGCAACAACTTGGGCAGCAAGAAAGATCAACTTGGGCAGCAAAGAGACCTAGGGTAATACTTTCAACTATAAAAAGACACATAAGGAGCCTCCCCATGCTTTTTCTACTCTCCCTTGGACACACATATGGGATTGCAAGTGGCCACATCTCTTCTTCATCTCTTTCTTTTTTTTTTGGTTTTGTTTCAGCCATGAGTGGCTGAAACCTTTTTTCTAGTTGAAGATTGGTTAATACTTTAGTTGTTTTATGGATTGGGAGATCTAAACACACAGTGTTTAACTTTTATTTTTCAATATTCATGCAATCTCATGCTTAATTCCATTGTTGCTTTGTTATTTTGATCACTATGGCCAATTGATTCTTGATTGCAAGGTAATAAATTGTTAGTTTGGATAATTTTGAGTCCGTAATTGCTTGGATTGTTAAGTAACTCTTGGTGTAAAAACTAAGGAAATTGCATGATCTAGCGATATCACCATGCGTTTGGGTAGCTAGAATTGGGTCTCTCTATTTCATAATGCAATTGACAGTTGTTAGATGCCTAAGGCCCAAGGATGTTCCTTGGCAACTTGTTAATTAGTGATTAGTTAGAGGATGTTCTCTAATTAATTTATGCTTAAGGAGAGATATGGTGGTAAGAAGCGTCTTCCATCTCGATAACTAATTTATTGAATCAAATAAAGGAACATAAGTATCAATGATCAATCCCAACAACTAAAGTGGATCCAATTCTTCAACTAGAACTTTTCTTATATTTGAATTCCTTTACTTTAATTATTTGCTTTATTTTATTGCTTTCAGTATTAGTTTAATTGAATCAATCTCAAAACCTCCCTCCTTTTTAATTTGCTTTCAGTTTAATTTGCTTTCAGTTGATTTACTTTCAGTTTATTTTTCTTGGTCTTGCTAAGGAAGATAGGTAAATATCAATTCCCTGTGGATTCGATCCTTTCACCACTATCTGCAGTTGTAAAATTGTTGATAACTGAAAAAATTATTTTTGACCGGCTTCGACAACTACACAGTCAGATCTGATACCACTTGTTATTGCTCTGATACCACTTGATGTTGCTAGAGGCTTAAACTCCAATCTCCGATGAGCAATGTAACATAAAAAGATAAAGTAAAGAAAAAAAAAAGAAAAACAAAGAAGAAGAAGACACAGAGAAATTTACGAGTTTAGATTGATATTTTTGGATCGTTCTATGTCTCGGAAAAAGAAATCCTTTATTCACTATGAGTTTCAGATAAGAGAATAACCACACTAGTACAAGCTCAATTACAGATCAACAAATGGCGGAAAAACAATCTCAGCGCTTTTTTGCTTCGCGCTCTCTTTTTCACAGCACAAAAAAAAAAAAACAGAGGAACGTCTGTTCCTTAAATAGCATATTTGACGACCTTGGTAATAAAAAGACCAAAATGCCCTCCGTTTGTTTAATGAAGCTGGGTAAACAAAACATGGTCGTTCCTCTTAATATTCTCTCTCTTGTCAGACATGTTGAGAACTTTAAAAGAATCTATGCATTCTGGCTTTATGGGTACTCCAGCCCTTTTTTCATCAAGCCTGCCTTATTCAGTCCTACTTCCATTGGACAGGTCGGCCCTTTCATAAATCACCCTATCTATAGGTCGTCACACCTAGTCACCTCGTCTGATCATCTGCCAGATCGTCTGATCTCTCTATCTTTTCTCCAGAAATTTCGAGCACTTTTAAAGAATTTGAATATCAGTCCTTCAACAGCTATGTCTCAACATAATTTTATCATTGATTGCACTTATCATGAATCTGTATGTGTGTATATATATATATTTATATATGTGTGAAGTTTTAGCAGCATCCACCTGCTTCAACACAGGTTATCATGGTGAAGGCAGATTGGTGGTTCTTCAATTTGAAAGTTCAATGACATTTGATAGAGGATTATCTTTTTGATGGCTTGCATAATGTGAGCACTCTGAGTAGCCATCAGATTGGGCTTATACAATTGGGTAATATTTCTCGGATAATTTAGATTTGAAATTGACTCTAATTATTAAAATAAATTTAAATAAATTTGAGTGAATGAATATATGTAGGCAATTCTTGTATGTAACTGGCGCAGTTCTGATTTTCTTTTTAAAAAAAATATATCTTATATTAAATATTTTAATACAATTAATTTCTAATAAAATTTAAATTCGAAATGTTTCCATCTTAAAATCAACACTATATCAATCATCTAAACTTCATTGATATTTTTATATTAAAATTTAAAAACTGAATAAAATAAATTTAAACTAAGGTCAATTATCTACTTTTATATTAAATCTAAAGATGAATTAAAGGGCAAGGGTAACAGGGAGTTACTTTTTTTTAATCATTTTAATTTTTAGAAATTATTTTATGTTCTTGATGATAACCAAATCAATAGTATTATGATAAATTTGGATAATTTAGATACATTTAATAATTTTCTCAATTCTTAAACTTTGATTATTAGTTAGAAGGAAAAAGATTAAATTAAAGCTCTGATGAAATTTAGGTTTCTTTTATAAGACTTGAGAAAATCAGCAGAGAGTAAAGAAAAATGTAAAAAATAATTTAATTTAAGTGTTTATATACCTTGTAAAATTCAAAAATAAAAAATTTTTTTATCAGTATTTTTCTCATAATAACCAAAAAAACTTCAAAACTTCCAACTGAATTACGAAGGGCGAGATTGTTCAATAATTTGATTTGAATTGAACAAAAATCACCTCTGAACTGCATGAATGACAAGTGAAATTACAAAAGCTCATTCAGCTAAAGAACAGAGATGATTGCCAAAGAAGTAAAATTACAAAAGCTGCGATTGATGATCCACTAGTATGAAGGCTACATGGCCTTTTGTGGTATTGGGGCTTTTTTGAAGCACAAGACATGCTATCTCCACCACTCATTTTAAAATATTTACTTATATATCTATTAAAAAAAAAAAAAAAAAAAAAAGAATAAAGAAGAATACCTTCAATTATGTAGCTGAAAAGTTATAATCTATTTTTTTTTTATTCTTTTGTATATGCTCCGCTGCTTATTATCCTCCATTGCTTATTATTCTCTCAATCTTATAATTTTTTTTTTCACTTTTTATAATTATTTTAAAATTATTATTCACTTTATTTTTTTTATATAACTTTATTTTATTTTATTTTCAAAATAAATTATCATTAATTATTATTTTTTTAAATAAATATTCAAAACATGTTTTAGTATTTAATAAAATTTAATATTTTAAAAATATGTACGACTCAAAAATTAATAAAAATAAATTATTTTTTTTTAATATATATAAAAAATAAACTAAATAAAAATTATGAGACAAATGAAGTATAAAATATTAAATATTTTTTATTATATAAATGGTAAATTATATAATTTTTTTAATAAAAAATATAAATTTTATTTGATTTTTTTTTTGAAAGCAGATTTTAATCGATTTAAATGGTACTTTTCTTTGAAGAGAAATGGTCTGCTTATTATATGGTAAATTTTTTATAAGTAATTTAATGGGGTTGAAAAATTAATTTACTTTTTCTGCAATAAAAGAAGTGAAAATGTTAACTTTCCAATAAGATGAAGAGAAAATGGTAAGCTAAGTAAAATTTTAACACTTCCAAAACTTAAATAAGTTGAATTAACTTGAATCAAACAAGGTAATACAATCCATCCAATGAAAAATTCTAAAAGATTATGATGTTTTGTGTGGCAAATAAATCAATGGATTTATATATGACCTTTTAGAAACTCACTTTTGGTTAGATTTTAAAAGGAAATTTTAAATTTGTTCTTATTATTTAATATTAAAAACCTCTGGATAATTAAAATGCAGCTTGCAACAATTTATACCACAAAGTCTGTTCGTATCTTTTAGTGAAATTTATTATTTAAAAATAATTATATGTAAAAATATATATATGAGATTGTAGGGTAATTTTGTTTTTTATAAAGTAAATTTGTATTTTTAAATAACTACTATTTTATCATATAAAATGGGAAGATGGAGAGGAATTACTAGTATTGTGCAATAAAAAAATATCATTCTATAAAAGAATAAGTTTGAAAATTATAAAATATTTTTTAAAAATTGTTATTTTCCTTTCTGAAAAAACTAAATCAATCTTTATATTAAAAATAATTATTTTTAGAGATAATTGATATGAAGAAGTTAAATTTTTACGAGTTTTGATCATTTAATTTAAATTTTTAATTCTTTTATGATTTAATTTAAAATTTTAATTATTGGTATGAAAAACTAAAGTTTTAAATATTTAAATAATTTTATTTTTAATATAAAGAATATTATTGTAATTTCTCAAATTAAAAATTTATAATCTTATTTTTTTTTTCGCTGAAAATCATTCAATATTAATTTATAAGAAAATTCAAAATTATAAATATTACGGACAAAAAAATTTAGTCGGTGATTTTTGATAACTTACTAATGAAATACACAAAATTAAAAAATAAAATGTGTAGTTCACAATAAAAAAACATTACTGATGAAATATTTTATTGGTAATATTTTACTTAATTTATTATTAAAGTATTTTATCACTGATTAGTTATCGTGGGTAATGATTTCAAGATTTTTTAAAAGTTAAAAATTTTTATAAACTACATTACCAATAAAAAGTCGTTGACAAATTTCACATGATTTTGTAAAATAATTTTAATTTAAATATATTATTAACCAATATAAATAGTTAGTAATACTCGTTTGTTTTAATTTTTTTATATGTATTACCGACGGAGGTCATCAAAATATTATTATTATGAGTGAAATTTTAATGTAATTAGAAAAAAGTTAATTATAACTAATAAAATTAAAAAGTTAATTTTTTAAAAAATAAAAACTTAATATTTACCTAATTTTATTATAACATATAAGTATAATTTACTTTTTAATTATTCTAAATATATATTTTTTTAAAAATTCCCCCAATTAAAATATTTTTCCCTCCTCTCTCTACGCTCTCTTCCCTCTCTCTGACGCTCTCTACGAATCTCTCCCTCAACTTCCTTTTCTCTCTCTCAATCGTGACTGCGTACCGACCGGTGGTCTTTCCATTATAACTCATTTGTCCATTCCTCTCTCTTTTCCTCTCCATCGATCGTGGTTATCCCTCCATCCATTACAACTCCTCCAACTGTTCATCCATCCATTTCTTTGTTCAATTTCATTTCCAAGTTTAATTTATTTTTTTAATTTATTTAATTAGATTTTATAATTAGGGTTTTGTGATTTTTCCATTACTGTTACAAATAATTTCTTGTTATATTATGGGTTGCCGGCTTAATATCTTTGCAAGAATGATAGAATTGTTATCTTTATAATATTTTTATCGGCTGAATATCTTTCTCATAGAACATAAGAGTTAAAGTGAATAAACAATCCATTTTCGCCTATAAACTTAGAAATAATCTATGAATGTAATATTTCGGTGGTAATTTTGCTGTAGTACATAAATGGTGTCACCAAAACAAATTTAACTTAACATAGCACAAACACTTTGATAAATAGCACTTTTTTTACTGAATGTTTGCTGCATTTATTAATCATCAGACAAGTTTCTATATGTTATTTTCTTTGATATGAATCTGAATCCTACATGGAAATTATGCTCTGAAGCTTGAAGCTGATGATATTACGCATTCCATAGTGATATTAGGCTTGAGAATGAGTTTGGTTGTCATTTTGCTCCATATAAAAATATACTAACAAAACACTTACATGTCAGCATAAGCATTGTCTAGTTGTCATTTTGCTCCCCAATCTCATCAACTGCTTTTGTTAATTAGTGAAAAAGTAGTACCAAATTCACTTATTTTAGTGCATGAGCAATGTTTGCTTTCATATTAATGATTTAAAGATATGTTTGATATCATTGTTTGTTAGCCACTAAACATAAACTTGATAACTTAAAATCTGAGAGGCAACCAGTAATAAGAAAAGGGATTTTTGCACTTTTTGAGTTATAGTGGCTTGGGATGGTACTTATATTACCAAAGTGATGCTACACTATTAAGATAGATAAAACCACTTATATTTCTGCAGATATTAAGATAAATAAAACCACTTATGTTTCTGCAGATTGCAACCTGCAGAAACTGTTTGGTTTCAACCAGCAGAAACAGTTTTATTTCTGCAGGTTGTAACCTGCAGAAACTGTTCTGTTTCATGTAGAAGAAGAAACTATAAACATAAATTCATGGACAGAATACACCCATACCCAATTCAATAGATACCGGTATGCTTAGAGAATAATGAGTTTTATTTTACTTTAGCCAGCTTCTTAACTTGAAGAAAAATAAAAACAACATTAGTAAGAGCTGCACTAAAATCAAATAACTCAGTTTTCCATCTTTTATTCTACTTGGTATGATGGAATAATTCCATAGCCATGATCTTCTCTTACTTCAAACTCCAAATCTTTTTTCCTTGCAAATCGACCCTTGACTCTTGGTCTATTCTCTGCATTAACCTTCCTAGTTGCATATCCTATTTTCTTCTCAAATTTTATTGATTTCCCTTTCTCTCTATATCTTTGGACTCTTGCTTCTGTTGGTCCATTCTCTGCATTAACCTTCCTAGTTTTCAAGTGCAGAAGAAAATCAGAATCAATAGTAATCTTGTACAAAAAAAATTACAGAAAGAAATTTCAGGGAAGCTTTAAAAGGATATGTAAGTTAATATATGCAGTTGTATCTGATGATCTCAATCAAGGAGAGCCATTGAAATTTTCTGGAACACTTGAGCAATAATTGCTGAGATTCCTTGGGAATTTAACCTGGTCTTGAAAAATTTCCATCAGGAAAACTCTTAGAAGAAAAATGAAGATTTTAGAAATATAAGTAAGTGTGTATTCAAGAAATAGATCTTTGTGGCGGCCCATTCTAGCTAAATCAAATTTAGAATAGAATAAAGAGGAAAGTGAGAGACAAGCATTAGGGGAGAGAATCTCAGGTAGCGTTAAGGGAAAGTGAGAGACAGATTGTGTTGATTGTTTGGGAACGTCTATGTTTTAGGAGAGATTCTGCCAAATTTTTTTATAGATAAACTATTTTATTAATATTATTTAATGATTTAGAGATATGATTAGAAGCAAATATATTGCAGGAGATTCTCATAACTTGAATACAAGAATGCATTTTGTATCTGAAGATGAACATGTAATGTCATCATCACATCCGGTAAACTCTGAGGCTGAAGTAGGTGACCATAATGCAGCACTTGTTAGCTCATACGGTTCACATCCTGATTCTTCATTTACTGATTCTTCAGGATGACAATACTTAAAACTTCATGCAGGAAATCAGTGAGTTAAATAATTATAATTTGATTAGTTCATTAAATACCAAATACATATATAATAACTTGCAATATATTAATAAATTTTCTTGCATGTGGATCAAAATGCACCCGAGTGATCACAAATAGCTTTAAAGAACGAATGGACATTGAAGGCTTCAATTGGAAGAATGTCTCACAAGAGACAAAAGATTTTTATTATAAAAAATTTAAGGTAATATATTTGTTTTTTTATACTTTTTAATAGATATTAATATGTTTTTCATTTTAATTTTTGACAATATGCAGAAAAGATACTTTTGGGATCCGATCGTAGAAGTAGGGATAAAGGCAATGTGGAAAGTAAAGGTAGCAATGCACTGTAAAGATATTATAGCAGATCTTAAAGAAAGAGGCCGACATACGTGAATGAAGAAGCTTAGAGACGATGGGAGCAGCATTGGAATGGCCCTAAAGTCATTCGACGGTCTGAACAGAATTTAAGAAATTGATGAGGTGCTGTAAATGCTCTTGGACCGACCACCTATATAAGTGGATCAATAATGTATGTTGAATGGTCGCAGAGACTTGTGAGTATTTTTTACAATAAAAATTAAATATCTAATTTTGTTTTATAATTTACTTAAAATGTTCATATATAAATTATTGATAGAACATGTATTGTTATGCATAGTTTGTGAGGTTTTATTATTTCTAATGGGAAAATTTGTTTAAAATTTAAGAAAAACTATGTCTCATTTTATATTAATTTATAATAAATTTCAATTATTTAATATATACGCAATGTATATGTTTGTGATTCACAGATATTATTTGTTCAGGAGAAAGAAATGGGTCGAAAGCTAATTTTGAATGAATTGTTTGCCCACACTCACACTTGGAAGCATGATAAAGAGACATTTGTGGACCAGAAATCAAAGCAAATACATGTACGGTAATAAAGTATTATATTTTTCATTGTCTATAATATAATGAATTAATTAAATTATTAATTTTGATGATTTGAGATCTAGAAAATAGGGTTTTACAATGGGTTCTATAAAACTGGAAAAAACTTAGACCTAGAGGAGAGTATTTCTCCTTTTATATGTTTCCTTTTGTCTGCTAGTGACGTGCTACCAGAACGTATATCATTGGTCCACCTGTCCCTGCTACGTTGATACGGACGTACGAGGGAATCAGATCTCTGCTCCACGCGTAACGGCCTCTGATTCTTTCAGGACGCGTAGGCGGGTGGATCCACACGAGAGACAAGCAGATCTACTTCCTGGTTCCGGGTTAGGCCAGAGGATGAGGTACGGGCCGAGCCCAACGAGGATCGGCTAGTCCAGTCGGAAGGGTCGGGCTGGCCTTGGAGAGGATGAGCTGGATTTAGTGCGAGTCGTGAGGTTTAAGGGCTTCGGGATGATGGGCCTGCATCGTGGGCTGGGCCTCAGACCGGGGAGGAAGAGCCCAGCGGTCATCAATTGCCCCTTTACCTTCTCGTCAGTTATCAGGCGACTGACGAGGGGGTAAATATCGAGAGTAATAATGACCGCGCCGCTCCAGGATAAAATCGTGCAGAGCGACTTTTTACCTCATTACTGTTTTGCATTTCAAATTCTTTCTGCCTTCTTGCAACCTTTGCTCTCTCTTCTGTCTTCTCTGCGATTTACCTACATCGTCCTTCTTCCTCAGCCGTCTCCAAGGTACGCTCTTTTCTTTGTTATTCTATGGGGAAACCAAAGCTTCCTGACGTTCTTAACGTTGAGTCTAATATCACCCTGTCTGTTTTGAAAAATTTCTTTTCTCGGGAGTATTTAGATACACCCCTTTTTCGCATCCGTGCCCCTTATCCAAACGAAAGGATTGTTTTTCCCGATCCTCCTCCTTCTGACCTGATCGATCCCCAACGGGACCTGAGCCTGGTCTTTTTTGCTAAACAAAGGGAGTTTGGCTTAACTTTCCCTTTCTCTCCTTTCTTTACGGAGGTCTTCCGGTACTTCAGTATAACTCCTCGGATGCTAGTCCCCAACTCCATTCTGTTTATGTCCTCTTTTGAGTCCGTGTGTCTAAGCCGGGGGATCACACCCACGGTGCCTTTGTTTGTCTCCTTCTTCCGATTAGTCAGAGCAAGCCACTGTTTTTATTATTTTTCTCCTCGAGGAGGGCTCTCGATCTTTTCGAGTCATAAGGATTTGATAAAAGGCTGGATGGAGGGCTTTGTCGTAGTGGAGCTCAGGAAGGAGTCCGGGCTAGTCTGGGATCTAGAGCTCTCCTGGGAAGAAGTTGCACTGAACTGCAATGACCCGCCCCAGCTGAGTCTTACCGAACAAGTTGGATTTGTTTGGCTGACCTCTATTGAAAAGAAATATGATGTTGAGAAATGCATGTTTGTGTCTAATCTTCATGATATTAGTGAAGCGGGTATTTTACTCCACTCAGTAGTGTTATTTTGTCTGGGTAATCTTTGTGGCAAATTGTTTTGTTCTGTATTAATTTCGCACTTTTGCAGCTTCCGACGTGAAGATGGAACAGATCAAGCCCCCGAAGAACCTTGTATTATCCCGTGAGAGCATGAACGCGGCTCTGGATGCTCTTCGAGCCGGGCTGTCGGTGAAAGAGGCCACCCAGGAGGTAGCTAAGACTATTTCCATTAGGACGATGACTAAGACCCCAGCTCTGCCCTCTGGTCGAGCTTCCAAACCGAGCTCCAGGGGTGCCAGGTCTTCCAGACCCTCTAGTCGTGATGGATCGAGCTCAATTCCCCAGTCTTCTCCGACCTCCAGATCTCGGCTGGCCTCTGTAGAAGAAGTGAAGAAAGCTCCTTTAGATACGGCTAGATTGGCCGAGGGCGTCGAACTGGAGAGGACTGATTTATCTTTGCCTTCAAAGAAAATCTCTGAAGGAGGAGTTGAGGTCTTCCCAACCACTAACAAGGCTCCTGCAAGCGACTGGGAGGTCATCTCTGTAGAGGATGACCCCTTGTTATTAGGGACATCCTGGTGAAGACAACTGAGTCCAGATCGACTGCGGGGGTTACTGAGGAGGTCAGGAAGAAGCGCCCCCTTTCATCTGATGCTCCTGCCCCCGTTCCCAAGAAATCTCGGGGTTCTAAGCGTGCTGCCCCTGCATTGCCTCCCCTCGAGAAGGAGAAAACTGCAGTGGTGCCCCTGCTTTCTGCTTCAAATAATGATATCTTGAATGTCGAGGATATCACCCATCAGACTCCGGCGACCGTGGTTGCTGAAATAATACGAGAACGAATGTTCGGTGGGGTCACTCAGGCTTCGGATCCTCGCCTGCTGGCTCTTTCTGGTCATCTGGCCAGCTCTACTCAAGAGCAGGCGGCCTTCCGAGCTCGGTCTAGAGAGCAACTAGGAAACACTGCCAGGGAGATGCTTTTGATGGTGAGTTCTGCTTGATTCTTTTATACTCTTAATTCGCTTCTACCTTTCTCTACCTCTCAGCTTTGCTTGTCTTCTTGTTTACTAGGTTACTGGCATATTCATGGAGATGGATGCCCGGGATCGTGCCCTCAAGGACTCGGTGGACCGTCAGATCGAGGAAGCACGTCTTGAGGAGAATTTATCCGCATCCAGCGATGCCCGGGGCAATCTCGCCGCGGTCCAAGAGGACTATAGGTTCCTTCAGTTCGATTTACACGCAGCCAAGGAGGCCCGTAAGAAGGCAGAGGAGGAGACATCTGAGGTGCGAAAGCATGCCCAGTCCCTAGAAGCAGAATTGTCTCACATCCGGAGGGTTCTCCAAGAGTCTGACGAGAGGGCAGCTGCGGCAAAGGTTCGTTGTGGAGAAGTTCTGAAGCAGCTGTCCTCCACCGTGGATGCTCTGCGCGAAAGGGACGAGGCCGTGAGCCAGAAGGAGGAAGTTCAGCGCCAGTACGAGCAGCTGAAAGTAAAATTAGATGCTGTGCTGGCTCAAAAGAGTGAAGCTGTGGCTCGGGTTGTGGTCCTGAAGCAGGAGCTGAGTAAGCAGGAGCTGAGTAAGCAGGCCGATAGCATTAAGGGCTTGACTTTGGCAGCAGAGGAGTCTAAACTTCAGAATCAGCAACTCTGCTAACAAGTCAAGACCCTAGAGACGAGATGCTCAGCCCTGTCTGAAAAGGCCAAATTAGCCGAGGATAAGGCCCAGCTGGAGGTTGAGAAGCATTTGAAGGAGTATAAGGAGTCCCCCGAGCTGAAGAAGGAGATCCAGCAGGCCAGTGAAGCTTACCTCCAAGATTACAAGAATTCTTCTGAGCTAAGAGCCGAGATAGCTGAGGCCTGCGAGAGACGACTTACGGAATATAAAGCTTCGAATGAGATGAAAGAGGCCATATGGTATAAAGGACTCCGCATGTTCGTCTCTGGCTTCAACCGAGGTTTAAGGGAGGCCAGACATAATCCATCCATCCCCTTGACTGTACTTTGAGCCAAAGAGGAGGATTCCGATGGTGAGGATGTGATCTATGAGGAGGACGATATGCCTTTGCCCAAAGGGGCTTCTCTTACTGCAACTGGGCTTTCTGAGGCAGAGTCTGAGCTGAATACGGAGGATGTGGGAGTCCTCGAACCTGAGGGGGGCGACGTCGAGCCTCAAAAGGGAGGTGTAGAACTAGGACAGGGAGGTGCTGGACCTCCAGGGCTGGAGATTGTTCCTTTTGTAGGTGTTGGGGAGTCTGGGCGAGAGGGGGCCAGACCTCCCGTGGGCACCAATGTAGACAATGTAAACACAGATAGTGTAGACAGTGTAAGGGATAATATAGACGCTAGTGTAGCTGAGGGTGATGCCCCTAAGCATGCGAGTCCTCTGAGGACGGTCTTTCCTCCATCAATCTTAGATGATTAGATTGTAAATTTCTCTATACTTTTTAATGAAATTTTACTTTTGTTCACTGTTCACACTTAAACTGTTCTGCCTATTTTTCAACTTCATAAAGCTACCTATAGTGTTACAAGCAATCTGGCTTGTTGAGGGTGAAATGTTTAAGCCATGTACTTGATAATTTTTCTAAGGAATCCACTATTGTTTTTCCTTTTTATCTTTAAGCCCATCAGGACCAAAACTCTATCAATTGTCTGAACTTTTGACTTATGCACCTATCTATTTTACTAAGATATTCTTATTCATAAGCTTTTTCCGAGCTGAACTAGTCTTTAACCATGAGCTCGGTTCTTGGCTATATGTCCGATCTTATGAGAAGTCAGGTCATGTACCTTTTAATGGTGACGAGTAGGGCTGACTTTTTGCTTTTAGTACTGACCTGTCAGGGGATGAAGTTGTGGTCTCTTCTGCTCATACCATTGGGTTTCTCCCCGAGTTGCCCCTTTACCTCCTCAACATTTTACTACATGAGTGGTGAGGGGGTAAATCCCTAAACTTTGTTTGTGATCGCGTGGGCTTATTTTAGCCGACCTTACCTTTCGTCTTGGTTATGAGCTCGGATGTCTGTTCATGGCAAACTGACTCGAGCTGTGAGCACAGTCCTTTGCCTTCGTTTATCCTCCTATGTGTTCCTGCATTTATGGGCCTTTTCATAGAGGGAGCTCGATTCTCTGTTATTTCCTCTATACTTAGCTTCATTCTACCTAAGTGTTTCATGTTGCGAGTCTATCCGAGTTAGGAGCTCGGTTCTTTGCTCTTTGCTTAGGTTTTTATGCCTATAGTCCATGACGCTGCTTATTTGGCGAGCACAGGAGTTCAGAATTTTGCTTTTTTCGCTTTGGTGTCCCGAGCTCGTTTGTGAGGTCGGACTTAACCTTTCTTTTTCCGAGCTGCCTACTCTCGAGCGTTTTGTGGTTTTTTTTTGTTGTTTAGACCTCTCTCTGGGCTAGTTGAGCTGGTTCAGGACTAGCGGTCACTTTTCGAGGTCGGTGCCTCTTATGATTGCCCCAATCTTTTGTGGGAGGTTGGAACTATGTCCTTTTACCTCCCTGGGATCCGTGAGGTCTTCTACTTCTCTGAGATCTCTGTATCTCAGTGAGGTCTTCTAGTGCCGGGAGATCTTGGGGATCCTGGTCTTCTACCTCCCTGGGATCAGTAGGGTCTTCTATCTCTCTGAGATCTCTGTATCTCAGTGAGGTCTTCTGGTGCTAGGAGGTCTTGGGGATCCTGGTCTTCTACTTTCCTGAGATCAGTGGGGTCTTCTATCTCTCTGAGATCTCTATATCTCAGTGAGGTCTTCTGGTGCCAGGAGATCTTGGGGATCCTGGTCTTCTACCTCCCTGAGATCTCTATATCTCAGTGAGGTCTTCCATCTCTTGAGATCTCTATATCTCAGTGAGGTCTTCTGGTGCCAGGAGATCTTGGGGATCCTGGTCTTCTACCTCCCTGAGATCTCTATATCTCAGTGAGGTCTTCCATCTCTCTGAGATCTCTATATCTCAGTGAGGTCTTCTATCTCTCTGAGATCTCTATATCTCAGTGAGATCTTTTGGTGCTAGGAGATCTTGGAGATCCTGGTCTTCTACCTCCCTGAGATCTCTATATCTCAGTGAGGTCTTCTGGTGCCAGGAGATCTTAGGGATCTTGGTCTTCTACCTCCCTGAGATCTCTATATCTCAGTAAGGTCTTCCATCTCTCTGAGATCTCTATATCTTAGTGAGGTCTTCTATCTTTCTGAGATTTCTATATCTCAGTGAGATCTTTTGGTGCCAGGAGATCTTGGGGATCCTGGTCTTCTACCTCCCTGAGATCTCTATATCTCAGTGAGGTCTTCTATCTCTCTGAGATCTCTATATCTCAGTGAGGTCTTCTATCTCTCTGAGATCTCTATATCTCAGTGAGATCTTTTGGTACCAGGAGATCTTGGGGATCCTGGTCTTCTACCTCCCTGAGATCTCTACATCTCAGTGAGGTCTTCTATCTCTCTGAGATCTCTATATCTCAGTGAGATCTTCTACCTTTCTGAGATCTTTATATCTCAGAAAGGTCTTCTGAGCTTTGTTCTTTGGTTTCTGCAGAGAATCATTAATAATAAAGATAATCTCGTTTTGGAATGAATGATGTTATTTTATCCATTCATGTTTTTCAAAGTACAATGCTTTTCTTTACAAATATTTCAGGGGAAATATCTCTTCAGGTGTTGGATATTCCAGGCGTGGGGCTCAGGATTTTCTTGCATATCTTCGATTCGGTATACTCCTAGCTTAACCACTTTTGCTATCCTGAATGGGCCCTCCCAGGTCGGTGCCAACTTGCCCACTGCTGCTCTTTTTCCCGTAGCTTCTAAGTTTCTTAGGGCCAGGTCCCCTACCTTTAGACTTCTTTCCCTGACCCTTTGGTTGTAATAACGGGCTGCCCATTGTTGGTAAGCAGCAGTTCGGACTTGAGCTTCCTCCTTAATTTCTTCGAGAGCGTCCAAGTTGTTCCTTAACTTGTCATCGTTGCTGTTCTCGTTAGCAAATTGGACTCGATGAGTGGGGATTTGCAGCTCGACTGGGACTACGGCCTGTGCCGTAAGCAAGTGCAAAGGGCGTTTGTTTAGTGGACGTTTTGGGGGTAGTTTGGAGTGCCCATAGGATACTATTGAGCTCTTCTGCCCAGTTCGCCTTTGCCCCATCTAGCCGTTTCTTTAATCCCTGGAGGATAGCTCTGTTGGTAACCTCTGTTTGACCATTGGTCTGAGGATGGGCCATTGAAGAAAACTTGTGCCATATGCCCATGTTTGTCGTAAATGCTTTGAAGGTGCTGCAGTCAAATTGTCTGCCATTGTCAGATATGAGTACTCTCGGTATGCCAAACCTGCAGATGATGTTTCCCCATACGAAGTCTATCATCTTGCGAGCTGTGATCGTGGCTATTGCTTCCGCCTCTGGCCATTTGGAGAAGTATTCTACAGCCACCACTACGAATTTTCTCTGCCCCGTGGTCTTGGGGAAGGGTCCCAGGATGTCTATTCCCCATTGTGAGAATGGCCATGGACTTGATATACTGGCTTGAGGAGTGGCTGGGACTTTGATGGCGTTAGCAAATCTTTGGCATACGTCGCATCTTCGGACAAACTCTTCTGCCTCCGTTTTAACAGTGGGCCAGTAGTACCCTTGCCTGAATATTTTATTAGCTAAGGTTCCTGCTCCTTCGTGAGCTCCGCACATTCCCCTGTGTATCTCTTCCATCACTTTTGTAGCCTCATCCGGGCTCACACACCGGAGCCACGGGCTGGATTTCCCTTTTTTGTATAAGGTCCCCCTTATTGCTTGATAGTTGGCAGCACGAGCTGCTATCTTTCTAGCTTCATCTTTATCCTCAGGGAGCTTTCCCCTCTCCAGGTATTCTAGGTATGGGGTCATCCAAGTCGGGCTTTGTTCCACCTGCAATACCGTGTTTGTTTTATTAAAAGCAGGCCTGTGGACGTGCTGTATGTACACTTCATCAGGGAGCTGTTCTAATTCTTCTTTGGACAACCGACTAAGAAGGTCGACTTCCTCATTTTCTTCTCGAGGTATTCTTTGAAATTTGATGGGAATTCCCCGACTTATGAGTTCAGCCTCTATAGCTTTTACTTTTGCCAGGTATTTCTACATGGTTGGGTCTCTGGCTTGATATGCCCCTGTTATCTGGTTGACCACCAGTTGTGAGTCGCTATTTACTTCGAGGTCAGTTGCCCCTACTTCCATTGCCACCAGCATCCCGTTTATTAAGGCTTCATACACCGCCATGTTATTGGAGGCTTTGAATTCTAAACGTAGGGCATAGCAAACCTTAAATCCTCCAGGCCCCTTAAGCATTATTCCAGCACCGCTGCCTTTGGCGCCTGAAGCCCCGTCTACATATAACTTCCAGCTGAATTTTTGGAAAAGTTCTTCCTTTCTTTCCTTCCCCAAAACTTCTGAGGATGATTCTCCTTGTTTCTCACTGAATGTGCACTCTGCTATGAAATCAGCAAGGGCCTGAGATTTTATGGCTGCTCGGGGTCGATACTCTAGGCAATAAGGACTAATCTCAATGGACCAAGCTAGCATCCGACCTGAGGTCTCCGGTCTATGCAAAATCTTCTTTAAGGGTTGATCTGTCATTACAACTCCCTGATGGCTTTCCAGATAAACCCTGAACTTTCGGACTGCCAGTAGTAGAGCATATGCTATCTTCTCAATATTCAAATATATGACCTCGGCGTCTTTAAGCACCTTTGACATAGAAAATAGGTTTCTGCTCTCCTTCTTCCACCCTTACCAATACTGCGCTGACTGCTTGCTCAGAGGCCGCCAGGTATATCAGAAGTTCCTCCCCTTCCATGGGACTACTAAGCACGTGAGGCGAGCTGAGATAGCTTTTGAGTTCTTTGAAGGCTTCCTGACAGTCTTCTGTCTATTCGAAGTTTGGCACTTTCCTCAACTTCTTGAAGAATGGTAAACACTTTTCTGCCGATCTCAACATGAATCGATTAAGCGCCACTACTCTCCCGGTCAGTCTCTGGACGTCCTTTACACAGGTCAGTTCTGGCATATTCAATATGGCTTCTACCTTCTCTGGGTTGGGCTCGATGCCTTTCCCACTCACCATGTACCCCAGGAATTTTCCTCCTCTGATGAAGAAGGCACATTTCGCTGGGTTCAACTTCATTCTATACTGGTCTAATACTCCAAATACCTCCCTCAAATCTGCTATGTGCTGCTGGAAAGTTAGGCTTTTGACTACCATATCGTCTACATAAACCTCTACATTTCTGCCGATTTGGCTTTTGAAGATTTTGTTCATTAGTCTTTGGTATGTTGCCCCGGCGTTTTTTAGCCCAAAGGACATGGCTTTGTAGCAGTATGTCCCATCTTTTGTTATGAACGAGGTCTTTTCTTTATCTAATCTGTCCATTGGGATTTGATGATAGCCAGACATAGCATCCAAAGAAGACATGTAATCGAAATCGGCCGTAGAGTCAACCATTTTATTAATATCAGGGAGGGGATAATAATCTTTAGGACATGCCTGATTTAGGTCAGTGAAATCTATGCACATCCTATATTTGCCATTGGCTTTTTTGACTAGTATAGGATTAGCTAACCACTGTGGGTACATGACTTCCCTAATAAAGCCTGCCTCTTCTAGCTTCAGTACCTCCTCCTTGGTAGCCTGTTGCTTCTCCCTTCCTACTACCCTCTTCTTCTGCTTTACCGGTCTGGCTTTAGGGAGGACATTCAACTTGTGCGTCATCACTTTTGGATCAATCCCTGGCATGTCAGAAGGCTTCCAGGTGAAGCTTGATGCGTGACTTCGGATCAGGGCCATGACCTCAATTTTCTGTTCTTTGGTGAGGCCGGCATTGAGACTGAAGACTTTATCTGTTTCTACTTCTGATAAGGGAAAAATCTCCAGTTCCCCCACCGGTTCTGTTCTGGCCTCTGTTTTCTCGTCTCGGACCTCCAGGACTTCCGAATCCAGCCTCTCCTCTGTTGAGCTCGGCTCTGCTATCGTGGCTAGGTACACTGCCCTTGCTTCCTCCTGGCTTCCCCGAACTATTCCCACCCCTGCTTCTGTTGGGAACTTCATTGCCAGGTATCTGATACTGGTGACGGCCTCAAAGTCAAACAGCGCAGGTCTTCCCAGGATCGCGTTGTAGCTCAGAGGAAGTTTGACTACCAGGAACACCGCATAATGAGTGCGAGTCCTCGGTGCTTCTCCTAGGGTGAGGGCCAGCTTCACCTTCCCTTCTACGGGTACTGGGACTCCTCCGATTCCTTTGACCGGTGCCTGATCCCGGACCAGCTGTTCTTCAGGGATTCCTATCTGCTGGAAGACCCGGTAGGGTAGCAGGTTGACCTTACTCCCATCATCCACTAGAATTTTCTTCACCCGATAGCTGTGGATGACAGCTTCAATGACAAGGGCATCGTCATGAGGCATTTGAACACCTTGAGCATCCTCCGGAGAGAAAGTGATGGCCACTGGAGAGTGTTCGACGACCTGCATGACCTCGGCGCCACTGCTTTCTCCCTCTTGACTCCTCTTCTTTCCTCTACGGCTCATCCGACCTCCTGTGCCCCCCACAATCATGTTAATGGTCCCACTAGACCCATCATTCACTGCTCCCGCTCTTCTCGGCGCTTGGGTTGCCGAATTGGGCTGAGGTCTTTGTCCTTCCGGTTTCTTCACGAAGTTCTTTAGGTGCCCTCTTTTTATCAGCCTCTCGATTTCTGCGATCAACTGGAAGCAGTTATTGGTATCATGGCCATGAGTGCGATGGAACTGACAGTATTTGTCAGGATTTCGCTGGTCGGCTTCTGTTCTCAGGGGTCTGGGCCACTCTACGAATTCTTTGTCTTGGACGGCCATGAGTACTTCGGCTTTAGAAGCGTTAAGTGGGGTCAGCTTCTCTGGGACCCACGGAGGGAGTGGCCTTTGTTCTGAGACCCGAGGAGGGAGAGGTCTTTGGTCCCTTCGTTCCCAGGGCTGTCTGTAAGGCTCAGGCCTTTTGCCATGTTTCTTCTCATGCTTCTCCGGCCTCCTTTCTTCCGGGGCTTTCTCCTTACCTACCGCTTCCTTGGCGAATCGGCTTATCACTAAGGCATCATCCTGCCTTATATACTTTTCAGCCCTCTGCATCAGTTCTGCTAGTGAGGTCGGAGGCTTCCTGCTTAGTGAGCCGAAGAACTCAGCAGAGGTCGTTCCCTTCTGCATGGCCTCCACCGCCCTTCCCTCATCGAGCTCGGGAATTTGCAGAGCCTCCGTATTGAAACGAGCGACGTACTCCCTGAGCGATTCGTCTCTTCTCTGCTTGATTGTTTCCAGGTAGCTCGTCTTCCTATCTGCAGGCACCCCGGCAATAAACCGGCTGATGAAGCGAGTGGCCAGATCTCCAAAACTGCTGATACTTCCAGCCTCAAGGTTATTAAACCACGCCCTCACTGGCCCCGAGAGCGTCATTGGGAATGCCTTGCACATCAAGGCATCTGACAGAGTCTGCAGCTCCATGAAAGTCTTGTAGTTGAGGACATGCTCTCGTGGGTTTTCAGCTCCGTCATAAGCCGTCATTGATGGCATCATAAACTTCTTTGGAACAGTTTCCTGCTGTACCCACTTCGAGAAAGGTGAAGAAGTGGGCAGAAAGGTTTGGCTCTGATCCTTCTTTCCCAGCTCGGCCAAGAGCTGCTCTCTCAACTTCTGCAGCTTTTGGTCTACATTCTCATCTTCCAGCCTAGGTTTCTTCTCTAGGTGGTATTCCTCCTCCTCTGCTTCACTTCTCGTCCACTTGGTTGTCCCGGTGGAATAGTTGTCAGCCTCATCATTCTCTATCATCTCCCTCGCCCTCCTTCCATGGACTCGGGCCTCCAGTTCTTCCTCTTCCCCGGCTCTTCTCCCTTTTTCTCCGGTATCGCGGCTGCTGGTTTGAAGGCGGTTAAGGGCAGGTTGGGGCTCATTGGTTTGGGGTTCTTCTACCACTGGGAGTGTACTTATCGGGGTGCTGAGGCCCCTTTGTTGCATCATTTGCCCCAACCAGTGGGCGGTGTTCTGTAGTTGGAGGGCCATGGTTTGAAGGTCCTGGTTAGATAAGGCAGCATTAGGAGCATTCCCTGCCAAGCTTGGCGAGAGATTGAGAGGAATGGGTGTTTGGTTATTTAGTGTTGTAGGGCTAGAAAAGGAGAACTGCTGCCCCTCTTGGGCAGATCTCAGGTCATTTGGGATGTTAAGGTTGCTTTCATTGTGATTAGCCATCGTGGATCTCAGTGGGTTTTGTTAAGAGTGGAACTCCGGTGATGAAAAGATCTCCTTCGTTTCCCACAGACGGCGCCAATTGATGATTTGAGATCCAGAAAATAGGGTTTTACAATGGGTTCTGTAAAACTGGAAAAAACTTAGACCTAGAGGAGAGTATTTCTCCTTTTATATGTTTCCTTTTGTCTGCTAGTGACGTGCTACCAGAACGTATATCATTGGTCCACCTGTCCCTGCTACGTTGATACGGATGTACGAGGGAATCAAATCTCTGCTCCACGCGTAACGGCCTTTGATTCTTTCAGGACGCGTAGGCGGGTGGATCCACACGAGAGACAAGCGGATCTACTTCCTGGTTCCGGGTTGGGCCAGAGGATGAGGTACGGGCCGAGCCCAACGAGGATCGGCTGGTCCAGTCGGAAGGGTCGGGCTAGCCTTGGAGAGGATGAGCTGGATTTAGTGCGAGTCGTGAGGTTCAAGGGCTTCGGGATGATGGGCCTGCATCGTGGGCTGGGCCCCAGACCGAGGAGGAAGAGCCCAGCGGTCATCAAATTTTATTATGCATATAGGATGCTATTATGGCTAGGAGGGATGAGCTTTCACAAACTATATCCGAAAATATAGATGAAAATCAACTTTATTTAGATGTTATTGCTGGAGGGGACAAGAGACGGAAAGTGTATGGACTTGGATCTGAATCATCATAATTCTATCTTTTAATTGGATCATATTCTAGTACAATATGCAACCCTTAAAATACTACTTTATAAGAGCGAGTACATGAGTGTTAGAAGCATATTGAGGATGAAAGAAGTCGTGTCAATCAGTTGAAAATGCAAATGGAGCGCATGAGGAGTTCTATGATGGAAGAGGTCATGAGATTAGTAAGAGACTTACTAACTCCGCCACCACCACCTCGCCAAGATTAAATATTTGATATTCTGTGAACATTGTTATTATATAGCTAAAAAACTTAATTAGTTATATTTTACTTCATTATCTTGAATTTTATGTTTGACATGTTATTAAGATATTATAGATTTTACACGTAATATTGTGTTATTAATATGCTCATACAAATTCATTTTTAGCTTTTATTAATTTTATTTTATAAATTAATTATAAATTTATAAAAAAATAAAATAATACCGATTATATTACTTTGGTCAGTACATTTAAAATATAATTTCAAATAAACACTAGCCAATTTACTATCAACATGTAGTCGAAAATTAGCGACCACTTATTGGTCGGTGAATCAGTCACTAAATAATCCTCAATGATGAATACCAATGACATGATCGACCAAATCCAAAACCTTATCAATCACTTCTGATAGGTAAAGTTACCGATCAACTTTTGGTCGGTAAAGTTACCAACCAAACATTTCGTCGGTAAAGTTTATCTACCATGACAATACTCTATAACTTATTTATTACCAACAATTCATCGGTAAAGTGATTTACCGAACAATTTTGCCTATTTTTAGTCGGTAATTATCGTTGGTATATTTTTATTTTCTTATAGTGAGGATGAATGAGGGGTGAGTTTTTAGGTACCTGTCACCCGAGGGTGAGCATCTTGTGCGACCGACCTTGAGTATCTAGGTTTACTGGATACGAATCACGAACATTTCATCACTGGGATTTAATGCAAGACCTCCAGCATGTAAGGCCTTTTGGACAAGTATTGAGTCATATTAGAAGTCTCCCCCTACAAGTCTTTGGTTCTTTAGATTCTAGATGAGGTGTGTCGCTTTTCCTTTCTATGACACTTCAGGTATTGAAAAATGCATTTAAAGCAACTGTTTAAATACCCCCCTTTTCTCATTCACCATTTTTGCTTTCTTTCTGCATTTCTTTCTTCGACAAACTACTTTTTTGCTCTTTATTACTAATCCTTTCAGTATCTTCTCCTTTGTCTGCGTAACTAGGTAATTTACTCGTATTTTTCTTTTGATAATGAGTCAAGCGTCCTCTTCACCTACCCCCGAAGTATGTGTTCATGCCGTGAATAGCTCCTCTTATTTTTCTTCTTTGAATTCCTTAAATTCTCAATCCACCTCCACTCATAGCCCCATTCATATTCCTGCCCCAATAGTGCTCTTGAGAGCGAATCCTTCTGAGGGTGAGACCATGCTGATTCATGATATCCCCTTCGTGATCTTGAAATGGGACTTACTCAGGTTGTATAACCTCTACCAGATCCCTAGAGGTTTATTTGAGATTTTCTACGTAGTCTCGAAGCTCGAGCAAATGGTGCAACTAACCACAGGACTCTTATGGTATATGAGGCATAACTAAAGTTAGGGCTTCAATTCCCTATCAATCCATTCTTTTCACAAACTCTTTGTGGCCCAACTACATCCCAATAGTAGATTCTCGTTGCTTTCAAATTCATCTATACCAACTATGGGATTAAGTGTGGCTATCTTTTCTCAATTATACTAATTAGATACTTCAATTAATGATGAGTACTGGTTCTTCAGCTGACAAAACGCTAGACCTTGTTTGACTGCCTCTCTTTCTCCTTAAAGAGATGGAAGGACAAATTTTTCTTGGTAAAAAACTAAGGATCTGAGGGTTTAGGGTGGTTGAGGATTGAGTGGAATTGCACAAAGAAGGAAAAAGACCTGCCCGATTTGAGGAAGAAGTTGTGGCCACACTTCAAAAGATAGCTGTGGGAAAGAAGATGGACGTGAATGTGACTATAACAATGCTAGTACTTTCATGGCAGAACTAACAACACCTCGAGAGGTCTAGGGATGAGGGTCCCAGCAATCAGACAATAATCTCCCAACCTGGCCACACAACTAATCTCCCAGACCAAGGTACATAAAAAAAAAACTTTGACTATTGATTTGTAATACTTACTCACTGCTTTTGCTATGCAAGATATAGTTAGTAAAGGCAAGTGGGCTAAGGCTGCTCATACTATGAGGAATGCTAAGGTTACCAAGAAAGGCAAAGCTCCAGCCATGGGAGCTAGTGCCCCACCTTGCTAAGCGACCTCACGGTGAAGAAGACTCTACCCCTCCAGTCATAATGCAGGCTCCCACAGCCCTTACTGCACGAGCAATTTCTCCTTCAGTAGTTGAGGATAGGGTTTAAAGGATCACTCCCCTATCCTCATCTGTTATCCACCTGCCCTAACCCAAATTGAAGCGGGTATAAGTGCTTCATGGCTCTGAAACATTCAGCACCTGGCACTCGCCCTGACTCAAGTAGAGTCGCTGCTTGAGAAGCCTTGCCTCTTCCTTCTCATTGCTAAGAATTCCATGCTCATTGGGGATTGACAATGACTTGGTGATCTGGAAATGGACAAGCTATATCATAATGCCATTCATACGGCTATGGAAAACATCCTGTCATACTTCCTAGCCAAAGAGAGGGATTAGGCCTTGAGAAGAAACTATGGGTCCCTGGAGATAGAGAAGAACCTCCATCTAGAGGAGAACCAGAGGCTCAAGGCCTGGGTGAAGGAGGTGGAAATAACCGTGAAAGAAACGCTGAAGTCAATGGATAAGCTTCAAGTTGACTTGGACCAAGCGAACTCCCTAATGACTAAGCTTGAAGCAAAAGCCAAGGTTGCTGAGGAATCAATTGAGGTAGCAAATCTAGGTGCTAGAGGCTTAGGCTATTGTAACGACTCGAAAACCGAACCGCTACCGGCACTAGGATCCAGATCGATTTAAGGTCGCCGGGACCCGTAGCAAGCCTAACATACCTCCTGAACATCTGATAAAATCTCATACATGATCATACATTTGCATACAAACTTTAAACTTTTCATATACCAAGCTTGACCTATGCATGCATCATAACTATAAACATAAAACCCCATACTAGAGCCATCATCAAATGCTCTAGTAGGGTCAACATAACATACATCAAACTTGGTTCAACATAACTCATCATTGAAACATTTATTAAAGATCATGTACAAAAGGGATTTACAACCAACATTAGGGCCAAACACAATACTAAACCATGAAACATTTCTCTACATTACATTATCTTACATTTCATGTCCACTACTAGACTATTACATACACAAAGCCTTTACCCTTGCTGACTTCCCGGTCTACCCTAAACCTGCAAGCCTGGGGGTTAGGGAAAAGGGGTGAGCTACTAAAGTCCAGTGAGCAGAACAATAAAATAATTATTTAAACATATGCTTTCATGAAATGCATCACAACACAAACAATTCACATCAAGGATCGATTTGTCGCCACTAACCCTCTACATATCCAACTGTGCCAGGGCTGTAGAATGGGCCTCACTGGTCTTTCTCTTAACATGACATAACGTAACATATCCAATACGCCAGGGGCGTAGAATGTGCCTCACTGGTATTTCTCTTACATCGTGCCAGGGGCGTAGAATGGGCCTTACTGGACTTCCATACCGTATCGTTACATATCATCTCGAGTGTAATACCCGGCTAGACTCCAGTATTGGAATTCCTACCGTCCAGTGGAATCTCGGATGTCGGAACCCTCTAGAAGGGTAAAATCATGTTTTTATAAAATGTTTTCATATATTTTATGGTTTTAAGTAAGAAAGGAATTGAGTTTTGAATGAAAATGACCATAGAGGAAAATCCAGGTTCGGCCGCCGAACATGATGGAGTTTTGGAGTCACCTTTGGCTTCCGAAGGTGGTCTGGCCAGCCACCTATAAAAGGCCCCATGGCCGAAAATGGGCGAGTTTTCTCCCCTATTTTCGGTCAACAGTGAGTCCATGCCCTCCCATGGTTGGTTTTGATAATTTTCCTCAAATCTTTCAAGTTTTAACGAGTTTTAACTTGGTTTTTGAAGTTTTTGGAGCTAAGATCAAGATTTGAAGCTTGGAGACCCCGGATCTCTCTTCCTCCATTTCTCTAAGTTTAGGTCGCCTCCCCTCTCAATCTTCAAGAGGTAAGAGTAGATCTTTAGCTCATTCCATGTTTTAAACAAGTTTTATGAGGTTTATGGAGTAGAAATGCATGTTTAAGTTAGTTGATTGTTGTTAGGGTTAATGTTGAGTTTAGGATAATGTATGTTGTATGAGTTGCTATATGTGTTGTTGTTGGGGTTTAGAAGAGTGTGAGACCCCTATATGCTTGTTTGCATGAGTATGCATGTTGTAGAATAGCTAAATGCATGTTTGAAAGTTTTGGGAGGCAAAATGTGCATGAGGAGGCTGAGTTCTGCCACTTTGGAAGAACTCAGGTTCGGCAGCCGAAGGCACTTTCGGCCGCCGAACCTGCCTGTGGTGGCATGTTTTGGCTGCCGAACCCTGCCCCCGAAAGTTGGACTTTCGGCTCTGGATGGGAGTTTCGGCCGCCGAACCTGCCGCCAAACATGCATGAGTTTCGGATCTGAAAGGCACTTTCGGCCGTCGAAGGTACCGCCGAAGGTGCATGACTTTCAGCTCTGGAGGGACTTTCGGCCGTTGAACCTACAGCCGAAAGTGCCTTGTTCAGCCTTGCTTTGCATGTTTTCTATGATTGTTTTAAGGTGTTTTAGGGGGTTTTTGGAGAGATGTTTAAAGTCAAGTTCATGTATGTTTGGTCCCTCATTTGAGTCCATCTGTGTAGGTTCGGACCCGAGGAACCGAGGACCCCAGCAGTGAGATAGCTGCTTCAGAGTCTTTTCAGAGCTAGCTTGAGGTGAGTAGAATGACTCTTTATGTTGCAAAGTAAATAAATAAATTTTGAGCATGTTCATGCATCACGAATGCCATGAGATATATTAGGTTGTTTGCATTAGAATTCACGAATATGTTGTATTGTATAATATGATGTTGATGTGGATGAACATTGGATGATCCATTAGCCCTCGTATGATATGATATGATATGATGATGATATGGTATGGAAGTCCAGGAAGACCCATTCTACGTCCCTGGCACATTAGAATGTTATGATATGTTATGTAAGGGAAAGACCAGAGACCCATTCTACGTCCTGGCACTATTGGATATGTAGAGGGCTATTGGTGACAAGTTCATCCTTAAGGTGATTTGTTTGTGATGTGATGCATTTCATGAAAGCATGAATTTTAATATAATGTTTTACTATTCTGCTCACTGGAATCTAGTAGCTCACCCCTTTCCCTTAACCCCCAGGTTTGCAGGTGCGGGCTAGACCAGGAAGTCACCAGGAATAGGAGTTTATGTATGTAATAGATTAGTTGTGGACATGAAAGACAATGTAATGTAATGTAATGTAAAGTATTGTGTAATAATGTATATTGAGGTTTAATACTGTGTTTGACCCTAGTATGTATAGTTAATCCCTTTGCACATGATCCATGAAATGTTATTTTATGATGTTTATGTTTAACCAAGCTTAGTGTATGATATGTTACCCCATTGGAGCATTTGATGAGGGCTCCAGTGTGAGGTTTATGTATATGAGTATGTGTATGCACAGGTTAAGCTTGGTGCATGAAAGAAAAAGGATTACAGTTTTTATGAGTATGTTTGATCATGTATGGGATTTAACAGGTATACAAGATGTATGTTAGGCTTGCTACGGGTCCTGGCGACCTTAAGTCGATCTGGATCCTAGCGCCGGTAGCGGTCCGATTTCCGGGTCGTTACATCGAGGGCTAGTGGGTCATCCAAAATCCATCCACAACAATAACATATTATGCAATGCATCATATTCGTGAATTCTAATGCAAAACAACCTAGTACATATCATGGCATTCGTGATGCATGAACATGCTAAAAATTTCATTTACTTTAAAACATAGTTTAGTTCTACTCACCTTTGGCTGACTCTGAAACAGCTAACTTTGCTGGCCTCCTCGGTTCCTCGGGTCCGATCCTACACAGGTGGACTCAAATGAGGGACCAGACAAACTCTAATATGACTCTAAACATCTCTCCAAAAATCCCCTAAAACATCATAAACATGCATGGAAAAACATGCAAAGGAAGGCTGGGCAGCGGACTTTCGGCGGCAGGTTTGGCGGCCGAAGGTCCCTCTAGAGCCGAAAGTCAGGCACTTTCGGGGGCAGGGTTCAGCGGCCGAAAGTCCTTCCAGAGCCGAAAGTCCTTCCAGAGCCGAAAGTCACAACCTTCGGGGGCAGGTTCGGCGGCCGAAACTCCCCTCCAGAGCCGAAAGCAAACCTTCGGGGGCGAGTTTAGGCGGCCTAAAGCTGCCTCCAGGCAGGTTCGGCGACCGAACCTGGGCTCTCCCAAAGTGCAGAACTCGTTTCTGCCTCTCACATCCAGCCACCAAAAACCTCACAACATGCATTCAACTATTCTAAAACATGCATAAACACTTATTCAAGCATTTAAGGGCTTAAAACTAGCCTAAACCCCAACAAACATCAACATGGCATCACATTTAGCAACAAACTAACATAAAACCTAACATTTTACAACTAGCCTAAGCATGCATCAAAACCCTTAACCTCTTCTTAAAACTTACTTAAAACATAGAAGAAAATGAGGATCTACACTTACCTCTTGAAGATCGAGAGGAGAGGTGATCCAAACTTGGAGATCAGGAGAAATCGAGCTCCAGGGGTCTCCAAGCTTCCAAACTTGATCTTAGCTAAAAAATCTTCAAAACAAAGTGAAAACTCATCAAAAACTTGAAGGGATTGAAGGAGAACAACAAATCGACCATGAAAGGGCGAAATCTCACCTATGCCCGAAAATGGATAGAGAAAACTCGCCCATTTTCGGACAAGGGGCCTTTTATAGGTGGCTGGCCAGACCACCTTCGGGGGCCAAAGGTGCTTCCGCAAGAGCCCAATATTCGGCGGCCGAACTTGAGGTTCGACTGCTGAACCTAGGTTTTCCTTCCTTAGTCTTTTCTTTCAAAACTCAATTTCTTTCTTCATTAAAACCATAAAAACATATAAAACATTTTAGAAAACCTTTATTTTACCCTTCTAGAAGACTCCGACATCCGAGAATTCCGGATTCCAACGGAGATTCCGCCGGAAGGTAGAAATTCCGACACCGGAGTCTAGCCGGGTATTACAGCTATGGAGAATCGGGTTACTGCTACTAGAGTGCCTAAGCTGGAGAAAGAGCTAAAAGAAGCAATGGCTTGGGGAAGGAGTTTGTATGTGGAGGCTCAAAATGCCATTAAGAGGGAGCCGGCCTTGTGTTTCACTTATTTGTTTTTTTTTTTTTTAACCTTTCATCTTACACTTCATAACTAACTCGCATGGCTTGACCGGTACTTCTTAGCAACTTAACAAAACTATTCAACTAACTTTTAATTTGCCTGTCTTGTAGATTATTATTGTTCATAATGCCTTAGAATAAATTTAAATTTTACGAGGATTGAGGCTCCAAACTCGCCTGGTACAAATCCGCCTCATGCGTTTCATAGGCAATTGATGCCTCAGGGAATTCTTTAGGACTTAACACCTAAAGCTCACTTAGTGACGATTCGCCTCATAGCAATTTTTAGCAACCAAGGCCTTAGAAGATTTCAGGAGCCAACACTGAAGACTTATCTAATGGTGACCCGACTTATGACGATTTTTTAATAACTAATGTCTTAGAAGATTTCAAAAACCAGAACTCAAGACTCGTCTGGCGGTGACAATAAGTACCTTAGAAATATTTTATTAGCTAGCTCCTCAAATTTTAAATGGTTTACTAATTAATCCATCTGGATTAGAGATATTTTAAATTTTTTTTATAATACTTAACAATTAAAACTAATAAAATAATTAATTAATAAATTTTTTAAACCGTTAGAAATATTTTAATAAATTTTTCAAAATCGAGTGATGAACTAATAAATTTTTTTATATCATATCAATATTTATAATTCTCGATTTTTAATTTTAAAAATATTTTTTAATATAAAATAAAATTGCAATACTTTCAGATGAATAAATTTTATTTTTTTAATGAAATAAAAAATAAAAAATTACAGTAATAATGGACGCATCTTAAATTTTTAAAAATTAAAATGTTATTGAATCTTTCAATAAGTTAAATAGTTCACGTCACGTATTAATGATTTTGAAAGTTTTTATTTCTTTTAAAAAAATAAAAAAATAAAAGTAAAGTTTAAAAATAGTTACAAGGATATATTTAGGAAGTTTTTAATCTTTTACATATTTATTTTGTTGGTAAAACATAAAGTTATGTTGTATTTTTTAAACTATTTTTTTAGTTTTATTGTTTACCCAGTAAAAGATTTTTTTAAAATACATATATTAAAATACGTTTTACTGAATTAAAAATATGTTATATAATGATATATAATTTTTCTAAAGAATTATTTTATTTATAACAATATTTCATTAAATAAATAATTATAAAAATTCTTATAACATCAACTTTTAAGAAAAAATATATAAAAAATAATTTTTATATGAATTAATATAATTTATTTTGATATTATATTATACATATATATAGTTAGAATTTATTTATAGTTTATAAATATTATCAAAATTACATTATAAAATAAAATTTCATTTAAAAATTTATTCATAAAAATTATATATTGTATTTATAAAATATATTACAAATACAAAATAATTAATTATTTAAATATTTAGTTCTAGATATACATATTAATTTTTTTAATACAATAAAAGTTCACAGACCAAATTATTTTAAAATTGAAAGCAATATTAGGTCAATTTGATTAAAAGATCAATTTATTAAGGGCTAACCTATTATTCATAATATAAAATAAGGAGTAATATGTAAATTTGCTACATTAAAGATGCCGAGAAGAGAATTTCGTCCAACGCACGCCGACCTTCTTTCTCTTTTCCCGGTTGTCGAGTAAAAATGTTTTGGAACCCCAAAAAAATAGTCCACACTGGTCCGCCCTTATTAGGGTTTGGGTTTAGGGTTTTTCCATGAGTTTCATCTTTCCCCAATTTCACGTCCAAAATTCTTAGACCTATGTGACGCCAACTACAGAGGCACCTACAACTGAAGAAATTGAACATGGAAGCAAGGGTTGGTGTGGTTGTTGAGGGAGGACAGAGAGCCCTCAATTCTGCCGCTGTTCATGGAGGTGTCGTTGATGCAGGTGCTCGGAAGTTTTTGCACCAGCATCACAGCCATAACCACAATAAACAGCAATCTTTTAGCCCTCAATCGCAGATAGGAACTGTACAGCAGCTGCTTGCTGGTGGTATTGCCGGTGCTTTTAGTAAGACCTGCACCGCTCCTCTGGCTCGCCTTACTATCCTCTTTCAGGTCTATTTTCCTCTCTTCTACTCCTTAATTGGGATTTTGTTAGTTGAGGTTTTTGTAAAGAAAGAAAAGGGGAAAACTTGGTTCAATTGGCGTGATGTTGAATTAGAATTAGCTCGTTGCACGTGAATTGAATTTTCTTAAATAGAGAGCTTTTGTCTAAAGCTCATATGAGGTAGCATGAGTGACTGCTGTATTGACATTGAATGAATTTGGTAAAAGGAAGTTTGTATTTCTCGTTGCATATGTTATGATAAGAGGGTGAAGAACAGTTGGCTTACCTTCGGCCCTTATGCTAATTGGCTGAAAAACCCTCGACTATCATTAGGTGTTTTCATGATGTTTGAAATTTTTGTTATATTAACTCGTGCTGCTCTATATTTTTAGTACGGTCTGTGTAATATTTGTTATTATTTTTAATCTTAAACATGTAGTTGACCCTTGTACCATTTTACAATTTGACTTTCTTGTACGTAGTTGCTGGTAATTGTTTATTCGGCTGACTTCTTCTTACTGTCTTAATCTAATAGGTTCAGGGTATGCATTCTGACGTTACAGCATTAAGCAAGGCTAGCATATGGCATGAGGCTTCTCGTATTGTACATGAAGAAGGGTTTAGAGCATTTTGGAAAGGCAATCTGGTTACTATTGCACATCGTCTTCCTTATTCTTCAGTGAATTTCTATGCTTATGAACGCTACAAGAGTGTATGTGATGCAGGATTGATAACTCTTGAAATTGAAGTCAGATTGATATGTGATCTTATTGATTCTAAACTTTCATATTGTCCTTTGAAATTTTGTAGTTGTTACAGTCAATTCTTGGTGTGGAAAAGCAGAGAGGGAGTGCAACTGCAGATCTTGTGGTGCACTTTGTAGGTGGTGGGTTGTCAGGAATAACAGCAGCCTCTGCAACATATCCACTGGATCTTGTGAGGACACGACTTGCAGCGCAGGTAACTACAACATACTTGGGTGAGTAAAGAGCTGCTTTGGCTTCGGGGTGTGAGGTGGAAGTTTTAACTGACTGTTTTGATGCTGCTTAGGTTTATTTTATCCCAAGCATGCATTTCCTCATTGAATTTCCTTTTTCCATCGGTTTTAAACTTTACAGAGGAACACAACCTATTATAAAGGTATTGGGCATGCATTTCATACCATATGCAGAGAAGAAGGGGTTTTCGGCTTGTACAAGGGACTTGGAGCAACACTATTGGTATGATTTGTTGTATATTTGCTATTGTTTTTTAGCTGCATCTTATTAATTTTGAATACCAATTATGTTATTTTGTTTTGCAGGGAGTTGGTCCAAGTATAGCAATAAGCTTTTCTGTTTATGAGTCCCTCAGATCTTTGTGGCAGTCCCAAAGGTGAAGACTCATGAGCAATATTATCATTATATCCATGTGCAGTGTTATGTTTAAAGTTTCAAGCTTGGCATGCTTATGTTTTTAATGATTTAATACAAGTTTTTGTCACATTGACTGCAGACCCAGTGATTCTACTGTTGTGGTTAGTCTTGCTTGTGGTAGTCTTTCAGGTATTGCATCATCAACAGGTGAGTGACCTATTTTGTGATCCGCTGCTCAGTTTTCAGTTCTTTTACAATTCTTGGAGCACACTATGTACTTGATTTTATTTTGTCGCTGTTTTTGTTATCAGGTCTTTATATGTCAGGTCCTGTTTATTGGCAGTTGCTTTAGATTTTCTTTTGACATTGTCTCTGTGTTGCTGTGAAGTAGGAACTAGAAATTTGTAAACCTTGCTAATATCTGTCCTTTCTCTTCTGAATTATGTGGTCCTTCACATTTCAATGTCTTTAATTTTTTTTTTTGTTAAAATTCTGTGCACTTAGTTCTTCAGTTTAATCATTTTAGCTCCAAAAGCTGTTCAAATGAAATAACCTTTTGATCTCCAAGTTTTCATATATATGCTTCATTCTTGAGAAAAGTGAAAACCCAATTGTATAATTTGCCAATTATGGTGATTTATGCAATCTACCTGACTTTTTATGGTCTCTAAACTTTGCATATGTCATTCATTGCTAAGTAGATGCATTAGTAACTTGGAGTATCTATGCTCATTCATTGTGATTTTCTTGTTCAGGTTTAAATGTGAGTATGAATTGATTGTTATGGTTCTTGTATTAGGAGAAATAATTTCTGGTGCAAATTCTAGAGTGAAATTTTTTTTTGGTTTGTACTAGAACTAATTGTTTGGAACCATGTGGAAGCCTTCAAGTAGTTTGTGTAGCATGATTTGTGTCTGATATCTTTTATGTTGTCTTCATATGCTAATAAATTCTCATAAAACTTTAGCAACTAACAATAGAGTTGAGCATATTGCCATTATTCATGAGAAACTTCATTATTTGTCTGCCTTTATAAATATACTTCTGCTGCCTCTTCGGCAGAGACCTGTTGGCATGGCAACTTTCCTGCATATTTATAAGTAGCTATTTTATTGTGATTGTTTTTATTTCTGTTGTCACTGCTAGTATGATGTTAGTAGTAATCCCATCCCATTGATAATTTGTGGTTACTTTTGTTTGTTTATTAGAAGCCATTTTCATTTTTTTTTCTTTTGATTATGTCCGGTTATTCTAATAATGTACAGTAATATTTCGCTGAATAAAAATCACTAATCTTCGTTTGTTGTTGGCCATTCTTGTCCTGTGGATGGCTGTATGTTTATAACAATATACAGCGACATTTCCTTTGGACCTTGTGAGAAGAAGAATGCAGTTGGAAGGGGCTGGTGGTCGACAACGTGTTTACACAACTGGGTTGTTCGGAACATTCGGGCATATAATCCGGAACGAAGGGCTGCGAGGCTTGTACAGAGGGATTCTGCCTGAATACTACAAGGTAGTTCCTAGTGTTGGTATTGTCTTCATGACATATGAGACGTTGAAGATCCTTCTATCAAGTGTCCCCGCCAGTTGCTAGTTTGGGCATCTCAGTACTACATTCTACTTTAAAAAGTGTCGACGAGAGTTATCTGTTTGGGTAGGTAAAAATGAAGAAAAGAAGTATCGATTTTATTATGTGTTAGAAGGTTGGATTAGAAATGCTATGGTGAGAAATTCCATGGTGGTAAATTTTGCGGTTGCTGCCATGGGACCTTATAATTGTTGATGTATAGTTATATTCTGAAAGTGGCGTAGGTGAGAGAATTAACACCTAGGTACTTAACATTTCATTGGTGATCACCTCACAATAACAATTTTGTTATCCCAATGTGTTCATACTTGCTTCTACGGGTTTTTTTCTCATTCAAGGTGGAAGTAATTATAAAAAAAAAAAGGATCGGGTTTGTAGAAAAGAATATCAGGGAAAATTATCATTAAATTCATAGTGGATTAATTTTTTTATCTTTAAAATTGACATTTAAATATGTTTATAATCAGTTTGGAAATTAGAGTAGTTTTTACTTATTATTTTGTTAGTTAAAAAGTTAAAAGCAAGCATAAATATTTTAAATATATAAGAAATATATAGTAGTTCATCAGGTAATATTCAATCTCGGTCGTGTTTTGAGCATTCAACTTAAATATATTTTTTAATATTTCTTGAATATGATTTTCTTATTATAAAATTTCCTATTATTTGATATTGCAAGTTTCTATGTTAAAAAAAATAAAAGATATTTCTTTTTCATTTCTTTAATAATATTTGTCCACTTTTCTCTCTTTTAAAAAAATAGTTTTAATACTAAAAAATTTTAAATTTTATAATAAAATATTATCGTTAAATATATTATTAATTTTATAATAATAATAATAATAATAATAATAATAATAATAATAATTTCTTCAGTTGTTGTCTAATAATGTTGCTCAATGTGAAATGAGTTGGCAATTTGTAAAAGAAAAAGAGACAATTTGTAAAAGAAAAAGAGGTTGAAAAGTTGTAAAAGAAAAAGAGGTGAGAGGTGAAGTGACTTGTGTTTAGAGGTAACTATTATGATACTCAAGTTAGTAAAATTTTTTAAATAGATGAGTGAATTAATAAGTAAGAAGAGTAATATAAGTGTAATAAAATGCGAATTTTAAATTAATGTTATGATTGACTTGTATACTCTAAGAATATTAGGTTAGTGATTTTCTCTGAGAATCCGGTTCACACCGGTTAGTGAATATAAAATCTCGTGATAATTGAAATTTTTAAGGATTGAACTTCAAAAGTTCTTAACGGTAGAACGAAACCTACAAAGTCCCTGCCAACTCTCCTGGGTGGGTCTTCATTGAAACCGGACATCTTACATACGATTGCTTTGATTCCACATCTTGAAGTGATCAAGTTTAGATGTCCGAATATCTTGGTTTACGGGGATGTCACCATGTGAATCAATAGCAGGTCGCCAACATGTAACATATTTTGGGCGAGTACCGAGTTATATGAGAAGTCCCCAATAAGTTTTTAATTCTTCAGATTCACAAGTCTCCAGTTGGTTCTCACTGCCTGGACACGTGATGTGACTGGATTGGTTTCTTATCCCATGCCTTTTCATTTGCTTGATGCTTCGTTTCTTGAGACCTATTAAGGATAGCCGTCAAAATGGCTCTATAAATCCTTCCTCCTCACTATTACCATTTTTGCGCACATATCCTTTTTCCTTGAAAAAAATCCCCATTCTTCTCTTGTTATGTTCTTTTTCAAGTCTTCTAGAGAAGTGATTTCTTTGCTATTGTCTCTTTCTCTTATAAAAAATGAATAAGTCTTCTTCCTTATCTTCTTCTGGGGATAACTCCTCCTTTAGCTTATCCTCTGGTTGTCCCATCTGTACTCCAGCTCTCATAGTCTTTTTATAAGCCATCCACGATAACGAGGCCCCACTAGTAAACAACATCCCTTCCATACTAACAGAGAATAATGTAGAGCGCCTATATGATGCCTATCAAATCCTCCAAAACACTTTCAAAATATATGTTCCTCATCAAAATGTTCATGCAGATGACCTCTGTAATACCTGGCTAGACCCCAGCATCGGAATTCCTACCTTCCGGCGGAATCTCCGTTGGAATTCGGAATTTCCCGGATGTCGGAGCTTTCTAGAAGGGTAAAATAAAGGTTTTCTAAAATGTTTTTATGGTTTTAATGAAGAAAGAAATTGAGTTTTGAAAGAAAAGGACCAAGGAAGGAAAAGCCAGGTTCAACCGCCGAATATTAGGCTCTTGCAGAAGCACCTTTAGCCCCCGAAGGTGGTCTGGCCAGCCACCTATAAAAGGCCCCTTGTCCGAAAATGGGCGAGTTTTCTCTCTCTATTTTCGGGCATAGGTGAGATTTCGCCCTCCCATGGTTGATTTTGTGTTTCCCTCCAATCCCTTCAAGTTTTGATGAGTTTTTACTTTGTTTTGAAGATTTTTAAGCTTAGACCAAAGTTTTGAAGCTTGGAGACCTCCGAAGCTCGGTTTCTCCCAATATCCAAGTTTGGATCACCTCTCCTCTCGATCTTCAAGAGGTAAGCGTAGTTCATCACCTTCTTTTATGTTTTAAGTAAGTTTTGAGGGGTTTTAAGAATGTTTAATGCATGTTTAGAGTAGAGGTAAAATGTTAGGGTTTATGTTAGTTAAATGATAAATGTATGTTTATGTGATGCTATGTTGATGTTTGTTGGGGTCTAGGCTAGTTTTATGCCCCTATATGCTTAAATAAGTGTTTATGCATGTTTTAGAATAGTTGAATGCATGTTGGGAAGTTGGGATGGTTGAATGTGGGATGGCAGAATCGGGTTCTGCCACCCAGGAGGATCCAGGTTCGGCCGCCGAAGCAAGGTTCAGCCGCCGAACCTGCCAGAGGAGGTAGTTTTGGCCGCCTAAACTCACCCCCGAAGGTTTGGACTTTCGGCTCTGGAGGGGAGTTTCGGCCACCGAACCTGCCCCCGAAGGTTTGGACTTTTGGATCTGTGGAGGACTTTCGGCCGCCGAACCTTGCCCCCGAAAGTGCTTGACTTTCGGATTTGGAAGGACCTTCGGCCGCCGAATCTGCCGCCGAAAGTCCCCTGCCCAGCCTTCCTTTGCATGTTTTCTATGCATGTTTTATGATGTTTAAGGGGGTTTTTGGGGAGATGTTTATAGTCATATTAGAGTATGTTTGGTCCCTTATTTGAGTCCACCTGTGTAGGATCGAACCCGAGAAATCGAGTAAGTCAGCAGTGTTAGCTGTTTCAGAGTCAGTCAGAGGTGAGTAGAACATAACTTCTTTTATTTACAAAGCAATCAAACTTTTAAGCATGTTCATGCATCACGATATGTAATAGGTTGTTTGCATTAGAATCCACGAATATGACGCATTGCATAATTTGCTGTTGATGTGGATGGATATTGGATGACCCACTAGCCCTCGATATGATGTGATATGAATATGATGTGTAAGTCCAGGTCGAGGCCCATGCTACGCCCCTGGCACGATTGGTTATGTTATGTTATATTATGTTATGTTAAGAGAAAGTCCAGGATGAGGCCCTGTAATACCCGGCTAGATTTCGGCATCGGAATCCCTACCTTCCGGCGGAATCTCCGTTGGAATCTGGAATTCTGAATATGCCAGAGGTTTCTAGAGGGGTAAAATGTGTTTCAAAAATATTTTCACATGATTTTATGGTTTTTAAATAAAAAGAATTGAGTTTTTAAAAAGAAAAGACCAAGGAGGCGTTTGCCAGGTTCGGCCGCCGAAAGTGAAGTTCGGCTGCCGAACGTGGAAAGGCTTTGGGAGCGCTTTTGGCCTCCGAAAGTCTTGTTTGAACGAGCCAAGGTTCGGCCGCCGAACCTCAAGTTCGGCCGCCGAACATGAATGAGTTTAGGGGGCACGTTAGGCTGCCGAAGGTCTCTGACCAGGCCACCTATAAAGGGCCCTCAGATCGGAAATGGGCGAGTTTTCTCCCCATTCTCGAGCTCAGGTGAGTTTTTGTCCTCCCTTGGCCGTTTTCATGTTTTTCTTCATCTCCTTCATGTTTTCATGAGTTCCATGGTTATTTTGAAGAGTTTTAAAGCTTAGACCGAAGTTTTGGGAGCTTGGAGCTTTTGGAGCTTGGATTCTCCACACCTCCGAGTTAGAGATCATGCAACCCTTGATCTTCAAGAGGTAAGTGTAGATCTTTGCTTTCCTAGTGTCTTTTGAAGTTTTATGAAGGTTTTAATGGTAAAGTATGGGTAGATATGCATGTTAGGATTTATGTGGGTTTTATGCCCAATGTATGTTATGTGATGCTCATGTATGTTTATATGATGCTATGTTGAATGTTTAGGCTAGGTTATGCATGTGGGAGAATGTATGCATGAGTGGGAAAGAGAAAGTGAGATTATGGGTTATTTTGATGGTTTTGGCCTATATGGGTCATAAGCTATCTATGTATGTTTTGATGTTGTTTTTGGAGTTTAATCAAGCTATTAAGCTCCTTTGTGCATGGTTAAGGGTTTATGCATGTTTTGTTAAGGTTGGGTGCTTGTTTTGGGGTGTTGGAAGGTTTGGGAGGCTTCAATGCATGAGAAGCTGAGTTCTGCCCTTCTGGGAAGAACTCAGGTTCGGCCGCCGAAAGTGGCTTCGGCCGCCGAAAGTGGCTTCGGCCGCCGAACCTGTCTGTGGATGCATAGTTTGGCCGCCTAACCTTGCCCCCGAAAGTTGAGTTTTGGCTTGAAAGCAAACTTTCGGCTGCCGAAGGAAGGATTCGGCCACCGAAAGTGCCTGACTTTCGTCTCTGGAGTGGGACTTTCGGCCGCCGAAGGTGCCGCCGAAGGTGTCCGAGTTTCGTCTCTGGAGAAAGGGTTTGGCCGCCGAAGGTGCTGCCGAAAGTGCCCTGTCCAGCCTTTTCCAGGTTGTTTTCTATGCATGTTTAAGTGATGTTTTAGAGGGTTTTTGGGTAGTTGTTTATGAGTTGTTTAGAGTGTGTTTGGCGCCTCATTCGAGTCCACCTGTGTAGGATCGGACCCGAGGGATCGAGGAGGCCATCAGTGTTAGCAGTTGCAGAGTCAGTTCAGCGTCTGCCAGAGGTGAGTAGAACTCAACTTAATCTTTATTTTATGAAATCAAATGCCTAAAGCATGCTCATGCATCATGTTTATATGTAATAGGTTGATTGCACTAGTTACACGAATATGAAGCATTGCATTATTTACTGTTGATGGAGATTGGACCAAGGACGACCCCACTAGCCCTAGATGTAATACCCAGCTAGACTCCGGTATCGGAATTCCTACCGTCCGGTGGAATCTCGGATGTCGGAAGCCTCTAGTAGGGTAGAAACATGTTTTCATAAAATGTTTTAAGGTATTTCATGGTTTTAAGTATGATGATTTAATGAGTTTTTGCATGAAAAGTCTTTGGAGGAAAACCCAGGTTCGGCCGCCGAAAGTCAAGTTCGGCCGCCGAATATGCATGCGTTTTGGAGGCACGTTAGGCCCCCGAAAGCATGAGTGAGGGAAGTCTAGGTTCGGCCGCCGAAAGTCAAGTTCGGCCGCCGAACATGGCATGCATGCGGAAGCACTTTCGGCCCCCGAACGTGGCCTGGCCAGCCACCTATAAAAGGGTCACTTAGCCGAAATGGGCGAGCTTTCTCCCATTTTCGGCCACAGCTAGCATCCGACCTCCCTCTCCCCAGATCTTGTGTTCCTTCTCCAAATCTCCTCCATTTTTCTTGAGTTTTCACCTCTCATTGCAAGTTTTGAGCATTTAAGACAAGTTTTGGAGCTTTGGGAACTCAGGAGCTCATTTGCTTGGATCTCCGAGTTTAGGTCGTCTCTCTCTCGATCTTCAAGAGGTAAGAGCCGATCTTAAGCTCATTATATATTTTAAGTAAGTTTTAAGTTGTTTTATGGGTAGAATGGCATGTATAGGGTTGTATGAGTTTTTAAGCAAATGTTATGTTTTTGAACAATGTGGCATGTTTGAAGTGTTGTAGTTGGGGTATTTGATAGTTTGAGACCCCTAGGTGTGATGTATGGTGTGTATGCATGTTTTAGAACAAGTTTATGCATGATTGGTTAGTTTTGGAGGCATAAAGGCATTAGGGAGCCAAGTTTCTGCCCTTTGGCAGAAACCAGGTTCGGCAGCCGAAGGAGCTTTCGGCCGCCGAACATGGCTGGGGAGGCAGGCCTTTCGGCTGCCGAAGTTGCCCCCAAAAAGAGACTTTCGTCTCTGTCTGGGACTTTCGGCCGCCGAAGGTGCCGCCGAACATGCATGAGTTTCGCCTCTGTCTGGGAGTTTCGGCCGCCGAAGGTGCCGCCGAACCTGCCTGACTTTCGGCTCTGGAGGGACTTTCGGCCTCCGAACCTGCCGCCGAAAGTGCCCTGTTCAGCCATTTCTTGCATGTTTTTCTATGATTATTTCGTGATGTTTTAGGGGGTTTTTGGGGAGTATATTAGAGTTGTGTTTATGTATGTTTGGTCCCTCATTGGAGTCCACCTGTGTAGGTTCGGACCCGAGGAACCGAGGACCCCAGCAGTGAGCCAGCTGCTACAGAGTTTATCAGAGCTAGCCAGAGGTGAGTGGAATAAACTTTAAGTTTTAAAATAATTGAAATATGAATTTCGAGCATGATCCATGCATCTCGAATGCCATGAGATATTGTAGGTTGTTTGCATTAGTATTCACGAATATGTTGCATTGCATTTATAATGTTGATGTGGATTGGTTATTGGATGATCCTTTAGTCCTCATATGGCATGATAATGTTACGGCATGATATGGTATGGAAGTCCAGGTTGTACCCATTCTACGTCCCTGGCACGATGTAAGAGAAAGTCCAGGTTGTACCCATTCTACGTCCCTGGCACATTGGTATGTTATGATATGTTATGATAAGGGAAAGACCGGTTGTACCCATTCTACGTCCCGGCACAGTTGGACTATGTAGAGGACTATTGGTGACAATACCATCCGAGATGTGATTAGTTGTGATGTGTTGCATTACATAATGGCATGAAATTTTAATATATGATTTCACTATTCTGCTCACTGGGCTTTGTAGCTCACCCCTCTCCCCTAACCCCAGATGTGCAGGTACAGGGTAGACCAGGAGGTTAGCCAGAGTTTTGAAGTATGTGTATGTAATAGTTAGATGGTGGACATGACAGTTGTACTATAATGTAATGTAAGAGATTACAGTATGTTATGTAATGAGGTATATTGAGGTTATAGATGTGCTTGACCCTATGAGTATTGTTATCCCTTTTGATGCATGATCTTAGATTTTGATGATACAGATGTTAGCCAAACTCAACACATGTATATCGCCCTTTGGGGCATTGATGAGATCCCATAGAGGGGTCAGATTATGTATATGTTCAGTGCATGCACAGGTTGAGTTTGGTGTATGAGAAATGAATGAAAGAAAAGTTTTAATTTTTATGTATGATTGTTGATCATGTATGGGATTAAACAGGTTTACAGGTTACATGTAGGCTTGCTACGGGTCCCGGCGGCCTTAAGTCGACCCGGATCCTAGCGCCGGTAGCGGTCCGATTTTTGGGTCGTTACAGAATGGTATCAGAGCCCTAGGTTCATAAGGTCGGACCTAGAGTGTCGGGCTCATAGATGTTATAGAAGGTCAAGCACAATAGGAAGATCATGTCCACTAGGATAGGATGTGTAGTCCTGTCTTGCATGATGATGTGAATTGCCATGACTTTGTGCATGTGCATTAATGATATGCTATGCTATGTGATGTATGTGATGAGGGTTCATGTGTGCCCACATGAACCATATGATGCTAATGTTTATATGATGTGTACTGTCTTTCAGAAAATAGGATGAGAGGAACTCGTCGATCTGCACGATTGACTGGAGTGCCACCTGAGGATGAGGGCACGAGCGCCCGTCCTCCCACATTGCCTAGGGCAATGTCTTGTAGAGCCAACAGAGAAAGAGTGTCAAGGGACCCTAGAAGGTCTTTTGATGCTAGCAGAAGGGGGACTGATAGAGGAGGAAGTTCTTCAGATGTGAGGGAGGTTATGGAAGAGGATTAGAGGAGGGATGGGAACCTGGATGTGAGCATGGAGGAAGAAGGGACAGGGGAGTCTCAGGGAGGCGTTCAGGCCTCGGGGTATAGTTTTCCACCCCATTATCCACCCTTCCCACAGGGTTCAGGGTATCCGATGGGAGGTACATCGGATTACTCCAGCTTTAACCCCTACCCTACCTACATGCCTTATCCACCTTTCTATCCACCTTACACACAGTACCCAGCTTACCCACCCTCACCCTTCTATCCAAACCCGGCAAACCCCACCTCGGGGAATGTTGCACCTCCACCTCCACCACCTACAGAACCAGCAGCCCCAGTTACTCAACCTCCTAGACCTAGCTCAGCTGATGGGAGAAAGGTAAAGATGACAGATTACCTCAAGCTAGATGCTCCCAAATACAAGTCAGGGGATGACCCCTTTGAGTATCTGAGAGTGGTGAAGACAATAACTGATGAGCTAGGGGCAAGTGACAGCAGGGCCATTCAGATGGCAGGGTTCACTTTAAAGTGCAAGAAGGCACGGGAATGGTTCAAGTGTTATGTGGACCCGAGACTAGACGGTATGACATGGGAAGAGTTTGCGAATGAGTTTGCTGGATGGGCTTTCCCAGACAGTTCCAGAGAACTGAAGATGATTGAGTTTGAGCAACTGAGGCAGTCAGAGCACATGGGTGTAGAGGAGTTCACGGATAAATTCTTAGAGCTATTGCCTTTTTCAGGGCAAGCTCTAGATACAGATACGAAGAAAGCCAAGAGGTATGTTATGAAGCTGCATTCCAGGTACTCCTCGTTGATTCAGTCAGCTGAGAGAGAAAGTTTCCACACTGTAGTGGATATGGCTCGAAGAATGGAAGCAAGTGCTATAGTTGAGGGGTCAGTGAAGCAGTCAGTGACCCAGTCTTCAGGGGTTAAGACCCCAGGCAGAGGAGGACCAGGTTTCTCTTCTCAGAGCTCAGGTAAGAAGAGGTGGGATAACACCACCAGGAAGCCGAAGAAGAATAAGTTTTGGAATAAGTTGAAATCCGGTCTGGGATTTGGCGGTGGCTCGAGCTCAGGCTCAGATGGTACAGAATGCCAGAGATGTGGAAGACCGCACAGGGGAGTGTGTCGAGCTGGGACTAATACATGTTTCAAATGTGGACAGGAGGGACACATAGCTCGGGAGTGTCCTAGAGCGCCTTTTATGGGCCAGCCCCAGCAGACAGCTTCTGGTAGTGTGGCACAGCCAGCAGTTCCAGCCGTGACTCAGGCCAGTGGCAGAGGCAGAGGGAGAGGGGCAGCCTCTTCTTCAGCGGGTTTCAGAGGTGAAGGTCCATCAACTCCAGCACGGATCTTCACGATGACTCAGCAGGAGGCAGACACATCTAACACCGTGGTGGCAGGTAATTTAGGCATTGGTTGTTCAGATGTGTATGCCTTGATGGACCCTGGTGCATCTCATTCATTTATTGCTCTGAGAGCCGTTGAGAGGTTGGGTCTGATAGTCTCTGGGTTAGAGTGTCCCCTATGGGTTAGTGGACCCAAGTGTGACCCGTCGGTGGCAGTGTCAGTCTGCCAGTACAGTCCAGTTTTTGTTGAGGGAAGATGCCTCTCCGCCGACCTAGTGGTTCTAGATTTGACAGACTTTGACGTCATTCTAGGGATGGATTGGCTATCTACCCATGGTGCTACCTTGGACTGCAGGGACAAGGTAGTCAGGTTCAGAGATCAGAACGGGTCAGAGGTCGTCTTCAGAGGAGACAAGAGGGGCACGCCTAGAGGTCTGATATCAGCTCTTCAGGCTCGTAGGTTGCTTAGGAAGGGATGTCAGGGGTACTTAGCTCATATGAGAGAGCTAGACGGTCAGGTCAGGGAGCCGGCCTCGGTGCCAGTTGTCAGAGAGTTTCAGAATGTTTTTCCGGATGAGCTTCCAGGTTTACCACCTGCTAGGGAGATAGAGTTCGAGATAGAGTTGGTGCCTGGAACTAGACCGATCTCTATCCCTCCCTACAGGATGGCCCCAGCCGAGTTGAAGGAGTTGAAGGAACAATTGCAGGAGCTGGTAGAAAGGGGCTTCATCCGACAGAGTACCTCACCTTGGGGTGCTCCGGTCTTGTTTGTGAGGAAGAAGGATGGATCCCTTAGACTTTGTATCGACTACAGGCAGTTGAACAAAGTCACTACCAAGAATAGGTACCCTTTGCCAAGGATCGATGATCTATTCGACCAGTTAGCAGGAGCAGGTTGTTTCTCCAAAATAGATCTGAGATCGGGGTACCACCAGCTAAGGATAAGAGAAGAAGATGTGCCAAAGACAGCTTTCAGGACCAGATATAGGCATTTTGAGTTCCTTGTAATGCCGTTCGGGTTGACCAACGCCCCTGCAGCATTCATGGATCTCATGAACAGAGTGTTTAGTCAATACCTGGATCACTTTGTTATTGTCTTCATAGATGATATCTTAGTGTATTCCAGGAATGCAGAGGAGCATGCCCATCATCTGCGGTTGGTCTTGCAGACCTTGAGGGAACACGGCTTGTATGCCAAGTTCTCTAAATGTGAATTCTGGCTGAGGAGCATTTCGTTCTTGGGGCATGTAGTGTCAGAGAATGGGATTGAGGTGGACCCCAAGAAGACAGAAACTGTGGCTAACTGGCCTAGACCCACTTCAGTGTCAGAGATTAGAAGTTTCTTGGGTTTGGCAGGTTACTACAGGAGGTTCGTTCAGGACTTCTCAAAGATAGCAGCTCCTCTGACCAGGTTAACCAGGAAGAATCAGAAGTTTCTGTGGACTGACCAGTGCGAAGAGAGTTTTAAAGAGCTTAAAAAGAGGTTGACTTCAGCACCAGTTTTAGCTCTGCCATCTGGTGATGAAGACTTTACAGTCTTTTGTGATGCGTCCCGTGTGGGACTGGGTTGTGTACTGATGCAGAATGAGAGGGTGATTGCTTATGCTTCTAGGCAGCTGAAGAAGCATGAGTTGAATTACCCCACACACGACCTAGAGATGGCAGCAGTAATCTTTGCACTCAAGATGTGGAGGCGCTACTTCTACGGGGTAAAATGTGAGATCTTCACAGATCATAAAAGCCTGCAGTACATCCTGAGTCAAAGAGATTTGAACTTGAGACAGAGGAGATGGGTGGAGCTGCTGAGTGACTACGATTGCAAGATTCAGTATCATCCGGGTAAAGCGAATGTCGTGGCAGACGCCTTAAGCCGGAAGTCACTAGGCAGTTTATCCCACATATCGGCAGAGAGGAGGCCAGTGGTGAAGGAGTTCTACAAGCTTATTGAGGAAGGTCTACAGATGGAGTTGTCTGGTACAGGTGCCTTGGTGGCCCAGATGAGAGTAGCACCCGTGTTTCTGGAGCAGGTGGCTCAGAAACAGCATGAGGACCCGGAGTTAGTGAAGATTGCCAGGACTGTTCAGTCAGGCAATGGTAGTGAGTTCAGATTCGACAGCAAGGGGATCCTCCGCTATGGGAGCAGACTATGTGTACCAGATGACATAGGGCTAAAAGGAGACATTATGAGAGAGGCTCATAATGCAAGAAACAGCGTTCACCCCGGAGCCACCAAGATGTATCAAGATCTAAAGAAGGTTTATTGGTGGCCAGCTATGAAGAAAGAAGTGGCACAGTTTGTGTCAGCCTGCGAAGTGTGTCAGAGGGTGAAGCTGGAACATCAGAAGCCGGCTGGAATGCTTAACCCGCTACCTATTCCAGAATGGAAATGGGAAAACATAGCTATGGACTTCGTAGTAGGGTTACTGGCGGCGTCCAACAGATTGGACTCCATATGGGTGATTGTGGACAGACTCACCAAATCTGCTCACTTCATTCCTGTCAGGAGTGGCTATTCTGTGGACAAGTTGGCGCAGGTGTATGTTGATGAGGTCGTCAGGCTGCATGGGGTTCCTGTTTCTATAGTGTCAGATAGAGGGCCCCAGTTCACCTCCAGGTTTTGGCAGAGTCTGCAGAACGCCATGGGTACCAGGTTGGATTTCAGTACTGCCTTCCACCCCCAGATTGATGGACAGTCAGAAAGGACCATCCAGACTATCGAAGATATGCTCAGAATGTGTGTGCTGGACTTTGGCGGTTCTTGGAGGCAGCATCTACCTTTGGTGGAGTTTGCCTACAACAACAGCCATCATGCTAGCATCGGGATGGCTCCATATGAAGCTTTGTACGGAAGGAAGTGCAGATCACCTATTTGCTGGGAGGAAGTTGGAGAAAAGGCCTTAGCAGGGCCTGAGCTAGTAGAGATCACCAGCAGGGTAGTACCCATAATCAGAGAGAGAATCAAGACTGCTGCCAGCAGAGAGAAGAGTTATGCAGACGTCCGCAGGAGACAGTTAGAGTTTCAGGAGGGGGATCTGGTATTGCTCAAGGTGTCTCCAATGAAGGGAGTGGTTCGCTTCGGGAAGAAAGGTAAACTAGCCCCACGATACATCGGACCCTTTGAAATATTGCAAAAGATTGGGAATGTGTCGTACAAGCTGGATTTACCTGCTTCAATGGAAAGAATCCATCCGGTTTTCCATGTTTCAATGTTGAGGAAGTTTGTGTCAGATCCGAGCAAGGTTCTTAGTGAGCCTGATGTGGGGGTCCAAGAGGATCTCACTTATGTTGAACAGCCAGTACGGATCCTAGACACCCAGATCAGAAAGTTAAGAAACAAGGAAATCCCGATGGTGAAAGTCCTGTGGAACCACCACAACTTGGAAGAATGCACTTGGGAGACACGGGAGTCTATGCTCCAGCAGTACCCTCATCTCTTTTAAGGTTGGATCTCTTTGTGTTTATGTGCTATGTATGTATGTTATGTTTTATGCCATGCTATGTGTGCTAGTTGAGGTACATTCGGGGACGAATGTTCTTAAGGGGGGAGAATGTAATACCCGGCTAGACTCCGGTATCGGAATTCCTACCGTCCGGTGGAATCTCGAATGTCGGAAGCCTCTAGTAGGGTAGAAACATGTTTTCATAAAATGTTTTAAGGTATTTCATGGTTTTAAGTATGAAGATTTAATGAGTTTTTGCATGAAAAGTCTTTGGAAGAATACCCAGGTTCGGCCGCCGAAAGTCAAGTTCGGCCGCCGAACATGCATGCGTTTTGGAGGCACGTTAGGCCCCCGAAAGCATGAGTGAGGGAAGTCCAGGTTCGGCCGCCGAAAGTCAAGTTCGGCCGCCGAACATGGCATGCATGCGGAAGCACTTTCGGCCCCCGAACGTGGCCTGGCCAGCCACCTATAAAAGGGTCACTTAGCCGAAATGGGCGAGCTTTCTCCCATTTTCAGCCACAGCTAGCTTCCGACCTCCCTCTCCCCAGATCTTGTGTTCCTTCTCCAAATCTCCTCCATTTTTCTTGAGTTTTCACCTCTCATTGCAAGTTTTGAGCATTTAAGACAAGTTTTGGAGCTTTGGGAACTCAGGAGCTCATTTGCTTGGATCTCCGAGTTTAGGTCGTCTCTCTCTCGATCTTCAAGAGGTAAGAGCCGATCTTAAGCTCATTGTATGTTTTAAGTAAGTTTTAAGTTGTTTTATGGGTAGAATGGCATGTATAGGGTTGTATGAGTTTTTAAGCAAATGTTATGTTTTTGAACAATGTGGCATGTTTGAAGTGTTGTAGTTGGGGTATTTGATAGTTTGAGACCCCTAGGTGTGATGTATGGTGTGTATGCATGTTTTAGAACAAGTTTATGCATGATTGGTTAGTTTTGGAGGCATAAAGGCATTAGGGAGCCAAGTTTCTGCCCTTTGGCAGAAACCAGGTTCGGCAGCCGAAGGAGCTTTCGGCCGCCGAACATGGCTGGGGAGGCAGGCCTTTCGGCTGCCGAAGTTGCCCCCGAAAAGAGACTTTCGTCTCTGTCTGGGACTTTCGGCCGCCGAAGGTGCTGCCGAACATGCATGAGTTTCGCCTCTGTCTGGGAGTTTCGGCCCCGAAGGTGCCGCCGAACCTGCCTGACTTTCGGCTCTGGAGGGACTTTCGGCCGCCGAACCTGCCGCCGAAAGTGCCCTCTTCAGCCATTTCTTGCATGTTTTTCTATGATTATTCCGTGATGTTTTAGGGGGTTTTTGGGGAGTATATTAGAGTTGTGTTTATGTATGTTTGGTCCCTCATTGGAGTCCACCTGTGTAGGTTCGGACCCGAGGAACCGAGGACCCCAGCAGTGAGCCAGCTGCTACAGAGTTTATCAGAGCTAGCCAGAGGTGAGTGGAATAAACTTTAAGTTTTAAAATAATTGAAATATGAATTTCGAGCATGATCCATGCATCACGAATGCCATGAGATATTGTAGGTTGTTTGCATTAGTATTCACGAATATGTTTCATTGCATTTATAATGTTGATGTGGATTGGTTATTGGATGATCCTTTAGTCCTCATATGGCATGATGATGTTACGGCATGATATGGTATGGAAGTCCAGGTTGTACCCATTCTACGTCCCTGACACGATGTAAGAGAAAGTCCATGTTGTACCCATTCTACGTCCCTGGCACATTGGTATGTTATGATATGTTATGATAAGGGAAAGACCGGTTGTACCCATTCTACGTCCCGGCACAGTTGGACTATATAGAGGACTATTGGTGACAATACCATCCGAGATGTGATTAGTTGTGATGTGTTGCATTACATAATGGCATGAAATTTTAATATATGATTTCACTATTCTGCTCACTGGGCTTTGTAGCTCACCCCTCTCCCCTAACCCCAGATGTGCAGGTACAGGGTAGACCAGGAGGTTAGCCAGAGTTTTGAAGTATGTGTATGTAATAGTTAGATGATGGACATGACAGTTGTACTATAATGTAATGTAAGAGATTACAGTATGTTATGTAATGAGGTATATTGAGGTTATAGATGTGCTTGACCCTATGAGTATTGTTATCCCTTTTGATGCATGATCTTAGATTTTGATGATACAGATGTTAGCCAAACTCAACACATGTATATCGCCCTTTTGAGTATTGATGAGATCCCATAGAGGGGTCAGATTATGTATATGTTCAGTGCATGCACAGGTTGAGTTTGGTGTATGAGAAATGAATGAAAGAAAAGTTTTAATTTTTATGTATGATTGTTGATCATGTATGGGATTAAACAGGTTTACAGGTTACATGTCAGGCTTGCTACGGGTCCCGGCGGCCTTAAGTCGACCCGGATCCTAGCGCCGGTAGCGGTCCGATTTTCGGGTCGTTACACTAGAGATGTTGTGAGACCTGGCCGGGCCAGGCATACATTTACAGTTGTTGTAAGACCTGGCCGGGCCAGGCATACGAAGGTTGTGAGACCCGGCTGGGCCGGGCATACTGAGACTGGAAGGGATGTTTTGGGGTTGAGTCCAATCCGTGATATGAGTTGTTTGTGCTATGACGCATTTCATGAAAGCATGTAATTAATGAACTGTTTTCTTTGTTTCTACTCACTAGGCTTTTTAGCTCACCCCTCTCCCCTAACCCCAGTGTTGCAGGTTTGAGGTTGATCGGGAAGTCTCAAGGGTAAAGGTTTTGCTTTTGTAATAGTATTAGATTAGTACTTTTAGTGTGGACATGTATTGTAATTGATATATTGATTTGCAAGAGAATGTAATGTAAAGTTAAGTGGAGTTATGTTTATGGTTTAGTACTGTGCTTGGCCCTAAGACTTGGTTAGTCCCTATTTAATACATGATGTATGTTATGTTAGATGTTGAGTTATGTTTGAACTAATCTTGTGGCATGTGTTGTTTACCACGCTATGGTAATGGATGAGGACCCTAGTGGAGGTCTTATGTTTGTGGTTTTGATGCATGCACAGGTTAGGTTCTAGTTCTTTGGATGTAATCCCAGCTTGATGTAAGTTATGTAGACCCAACTAGAGTTTTGATGAGGGCTCTAGTAGGGGGTCCTTTTATGTTTTCAGTTATGTCGCATACAGGTCAAGCTCGGTCTTTACATCTTATGTTACAGTTTTTATGTTAAAGTTTTGATCATGTATGGGATTTGACCAGGTGATAGGAGGTATGTTTGGCTTGCTACAGGTCCCGGCGGCCTTAAGCCGATCTGGATCCTAGCGCCGGTGGCGGTTCGGGCCGTTACCGAGGAGTATCGGTTTCCGGGTCATTACAGAGTGGTATCAGAGCTTTGGGCCTTATTAGTACGGTGTGTTGAGCAAAGATGCTCAAGGATTAGAGATATCCCACATCGGAAAGAGGTTGGTTTAGATGTCATAGAAGGGCAAGCACAATAGGTAAAATCATGTCCACTAGGATAGGATGTCGAGTCCTGTCTTGTATGATGATATGCATGTGCAGTAATGTTATGTTATGTATGATATGCTATGTATGCTATGTATGTTGCAGGTTCATGTGTTTTCATATGAACCGTATGATGCTAATGCTTGTTTGCATGCTTGTGTGTTGTTCTTCAGAGGAGCCAGAATGCGAAGTGCTCGTCGATCTGTGGAATCGACTGGAGTTCCATCTGAGAGGGAAGGTATGGACACCTTTCCCCCTGCTCTGCCAAGAGCGCAGTCGTGGGGAGTCAGCAGATGGGGAACATCAAGGGACCCTGGAAGGTCTTTTGATGTAAGTCGAGAAGGAATGGCTCCAAGAAGGATGTCAGCTAGTATGAGGGAAGTAGAGATGGATGTTCAGAGAAGGGATGTCAGTTTGGGAATCAGAGTGCCAGAGGAAGGCATGGGAGGTTCTCAGGAGAATGCTCAGACTCAGGATTCCAGGATCTCAGGTTCAGGAGGGATTGATCCCTCCACTCTGAGTACAGCCTCCACGAAAAGCAAGAAGTGGGGCAGAACCCTGAGGGGGAAGAAGAAGAAGTTGTGGAGTCGGTTGAAGTCTAGTCTAGGATTAGGTGGTAGTTCGAGCTCTGGCTCAGGCAGTTCAAGATGCTTGAGGTGCGGAAGGCCGCACAAGGGAGTCTGCCGTTATGGGACTAATCTATGTTACAGGTGCGGACAGGAGGGGCACATGGTACGTGAGTGTCCCACTGCGCCCAGGTTGGCTCCGTCCCAGTAAGCAGCTTCAGGTAGAGCGGCTCAGCCAGTAGCTCCAGCCGTGTTTCAGGTTAGTGGTCGAGGCAGAGGAAGAGGGTCAGCCCCTCATTCCTCAGGTTTCCGTGGAGAAGGTCCGTCAGCTCTAGCTCGGATCTTCACCTAAGCTCAGCAGGAGGCAGACACATCGAACATGGTGGTGCCAGGTACGCTCACTTTTGAATGTTCTGATGTGTATGTTTTGTGAACTCTGGAGTTTCTCTTTCTTTAGTTGCTCTAGGAGCCGTCGAGAGGTTGAGTTGATAGCTTTTGGGCTAGAGTGTTCTCTTTGGGTCAGTAGACCCAAGTGTGATCTATCTGTGGCAGAGTCAGTCTGCCGGTCCAGTTCAGTGTCAGTTGAGGGTAGATGCCTTCCAAGTGAGGTTCTTAAAGAACCAAAGGTGGAGATCTCAAGGGATCTCACCTTTGTTGAGTCGTCAATGCGGATCATTGACACACAAGTCAAGAATTGAGGAGCAAGGAAATCCTGATGGTGAAAAGTTTTGGAAATCACCACTGGTTGATAGTGAGTGTTTGGGAGACCCGGGAGTTCTACTCCAGCAGTGCCTGTGTCTCTCTTTTAGGAGAGAGATTTTTAGGTTTTGCTTGCTGGTTTGCTTGCTTGTTCATGTATGATTGATGTTATGTTTTATGCTATGCCTGTTTGTTTGTGGAACATTCGGGGACGAATGTTCTTAAAGGGGGGAAGAATGTAATACCCGGCTAGATTTCGGCATCGGAATCCCTACCTTCCGGCGGAATCTCCGTTGGAATCTGGAATTCTGAATATGCCAGAGGTTTCTAGAGGGGTAAAATGTGTTTCAAAAATGTTTTCACATGATTTTATGGTTTTTAAATAAAAAGAATTGAGTTTTTAAAAAGAAAAGACCAAGGAGGCGTTTGCCAGGTTCGGCCGCCGAAAGTGAAGTTCGGCCACCGAACGTGGAAAGGCTTCGGGAGCGCTTTTGGCCTCTGAAAGTCTTGTTTGAACGAGCCAAGGTTCGGCCGCCGAACCTCAAGTTCGGCCACCGAACATGCATGAGTTTAGGGGGCACGTTAGGCTGTCGAAGGTCTCTGACCAGGCCACCTATAAAGGGCCCTCAGATCGGAAATGGGCGAGTTTTCTCCCCATTCTCTAGCTCAGGTGAGTTTTTGTCCTCCCTTGGCCGTTTTCATGTTTTTCTTTATCTCCTTCATGTTTTCATGAATTCCATGGTTATTTTGAAGAGTTTTAAAGCTTAGATCGAAGTTTTGGGAGCTTGGAGCTTTTGGAGCTTGGATTCTCCACACCTCCGAGTTAGAGATCACGCAACCCTCGATCTTCAAGAGGTAAGTGTAGATCTTTACTTTCCTAGTGTCTTTTGAAGTTTTATGAAGGTTTTAATGGTAAAGTATGGGTAGATATGCATGTTAGGATTTATGTGGGTTTTATGCCCAATGTATGTTATGTGATGCTCATGTATGTTTATATGATGCTATGTTGAATGTTTAGGCTAGGTTATGCATGTGGGAGAGTGTATGCATGAGTGGGAAAGAGCAAGTGAGATTATGGGTTGTTTTGATGGTTTTGGCCTATGTGGGTCATAAGCTATCTATGTATGTTTTGATGTTGTTTTTGGAGTTTAATCAAGCTATTAAGCTCCTTTGTGCATGGTTAAGGGTTTATACATGTTTTGTTAAGATTGGGTGCTTGTTTTGGGGTGTTGGAAGGTTTGGGAGGCTTCAATGCATGAGAAGCTGAGTTCTGCCCTTCTGGGAAGAACTCAGGTTCGGCCGCCGAAAGTGGCTTCGGCCGCCGAAAGTGGCTTCGGCCGCCGAAAGTGGCTTCGGCCGCCGAACCTGTCTGTGGATGCATAGTTTGGCCGCCTAACCTTGCCCCCGAAAGTTGAGTTTTGGCTTGAAAGCAGACTTTCGGCCGCCGGAGGAAGGATTCGGCCGCCGAAAGTGCCTGACTTTCGTCTCTGGAGTGGGACTTTCGGCCGTCGAAGGTGCCGCCGAAGGTGCCCGAGTTTCGTCTCTGGAGAAAGGGTTCGGCCACCGAAGGTGCCGCCGAAAGTGCCCTGTCCAGCCTTTTCCAGGTTGTTTTCTATGCATGTTTAAGTGATGTGTTAGAGGGTTTTTGGGTAGTTGTTTATGAGTTGTTTAGAGTGTGTTTGGCGCCTCATTCGAGTCCACCTGTGTAGGATCAGACCCGAGGGATCGAGGAGGCCATCAGTGTTAGCAGTTGCAGAGTCAGTTCAGCGTCTGCCAGAGGTGAGTAGAACTAAACTTAATCTTTATTTTATGAAATCAAATGCCTAAAGCATGCTCATGCGTCATGTTTATATGTAATAGGTTGATTGCACTAGTTACACGAATATGAAGCATTGCATTATTTACTGTTGATGGAGATTGGACCAAGGACGACCCCACTAGCCCTAGAGATGTTGTGAGACCTGGCCGGGCCAGGCATACATTTACAGTTGTTGTAAGACCTGGCCGGGCCAGGTATACGAAGGTTGTGAGACCCGGCTGGGCCGGGCATACTGAGACTGGAAGGGATGTTTTGGGGTTGGGTCCAATCCGTGATATGAGTTGTTTGTGCTATGACGCATTTCATGAAAGCATGTAATTAATGAACTGTTTTCTTTGTTTCTACTCACTGGGCTTTTTAGCTCACCCCTCTCCCCTAACCCCAGTGTTGCAGGTTTGAGGTTGATCGGGAAGTCTCAAGGGTAAAGGTTTTGCTTTTGTAATAGTATTAGATTAGTACTTTTAGTGTGGACATGTATTGAAATTGATATATTGATTTGCAAGAGAATGTAATGTAAAGTTAAGTGGAGTTATGTTTATGGTTTAGTACTGTGCTTGGCCCTAAGACTTGGTTAGTCCCTGTTTAATACATGATGTATGTTATGTTAGATGTTGAGTTATGTTTGAACTAATCTTGTGGCATGTGTTGTTTACGACGCTATGGTAATGGATGAGGACCCTAGTGGAGGTCTTATGTTTGTGGTTTTGATGCATGCACAGGTTAGGTTCTAGTTCTTTGGATGTAATCCCAGCTTGATGTAAGTTATGTAGACCCAACTAGAGTTTTGATGAGGGCTCTAGTAGGGGGTCCTTTTATGTTTTCAGTTATGTCGCATACAGGTCAAGCTCGGTCTTTACATCTTATGTTACAGTTTTTATGTTAAAGTTTTGATCATGTATGGGATTTGACCAGGTGATAGGAGGCATGTTTGGCTTGCTACGGGTCCCGGCGGCCTTAAGCCGATCTGGATCCTAGCGCCGGTGGCGGTTCGGGCCGTTACCGAGGAGTATCGGTTTCTGGGTCGTTACAGGCCTATTCTACGCCCCTGGCACGGTTGAATATATAGAGGGTTATTGGTGACAAGTCCATCCGTGATGTGAATTGTTTGTGATGTGATGCATTTCATGATAGCATATGTTTAATGAACCATTTTTACTGTTTTGCTCACTGGGTTTTAGTAGCTCACCCCTTTCCCCTAACCCCCAGGTTTGCAGGATCAAAGATAGCTCAGGGAGTCAGCAAGGGTAATGGCTATGGCTATGTTATGTAATAGTCTAGTAGTGGACATGAAATGTAAAATGATGTAATGTAAAGTAATGTAATGAGGATTAGCATTGTGCTTGGCCCTAATGTTTATTGTAAATCCCTGTTGTACATGATTTTTATGTAAATGTTTTAATGATGAGATTTGTTGAACCAGGCTTGACATATGAGATGTTGACCCAACTGGAGCATTTAATGAGGGCTCTAGTAAGGGGTTTTATGTATACAGTTATGATGCATCCACAGGTCAAGTTTGGTATATGAAAAGTTTAAGTTTTTATGGAAATGTATGATCATGTATGGGATTTTATCAGGTGTACAGACTGTATAGTAGGCTTGCTACGGGTCCCGGCTGTAACGACCCGGAAACCGGACCGCTACCGGCGCTAGGATCCAGATCGGCATAAGGCCGCCGGGACCCGTAGCAAGCCTAACATACATCCTGTATACCTGTTAAATCTCATACATGATCAAACATATACATAAAAATTTTAAACTTTCTCTTACATTCACCAAACTTAACCTGTGCATGCACAAACTCATAAACATAAAACCCCACACTGGAGCTCTCATCAAATGCTCCAATGGGGTAACATATAATATATTAAACTTGGTTTACATAAACATCAATAAAACATCTCATTAAAAAGATCATGTACCAAAGAGGGATTAACATACTCTAGGGCCAAGCACAATTCTATCCTCAACACAATTCTTTACATAATACCACATTACAACATTTTACAATATATGTCCACTTCTAACTATTACATACAACATGACTTCTTTACTCTTGCTGACTTCCTGGTCTATCCCGTACCTGCAAACCTGGGGATTAAGGGAATGGGGTGAGCTACTAGAGCCCAGTGAGCAGAATAATAAAACATTGTATTTAAAACATATGATCTCATGGAATGCATCACATCACAAACAAATCACAATCAAGGATGGACTTGTCACCAGTAGTCCTCTACATACCCAATAGTGCCAGGGGCGTAGAATGGGCCTCGTCCTGGTCTTTCTCTTAACATAACATAACATAGCATTCCAATAATGCCAGGGGCGTAGAATAGGCCTCGACCTGGTCTTTCTCTTAACATAGTGCCAGGGGCGTAGAGTGGGCCTCGACCTGGACTTCCATACCATACCACATCATCATTCATGTTATATCATACGAGGACTAAAGGATCATCCAATCCACATCATCATCATATTATGCAATGCAACATATTCGTGAATTCTAATGCAAACAACCTAATATATCTCATGGTATTCATGATGCATGAACATGCTCAGAACTGATTTATTTACTTTGAAACATAAGGAGTTATTCTACTCACCTCAGGCTAGCTCTGAAAAGACATTGAAGCAGCTAACTCACTGCTGGGGTCCTCGGTTCCTCGGGTCCGAACCTACACAGGTGGACTCAAATGAGGGACCAAACATACATGAACATGACTCTAAACTATTCCCCAAAAACCCCCTAAAACACCTTAAAACAATCACTGAAATCATGCAAAGGAAGGCTGAAAAGGGCACTTTCGGCGGCAGGTTCGGCGGCCGAAAGTCCCTCCAGAGCCGAAACTCAGCCACTTTCGGCGGCACCTTCAGCGGCCGAAAGTGGTTCCAGAGCCGAAACTCATGCATGTTCGGCGGCACTTTCGGCGGCCGAAACTCCCTTCTAGAGCCGAAAGTCCAACTTTTGGGGGCAGGGTTCGGCAGCCAAAGGCTGCCTCCACAGGCAGGTTCGGCGGCCGAAAGTCCTTCGGCTGCCGAACCTGAGTTCTTCCAAAGGGCAGAACTCAGCCTCCTCATGCACATTTTGCCTCCCAAACCATTCAAACATGCAATTAGCTATTCTACAACATACAAACCCAAGCAAACAAGCATATAGGGGTCTCAAACTAACCTAAACCCCAACACAAACATATATAGCAACTCATACAACACATATTATCCAAAAACTCAAGATCTAGAGGAGAGACGATCCTAACTTGGAGGTGGGAGAAACCTAGCTCCTTGGGTCTCCAAGCTCCAAAACTTGATCTTAGCTTCAAAAATCTTCAAAACCAAGTTAACACTTGTTAAAACTCGAAAGATTTGAGGAAAATCATCCAAACCGACCATGGGAGGGCAAGGACTCACCGTGGACCGAAAATAGGGGAGAAAACTCACCCATTTTCGGCCATGGGGCCTTTTATAGGTAGGTGGCCAGACCACCTTCGGAAGCCGAAAGTGACTCCAAAGCTCATGCAAGTTCGGCGGCCGAACATGGGGTTCGGCGGCCGAACATGGATTTCTCTCCACGGTCTTTTTCATTCAAAACTCAATTTCTTTCTTACTTAAAACCATAAAATTATAAAAACATGTTCTTGCCCTTCTAGAGATTTCCGACATCCGAGATTCTACAGGACGGTAGGAATTCCGATACCGGAGTCTAGCTTGGTATTACACCGGCGACCTTAAGTCGATCTGGATCCTAGCACTGGTAGCGGTCTGATTTTTGGGTCGTTACAGAGTGGTATCAGAGCCCTAGGTTCATATGGTCGGACCTAGGGAGTATCGGGCTCATAAAGGTTATAGAAGGGCAAGCATAATAGGAAAAATTATGTCCACTAGGATAGAATATAGAGTCCTGTCTTGAGGATGATGTGAAATGCCATGATGATATGCATGTGCATTAATGATATGCTATGTATGATGTGGGTTCATGTGTTTTCACATGAACCATATGATGCTAATGTTTATGTGTTTTATGTCGTTTTTCAGAAGCAGGATGAGAGGCTCACGTCGATCTGCTAGATTGACAGGAGCTCCACCGGAAAATGAGGGCATGGATGCCCGTCCCCTTGCTTTGCCAAGGACAATGTCTTGTAGATCAAGCAGAGAGGGAACGTCAAGGGACCCTAGAAGGTCTTTTGATGTAAGCAGGAGGGGAACAGTTCAGGGTGGAATGTCAGCTGGTGTGAGGGGATTAGAGGAGGATGAACAGAGAAGAGATGGTAGCTTGGGTATGAGTATGTCAGAAGAGGGCATGGAAGAGTCGCAAGGAGGCGCTCAGGCCTCGGGGTTTGGTTACCCACCCCAATATCAACCCTTTCCACAAGGCCCAGGGTATCCGATGGGGGGTACATCGGATTACTCCAACTTTAACCCATATCCCTCCTTCATGCCTTACCCTTCTTTTTACCCACCATATCCCCAGTACCCTATGTTTCCACCCTCACCCTTCTATCCAAATCCAGCAAACCCTAACCCAGGGAATGCTGCACCTCCTCCACCACCAGCAGAACCAGTGGCCCCTGAAATCCAAACGCTTAAACCTAGCTCATCTGTGGGGAGCAAAGTAAAGATGACCGATTACCTGAAGCTGGATGCTCCCAAGTTCAAGACAGGTGATGATCCGTTTGAGTACCTTAAAACGGTAAAGATGATAACAGATGAGTTGGGGGCAAATGATAGTAGAGCCATTCAAATGGCGGGGTTCACGTTGAAATGCAAGAAAGCACGAGAATGGTTCAAAAACTATGTGGACCCGAGGTTGGAGAGCTTATCCTGGGAGCAGTTTGCTAATGAGTTTGCAGGATGGGCTTTTCCAGACAATTCCAGGGAGCTGAAGGTTGTTGAGTTTGAGCAGTTGAGACAGACAGAGGATATGAGTGTCAATGAGTACACAGATAAATTCCTGGAGTTGCTGCAGTATGTGGGTCAAGCATATGACACAGATCAGAAGAAAGCTAGGAGGTATACCATGAGACTCCACCCTAGGTATTCCTCCATGATCCTTGCAGCAGAGAGGGAGAGCTTCCACACCATTGTGGATGCAGCACAGAAGATGGAGGCTAGTGCCATTATTGAGGGGTCAGTTAAGCAGACAGTGGCACAGTCTTTGGGTTCCAAGACCCCAGGCAGGGGAAAGTTAGATTCCTCTTCTCTGAGTGCAACAGCTTCAGGCAGTAAAAAGTGGGGCAAGTCCAAGCAGAGAAAGAACAAGTTCTGGAACCGGTTGAAGTTCGGTCTGGGATTAGGTGGGGGCTCGAGCTCAGGTTCAGATGGTTCAGAATGCTTGAGCTGTGGTAAGCCACACAAGGGAGTATGTCGGTTTGGGACAACAACCTGCTTCAGGTGTGGGCAGGAGGGACACATGGCACGGGAGTGTCCTAGGGCAGCTTTTATGGCACCATCCCAGTAGACGGCTTCAGGTAGTGTGGCTCAGCCAGTAGCTCCAGCCATGACTCAGGGCAGTGGTAGAGGCAGAGGGAGAGGGGCAGCCTCTTCTTCAGCAGGTTCCCGAGGTGAAGGTCCATCAGCTCCAGCTCGGATCTTCACTATGACACATCAGGAGGCAAACACGTCAAACACCGTGGTGTCAGGTAATCTCATCATTGGTTGTTCAGATGTGTATGCTTTAATGGACCCTGGTGCTTCTCATTCTTTTGTTGCTCCGAGAGCCGTAGAGAGGTTGGGTTTGATAGTCTCTGGGTTAGAGTGTCCCCTCTGGGTCAGTGGACCCAAGTGTGATCCATCAGTGGCAGAGTCAGTCTGCCGGTATAGTCAAGTGTTTGTTGAGGGTAGATGCCTTCCAGCCGACCTTGTGGTTCTAGACTTGACGGATTTTGATGTCATTCTAGGGATGGATTGGCTATTTGCTCATGGTGCTGCCTTGGACTGCAGAGACAAGATAGTCAAGTTCAGAGGTCAGGATGGGTCAGAGGTTGTCTTCAGGGGAGACAGGAGGGGTACACCTAGAGGTTTGATATCAGCCCTACAGGCTCGTAGGTTGCTCAGGAGGGGTTGTCAGGAGTTTCTAGCTCATGTGAGAGAGCTTGATAGTCAGGTCAGGGAGCCCGCCTCAATGCCCGTAGTCAGAGAGTTTCCAGATGTCTTCCCAGACGAGCTTCCAGGACTACCACCTGCTAGGGAGATAGAGTTTGAAATAGAACCAGACCAATCTCTATCCCTCCCTACAGGATGGCACCAGCAGAGTTGACGGAACTAAAGGAGTAGTGGTAGACAAGGGTTTCATCCGACCGAGTACCTCACCTTGGGGTGCTCCAGTGTTGTTTGTAAAGAAGAAGGATGGATCCTTGAGACTTTGTATCGACTACAGGCAGTTGAATAAAGTCACTATCAAGAACAAGTATCCGTTACATAGGATCGACGATCTATTTGACCAGCTAGCAGGAGCAGGTTGCTTCTCCAAGATAGATCTGAGATCCGGGTATCACCAGCTAAGAATCAGAGAGGAAGATGTGCCGAAGATGGCATTCAGGACCAGATATGGGCATTATGAGTTCCTAGTAATGCCGTTTAGGCTAACCAATGTCCCTGCAGCATTCATGGATCTCATGAACATAGTTTTTAGCCAGTATCTGGATCACTTTGTTATTGTCTTCATTGATGATATCTTAGTGTATTCCAGAAACGCAGAGGAGCATGCCCATCAACTGAGGATAGTTTTGCAGACCCTGAGGGAGCATGGCTTATATGCCAAGTTCTCCAAATGTGAATTCTGGTTGAGGAGCATTTCCTTCTTGGGACATGTTGTGTCAGAAAAGGGAATTGAAGTGGACCCCAAGAAGGTGGAAGCTGTAGCTAATTGGCCCAGACCCACTACAGTTACAGAGATTAAAAGTTTTCTGGGTTTGGCAGGTTACTACAGGAGGTTCGTCCAAGACTTCTCCAAAATTGCCGCTCCTATGACCAGATTGACTAAGAAAAACCAGAGATTTGTGTGGTCTGATCAGTGTGAAGAGAGTTTTGAAGAGCTGAAGAAAAGGTTAACGTCAGCACCGGTGTTAGCTCTGCCTATCAGTAATGAAGGCTTCACAGTGTTTTGTGATGCGTCCCGTGTGGGACTAGGTTGTGTGTTGATGCAAAATGAAAGGGTAATTGCTTATGCTTCTAGGCAGCTGAAGAAGCATGAGTTGAATTATCCTACACATGATCTAGAGATGGCAGCTGTGATATTTGCGCTCAAGATGTGGAGGCATTACCTTTATGGGGTTAAATATGAGATCTTCACAGATCATAAAAGCTTGCAGTACATCTTGAGCCAGAGAGAGTTAAACATGAGGCAGAGAAGATGGGTAGAATTGCTTAGTAACTATGATTGCAAAATTCAGTATCATCCGGATAAGGCAAATGTTGTGGCAGATGTCCTAAGCCGGAAATCACTTGGCAGTCTATCCCATATTACGGCAGAGAGAAGACCGGTGGTGAGGGAATTCTATAAGCTCATTGATGAAGGGCTGCAGTTGGAGTTGTCTGGTACAAGTGCTTTGATAGCCCAGATGAGAGTGACACCCGTGTTTCTAGAGCAAGTGGCTCAGAAACAGCATGAAGACCCCGAGTTGGTGAAGATAGCAAGAGTAGTCCAGGCAGGCAAGAATGAAGAGTTCATATTTGATAGTAAAGGGATCCTCCGTTACGGGAACAGGTTATGTGTACCAGATGATGTGATTCTGAAGGGAGACATTATGAGGAAAGCTCATAATGCTAGATACAGTGTTCACCCTGGAGCCACCAAAATGTACCAGGATCTGAAAAGAGTTTATTGGTGGCCAGCTATGAAGAGAGAAGTGGCACAGTTCGTGTCCGCCAGTGAGGTATGTCAAAGGGTGAAGCTGGAACATCAGAAGCCGGCTGGTATGCTCAACCCACTACCGATTCCAGAGTGGAAATGGGAGAATGTTGCAATGGATTTCGTGGTGGGGTTACTGGCAACGTCCAACAGATTAGACTCCATATGGGTGATTGTGGACAGACTGACCAAATCTGCTCACTTCATCCCTGTCAGGAGTGGCTACTCTGTGAACAAATTGGCGCAGGTGTATGTTGATGAAGTTGTCAGGTTGCATGGGGCTCCCGTTTCAATAGTGTCAGATAGAGGACCCCAGTTCACCTCCAGGTTTTGGCGGAGTCTGCAGAATGCTATGGGTACCAGGCTGGACTTTAGCACTGCTTTCCATCCACAGACGGATGGACAGTCAGAGAGGACCATCTAGACTATAGAAAATATGCTCAGAATGTGTGTACTAGATTTTGGCGGTGCTTGGAGGCAGCATCTACCCTTGGTGGAGTTTGCCTACAATAACAGCTATCATGCTAGCATAGGGATGGCTCCTTATGAAGCTCTTTATGGGAGGAAGTGCAGGTCACCTGTTTGCTGGGAAGAAGTGGGAGAAAGGGCCTTAGCAGGGCCTGAGCTAGTAGAGGTCACCAGCAGAGTAGTGCCCATTATCAGAGAAAGAATCAGAACTGCTGTGAGTCGGCAGAAGAGTTATGCAGATGTCCGCAGGAAGCATGTAGAGTTTCAGGAGGGAGATATGGTGTTGCTCAAGGTGTCTCCTATGAAAGAGGTGATTTGTTTTGGGAAGAAAGGTAAGCTAGCTCCATGGTACATCGGACCCTTTGAAATCCTGCAGAAGTTTGGGAATGTATCGTACAAGCTGGACCTACCTGCTTCAATGGAGAGAATCCATCCAGTTTTCCATGTTTCCATGTTACGAAAGTTCGTGTCAGATCCGGGCAAGGTTCTTAATGAGCCTGATGTGGAGATCCTAGGAGATCTCACCTATGTTGAGCAGCCGGTGCGGATCCAAGACATGCAAATCAGAAAGCTGAGGAACAAGGAAATCCCGATGGTGAAAGTCCTTTGGAATCACCACAACATCGAAGAGTGTACCTAGGAGACACGGGAGTCTATGCTCCAGCAATACCCTTATCTCTTCTAAGGTTAGTGTTTTATGTTTTTATGTGCTTCCTTGTTGGTATGTGTGTTATGCCATGCTATGCTTATGTGTTGAACATTCGGGGATGAATGTTCTTAAGGGGGGAAGAATGTAATACCCGGTTAGACCCCGGCATCGGAATTCCTACCTTCCGGCCGAATCTTCGTGTGAATCCGAAATTTCCCGGATGTCGGAGCTTTCTAGAAGGGTAAAATAAAGGTTTTCTAAAATGTTTTTATATATTTTTATGGTTTTAATGAAGAAAGAAATTGAGTTTTGAAAGAAAAGGACCAAGGAAGGAAAAGTCAGGTTCGGCCGCCGAACCTCAGGTTCGACCGCCGAACATTGGGCTCTTGCGGAAGCACCTTTGGCCCCCGAAGGTGGTTTGGCCAGCCACCTATAAAAGGCCCCTTGTCCGAAAATGGGAGAGTTTTCTCTCTCTATTTTTGGGCATAAGTGAGATTTCGCCCTCCCATGGTTTATTTTGTGTTTCCTTTCAATCCCTTCAAGTTTTGATGAGTTTTTACTTTGTTTTGAAGATTTTTAAGCTTAGACCAAAGTTTTGAAGCTTGGAGACCCCCGGAGCTCGATTTCTCCCAATCTCCAAGTTTGGATCACCTCTCCTCTCGATCTTCAAGAGATAAGCGTAGATCCTCACCTTCTTTTATGTTTTAAGTAAGTTTTGAGGGGTTTTGAGGGGTTTTAAGGGTGTTTAATGCATGTTTAGAGTAGAGGTAAAATGTTAGGATTTATGTTAGTTAAATGATAAATGTATGTTTATGTGATGCTATGTTAATGTTTGTTCGGGTTTATGGTAGTTTTATGCCCCTATATGCTTGAATAAGTGTTTATGCATGTTTTAGAATAGTTGAATGCATGTTGGGAAGTTGGGATGGCTGAATGTGGGATGGCAGAATCGGGTTCTGCCACCCAAGAGGATCCAGGTTCGGCCGCCGAAGCAAGGTTCGGCCGCCGAACCTGCCAGAGGAGGCAGTTTGGCCGCCTAAGCTCGCCCCCGAAGGTTTGGACTTTCAGATCTGTGGAGGACTTTCGGATCTGTGGAGGACTTTCGGCCGCCGAACCTTGCCCCCGAAAGTGCCTGACTTTCGGATCTGGAGGGACCTTCGGCCGCCGAACCTGCCACCGAAAGTCCCCTGCCCAACCTTCCTTTACATGTTTTCTATGCATGTTTTATGATATTTTAGGGGGTTTTTGGGGAGATGTTTAGAGTCATGTTAGAGTATGTTTGGTCCCTCATTTGAGTCCACCTGTATAGGATCGGACCCGCGGAACCGAGGAGGCCAGCAGTGTTAGCTGTTTCAGAGTCAGCAGAGGTGAGTAGAACATAACTTCTTTTATTTACAAAGCAATCAAACTTTTAAGCATGTTCATGCATCATGATATGTAATAGGTTGTTTGCATTAGAATCCACGAATATGACGCATTGCATAATTTGCTGTTGATGTGGATAGATATTGGATGACCCACTAGCCCTCGATATGATGTGATATGATATGATATGTAAGTCGAGGTCGAGGCCCATGCTACGCCCCTGGCACGATGTAAGAGAAAGTCCAGGTCGAGGCCCATGCTACGCCCCTGGCACCATTGGTTATGTTATGTTATGTTATGTTATGTTAAGAGATAGTCCAGGACGAGGCCCATTCTACGCCCCTAGCACGGTTGGATATGTAGAGGGTTATTGGTGACAAGTCCATCCGTGATGTGAATTGTTTGTGATGTGATGCATTTCATGATTGCATATGTTTAATGAACCGTTTTTACTGTTCTGCTCACTGGGTTTTAGTAGCTCACCCCTTTCCCCTAACCCCCAGGTTTGCAGGATCAAAGATAGCTCAGGGAGTCAGCAAGGGTAATGGCTATGGCTATGTTATGTAATAGTCTAGTAGTGGACATGAAATGTAAAAAGATGTAATGTAAAGTAATGTAATGAGGATTAGCATTGTGCTTGGCCCTAATGTTTATTGTAAATCCCTGTTGTACATGATCTTTATGTAAATGTTTTAATGATGAGATTTGTTGAACCAGGCTTGACATATGAGATGTTGACCCAACTGGAGCATTTGATGAGGGCTCCAGTAAGGGGTTTTATGTATACAGTTATGATGCATGCACAGGTCAAGTTTGGTATATGAAAAGTTTAAGTTTTTATGGAAATGTATGATCATGTATGGGATTTTATCAGGTGTACAGGATGTATAGTAGGCTTGCTACGGGTCCCGACGACCTGAAGTTGATCTGGATCCTAGCACCGATAGCGGTCCGGTTTCTGGTCGTTACAACCTCATCCCTGCCAAAGATACAATCATAGTGTATGAAGAGCAGCTGAAAGCGAGGCTCAGATTTCCCATCGACCTTTTTATGTAGACGTCCTTAATTTCCATAAACTTTCAATCACCTAGTTACACTCCAATAGCTGGAGAATTCTGGTAGCATTCCGGTTCATTTATTTTAATAATAACATTAAGCCAAGCATCTCCCTATTTTCTTAGCTGTACCAACTGGGCACCCGGGTCAACGAGGAGTTCTGGTCTTCAGCAGGAAAAAGCATCACATGCTTTTCGACCTTCTCCCCTCATCCCTCAAGCGGTGGAAGAATAAGTTCTTTATACTCCGCCACCGAGTGTCTCAGATTTTGGGAACCTCTGGACAAGCTGGAATATCTTTATGGAGCTCAAAAAAGATGGAGTGAGACCCTCGAGAGAGGAGTCATCCCTGGCATTTCTCCAAAAGAAGGCCTTCAGTCGAAAAATGGACATAACTGTGGCTATGAGAAACACCATGCTCACCTTGCAGATTCAAACCCAGGCTGAGCAGGCCAGAGATATTTGGCCAAACACTCACAATCCCTAACGGGCGATACTTCTCCAACTCAATGAGCATGGTATTTATTTCTAAAACTATTCCTTTTTATTCTATTATGCTTACTTCTTTTCCTGTGCAGAAATGGCGGGCAAAGGTAAAGAAAAATTTGCTAAAATGGCTCGTTCAACCCGTAAAAGAAAGGCAGTTGCTGTGACTTCGCCCCGCCTCCAAAGTGGGCATGTTAGGCAAAGGAGATTATTATGCTACCTCCTCTTCCTTCAACTATTGCCCCTAGTGCTCCCACTGAGCCTTCCAATTCTCAGCCCGAGTCTTCAGCTAGGGTCACTCCTCCCTCGTCTGCAACTGTGCAATCCTGCCGGTTTTTGAGGAGGCCAGTACTGGAGCTCCTCTGGCCTCGAAGTATCCAGCACCTAGCACCCAGGTGGACTCCTTTCCCGAGGAGCCGTGCCTCTATCTGCTGATTGCCAAAAACATAATGCGGCTAGCGATCGTCATCGACTAGGCGCAGTTGAAACGAACGACCTATATGACAATGTCATACACTCTGCCATGAAGTGTGTTCTATCTTTCTACCTAGCTAAGGAGCATCATAAAGCCCTCAGGAGGGAGTCTAGGGCTCTAGAGGGGGAGAGCAATTTTCTGTTAAGGGAGAGCCAACAGTTGAAGGCTTGGGTGGATGAGGTGGAAGGCACCGAAGGAGACTTTGGAGTCTATGGACAAGCTCCAAGAAGACTTGGATGAGGCTAACGCTACAAAGGTCAATTTGGAAGACCGGACCAGAGTTGCTGAGGTTCAAGTGGCTGAGCTTCAATGGCAAGTTGAAGAAATGTAGGCTCAAGCCCAAGATAACTAAGCCATAACTGATAAAGTTGAAGAACTGGAAAACTAGCTTAAACACACGGTGACTCGTGGTAGGTGTAATACCCGGCTAGACTCCGGTATCGGAATCCCTACCGTCCGGTGGGATCTCGGATGTCGGAAACCTCTAGGAGGAAAAAACCATGTTTTTATAAAATATTTTAATGTATTTTATGATTTTAAGAGAAAAGGAAGTTGAATTTTAAATGAAAACAGCCTTGGAGGAAGATGCAGGTTCGGCCGCCGAACATGCATGTATTTCGGGTATGCCTTAGGCCCTCGAAGACATAAGTAAGGGAAACCAGGTTCGGCCGCCGAACCTTATGTTCGGCCGCCGAACATGGCATGCATGCGGAGGCACGTTCGGCTCCCGAATGTGGCCTGGCCAGCCATCTATAAAGGGGTCCCTTAGCCGAAATGTGCGAGCTTTTCTCCCCATTTTCTGCCAAGGTGAGCTCTCCGCCATCCCTCACCAATTTTTGAGTTCTTCCTTCAGATCTTTCAAGATTTTCATGAATTTTCACTTTATTTTGAAGATTTTGAGCATTTGAGCAAGTTTTGAAGCTTGGAAGACACAGGAGCTCTTTTCCTTTGGTTTCTAAGTTTAGGTCGTCTTTCTCTCGATCTTCAAGAGGTAAGAGCCGATCTTGAGCTCATTGCATGTTTTAAACAAGTTTTAAGTTGATCTATGGGGTGGAAATGCATGTTTAGGTTTTGGTTGGTTTATGGGTTATGTTAAGTCTTTAAGCAATGTATGATGTTTGTGGTTGCTTGATGTGTTGTAGTTGGGGTTTAAGATAGTTGAAGCCCCTAGGAGCTTGTATGCTTGAGTTTGCATGTTGTAGATCAGGTTTATGCATGTTTGAAAGGAATGGGAGGCTATTGTGCATGAAGAGCCGAGTTTATGCCCTTTTGGCAGAAACCAGGTTCGGCAGCCGAAGGACTTTCGGCCGCAGAACCTGCCTGGGAGGCAAGCCTTTCGGCTACCGAACCCTGCCCCCGAAAGAGGACTTTCATCTCTGTCTAGGAGTTTCGGCCGCCGAAAGTGCCGCCGAACATGCATGAGTTTCGTCTCTGTCTGGGAGTTTCGGCCGCCGAAGGTGCCGCCGAACCTGCCTGACTTTCGGCTCTGGAAGGACTTTCGGCCGCCGAACCTGCCGCCGAAAGTGCCCTGTTCAGCCTTCCTTTGCATGTTTTCCATGGATGTTTTGAGGTGTTTTTAGGGGGTTTTTGGGGAGTATGTTAAAGTCATGTTCATGTATGTTTGGTCCCTCATTTGAGTCCACCTGTGTAGGTTCGGACCCGAGGAACCGAGGACCCCAGCAGTGAGTTCAGCTGCTTCTGTGTCTGTCAGAGCTAGCCAAAGGTGAGTGGAATAACTCTTTATGCTTTAAAGTAAATAAATCAGTTTTAGCATGATTCACGCATCATGAATGCCATGAGATATAATAGGGTGTTTGCATTAGAACTCATGAATATGTTGCATTGTATAATATGTTGATGATGCGGATGAATGTTGAATGATCCTTTAGTCCTCGTATGTTACGATATGATGTTGATACGGTACGGAAGACCAGTGAGGCCTATTCTACGCCTCTGGCACCATGTAAGAGAAAGACCAGTGAGGCCCATTCTACGCCCCTGGCACAGTTGGACTATGTAGAGGACTATTGGTGACAAATTCATCCTTGATGTGATATGATTGTGATGTGATGCATTCCATGTTACCATATGTTTTAAATGTTTTATTATTCTGCTCACTGGGCTTTATAGCTCACCCCTCTCCCTTAACCCCCAGGTTTGCAGGTACAGGGTAGACCAGGAGGTCAGCAAGAGTAATGAAGTCTTGGTTATGTAATAGATAGTGTGGACATGAATAATGTTGAGATGTTATGTTAAGTACAGTATAGAAATGTAATGTAATGATGTTCATGGATGTTAGAGGTGTGCTTGACCATAGAATGTTGTTATCCCTTTTAATACATGATCGCATATATTTTATGATGTTTATGTAAACCAACTCAACACATGTTATGTCACCCATTGGGGCATTGATGAGATCCCAAAGAGGGGTCAATGTTTATGGTTATGTTTATGTTCAGTGCATGCACAGGTTGAGTTTGGTGAATGAATGAAAGAAAAGTTCAAAATTTTTATGTATGTTGTTGATCATGTATGGGATTAAACAGGTTCACAGGATGTATGTTTGGCTTGCTACGGGTCCCAGCGGCCTTAAGCCGATCTGGATCCTAGCGCCGGTAGCGGTCCGATTTTCGAGTCGTTACAGTAGGGAGATGTTTATTGAAGGCCAGGACTCTGTCAAGAAGGAGCTGATCAAGCGATTTCCTAAAAAAGATTTTTTCTGGATCGATGACATTCTTTTCGAGGAGGAGGATGAAGAATAGGAAGAGGAGGAAAGGCAGGAGATGAGAACAACCCATCCTTCCCCTCTTCTCTTAGAAACACTATGACTATAGATGATAGTGTAGGAGAAACACGGGAGGAGGGTATTGAGGAAAACCCCCTATCCTGTAACCTTGTATTTCCTCTTTTTTAATGAAATGTACTTGGCTTTTGTTCATCTTTGCCTGCTTTTAAATTTTTGCTAACATTATTAAGTGTCAATACTCAGAACATCGCCCAATAGCAGAGCAACTTGGCAAAATAATTTTAAAAGGGTTAACACTTGATCTTACTAAATATTCGCTTCAACTTTTTCATAACCTTTAAGGTTTTAAATGTATGTGGCCAAGAATTAGCTTTTTAATAATTAATAGGACTAATACCCGGATACTCACTTGGCAATTCTCCGCCTTATGGTGTTTACTTGGCTAAAAATAAGCCTTTTAATAATTAATGGACTAACATTCGGATACTAGCCTGACGGTTTTCTATCTTGTGGCATTTACTTGATAAAAAAAAAGTCTTTTAATAATTAATGGGACTAACACCCGGATACTCGTTTGGCGGTTTTCCATTTTATAACGTTTACTTAGCTAAAAATAAACCTTTTAACAATTGATGGGACTAGCACTCAAACACTCGCCTAGCTGTTCCCTGCCTTGTGGCGTTAGATTAAATGTCTTCAGTAATTAGTAGGACTAACACCTAGTCTCTCGCCTGGCGGTCTCCCGCCTTGTGGCATTTCTTTGGCAAATAATGTGTTGTGTCATCTTTTTGACTCGTTCTTTTGGGCAACCCATCATTCCAAAAATAACTGATTTAATCACAACAAATAAAAAAAATACCTCACTAAATTTATTGATAAACTTTTTATAAATTACAAACATTTCAGGAATGGGAAATGATACGGCTATCTAATCTAGCCAACTTATAAGCATCGAGACAAATAAGCTTCGAGACCCTAAATGGTCTTTTTTAGTTTTCGCCCAATTTACCAGACCCAGCATCCCCACTTGTTACATGAGATTGCCTAAGGACTATCTCCCCCACATTAAAGACTCAAGATTTGACTCAGGAATTAAATATCTGTGACATCTTGTTTTTGTAAACAATCATTTTGATTAGAGCTTATTCCTTTAGATGTTCAGCCTGATCGAGGTTAAACTGCATTTCTTCTAGGTCTCCTGATGAATTGAAGTGTTGGATCCTGAAACTGCTCACCTGGACCTCCACGGGAATGACAGCTTTGACCCTATATATCAGTGTAAATGGAGTTTCTCCGATTGCTATCCTTGGTGTTGTTCTGTATGCCCAAAGAACATGAGGTAACTCCTCTGGCCAATCCCTTTTGGCCTGGCCTAGTCGAGTCTTTTTTTTTTCTTTAACTCTTGAAGAATTGTTCTATTCGTAACCTCAATCATTCAATTAGTCTGCGGGTGGTATGTTGAACTAAACTATAGATCAATGCCCATTTCCTAGAAAATTCTTTGAACTTGAAACTTGTGAATTGTATCTTGTTATCAGTGATAATGACTTTAGGGATACCAAAGTGAGTGAAAATGTTTTTGCTCACGAAGGAGATGGTTTACTAAGTTGTAATGGACTGTATTGCTTCTACCTCTACCCATTTGCTGAAGTGGTTTACTGCAAGGATCACATATTTTCTTGACGTTGACGCTTTTGGAAATGGGCCAAGAATATCTAGCCCTACTGAAAGAAAGGCCAGGGGCTACCAATTGCTGCTTACATTTCTTCTAGTGTCCGAGGTATGTTGGCATGAGCCTGACACCTTTGACACTTCTGGATCAGCTCTTTTGCATCCTACATCACTATGGGCTAGTAGTAACGCCGTCTGAAAGCCTTTTGAGTAATCGTCTGGGCCCCTTTGTGGCTTCCACAATCACCTTCATGGACGTCTTTGAGGATTCCTTTGCCTTCATCTTCCGTAACACAACACAACCATGGTTGGGTTGTAGATCATTTGTACAACCAACCATTTATTAGTGCATACCTTGACGATTTTCTTACTACCTGTTTGGCTGCCAAGTCATCCACGGGTAGCTCATCCTCTGTTAGGAACTGGTATATTGGAGTCATCCATGTATCTGTAACCTCGATTGCCAATGCCTCTTCTTTCTCGATTGCTAGGGTATGCAACACTTCAAAAGAAACTGGTTGAGTCAGATGTTGTTCGATTTTCTCATTACCTCTTTGGCTGCCAAGTCATCCACGGGTAGCTCGTCCTCTGTTAGGAACTAGTATATCGGAGTCATCCATGTATTTGTAACCTCGATTGCAATGCCTCTTCTTTCTCGGTTGCTGGGGTATGCAACACTTCAAAAGAAACTGGTTGAGTCAGTTGTTGTTCTTCTGATGCCGCCATTTTTGCTAGCAAATAAGCTTTTTCATTGTCCCCTCTTGCCATCTAGTGAAGCTCACAATTTCCTTGTATTCCTTTGATTTATTTCATTAGGGCCTAGACTTTCTCTTTGTACTTAGCCAGGCTTGGGTCACGAATCTTAAAGTGACCCTAGCATTGATTAACAACTAACTGTGAGTCACTATGAATATCTGATTTTTGTATACCTATCTCTTTAATGATTCTGAGTGCCATGATCATCGCCTCATACTCCACCACGTTGTTCATGGCTTTGAAAGCAAGTTTTGTTGCATACTATAATTTGATCCCTGCTTGACTTTGTAACAATATACCAATCTCAGAACCCCCAACTCCACAAGCTCCATCTGCCCATACCTGCCACTCTTCTGCAGTAGGCTCCTTGGTCTCGAGAGGTGGAGTCATCTCTGCGATAAAGTCAGCTAAGGCTCAAGCCTTCATTGCACTTCGGAACATGCTTGATATCGTATGCTGACAATATGGCGGACTAGGTGGAAAAGTGGCCCCAAGAGCTCCGGCATGTGAAGTACCTTTCATAGTGGATAATTGGTCCTTACCTTAAGAGAGTGGGATTCAAAGTAGGACCATAGCTTTATCAATGACATCATAACTGCGAAGGCCAGCTTTTCTAGAGGTAGGAATTTAATTATGCCCCTCGTCCTCTCATATAGCACTGAACTTATCATTTCATGTGTTACAAATAGATATAAATACAAAACTTTGCCTTCTATGGGTGAGCTTAGTAAAGAAGGAGAAGATAAAAAGGTTTTCAAATTTGAAAATTCCTCAACACACTCTTCCCCACATATAAATTAATTTTTTCTCTTTTAATGCTTTAAAGAACGGGAGAAACCTCTTGGTAGAACATGAAATGAACCGGCCCGGAGCTGTCACCTGCCCATTTAACTTTTAGATATCATTAATACATTTTGGTACTTCCATGTCCTGTATTGCTTTAAATTATTCAAGGTTAGCTTCTATACCCCTTTCAGAGACTATATATCCTAGGAATTTCTCAGCTTTTACCCCAAAAGTAGATTTTTCAGTGTTCAACTTCATATATGTTTTGTCCAATATGTCAAAGACCTATTGAATACCACTCAGGTAGTCTTCCAAGGCTTAACTTTTTACCACCATGTCATCCACGTAAACTTCCACACTAATCCTGATTAAGTCCTTGAAAATCCCAGATACAAGCCTCTGGTATGTTGCTCTTGCATTCTTCAAATCGAAAGGCATTACCTTATAATAGAAGACTCCTTTATCTGTGATGAACATGGCCTTCTCCGCATCCTTGGGATCCATGAGGATCTAGTGACATCCTGAAATTTCATCAAGAAAAGAAACTACTGCATGAACTGAGGTGGATTCCGCTAACTTGTCAATGGATGAGAGAGGGTAGTGATCCTTTGGGCATCCTTTATTTAAATATGTAAAGTCCACGCACGTCCTTCATTTTCCGTTTGATTCCTTGACCAATACCACATTGGTGAGCCATGTGGGGAATTGGACTTCTTTTATTAAACTTGCACTTAAGAACTTATTAACTTCTTCCTTAATCACCTGTTATCTTTCCGAAGTAACTTTTCTTGTCTTTTGCTGGATCAGTTTAGTTGAGTTGTCTGTGCTCAACTTATGGGTAGATCTACACCTGTTACATCTTCTAGATCCCATGCAAAAGTCATTATTCTATATTTTAAAAGTTTAACTAACTCCTCTTTTACTATACTATTCAATGTGGTTTCAAAGCGTACCTTTTTATCTGTTTTGAAAAGGACCTCCTCTACTGAATTCGCCGACTCAGACTTTGTATGAGAATTTGGCTTCTCCAGTAGATCACTAGGCATCGTTGCCTTACCAAGGCTTTTGGTAGAGTGTCTATAGCACTCTTGAGCCGACTTCTAACTGCCTCTAACAATTGCCAATCCTCTTGGGGTTGACAACTTTAAACAGAGAGAACCCATGTTAATTACAATCCCATGGCAGTTTAGAACCAAGTGTCTGAATATAACATTGCATGTCAGTGGAATGTCTATCACTGCAAACTCCACTCTGTTAGTTGGTCCAAACTTTACCTCCTACCTTGTCCATGGTTCTTGTTCCACAGATGACACATCTTCGGGGGCTCACTTGTTCTTCCCATTGCAATTGCTTGGCCCTCCTGTAATCACATGAATGACCCCTATGGATTCATTTTTATTAGAGTTATTTGGTATCCTTACCTCAGGTTCTGGCCTCCTATCTTCTCTGTCTTTCTTGGCAAATCTGCAAAGTGTTTCGTCCTTGATAAGTCTTTTAATTTCATCTTTCAGATGTCTACATTCCTTTATCATGTGTCCGTGATCCTCATAGAATCGAGAAAATTTTGTCCTATCTTGCTTGCTCGTGTTGTTTGAGTTGAGTTTTGCAGGCCATCTGACTTATTTATCATTTTTCCTGATCCACATAAGCATGTGTTTTCATGAGTCATTTAAAGGTGTATGATTTCTAAACTTACCTCGGTTGTCTCTCCCATATGATACGAGGTAACTCTTTCTATCACTTTCATAACCTCGCCTCTCTGCTTTCTAGATTTTACTCTGGCCTAACTTCTTGATGGGCGTTGAAACTACCAAAAATAAATTTCTGCTTTAAAACAAAACTTATGATAATGTTAAGCAGGATCGATCCCACATAGACTGGTAAGTAAATTAATTTTATTGAATGAACAAAAAATAAAAATAAAATAAAATGGGGGGAGGTTTTGAATGTAGAGAAATTGTAATACCCGGCTAGACTCCGGTATCGGAATTCCTATCGTCCGGTGGAATCTCGGATGTTGGAAACCTCTAGAAGGGTAAAACCATGTTTTCATAAAATGTTTTAATGTATTTTATGGTTTTAAGCAAGAAAGGAAATTGAGTTTTGAATGAAAAAGACCAAGGAGGCATTTCCAGGTTCGGCCGCCGAACATTGGATAGTTTAGGGGGGCAAGTTAGGCTTCCGAAAGTTTCAAAGGTTCGGCCACCGAACCTCATGTTCGGCCGCCGAACTTGCATGAGTTTTGGAGGCACTTTAGGCTGCCGAAAGGTGGTCTGGCAGCCCCTATAAAAGGGCTCCATGGCCGAAACGGGCGAGTTTTCTCCCCATTTTCGGCCACGGTGAGTCCCTGCTCTCCCATGGTTCGTTTTTTATGTTTTTCCTCCAATCTTTAGAGTTTTAACGAGTTTTATCTTGATTTGAAGATATTTGAGCAAAGAGCAAGTTTTGGAGCTTGGAGACCAAAGAGTTGAGATTTCCCCCATCTCCAAGTTAGGATCGTTTCTCCTCTAGATCTTCAAGAGATAAGCTTTGATCCTGCCATTCTAGTATGTTTTAAACAAGTTTTATGAGTTTTGTGGGGTAGAAATGCATGTTTAGGTTATTGTTGGTTTTATGGGTTTTTGTTGAGTTTTTGAGCAATGTATGTTGTATATGCATGTTTGATGTGCTTTGGTTGGGGTTTAAGTTAGTTTGAGACCCCTATATGCTTGTTGGCTTGAGTTGCTTGTTGTAGAATAGGTAAATGCATGTGTGAATAGATTGGGAGGCATTTGTGCATGAAAGAGGCTGACTTCTGCCCTTTGGAAGAACTCAGGTTCGGCAGCTGAAGGGACTTTCGGCCGCCGAACCTGCCTGTGGAGGCCAACTTTTGGCTGCCGAACCTTGCCCCTGAAAGTGGACTTTCGACTCTGGAAGGGAGTTTCGGCCGCCGAAGGTGCCGCCGAACATGCATGAGTTTCGTCTCTGGAGGGAACCTTCGGCCGCCAAAAGTGCCGCCGAAGGTGCATGACTTTTGGCTCTGGAGGGACTTTCGGCTGCCGAACCTGCCGCCGAAAGTGCCCTGTTCAGCCTTCTTTTGCATGATTTATATGATTGTTTTAAGGTGTTTTAGGGGGGTTTTTGGGGAGTATTTTAGAGTCATGTTCATGGATGTTTGGTCCCTCACTTGAGTCCACCTGTGTAGGTTCGGACCCGAGAAACCGAGGACCTCAGCAGTGAGATAGCTGCTTCAGAGTCATTAGAGCTTCAGTCAGAGGTGAGTGGAATAACTGTTCACGTTTCAAGGCAAATAAATAAATAAATTTTAAGCATGATACATGCATCACGTATGCCATGAGATATACTAGGTTGTTTGCATTAGAATTCACGAATATGTTGCATTGTATAACTTGATGATGATGTGGATGGATGTTGGATGATCCTTTAGTCCTCGTATGATATGATATGATGATGATACGGTATGGAAGACCAGTGAGGCCCATTCTACGCCCCTGGCACTATGTTAAGAGAAAGACCAGTGAGGCCCATTCTACGCCCCTGGCACGATTGGACTATGTAGAGGACTATTGGTGACAAGTCCATCCTTGATGTGATTTGTTTGTGATGTGTTGCATTTCATGAAAGCATGAAATTTAAATTGAATGTTTATTTATTCTGCTCACTGGGCTTTATAGCTCACCCCTCTCCCTTAACCCCCAGGTTTGCAGGTACAGGGTAGACCAGGAGGTCAGCAGGAGTAGAGTCATGTTTATGTAATAGTTAGCTGTGGACATGAATATGATGTAATGTAAAAGTATAGTATAGAAATGTAATGTATTGATGCTTATGGAAGTGTAGAGTTGTGCTTGACCATAGTCTTGTGTTAATCCCTCTCTAGTACATGATCTTAGATGTTTAATTATGATTATTGTAAACCAAGCTTAATGTATGTTATGTTACCCCATTGGAGTATTTGATGAGAACTCCAGTGCGAGGTTTTATGTTATGATTTGTGCATACACAGGTTAAGCTTGGTGAAAGTATGAATGAAAGAATGAATGAATGATTAAATGAGGAAGTTTTAAATTTTTATGTAATTGTTGATCATGTATGGGATTAAACAAGTATACAGGATGAATGTTTGGCTTACTACGGGTCCCAGCGGCGTTAAGCCGATCTGGATCCTAGCGCCGGTAGCGGTTCGATTTTCGGGTCGTTACAGAAATAAATAAAATCAATTCAAAGAAAGAAACAATTAAATTTAAGAGAAAGAATTAACATGAGAAACATTCAGTTAAAGGAATAATTTTAGTTTCAGTTTTTGTTGGTTGATCACAGATATAAAATAATCTCAATTTAATTATTAATAAACCAGTTATAGATATCGAAGACGCTTCAAGTATCTAATCTTTTCTTAGATTTTAAACTAGTTAAGAGACTCTCGTTAACTAGCTCTAACTCTTGAACAACCATAGGAAACACTCCTAGAATTTAATCCAATTATTGCATTAAGAATTAAAAGGACCCGATTTTAACTAGCTAACGCGAGACGCTTGATTCATTTAAGTTAGATTATATTATTCCTTAGGAAGGCCTTACGCAACCTAATTCACTACTTATTTCAGTTTAACTAAACAATTACGGATTTAATTAACCTGAATAGCAATATATTATTCTATCAATTGAGTAATGGCGCCTTAATGCAACAACCAATAGAATAATAGTAAGTAATAAACACAGGAATAATATAAATACCAAAAATAATTAAGAAAACAATAGAATCACATAAATCTCACAACCAATTAAACTAAAAGAAGAAACTTAGCCACACATGTTCATGGCTAAGAATGGGAGATGAAAGATGAGATGTCAAATACATCAAAATATCATCTTTTTATAGTGCTAAGAGTCCTAATTTAACCTAAATACAAGTAGCTAAAATCAAGGTCGAGTATATCTTGGCAGATGAGAGTTATCTGTTTATTTCTCGGATTTGAAACTAGACTCTGTTCGTCAAGTATGTTATACCCATAACGTAGTCCATAACACAGCTCGTCTGGAAATTAGAGTTCAAGTGTGACTCTGTTCCTTATCCTTTTATGAATTTGGTTGTGATCTCATTTGATATCAGAATATAGAGTTCAAATTGTATTTTTCTCTTATTATTCTCAAATCCTACTAAGATAACAAAATTTAAACGAATCAACCTGTTTTAAACGAAATCAAATTCAATATCTAAGTATTTTAAAATACTAAAACTATATAATTGTGCTATTATCAATTCCCTCACACTTAGATCAGACTTGTCATCAAGTATGTACTCATTAATCAGAAAAGACTCACAAAAACTACCCATAATCAATGGCCTACAAAATTAACTTAACTTACTTCAAGCAACTAGCATATCACAGCAAAATCTCATCAATGTATACAAATCATAAAAGAAATACCAACACAATCTTCAAAGGTGAAATGCAGCAAATGCAATTAAGTTCAATCAAATTCTTAAGTTAGTGCATGAAGAAATATATATCCAACCAACCAAAAAAGTCTCTTAAAGTTATAATTTTCACCAAGGAACCCAGGAATACAGTTTTTATTTATTTTATCAATTTTATTTTTATGGTCTTAGTTCGAGATTTTTTTAGCTCCTGTGAGGATATACTCTCCCAACACTAGTATTCTTCATTCACAAGGGACATCCCTTGCTTAAGGGGAATGAACCCGAACCACCCAAACCAATCGGTGATGGTAAACCATATCATTAGTTGTATGTTTTGAACTATTGACGGTTCCTACTGGGTATAATTTTTCCAATCACTAGCTTTCTCTATTCACAAGGGACATCTCTCACTCAAGGAAAACAAATGCCGTATCATTTGAACCAGCCAATGTTGATAAACCACTCAATTTTTTTTTATTTTTTATTTTTTTATTTATTTTTTTTACTAAAAGTTTTGTTTCCTGGAATAGTGTTAAGGCTCACTGCAGTAGGTTAAAGTAGAGTTTCAAAATGCACTATTGGTCTTTTATCAAACAATATCAATTCATTTAAACATAAGTTTGCACATTTCAACCCATAAAGAAGAATGCTAGAATCTCTTGATGATTTGCATAAAAAGCTAAGAGACTGCCATTTGTGCTACCTACCTAAAATAATTTAATTTAACTCAGAAAGTCATCATTTTTTTTAATTTTTTAAAATAAATAAACCAAATAGAAAAAAATAATTAAAACTAAAAACAAATGAACAACATGTATATGGACAGACTCTCTCCCACACTTGGATCACAATGTCCTCAGTGTGATAAAAAAAATACAAGAAAACTAAAACAGGTATATGTTCAGCTTTTTCCTCATACTTGGATCACAATAAAAAAAGAAGAGAGTTTAGAATATGATCCGGAAGGATGTGATGCGACAGGTTGCGCCCATTGAAGGTACGAGCTCGCCAGCCATAAGTGGTGAAGGAGGATCTGCATTTAGGAGCTATGAGAATATGTGAGGTGCGGCTACTTAATACTACCTCCTTCACTCAAAACACACTGTTTTGTGAGAAAAAAGTAGAATAAAATAAAAATAAAAATTATAGACTTATAAAATATGTAAAATAAAAATCTCAAACCCATAAAACACTTACCACTGGAGAAGATGATTGAGGATAAAAAAATTGAATAAAACAAATAAGAAAATAAAAATCAAAATAGGGGGACATTCTTGTTACCCGTCGTAGGGTTAGTTATAGGCATAACAAAAAACATAAATGTAATACCCGACTAGACCCCGGCATCGGAATTCCTACCTTCAGGCGGAATCTCCGTTGGAATCCGAAATTCTCGGATGTCGGAGCCTTCTAGAAGGGTAGAATAAAGGTTTTCTAAAATGTTTTTATATGTTTTTATTTGTTTTAATGAAGAAAGAAATTGAGTTTTGAAAGAAAAGAGTTTGAGGGAAAAACCCAGGTTCGGCCGCCGAACATGGGGCGGATACGGAGGCACTTTTGGCCCCCGAAGGTGGTCTGGCCAGCCACCTATAAAGGGCCCCCTGTCCGAAAATGGGCGAGTTTTCTCTCTCCATTTCCGGACAAGGTGAGTCTCCGCCACCTCTTGTCGATCTTATCCTTTTCCTTCAAGTCTCTCATGATTTTTATGAGTTTCTATCTTGTTTTTGAAGATTTTAAGCTAAGATCAAAGTTTTGAAGCTTAGAGACCCCCGGAGCTCGATTTCTCCCAATCTCCAAGTTTGGATCACCTCTCCTCTCGATCTTCAAGAGGTAAGCGTAGATCCTCACCTTCTTTTATGTTTTAAGTAAGTTTTGAGGGGTTTTAAGGGTGTTTAATGCATGTGTAGAGGAGATGTAAAATGTTAAGGTTTATGTTGGTTTTATGATGAATTCATGCCCTGTGTTGTTTGTGTTGATGTTTGTTGGGGGTTTAGGTTAGTTTTTACCCCTTATGCTTGTGGGAGAGAGTATGCATGTTTATAGTTGTTGGGTGTGAGGATTTGAGAGTTTTGGGGTTGAAAATACTTGTGACAGATTCAGACCTGCCGTTCGGAGGGAACTAGGTTCGGCCGTCGAAACCATGTTCGGCCGCCGAACCTGCATGGGAGGCAGCCTTTTGGCCGCCTAACCTGCCCCTAAAAGTGCCTGAATTTCGGATCTGTGAAGGCTTTCGGATTTGTAGGGACCTTCGGCTGCCGAACCTGCCGCCGAAAGTCCCCTGCCCAGCCTTCCTTTGCTTGTTTTGCATGCATATTTTATGATGTTATAGGGGGATTTTTGGGGAGATGTTTAGTGTCATGTTAGAGTTTGTTTGGCCCCTCATTTGAATCCACCTGTGTAGGATCAGACCCGAGGAACCGAGAAGGCCAACAGTGAGTTAGTTGTTCCAGTGTCAGCCAGAGGTGAGTAGAACTAAACTAAGCTTTTATTTCAAGAAATCAAATGTTTTAAGCATATTCATGCATCATGTATATGAAATAGGTTGGATGCATTAGATTTCACAAATATGCCGCATTGCATAATTGGTTGTTGATATGGATGGACAACAGAACGACCCATTAGCCCTCTAGATATTATGTTATGTAATGAAAGACCAAGGCTGCCATTCAACGCCCCTGGCACACAGCTTATGTATGTAAAGAAGTCCTGAGGAGCTCCATCGAGGGCCGGGCATAGAGTAGAGGGATTTTTGGGTCAGTCCATCCTTGATGTATATTGTCTGTGCTGTGACGCATTCCATACGAGCATATGATTATTAAATTGTTTTATGTTCTGCTCACTGGGCTCTAGTAGCTCACCCTTTTCCCCTAACCCCCAGGTTTGCAGGATCAGAGATAGTGCAGGAAGTCGCCCAGGTTGATGGTATAGTCTTTGTAATAGATTAGTAGTGGACATGTAATGTATTGTGGATAGTATTGTGCTTGACCCTATTGGTAGATTGTAATCCCTTTGTACATGATCTTTATGTAAATGTTTTAAATGATGAGATGTATTGAACCAAGCTTGATGTATGAAATGTTGACCCTACTAGAGCATTTGATGAGGGCTCTAGTATGGGGTTTTTATGTTTACAGTTTTGATGCATGCAGGTCAATCTTGGTATATGAAAAGTTTAAAGTTTTTATGAAAATTTATGATCATGTATGGGATTTTATCAGGTATTCAGGATGTATGTTAGGCTTGCTACGGGTTCCGGCGACCTTAAGTCGATTTGAATCCTAGCGCCGGTAGCGGTCCGGTTTCCAGGTCGTTACAGAGTGGTATCAGAGCCCTAGGTTCATATGGTCGGACTTAGAGTGTGTCGGGCTCATAGATGTTATAGAAGGGCAAGCACAATAGGGAAAATCATGTCCACTAGGATAGGATATAGAGTCTTGTCTTGAGGATGATGTGAAATGCCATGATGATATGCATGTGCATTAATGATATGCTATGTATGATGTGGATTCATGTGTTTCCACATGAACCATATGATGCTAATGTTTTGAGATGTATGTTGTTTCTCAGAAAGCAGGATGAGAGGCTCACGTCGATCCGCTAGATTGACAGGAGCACCACCTGAGAATGAGGGCATGGATGCCCATCCCCCTGCTCTGCTAAGGGCAAGGTCTTGTAGAACAAGTAGAGAAGGAACATCAAGGGACCCTAGAAGGTCTTTTGATGCAAGCAGGAGGAGATCAGTTCAGGATGGAATGTCAGGTGAAGTGAGGGAATCAAAGGAGGATGAACAGAGAAGAGATGGTAGTCTGGGCATGAGAATGTCTGAAGAGGGTATGGGAGAGTCCCAAGGAGGTGCTCAGGCCTCGAGTTTTGTTCACCCACCTCAGTACCAACCCTATCCACAGGGTCCAGGGTATCCGATGGGGAGTGCATCGGATTACTCTAGTTATAACCCATATCCTACCTTCATGCCCTATCCTTCCTTTTTCCCACCATACCCACAGTACCTCATGTATCCACCCTCACCTTTCTATCCAAATCCAGCAAACCCTAAGCCAGGGAATGCTGCACCTCCTCCACCACCAGCAGAACCTATGGTCCCTGATATCCAAACACCCAAATCTAGCTCGTCTGTGGGGAGCAAAGTAAAGATGACAGATTATCTGAAGTTGGATGCTCCTAAGCTCAAGATAGGGGATGATCCGTTTGAGTACCTCAAAACGGTGAAGATGATAACAGATGAGCTGGGGGCAAATGATAGTAGAGCCATTCAAATGGAGGGGTTCACATTGAAGTGCAAGAAAGCACGGGAGTGGTTTAAAAACTATGTTTGACCCGAGGCTGGATAGCCTATCCTGGGAAGAGTTTGCCAATGAGTTTGCCGGATGGGCTTTTCCAGACAGTTCAAGAGAGCTGAAGGTTGTAGAGTTCGAGCAGCTGAGACAAACAGAGGACATGAGTGTCGATGAGTACACAGATAAGTTTCTAGAGTTGCTGCAGTATGTGGGACAGGCATATGACACGGATCAGAAGAAAGCCAGGAAGTATACCATGAGGCTCCACTCTAGGTATTCCTCCCTGATCCTAGCAGCAGAGAGGGAGAGTTTCCACGCCATAGTGGATGCGGCCAGAAAGATGGAGGCTAGTGCCATCATTCAAGGAACAGTGAAACAGCAAGTGGCACAGCCCTCGGGTTCCAAGACCCCAGGATCAGAGAAGTTCGACCTCTCTTCTTTGAGTGCAGTAGCTTCGGGTAGCAAAAAGTGGGACAGAGGCTCTAAAAAGCCGAAGAAGAATAAGTTATGGAACCGGTTGAAGTCGGGTCTGGGTTTAGGTGGTGGTTTGAGCTCTGGTTCGGATGGCTCCGAATGCTTGAGGTGTGGTAAACCGCACAAGGGAGTTTGTCGGTTTGGGACATCAGCATGTTACAGATGCGGACGGAGGGGCACATAGCACGGGAGTGCCCTAAGGCAGCCAGGATGGCATAGTCCTAGCAAACTGCTTCAGGCAGTGTGGCACAACCAGTGGCTCCAGCCATGACTCAGGGCAGTGGTCGAGGTAGAGGGAGAGGGACAGCCTCTTCTTCAGTAGGTTCCCGCGGGGAAGGTCCATCAGCTCCAGCATGGATCTTCACCATGACTCAGCAGGAGGCTAACACGTCAAACACTATGGTGTCAGGTAATCTCATCATTGGTTGTTCAGATGTGTATGCTCTTATGGACCCTGGTGCTTCTTATTCTTTTGTTGCTCCGAGAGCCGTAGAGAGGTTGGGGTTCATAGCTTCTGGGTTAGAGTGTCCTCTTTGGGTCAGTGGGCTCAAGTGTGATCCATCTGTGGCAGAGTCAGTCTGCCGGTACAGTCCAGTGTTTGTTTAGGGTAGATGCCTTCCAGCCGACCTAGTGGTTCTAGATTTGACTGATTTTGACATCATTCTAGGGATGGATTGGCTATCTGCTCATGGTGCTACCTTGGATTGCAGAGACAAGGTAGTCAGGTTCAGAGATCAGGATGGGTCAGAGGTTGTCTTCAGAGGGGACAGAGTAGGGATGCCTAGAGGTTTGATATCAGCCCTACAGGCTCGTAGGTTGCTCAGGAGGGGTTGTCAGGGGTTTCTAGCTCATGTTATAGAGCTTGATAGTCAGGTCAGGGAGCCCGCCTCAGTGCCTGTAGCCAGAGAGTTTGACTCGCGGTTGTCGAAGCCGGTCAAAAATAACCTTTCCGGTTATCAACAATATTACTACTGTAGATAGTGGTAAAGCATCAAATCCACAGAGAATTGTAAACTTACCAACCTTCCTTATCAGGACCAAGAGAACGCACTAAGAATGAATAAACTGAAAGCAAATAAAATAAAAGTGCATGTAAAGTAAAATGGGGGGTTTTGAGATTGATTTGATTAGCAACTACTGAAAGCAATTAAATAAGCAGAATATGAGAAATAAAATGGAAATTCAATATGAGAAAAGTCTAGTTGAAGAGATGGATCCACCTTGGTTGTTTGGATTGATCATTGAAACTTATGTTCTTTAGGTTGATTCAATAGATTAGTTATGTAGATGGAAAATGCTTCTCACCACCATGTCTCTCCTTATGATTAAACCAATTAGGGAACGTCCTCTAATTAATTACTAATTAACAAATTGCCAAGGAACGTCCTTAGGCCTTAGGCATCAAACAATTATTAATTGCATGAAGAAAGAGAGAGATCCAATCCTAACTACTCAAACACATGAGATGTTGCTAGATCCAATCCTTACACCAAGTGTTCTTATGTTTGAACAATTCAAGCAATTACGGACTTAAAATTATCCAAACTAACAATTAATTACCTTGCAATCAAGAATCAAGTGGCCAATTTGATCAAAACAACAAAGTAATAATAGAATTCAAGCATGAACTGTATGAATATTGAATAAACCAAAAGACAAACAATATGTGTTCAGATCTCACAATCCTTTAAACAACCTTAGTTTCAACCAACCTTCAACTAGAGTAAAAGGTTTTAGCTACTCATGGGTGAATCAAAAACCAAAAAATAAAGAAAGAAAGAAGAAGAGATGATATCAATTGCAATCCCATAGGTGTGTCCAAGTGAGAGTGTAAAGTTTGTGTGGAGGCTCCTTATGTGTCTTTTTATAGTTGAAAGTGCTATCCTAGGTCATACTTGCTTCCTAATTAGTGAAGAGGCTGCCCAAAGTGCTGAAAAGGAAAGAATCGCGTTGCAAAACTCTCCAGAAGGAAGGAGACGCGCGGCTTGCACTGAAGAGGAAGGTGTGCACGCGGCTTGGGCTGCAGAAGAGGAAGGAATCGTGCATTAATGCTTTTAGAAGAGGAAGGATGCGTGGCTTGAGCTTCAGAAGGAAAGAGGCACGTCCCAAGCTTCAAAAGAGGAAGGACGCGCGCTGATCATGCTTCCAGAAGAGGTGTGCACGTGGATTGCAGAAGAGGAAGGAGAGCGTGCAGTCATTAATGTGCAGAAGTGGAAAGATATATGTCTAGTCTTTCCTTTTTAGGTGGAGCCTTCATTTGAATTTTGAATGCTGAATGCTGAAGAGACAAGTGCATCTTCTTGAGATCTCGCTGCCTAAATAGGAAGATATGACCGCTGCAGTGTGTGCACATCTTTGAACAAGGAAAGAAAGATCTGCAATTTGAATTTCAAATAATCTTCTGACTGAACTTTCCTTATTTGCTTTTGCTTCTACACTTTCCTTATTTGAGGACTTTCCTTTTCTGAAAACTTTCCTTATTTGAAAACTTTCCTTTTTTGGTACTTTCCATATTTGGCACTTTTTGGCAGTTTTAAGAGCATTTCCTCGAGATTGCCTCTTTACACCTAATATCTGCAAAACATGATTAAAACCACAAAATTAAGCAGAAAAGATGTAAATAAACATCAAGAACATAATGATAATATGGACTAAAATATGCTCTATCAGAGTTTCCAGATGTCTTCCCAGACGAGCTTCCAGGACTACCACCTGCTAGGGAGATAGAGTTCGAAATAGAAGTGATGCCTGGAACCAGACCGATCTCTATCCCTCCCTACAGGATGGCACCTGCAGAGTTGAAAGAGTTGAAAGATCAGCTGCAAGAGTTGGTAGATAAGTGACTCGCGGTTGTTGAAGCCAGTAAACAATAACCTTCTTGGTTATCAACAATTTACAACTGCAGATAGTGGTGAAGGATCGAATCCACAGAGAATTGATTACCTATTTGTTTTTCTCAATTAAGACCAAGAGAACTAAGTGAAAACACAATTGAAAGCAAGTAATTGAAAACTGAATGAAAGTAATGTGCAATAAAAGTAAAAAAGGGGGTTTTGAGATGATTTGACTAACAACTATTGAAAGCAATTATAACAACAAGTAATTAAAATAAAAAAGGAAATCAATATGAGAAAAGTCTAGTTGAAGATATGGATCCACTTTGGTTGTTTGGGTTGATCATTGAAACTTATGTTCTTCTTGATTGGTTCAATAGATTAGTTATGGGGATGGAAGACGCTTCTCACCACCATGTCTCTCCTTATGATTAAATCAATTAGGGAACGTCCTCTAATCAATTACTAATTAACAAATTGCCAAGGAACGTCCTTGGGCCTTAGGCATCAAAACAATTGTCAATTGCATAAAGATGAGAGAGATCCAACCCTAGCTACTCAAACGCATGAGATGTTGCTAGATCATGCAATTCCTTAGATTTTACACCAAGTGTTCTTAGGTCAGAATATTTTCAGCAATTACGGACTAACAAATATCCCAACTAACAATCAATTAACTTTGCAATTAAGAGTCAAGTGGCCAATTTGATCAAAACAACAAAGCAATCTTAGAATTAAGCACACAATTGCATGAATATTGAACAAACCAAAAGCAAACACTTTATGTTCAGATCTCACAACCCTTTAAACAACCTTAGTTTCAACCAAACTTCAACTAGAATTAGGATTTCAGCCACTCATGGCTGAACCAAAACAGAAAAATAGAAGAAAAGAAAGCAAGAAAATGAAGAACCAAAAGTGGAGAGGGAAGGAAGGGGCTGCCGAACCCTTGGAGAAGATAGGGGATCGAAAATCTGCCTCTTCATGTCTTCTTGAGGCCTTTAAATAAGTCTTGGGGGGGGGGCTGCCTAGGGTTTCTTGGGTGTCCATGCATTCTTTTAGAGATTGCCCAAAGTGCCCTTGGTCTTGCATGTGCCTTGTGTGGAGTTGCAAGGACTTTTTGGTCTTTGTTGTTGCCCAAGGTGTATCCAAGAAGCCTTCTTCACATTATTCATGCACTAAAGAGGAAGGTGGAGCCTTGATTTTAATTTTGAATGTGCATGGCATAAAGTGGGAAACATGTGATCTCCAAGATTTGGCTTATTGGACAAGGAGGAGGCTGTTCGGAGGGACTTTCGGCTACCTAAGTCTAGTTTCGGGGGCTAGACTTTCGGCTCTGGAGTGAAGATTCGGCGGCCGAAGGTGCCGCCAAAGATGGGTCACTTTCGGCTTTGGACCAGACTTTCGGACGCCGAAGGTGCTTCCGAAGATGATTAATTTTTGGCTTCCGAAAGTGCTTCTGAAGGTGGCTTTTCCAGTTTTGGCACTTTTTGGTATTTTTAAGAGCATTTTCTCCAAATTGTTCCTTTACACCTAATATCTGTAAAACATGATTTAAACCACAAAATTAGGTAGAAAAGGTGTAAATAAACATCAATAAGATCATAATAATATGGACTAAAATATGCTCTATCAAATACCCCCACACTTAGCTTTTTGCTTGTCCTCAAGCAAATAAACATAGTCAAATAAGCTTTCTTTGCTCTAGATCCTTATTTCCACTTAAGCTCTTACTCTAGACACCTATTTTGAATCATTGCAGTGAAGACTATATGCGTGAAGATTACTTACCTTCTTTCCTTGTTTCCCTTTGCTTACCATGGCTAGGATTTGTTTTCCTCAAGAGAGACCATACATGCACATTGATTTGTATAGATAAGACTTTTTCTAGCTTTTGGATTGACTTGCCCTTACCTTGAAGTACTTTATTTAGGCTTTTGCACTTAGATTTTTCTTGAAAAAGTCACCAACCTTTTGACATGAAGGTACATATTTGTCATACCCACCCCCAGTTACTCAGTTGGTCACCTTTCCAAGTGGCTACTAGCTTTGTTCTTAGTCTTTTGACCATTAGAACAGTTTTTTGATTTTGTGCTTTTAAGGTCTTTGCCTTTGCTGAATTTTCTTTCTCTCAATGATTTGGGCAAATTAACACCAATTGCTAAATCAAGTCACATTAAGTTCATTCACACAACTTTCAATTTATTCTCATCAATTGAGGGTCATCAATATATTTTTCACCATGGCAAACTCAAAGATTCAATTCAAAAGGCAATTCTCAAACATGAATACAACTCACTGCAATTGATTCAACATAAGTTTAAAGAGTCATCACATCAATGGGGTCATGGAAAGAAAAACTCATCTAACATAGTTCATCAGTTTGAGTAGAGCAAAACAAAAAGAAGAAGAAGGTTGTGGTTGTGGTTGTGGTGTATTATTGAAAGCATAAATGAAAAAGGAAATTGAAAAGAAATTAAACTGTGGCTATTTAAGAACTAGGCAAATCGCAGAACTAAATGGAAAAGAAAAAAAAAGTTTGCATCTGAAGGCATTCGCAGGTCTGAAAGGAAGAAGGGAGAAGAAGAAGAAGAGAGAGAGAAGAAGAAAGAAGAAGTATGCACCCCCACACTTAAATCATGCATTGTCCTCAATGTAAAAGAAAAGAAGAGAACAAAGGAATCTGAATACTCCCCTGGGGTGTGGTGTGCATGGCATGATCACTTAGGCAGAGTGAGTGACGAACAGATGTTCGTCTGGAAAGTCTTCCTTGACTGGACAAGGCATAGAGCTAGATGGAAGCCGGCTGAGGTGGTCGGCTACAAGATTTTCTTTGCCCTTTTTGTCTCTTATTTCCAGATCAAATTCTTGTAGGAGAAGAATCCATCTAATGAGTCTTGGTTTTGCTTCCTTTTTCTTGATCAGATATCGCAAAGCTGCGTAGTCAGAATAGATAATGACTTTAGTTCCCAAGAGGTAAGGTCTGAATTTCTCCAAAGCAAACACAACTGCCAAGAGCTCTTTTTCAGTTGTTGTGTAGTTGCTTTGTGCAGCATCCAGTGTGCGAGAGGCATAGTGAATGACATGGGGTGAGTTTCCCACACGTTGCCCCAAGACTGCTCCTACTGCATAATTGCTTGCATCACACATGATTTCAAATGGCAAGTTCCAGTCAAGTCCCTAAATAATTGGAGCAGTCACAAGCAATTCTTTAATCAAATCAAATGCTTTTTTGCAATCTGCATCAAAATCAAATGTTACATTCTGTTGGAGCAATCCGCATAATGGCAAAGTAATTTTTGAGAAATCTTTGATGAATCTTCTATAGAATTCTGCATGGCCAAGGAATGACCGGATGTCTCTAACATTTGTGGGGTAGAGCAGATTTTTTATGGTATCCACCTTAGCTTTGTCCACTTCAATGCCCTTTGCTGAAACAACATGACCTAAGACCATACCTTGATTAACTATAAAATGACATTTTTCATAATTAAGCACAAGGTTAGACTCAATGCATCTTTGTAATATCTTTTCCAAGTTGGCAAGGCATTCCTTAAAAGAGTTGCCATGCACTGTGAAATCATCCATGAACACTTCAATTGTCTTACCCACATAGTCAGAGAATATGCTCATCATGCATTGCTGAAAGGTGGCAGGCGCATTGCATAGTCCAAATGGCATTCTCCTAAAGGCAAAAGTGCCAAAAGGACAAGTGAAGGTGGTCTTCTCTTGGTCCCCTGGAGCGATTGGAATCTGATAAAAACCTGAATAACCATCAAGACAACAATAATGAGACTTACCTGCAAGCCTTTCTAGCATCTGATCAATGAATGGTAGTGGGAAGTGGTCCTTCCTCGTGGTAGCGTTGAGCTTCCTATAGTCCATGCAAACTCTCCATCCATTCTGAACTCTTGTGGGAACAAGTTCTCCTTCAGCATTTGGCACAATGGTAATTCCAGTTTTCTTTGGGACTACATGCACAGGACTCACCCATTTGCTATCAGAGATTGGGTATATGATACCGGCATCAAGGAGCTTGACTATTTCTTTCTTTACTACTTCCATCATGGGTGGATTTAGTCTTCTTTGAGCATCTCTGACTGGCTTGCATTCATCTTCCATGTGTATTCTATGCATGCATGTGGAAGGAGAAATACCTTTGATGTCATCTATGGTCCACCCTATGGCTCCTTTATGCTTCTGCAGTACCTTCAAGAGGCTTGCTTCTTCATATTGGCTTAACTCATTGGACACTATTACTGGTAGTGTCTTGTTAACTCCCAAGTATATGTATTTCAGATGGTCTGGGAGAGGTTTCAGATCTGATTCTGATGCTTTTTGGCTTGACTGCAAAGGAGGTGGGCTGGAAGAGCTTGCTTGCGTCGGAGGCTGTGGAACAAGGTTCGGCGGCCGAAGAATGTCTGTATTCGGCTGCCGAAGAATGTCTGTATTCGGCTGCCGAAAGTCAGCTGAGTTCGGAGGCCGAGAGCTCATGGCTTCAATCTGCGCTGCAGGCGGAGAGGAAAAATTCGACGTCTGAAAGGTAGTCGGATTCGGCGGCCGAAAATTGCCTGTGTTCGGCGGCCGAAAAGTGTCTTCAGTCAGTGCGTCGGTCTCAGTTTGCGAAGCAGAATTCGGTGTTTGTAAGTCAGTAGGATTCGGCGGCCGAAAGGGGACTGGATTCGGCGGCCGAAAGTTGGCTTCAGCTTGCGCAATATCAATCTGCTGGATGCTGCAGACAGTCTCTTTCTGCCTCTCAATTTGTACCTGATCAGTATCTCTGCAAAAATCATTGTTAAGAATATCGTCTTGATTTTCATCAAAAATTTCCTGGCTCAAACAGTCAACAATATCAAGACCATAAACAGGGGACATATCATGTGGATATTTCATGGCATCATAGACATTGTATTTAATCACTTCTCCTTTAGACTCCATGGTTAAAGTACCATCATGCACATCAATTTTAGTTCTAGCAGTACTCAAGAAAGGACGTCCAAGAAGGATATCAGAACTTGCATTGCAACTATCTTCTTTAGTATCAATCACATAGAAATCAGCAGGAAAGGCAAGTTCATCTACTTGAACTAACACATCTTCTAGAACACCTATGGGATATACCACAGATCTATCAGCTAATTGAATCACAACTCTTGTGTCGTTTAGTGCACATGCATTCAAAGATTTATAGATGGAGAGAGGCATAACATTTATAGATGCACCAAGATCACATATGGCTTTCTTAATTCCAACGTTCCCTATCTTACAAGAGATAGCAAACATACCTTTGTCTTTGCACTTAGTAGGGAGCTCTCTTTTAATGACAGCAGTGACAACCTCACCTACACTTACTTTCTCTCTTGCAGCTAGCTTTCTTCTATTGGTACACAACTCTTTCAGAAATTTTGCGTACCTTGGAATTTGCTTGACAGCATCTAACAATGGTATGTTGATTTCCACCTTTCTGAAAGTCTCAAGGATCTCCTTTTCTTCTTTTTCTTTTTGTTTTCTTTCAAATCTTTTTGGAAAAGGAGGTGGAATGTGAAAACTTACTTTTTGATGATTCTTTTGCGCAGGTGATGTTTCAGATTGCGCTGGAGAGGCTGGTTCATGGAGATGGGGTTGCACAGATGGTGCAAGGGTGGTTTCAGATGGGGCAGGCTCTTGTGCAACTTGCTTTTCTTCCTCATATCTGGCATCTTGAAGCTCTTTTCCACTTCTCAAAGTAATAGCACTGACATTCTGTCTGGGATTAGTTTCAGTTTGAGAAGGGAGCTTACCTTGGGTTTCGATTCTGTTTATGGAGGTGGCCATTTGTCCTAGGTCTTGTCGCACGCCTTGCATGGTGTTTATCAGTGTTTCCATCATCTTTTCAAGGCTCTGGTTGGAGTTCTGAGGTGCTGGTTTGGCTTGATTTCTTTGGTAGTTCTGAGTGTTGTTGGCCCTTCCATAGCTGAAATTGGGGTGGTCTCTCCAACCTGGATTGTAAGTGTTTGAGTACGGATCATGTATGGGTTGGTTATTATACCCTCCAATGGCATTTGCTTGCTGGGGGTCTTCTTGGAGTGTAGGACATTGATCAGTTGGACGTCCTACATATGAACAGATACCACATGGCCTAGGTGGCTGGGTTGCTTGAATCTGTTGAACCAGTCCTATGGCAAAATCTTTCATCACAGATGTTAGTTCAGAAATAGTGGAGGAACTTACCTCATTGGCTCTTTGCAGTTGTTTTTCTTCCCCATATTGCCTAGATGAGGCTGCAAGGGTAGATATCAACTCTTTCATCTCCCTTGGTGTCTTATTTGCAATGGATTCTCCACAAGCTACATTTATGAATTTTCTTTCTGATGGGAGCAATCCTCCATAGAAGAACTGTATGAGAGACCTGTCTGACATATCATGTTGTGGACAACCTGTAAATAGTCTTTCAAACCTTTCCCAATAATCATATAAGTCCTCAGTTTGTTTCTGTCTTATGCTAGTAATTTCTCTTATTATGCCAATTGATTTAGATGGTGGGAAGTATTTTTCCAAAAAGGTTTGGACCATATCATCCCAAGAAGTTATAGATCCAGGTGGCAAATAAAACAACCAATCTTTAGCAAAGTCATCTAATGAAAAGGGAAAAGCTCTTAATTTAACATGATCTTCAGAGATCTCTTGAGGTCTCATAGATGAACAAACAATATTAAATTCTTTCAAGTGCTTGTGTGGATTTTCATTCTCTCTACCTCTAAATTTAGGAAGAAGATGAATCAAACCTGTCTTAAGTTCAAAGGGAACTGTAAGAGGTGGATAGGTGATGCAAAGAGGTGCTTGATCACCTATAGGTGTTGCTAACTCTCTCATGGTTCTTTCCCTTGGCACTTGAGGTCTCATGACTGGATTTTCTTGAACTATTTGATTCTGGACAGCATGTCCATAGGGGGCAGCAGCTTGTGCATTTGGTTCTGCCATTGGTGCAAAATTCGGTTGCTGGAGCAAGGAAGGTTCGGCGGCCAAAGGTTGATGAAGTTCGGCGGCCGAATGTTGATGAAGTTCGGCGGCCGAATGTTAGGCAGAAGGTTCTGCATTTGAGGCTTGCTTTACTAGCCTTCTGAGAGTGCGTTCAATTTCTGGATTAAAGGGCAGAGTGTCCCTGTGTTCAGATATAGTCATGAAAGAAAAATAAACAAGTTAAATCAACTCCCCGGCAACGGCGCCAATTTTTGACTCGCGGTTGTCGAAGCCGGTCAAAAATAACCTTCTTGGTTATCAACAATTTACAACTGCAGATAGTGGTGAAGGATCGAATCCACAGAGAATTGATTACCTATTTATTTTTCTCAATCAAGACCAAGAGAACTAAGTGAAAACACAATTGAAAGCAAGTAATTGAAAGCTAAATGAAAGTAAAGTGCAATAAAAGTAAAAAGGGGGGTTTTGAGATGATTTGACTAACAACTATTGAAAGCAATTATAACAGCAAGTAATTAAAATAAAAAAGGAAATCAATATGAGAAAAGTCTAGTTGAAGATATGGATCCACTTTGGTTGTTTGGGTTGATCATTGAAACTTATGTTCCTCTTGATTGGTTCAATAGATTAGTTATGGGGATGGAAGACGCTTCTCACCACCATGTCTCTCCTTATGATTAAATCAATTAGGGAATGTCCTCTAATCAATTACTAATTAACAAATTGCTAAGGAACGTCCTTGGGCCTTAGGCATCAACAAAATTGTCAATTGCATAAAGATGAGAGAGATCCAACCCTAGCTACTCAAACGCATGAGATGTTGCTAGATCATGCAATTCCTTAGATTTTACACCAAGTGTTCTTAGGTTAGAATATTTCCAGCAATTACGGACTAACAAATATCCCAGCTTACAATCAATTAACTTTGCAATTAAGAGTCAAGTGGCCAATTTGATCAAAACAACAAAGCAATCTTAGAATTAAGCACACAATTGCATGAATATTGAACAAACCAAAAGCAAACACTTTATGTTCAGATCTCACAACCCTTTAAACAACCTTAGTTTCAACCAAACTTCAACTAGAATTAGGGTTTCAGCCACTCATGACTGAACCAAAATAGAAAAATAGAAGAAAAGAAAGCAAGAAGATGAAGAACCAAAAGTGGAGAGGGAAAGAAGGGGCTGCCGAACCCTTGGAGAAGATGTGGGATCCAAAATCTGCCTCTTTATGTCTTCTTGAGGCCTTTAAATAAGTCTTGGGGGGGCTGCCTAGGGTTTCTTGGGTGTCCATGCATTCTTTTAGAGATTGCCTAAAGTGCCCTCTGTCTTGCATGTGCCTTGTGTGGAGTTACAAGGACTTTTTGGTCTTTGTTGTTGCCCAAGGTGTATCCAAAAATCCTTCTTCACATTATTCATGCACTAAAGAGGAAGGTGGAGCCTTGATTTGAATTTTGAATGTGCATGGCATAAAGTGGGAAACATGTGATCTGCAAGATTTGGCTTATTGGACAAGGAGGAGGCTGTTCGAAGGGACTTTCGGCCGCCTAAGTCTAGTTTCGGAGGCTGGACTTTCGGCTCTCGAGTGAAGATTCGGCGGCCCAAGGTACCGCCAAAGATAGGTCACTTTCGGCTCTGGACCAGACTTTCGGCCGCCGAAGGTGCTTCCGAAGATGACTAATTTTTGGCTTCCGAAAGTGCTTCTGAAGGTGGCTTTTTCAGTTTTGGCACTTTTTGGTATTTTTAAGAGCATTTTCTCCAAATTGTTCCTTTACACCTAATATTTGCAAAACATGATTTAAACCACAAAATTAGGTAGAAAAGGTGTAAATAAACATCAATAAGATCATGATAATATGGACTAAAATATGCTCTATCAATAAGGGTTTCATCCGACCGAGTACCTCACCTTGGGGTGCTCCAGTGCTGTTTGTAAAGAAGAAGGATGGATCCCTAAGACTTTGTATCGACTACAGACAGTTGAACAAAGTCACTACCAAGAACAAGTATCCTCTACCCAGGATTGACGATCTATTTGACCAGCTAGCAGGAGCGGGTTGTTTTTCTAAGATAGATCTAAGATCCGGGTATCACCAGCTAAGAATCAAGGAAGAAGATGTGCCGAAGATGACGTTCAAGACCAGATATGCGCACTATGAGTTCCTTGTGATGCCGTTCGGGATAACCAATGCCCCTGCAGCATTCGTGGATCTCATGAACAGAGTTTTCAACCAGTATCTGGATCACTTTGTTATTGTCTTCATTGATGATATCTTAGTGTATTCCAGAAACGCAGAGGAGCATGCCCATCATCTGAAGAAAGTTCTGCAGACCCTGAGGGAGCACGGCCTGTATGCCAAGTTCTCCAAGTGTGAATTCTAGTTGAGAAGCATATCTTTCTTGGGGCATGTGGTGTCAGAAAAAAGAATTGAGGTAGATCCCAAGAAAGTAGAAGCTGTAGCTAACTGGCCTAGACCCACTACAGTGATAGAGATAAAAAGCTTTTTGGGTTTGGCAGGTTACTACAGGAGGTTCATTCAGGACTTCTCTAGAATTGCAGCTCCTATGGCCAGGATGACAAAAAAGAATCAGAGGTTTGTTTGGTCAGAACAATGTGAGGAAAGCTTTGAAGAGCTGAAGAAAAGGTTGACGTCAGCACCGTTGTTAGCTCTGCCTACCAGTGATGAAGATTTCACAGTATTTTGTGATACGTCCTGTGTGGGACTAGGTTGTGTGTTGATGCAGAAAGAGAGGGTAATTGCTTATGCTTCTAGGCAGCTGAAGAAGCACGAGTTGAATTATCCTACACATGATCTAGAGATGGTAGCTGTGATCTTTGCACTCAAGATGTGGAGGCATTACCTATATATGGTAAGATGTGAGATCTTTACAGATCATAAGAGTTTGCAATACATCTTGAGTCAGAGAGAGTTGAATTTGAGGCAGAGAAGATGGGTAGAACTGCTCAGTGACTATGATTGCAAAATTCAGTACTATCCGGGTAAGACAAATGTTGTGCCAGATGCCCTTAGTCGGAAATCACTTGGCAGTCTATCCCATATTACAGCAGAGAGGAGACCGGTGGTGAAGGAATTCTATAAGCTCATTAATGAAGGGCTGCAGTTGGAGTTGTCTGGTACAGGTGCTTTGATAGCCCAGATGAGAGTGACACCCGTGTTTCTTGAGCAGGTGGCTCAAAAACAGCATGAGGACCCAGAGTTGGTGAAGATCGCCAGAGTAGTTCAAGCAGGCAAGAATGATGAGTTCAGATTTGACAACAAAGGGATCCTCCTTTACGGGAACAGGTTATGTGTACCAGATGACGTGAGTCTGAAGGGAGACATTATGAGGGAAGCTCATAATGCCAGGTACAGCGTTCACCCTGGAGCCACCAAAATGTACTAGGATCTGAAAAGAGTTTGCTGGTGGCCAGCTATGAAGAGAGAAGTGGCACAGTTCATGTCCGCCTGCGAGGTATGTTAGAGGGTGAAGCTAGAACATCAGAAGCCGGCTGGAATGCTTAACCCACTGTCGATTCCAGAGTGGAAATGGGAGAATATAGCTATAGATTTCATGGTGGGGTTACCGACAACGTCCAACAGACAAGACTCCATATGGGTGATTGTGGACAGACTGACCAAATCTGCTCACTTCATCCCTGTCAGGAGTGGCTATTATGTGGATAAATTGGCGCAGGTGTATGTTGATGAAGTTGTCAGGTTGCATGGGGCTCCCGTTTCAATAGTGTCAGATAGGGGACCCCAGCTCACCTCCAGGTTTTGGCGAAGTCTGCAGAATGCTATGGGTACTAGGCTGGACTTTAGCACTGCTTTCCATCCACAGACAGACGGACAGTCAGAAAGGACCATCCAGACTATTGAAGATATGCTCAGAATGTGTGTGCTAGATTTTGGCGGTTCTTGGAGGCAGCATCTACCCTTGGTGGAGTTTGCCTACAATAACAGTTATCATGCTAGCATAGGGATGGCTCCTTATGAAGCTCTTTATGGGAGGAAGTGCAGGTCACCTGTTTGCTGGGAAGAAGTGGGAGAAAGGGCCTTGGCAGGGCCTGAGCTAGTAGAGATCACCAGCAGGATAGTGCCCATTATCAGAGAAAGAATCAGAACTGTTGTGAGTCGGCAGAAAAGCTATGCAGATGACTGCAGGAAGCATGTAGAGTTTCAGGAGGGAGATATGGTGTTGCTCAAGGTGTCTCCTATGAAAGGGGTGATTCGTTTTGGGAAGAAAGGTAAGCTAGCTCCACGGTACATCAGACCCTTTGAAATCTTGCAGAAGATTGGGAATGTATCGTACAGTTGGACTTACCTGCCTCAATGGAGAGAATTCATCCGGTTTTCCATGTTTCCATGTTATGAAAGTTCGTGTCAGATCCGGGCAAGGTTCTTAATGAGCCTGATGTGGAGATTCTAGAAGATCTCACTTATGTTGAACAGCCAGTGCAGATCATAGACACGCAGATCAGAAAGCTGAGGAACAAGGAAATCCTGATGGTAAAAGTCCTTTGGAATCACCATAATGTAGAAGAATATACCTGGGAGACACGGGAGTCCATGCTCCAACAATACCCTTATCTCTTTTAAGGTTAGTGTTTATGTGTTTTTATGTGTTCATGTTTATGCCATGCTATGCTTGTTTGTTGAACATTCGGGGACAAATGTTCTTAAGGGGGGAAGAATGTAATACCCGGCTAGACCCCGGCATCGGAATTCCTACCTTCCGGCGAAATCTCCGTTGGAATCCGGAATTCTCGGATGTCGGAGCCTTCTAGAAGGGTAAAATAAAGGTTTTCTAAAATATTTTTATATGTTTTTATTTGTTTTATTGAAGAAAGAAATTGAGTTTTGAAAGAAAAGAGCTTGAGGGAAAAACCCAGGTTCGGCCACTGAACCTCATGTTCGGCCGCCGAACATGGGGCGGATGCAGAGGCACTTTTGGCCCCCGAAGGTGGTCTGGCCAGCCACTTATAAAGGTTCCCCGGTCCAAAAATGGGCGAGTTTTCTCTCTCCATTTTCGAGCAAGGTGAGTCTCCGCCACCCCTTGTCAATCTTGTGCTTTTCCTTCAAGTCTCATGATTTTTATGAGTTTCTATCTTGTTTTTGAAGATTTTAAGCTAAGATCAAAGTTTTGAAGCTTGGGGACCCCCCGGAGCTCGATTTCTCCCAATCTCCAAGTTTGGATCACCTCTCCTCTCGATCTTCAAGAGGTAAGCGTAGATCCTCACCTTCTTTTATGTTTTAAGTAAGTTTTGAGGGGTTTTAAGGGTGTTTAATGCATGTGTAGAGCAGATGTAAAATGTTAGGGTTTAGTTGGTTTTATGATGAATTCATGCCCTGTGTTGTTTGTGTTGATGTTTGTTGAGGGTTTAGGTTAGTTTTTACCCCTTATGCTTGTGGGAGAGAGTATGCATGTTTTTAGTTGTTGGGTGTGAGGATTTGAGAGTTTTGGGGTTGGAAATGCTTGTGACAGATTCGGACTTACCGTTCGGAGGGAACCAGGTTCGGCCGCCAAAACCATATTTGGCCGCCGAACTTGCATGGGAGGCAGCCTTTTGGCCGCCTACCCTGCCCCCGAAAGTGCCTAACTTTTGGATCTGTGAAGGCTTTCGGCCGCCGAACCTTGCCCCCGAAAGTGCCTGACTTTCGAATCTGTAAGGACCTTCGGCCGCCGAACTTGCCACCGAAAGTCCCCTGCCCAGCCTTCCTTTGCTTGTTTTGCATGCATTTTTTATGATGTTATAAGGGGTTTTTGGGGAGATGTTTAGTGTCATGTTAGAGTTTGTTTGGCCTCTCATTTGAGTCCACCTGTGTAGGATCGGACCCGAGGAACTGAGAAGGCCAACAGTGAGTTAGCTGTTCCAGTGTCAGCCAGAGGTGAGTAGAACTAAACTAAGCTTTTATTTCAAGAAATCAAATGTTTTAAGCATGTTCATGCATTATGTATATGAAATAGGTTGGATGCATTGACCCATTAGCCCTCTAGATGTTATGTTATGTAATGAAAGACCAGGGCTGCCATTCAACGCCCCTGGCACACAGCTTATGTATGTAAAGAAGTCCTAAGGAGCTCCATCGAGGGTCGGGCATAGAGTAGAGGAATTTTTGGGTCAGTCCTTCCTTGATGTAACGACCCGGAAACTGGACCGCTACCTGCGCTAGGATCCAGATCGACTTAAGGTCGCCGGGACCCATAGCAAGCCTACTATACATCCTGTACATCTGATAAAATCCCATACATAATCATACATTTCCATAAAAACTTTAAACTTTCCATATACCAAGCTTGACTTGTGCATACACCATAACTTTATACATACAAACCCCACACTAGAGCCCTCATCAAATGCTCTAGTGGGGCAACATTATATACATCAAGCTTGGTTCAACATATATCATCATTAAAACATTAACATAAGATCATGTGCAAAAAGGGATTAACCATACATTAGGGCCAAGCACAATACTAATCCTCATTACATCACTGTACAATACCTTACATTACATTACATTATTTTACATATCATGTCCACTACTAATCTATTTCATAGACATAGCTTTTATCCTTGACGACTTCCCGGTCTATCCTGAACCTGCAAACCTGGGGGTTAGGGGAGAGGGGTGACCTACAAAAGCCCAGTGAGCAGAACAGAAAAAAAAACAGTTTATTAAACATATACTTTAATGAAATGCATCACATCACAAACAATTCACATCATGGATGGACTTGTCACCAATGACCCTCTACATGTCCAACTGTGCCAGGGGCATAGAATGGGCCTCGACCTGGACTTCCATATCATTCCACATCATATCATATTGTATCATATCAAGGGCTAATGGGTCATCCAACATCCATCCACATCAACATCATAATATGCAATGCGTCATATTCGTGATTTCTAATGCAATACAACCTAATACATACATGGCATTCATGATGCATGAACATGCTTAAAAGTTTAATTGCTTTTAATAGAAAGAGTTGTGTTCTACTCACCTCTGGCTGACTCTGAAACAGCTAGCACTACTGGCCTCCTCGGTTCCTCGGGTCCGATCCTACACAGGTGGACTCAAATGAGGGACCAAACAAACTCTAACATGACTCTAAACATCTCCCCAAAAACCCCCTAAAATATCATAAAACATTTATAGAAAACATGCAAAGGAAGGCTGGACAGGGCACTTTCAGCGGCAGGTTCGGCGGCCGAAGGTGCCTCCAGAGTCCAAAGTCAAGCACTTTCGGGGGCAGGGTTCGGCGGCCGAAGGTCCTTCCAGAGCCGAAAGTCACCAACCTTTGGGGGCAAGTTCAGCGGCCGAAACCCCCCTCTAGAGCCAAAAGTCCAACTTTCGGGGGCGAGGTTTGGCGGCCAAAACTACCTCCACAGGCAGGTTCGGCGACCGAAACTGTAATACCCAGCTAGACTCCGGTATCGGAATTCCTACCGTCCGGTTGAATCTCGGATGTCGGAAGACTCTAGAAGGGTAAAAAAAAAATCATGTTTTCATAAAATATTTTAATGTGTTTTATGTTTTAAGCATGAAAGAAAATGAGTTTTTGCATGAAAATAGCATTTGAGGAAAACTTAGGTTCGACCGCCGAACCTCAAGTTCGGCCGCCGAACATGCATGCGTTGCGGGTGTGCTTTAGGCCCCCGAAAGCATAAGTGAGGGAAGTCCAGGTTCGGCCGCCGAACCTCATGTTCGGCCACCGAACATGGCATGCATGCGGAGGCACATTCGGCCCCCGAACGTGGTCTGGCCAGCCACTATAAAAGGGTCCCTTAGCCGAAAACGGGCGAGCTTTTCCCCATTTTCGGCCAAGGTGAGCTCTCCGCCGTCCCTCACCCATCTTTGATGTTTTTCCTCTAGATCTTTCAAGATTTTCAGTTGTTTTAACTTGGTTTTGAAGATTTAAGCTTTTGAGCAAAGTTTTGGAGTTTGGAGGTTCAAGAACCCAATCTCTCCCAACTCCGAGTTTTTGGTCGTCTCTCTCGATCTTCAAGAGGTAAGAGCCGATCTTAAGCTCGTTTTATGTTTTAAATAAGTTTTATGCGAGATCTATGGGTTAGAATGCATGTTTAGGTTATGGTTATGTTCATGGGTATAAATGTGTATTCTTGAACAATGTGGATGCTTGATGTGTTGTAGATGGGGTTTATGATGGTTTGAGACCCCTAGGAACATGTATGCTTGGGTATGAGTGTTGTAGAATAGGTTGGATGCATGTTTGATAAGTTTGGAGGCGAAATGTGCAAAGGGAGCCAATTTTCTGCCCTTTGGCAGAAACCAGGTTCGGCAGCCGAAGGACTTTCGGCCGCCGAACATGGCTGGGGAAGCAGCCTTTCGGCTGCCGAAGCTAGCCCCCGAAAGGAGACTTTCGTCTCTGTCTGGCAGTTTCGGCCGCCGAAAGTGCCGCCGAACATGCATGAGTTTCGTCTCTGTCTGGGAGTTTCGGCCGCCGAAGGTGCCGCCGAACCTGCCTGACTTTCGGCTCTGGAGGGACTTTCGGCCGCCGAACCTGCCGCCGAAAGTGCCCTGTCCAGGCCTCCTTTGCATGTTTTTCTTTGGTTGATTCATGATGTTTTAGGGGGTTTTTGGGGAGTAGTTTATAGTTATGTTCAGGTATGTTTGGTCCCTCATTTGAGTCCACCTGTGTAGGTTCGGACCCGAGGAACCGAGGACCCCAGCAGTGAGTTCAGCTGCTTCGGTGTTGTCAAAGTCAGCCAGAGGTGAGTGGAACTAAACTTAATCTTTTAAATTAAATGTTTTATCATGTGTCATGCATCATGATTATGCAATAGGATGATTGCATTAGAATTCACGAATATGCCGCATTGCATCGATTGTTGTTGATGTGGGTGAATGTTGGATGACCCAATTAGTCCATGACAGGAAGACCAGGACCCCATTCTACGGCCTGGCACAGAGTAAGGAAAGACCAGGACCCCATTCTACGGCCTGGCACGGTTATGGGACTCGAAGACCAGGAGCCCAGAGGAGGCCCTGGGATAATGGTAAGTAATGTATGTATGACAGGAAGACCAGGACCCCATGCTACGGCCTGGCACAGAGTTAGCTTGGACTAATTGGTGACAAGTTCACCCAACCCTTGTGTGAATTGTCTGTGTTATGATGCATTTCATTAGAGCATAGTGTTATTATGTTTTATAGTTCTACTCACCGGGCTTTTAGCTCACCCCTCTCCCTTTTACCCCCAAGCTTGCAGGTACAGGATAGAAGAGGAGGTCGGTTAGAGTAAAGTTTGTTGCGTAATGGATAGAATGTGGACATGACAAATCATAGTATGATGTAATATAAAAGTACAGTATAGTTATGTAATGAAGTTTATGGATGTTAGAGGTGTGCTTGACCATAGAATGTTATTTATGCAAACCGACTCAACTTATGTTATGTCACCCTTTGGGGGCATTGATGAGATCCCACAGAGGGATCAATGTTATGTTAATGTTTATGCACAGGTTGAGTATGGTTGATGTATATGGAAAGAAAAGTTTTAATTTTTTTTTGTATGTTGTTGATCATGTATGGGATTATACAGGTTTACAGGTTAGATGTTAGGCTTGCTACGGGTCCCGGCGACCTTAAGCCGATCTGGATCCTAGCGCCGGTAGCGGTCCGATTTCCGGGTCGTTACAGAATGGTATCAGAGCCCTAGGTTCATATGGTCGGACCTAGAGTGTCGGGCTCATAGATGTTATAGAAGGTCAAGCACAATAGGAAAGATCATGTCCACTAGGATAGGATGTGGAGTCCTGTCTTGCATGATGATATGAAATGCCATGATAATATGCATGTGCATTAATGATATGCTATGATATGTGATATATGTGATGCGGGTTCATGTGTGCCCACATGAACCATATGATGCTAATGCTTATGTGTGGTGCACTATTTTTCAGAAAACAGGATGAGAGGAACTCGTCGATCAGCAAGATTGACTGGAGTACCACCTGAGGATGAGGGCACGAGCGCCCGTCCTCCAGCATTGCCTAGGGCAATGTCTAGTAGGTCTAGCAGAGACAGAGCAGTGAGAGACCCTAGAAGGTCTTTGGATCTGGGTAGGAGCAGATTAGTCAGAGGAACAGTTCAGGGAGGAGCGTCAGAGGACATGGGGGATGATATGGATGTAGAGCAGAGAAGGGATGGCAGTCTGGGAGTTAGCATGTCAGAAGAAGGAATGGGAGAATCCCAAGGAGGCACTCAGGCCTCGGGATTTGTTCAGCCACCCCACTACCCACACTTCTCACAACATCCCGGGTATTCGATGGGAGGTACATCGGATTACCCTAGCTTCACCCCTTATCCCACACAGATGCCATACCCACCATACTACCCACCATATTCACAATACCCAATGTATCCACCTCCACCTTACTATCCAAATCCAGAAAACCTTACCTCAGAAAATGTTGCACCACCTCCACCACCTACAAAACCAGCAGCCCCAGTTGCTCAGCCATCCAGACCTAGCTCAGCCAGTGGGAGCAAGGTTAAGATGACTGACTACATGAAATTGGGTGCTCCTCAGTATGATAAGGGGGATGACCCATTTGTGTATCTTGAAAGGGTTAAAGTAATCACAGAGGAGATTGGGGTCGAAGATAGTAGAGCCATTCAAATGGTCGGGTTCACGCTTAAGTGCAAGAAGGCACGGGAGTGGTTCAAGAATTATGTGAACCCTAGAGTGGACAGCATGTCTTGGGAGGAGTTTGCAAACGAGTTTGCAGGATGGGCTTTTCCCGATAGTTCAAGGGAGCTGAAGATGATAGAGTTTGAACAGTTGAAGCAGACGGATGAAATGAGTGTAGAGGAGTACACCGACAGATTTTTGGAGCTGTTGCCTTTTGCTGGGCAGAGTCTGGATACAGATTCGAAGAGGTCAAGGAGGTATGTCATGAAACTCCATTCCAGGTATTCCTCTTTGATTCAGTCCGTGGACAGGGAGAGCTTCCATGCCATAGTAGATATGGCCAGAAAAATGGAGGCCAGTGCCATCGTTCAGGGGACAGTTAAGTAGACAGTGGCACAGTCTTCTGGTTCTAAAACTCCGGGTGGGGGAAAGTTAGATCCCTCTACCCTTAGTGCAGCAGCTTCAGGCAGCAAGAGATGGGGTAAGCCCAAGGGTAAGAAGAACAAGTTCTGGAATAAAGTCAAGTCTAGTCTGGGATTTGGGAGTGGCTCAAGCTCTGGTGCGGATAATGCAGTTTGTGCGAGGTGTGGTAGGCCACACAAGGGAGTATGTCGTTTTGGGACGAACGCCTGTTTCAGATGTGGTCAGGAGGGGCATATGGCTCGAGATTGTCCAAGAGCAGTCCCGATGGCTCAGTCCCAGCAGACAGCTTCAGGCAGTGTAGCGCAGCCAGCAGCTCCAGCCATGACTCAAGCCAGTGGCAGAGGTAGAGGGAGAGGGGCAGCCTCTTCTTCAACGGGTTTCAGAAGCGAAGGTCCATCAGCTCCAGCACGGATCTTCACAATGACACAGCATGAGGCAGATGCATCTAACACCGTGGTGGCAGGTAACTTAATCATTGGTTGTTCAGATGTGTATGCCTTGATGGACCCTGGTGCATCTCATTCTTTTATTGCTCCGAGAGCCGTGGGGAGGTTGGGTCTGATGACTTCTGGGTTAGAGTGTCCTCTCTGGGTCAGTGGACCCAAGTGTGATCCATCTGTGGCAGAGTCAGTCTGCCAGTGTAGTCCTGTGTTTGTTGAGGGAAGATGCTTGTCCGCCGACCTAGTGGTTCTAGATTTGACAGATTTTGACGTCATTCTAGGGACGGACTGGTTATCTACCCATGGTGCTACCTTGGACTGCAGGGACAAGGTAGTCAGGTTCAGAGGTCAGGATGGGTCTAAGGTTGTCTTCAGAGGAGACAGGAGGGCTACACCTAGAGGTCTGATATCAGCTCTTCAGGCTCGTAGGTTGCTCAGGAGGGGATGTCAGGGGTATTTGGCTCATGTGAGAGAGCTTAGCAGTCAGGTTAGAGAGCCCGCCTCGGTGCCAGTGGTTAGAGAGTTCTTAGATGTGTTCCCAGACGAGCTGCCAGATTTACCACCTGCTAGGGAGATAGAGTTCGAGATAGAACTGATGCCTGGAACCCGACCGATCTCTATCCCTCCCTACAGGATGGCGCCAGCAGAATTGAAAGAGTTGAAGGAGCAGTTACAGGAGTTGGTAGATAAGGGCTTCATCCGACCGAGTACCTCACCCTGGGGTGCTCCAGTTTTGTTTGTGATAAAGAAGGATGGATCCCTTAAACTTTGTATCGACTACAGGCAGTTGAACAAAGTCACTACCAAGAACAAGTACCCATTGCCAAGGATCGACGATCTATTCGACCAGCTATCAGGAGCGGGTTGTTTCTCCAAGATAGATCTGAGATCGGGGTACCACCAGCTGAGGATCAGAGATGAGGATGTACCAAAGATGGCTTTCAGGACCAGATATGGGCATTTTGAGTTCCTTATAATGCCGTTCGGGTTAACCAACGCCCCTGCAGCATTCATGAATCTCATGAACAGAGTGTTTAGCCAGTACCTGGATCACTTTGTTATTGTCTTCATAGATGATATCTTAGTGTATTCCAGGAACGCAGAGGAGCATGCCCATCATCTGAGGTTTGTTCTACAGACCTTGAGGGAACATGGCTTGTATGCCAAGTTCTCTAAGTGTGAGTTCTAGCTGAGGAGCATTTCGTTCTTGGGGCATGTAGTGTCAGAGAATGGGATAGAGGTGGACCCCAAGAAGACTGAAACTGTGGCTAACTGGCCTAGACCCACTTCAGTGACAGAGATTAGAAGTTTCTTGGGTCTAGCAGGTTACTACAGGAGGTTCGTCCAGGACTTCTCGAAAATAGCAGCTCCTCTGACCAGACTAACCAGGAAGAATCAGAAGTTTCTGTGGACCGACCAGTGCGAAGAGAGTTTTGAAGAGCTTAAGAAGAGATTGACTTCAGCACCAGTTTTAGCTCTGCCATCTAGTGATGAAGACTTTACAGTCTTTTGTGATGCGTCCCGTGTGGGACTGGGTTGTGTACTGATGCAAAATGAGAGGGTGATTGCTTATGCTTCGAGGCAGCTAAAGAAGCATGAGTTGAATTACCCCACACATGACCTTGAGATGGCGGCAGTGATCTTTGCACTCAAGATGTGGAGGCACTACCTCTATGGGGTAAAATGTGAGATCTTTACAGATCATAAGAGCCTGCAGTACATCCTGAGTCAAAGAGATTTGAACTTGAGACAGAGGAGATGGGTAGAGCTGCTGAGTGACTATGATTGCAAGATTCAGTATCATCCGGGTAAGGCGAATGTCGTGGCAGACGCCCTAAGCCGGAAGTCACTAGGCAGTCTATCCCACATCACGGCAGAGAGGAGACCAGTGGTGAAGGAGTTTTACAAGCTCATTGATGAAGGTCTACAGTTGGAGTTGTCTGGTACAGGTGCCTTGGTTGCTCAGATGAAAGTGACACCCGTGTTTTTGGAGCAGGTGGCTCAGAAACAGCATGAGGACCCAGAGTTAGTGAAGATTGCCAGGACTGTTCAGTCAGGCAAGGACAGTGAGTTCAGATTCGACAATAAGGGGATCCTCCGCTATGGGAGTCGTCTATATGTACCAGATGACATAGGGCTAAAAGGAGACATTATGAGAGAGGCTCATAATGCAAGATACAGCATTCACCCCGGGGCCACCAAGATGTATCAGGATCTGAAAAAGGTTTATTGGTGGCCAGCTATGAAAAGAGAAGTGGCACAGTTTGTGTCAGCCTGCGAAGTATGTCAGAGGGTGAAGCTAGAACATCAGAAGCCGGCTGGAATGCTTAACCCGCTACCTATTCCAGAGTGGAAATGGGAGAATATAGCTATGGATTTCGTAGTGGGGTTACCGGCGACGTCCAACAGATTGGACTCCATATGGGTGATTGTGGACAGACTCACCAAATCTGCTCACTTCATCCCTGTCAGGAGTGGCTATTCTGTGGACAAGTTGGCGCAGGTGTATGTTGATGAGATAGTCAGACTGCATGGGGTTCCTGTTTCTATAGTGTCAGATAGAGGGCCCCAGTTCACCTCCAGGTTTTGGCGGAGTCTGCAGGATGCCATGGGTACTAGGTTGGATTTCAGTACTGCCTTCCATCCACAGACAGACGGACAGTCAGAGAGGACCATCCAGACCATAGAAGATATGCTAAGAATGTGTGTGCTGGACTTTGGCGGTTCTTGGAGGCAGCATCTACCTTTGGTGAAGTTTGCCTACAATAACAGCCATCATGCTAGCATCGGGATGGCTCCATATGAAGCTTTATATGGAAGGAAGTGCAGGTCACCTGTTTGCTGGGAAGAAGTTGGAGAAAAGGCCTTGGCAGGGCCTGAGCTAGTAGAGATCACCAGCAGGGTGGTACCCTTAATCAGAGAAAGAATCAAGACGGCTACAAGCAGACAAAAGAGTTATGCAGACATCCGCAGAAGACTAGTAGAGTTCCAGGAGGGGGATCTGGTATTGCTCAAGGTGTCTCCAATGAAAGGAGTGGTTCGGCTCGGGAAAAAGGGTAAACTGGCTCCGCGATACATCGGACCCTTTGAAGTCTTGCAAAAGATTGGGAATGTGTCGTACAAGCTAGATTTGCCTGCTTCAATGGAGAGAATCCATCCGGTTTTCCATGTTTCTATGTTGAGAAAGTTCGTGTCAGATCCGGGCAAGGTTCTCAGTGAGCTTGATGTGGAGATCCAAGAGGATCTCACCTATGTGGAACAGCCAGTATGGATCCTAGACACCCAAATCAGAAAGTTAAGAAACAAGGAAATCCCGATGGTGAAAGTCCTTTGGAACCACCACAATCTGGAAGAATGCACCTGGGAGACACGGGAGTCCATGCTCCAGCAGTACCCTTATCTTTTCTAAGGTTAGTTCCTTGTGAGTTTTATGTGTTTTATGTGTATGATATGTTGTATGCCATGCTATATGCTAGTTGAGGAACATTCGGGGACGAATGTTCTTAAGGGGGGGAGAATGTAATACCCGGCTAGACTCCGGTATCGGAATTCCTACCGTCCGGTGGAATCTCGGATGTCGGAAGCCTCTAGAAGGGTAAAAAAAAATCATGTTTTCATAAAATATTTTAATGTGTTTTATGTTTTAAGCATGAAAGAAAATGAGTTTTTGCATGAAAATAGCATTTGAGGAAAACTCAGGTTCGGCTGCCGAACCTCAAGTTCGGCCGCCGAACATGCATGCGTTGCGGGTGTGCTTTAGGCCCCCGAAAGCATAAGTGATGGAAGTCCAGGTTTGGCCGCCGAACCTCATGTTCGGCCGCCGAACATGGCATGCATGCGGAGGCACATTCGGCCCCCGAACGTGGTCTAGCCAGCCACTATAAAAGGGTCCCTTAGCCGAAAACGGGCGAGCTTTTCCCCATTTTCGGCCAAGGTGAGCTCTCCGCCGTCCCTCACCCATCTTTGATGTTTTTCCTCTAGATCTTTCAAGATTTTCAGTTGTTTTAACTTGGTTTTGAAGATTTAAGCTTTTGAGCAAAGTTTTGGAGTTTGGAGGTTCAAGAACCCAATCTCTCCCAACTCCGAGTTTTTGGTCGTCTCTCTCGATCTTTAAGAGTTAAGAGCCGATCTTAAGCTCGTTTTATGTTTTAAATAAGTTTTATGCGAGATCTATGGGTTAGAATGCATGTTTAGGTTATGGTTATGTTCATGGGTATAAATGTGTATTCTTGAACAATGTGGATGCTTGATGTGTTGTAGATGGGGTTTATGATGGTTTGAGACCCCTAGGAACATGTATGCTTGGGTATGAGTGTTGTAGAATAGGTTGGATGCATGTTTGATAAGTTTGGAGGCGAAATGTGCAAAGGGAGCCAAGTTTCTGCCCTTTGGCAGAAACCAGGTTCGGCAGCCGAAGGACTTTCGGCCGCCGAACATGGCTGGGGAAGCAGCCTTTCGGCTGCCAAAGCTTGCCCCCGAAAGGAGATTTTCGTCTCTGTCTGGCAGTTTCGGCCGCCGAAAGTGCCGCCGAACATGCATGAGTTTTGTCTCTGTCTGGGAGTTTCGGCCGCCGAAGGTGCCGCCGAACCTGCCTGACTTTCGGCTCTGGAGGGACTTTCGGCCGCCGAACCTGCCGCCGAAAGTGCCCTGTCCAGGCCTCCTTTGCATGTTTTTCTTTGGTTGATTCATGATGTTTTAGGGGGTTTTTGGAGAGTAGTTTATAGTTATGTTCAGGTATGTTTGGTCCCTCATTTGAGTCCACCTGTGTAGGTTCGGACCCGAGGAACCGAGGACCCCAGCAGTGAGTTCAGCTGCTTCGGTGTTGTCAGAGTCAGCCAGAGGTGAGTGGAACTAAACTTAATCTTTTAAATTAAATGTTTTATCATGTGTCATGCATCATGATTATGCAATAGGATGATTGCATTAGAATTCACGAATATGCCGCATTGCATCGATTGTTGTTGATGTGGGTGAATGTTGGATGACCCAATTAGTCCATGACAGGAAGACCAGGACCCCATTCTACGGCCTGGCACAGAGTAAGGAAAGACCAGGACCCCATTCTATGGCCTGGCACGGTTATGGGACTCGAAGACCAGGAGCCCAGAGGAGGCCCTGGGATAATGGTAAGTAATGTATGTATGACAGGAAGACCAGGACCCCATGCTACGGCCTGGCACAGAGTTAGCTTGGACTAATTGGTGACAAGTTCACCCAACCCTTATGTGAATTGTCTGTGTTATGATGCATTTCATTAGAGCATAGTGTTATTATGTTTTATAGTTCTACTCACCGGGCTTTTAGCTCACCCCTCTCCCTTTTACCCCCAGGCTTGCAGGTACAGGATAGAAGAGGAGGTCGGTTAGAGTAAAGTTTGTTGTGTAATAGATAGAATGTGGACATGACAAATCGTAGTATGATGTAATGTAAAAGTACAGTATAGTTATGTAATGAAGTTTATGGATGTTAGAGGTGTGCTTGACCATAGAATGTTATTTATGCAAACCGACTCAACTTATGTTATGTCACCCTTTGGGGGCATTGATGAGATCCCACAGAGGGATCAATGTTATGTTAATGTTTATGCACAGGTTGAGTATCGTTGATGTATATGGAAAGAAAAGTTTTAATTTTTTTTTGTATGTTGTTGATCATGTATGGGATTATACAGGTTTACAGGTTAGATGTTAGGCTTGCTACGGGTCCCGGCGGCCTTAAGCCGATCTGGATCCTAGCGCCGGTAGTGGTCCGATTTCCGGGTCGTTACAGAAATTGGCTTCGGCGGCCGAACCTAGGCTCTCCCAAAGGGCAGAACCCGATTCTGCCTTGCATATCCAGCCACCCACAACATCCCAACATGCATCCAACTATACTAAAACATGCATAAACACTTTCTCAAGCATATAGGGGTATAAAACTAACCTATACCCCAATAAACATCACATTTAGCATACATTTATCATTTAACTAACATAAACTCTAACATTTTACATCTAGCCTAAACATGCATCAAAACCCTTAACCCCTGCTTAAAACTTACTTAAAACATCATAAAAGGCGTGGATCGACACTTACCTCTTGAATATCGAGAGAAGATGTGATCCCAAACTTGGAGATATGGAGGAACGAGCTCCAGGGGTCTCCAAGCTTCAAAACTTTGCTCTTTAGCTCAAAAACTTCAAAACAAGATGAAAGCTTGTCAAAAACTTGAAAGATTTGAAGAAAAACATAAAATCGACCAAAGGAAGGCGAAATCTCACCTATGCCCGAAAATAGAGAGAGAAAACTCGCCCATTTTCGGACATGGGGCCTTTTATAGGTGGCTGGTCAGACCACCTTCGGGGGCCAAAGGTGCTTCCGCAAGAGCACCATGTCCGGCGGCCGAACATGAGGTTCGGCGGCCGAACCTGGACTCTTCCTCCATGGTGTTTTCCTTCAAAAACTCATTTTCTTTCTTCATTAAAACTTTAAAAACATGTACAAACATTTTATAAAAATATATTTTACCTTCTAGAGGGTTCCGACATCCGAGATTCTGCCGGAAAGTAGGAATTTCGATGCCGGGGTCTAGCCGGATATTACACTTGATGTGTATTGTCTGTGCTGTGATGCATTCCATACGAGCATATGATTATTAAATTGTTTTATGTTATGCTCACTGGGCTCTAGTAGCTCACCCTTTTCCCCTAACCCCCAGGTTTGCAGGATCAGAGATAGTGCGGGAAGTCGCCCAGGTTGATGGTATAGTCTTTGTAATAGATTAGTAGTGGACATGTAATGTATTGTGGATAATATTGTGCTTGGCCCTATTGGTAGATTGTAATCCCTTTGTACATGATCTTTATGTAAATGTTTTAAATGATGAGATGTATTGAACCAAGCTTGATGTATGAAATGTTGACCCTACTAGAGCATTTGATGAGGGCTCTAGTATGGGGTTTTTATGTTTACAGTTTTGATGCATGCAGGTCAAGCTTGGTATATGAAAAGTTTAAAGTTTTATGAAAATGCATGATCATGTATGGGATTTTATCAGGTATTCAGGATGTATGTTAGGCTTGCTACGAGTTCCGGCAACCTTAAGTCGATCTGAATCCTAGCGCCGGTAGCGGTCCGGTTTCCGGGTCGTTACAATAAATATACCTCTATAAATTTTTTTAATTATTATTTTAATTTTTTAACAAAAGAATTAAAATTTAACTAGAGAATGGAATGAGTAGTTCTAATTTATAGTTGTAGCTAGACTTTATTTAAATATCATGGCTATCGGATATTTGGTGTTGGATCACTAAAAGTGATATCCTTAACTGATTTCACCTTGAACCCTTTATAAAATGGCTTGAGAAATACCTGTTAGAATGGTAATTTCAAACTGTATGAAGTGCAATTCTCATTTATGAATGGAGGTGGTTGACTCATTTATGAATGGAGGTGGTTGACCAGGCAGTGATTTATATTCCACTTTTATTCCCTGCACAATAAAAGGTGAAAATTTAGTATGAATATTAGTTGATTTCTTAATAAAAGCAATATGGTGTAATGGTTTGTTTGCTTTTAATTCATATATCACTTCTTTTAAACAATCAAAATTTTTCTTCATATTTATTAAGCTGGATTTTTCAAAATTCTCACAAAGTTTAGTGTTCAACTCATCTCTATATTCCAATTTAAGCACTTGTTGAATTAGAGGTTTACTGTCATCTACTCTACACACATTAGAAATATTACTGGGGCGTTTCTTATTATCATAGGCATTAAATTCAATGACTTCCCCATTAAACTCTATGGTGAGTGTGCCATCATAAACATTTATTTTTGTTCTAGCAGTAGATAAAAAGTGTCTCCTTAACAAAATATCAAAAGAATTTGAGGATTTATTATCCTCCACAAGAACCACGTAAAAATCAGCAGGAAATATCTACTTGCACTAAAACATCCTCTAACACACCATCAGGATAAACAATAGAGCGGTCAGCCAATTGAATCACTACACCCATTTCTTTTAATGGACCAATATTCAAAGATTAAAAAACTGATAACGATGTGATATTTATTGATGTACCTAAATCACACATTGCTTTTCTCACGCAAACATTACCAATTTTAATAGGAATAGAAAACATACCTTGGTCCTTGCATTTAGTAGGAAGCTTTCTTTGAAACACATCAGAAATATTTTCATCCACACAAACCTTTTGATAACCTACCAGCTTCTTATTTTCGGTGCATAATTTCTTTAAGAATTTTACACAGCGAGGTACCTGTTTAATTGTATCAAGCAATGGTATATTTACCTCTACTTTGTGAAATCTCTCAAAGATCTCCTTCTCTTCTTTCTCTTTCTTTGATTTGGCTAGCCTTTCTAGAAAAGGAGGTTTAATTATCCAAGTATCAAGTTCAACAGGTGCAGGTGTTGGAGTTGATATACTATCTGATTTAGGTATTGTACTTTCAGTCTCCAAGTCTGCTCTTTCATCATGCCCACGACTTATCTCACAAGGATTTTGCAGCAACTCTTTTTTCCTTCTCAATGTAACAGTACTTACATTCTCCCTGGGGTTCACTATGGTCTGAGAGGACAGTTTACCTTGATTTTTCAGTTTGTTCATTGATATTGCCAATTGACTTATTTGTGTTTCTAAGTTGTGAATACTCATTTGGGTCTCTTGTTCAAGCTGTTAAGTCTCCTTATTGAAATTGTTGAGTATTAATTGCCAAACTTTTAATAATATCTTCCAAGGAATACCTGAATTTGATGAAGATGCTTGCTGCTGAAATTGTTTAGGCTGATAACTTTGAAAATTTTACTGTTTATAGCTAAAATTCGGGTGGTTTCGTCATCCTGGGTTATACATATTTGAGAAAGGATCATACTCTCTTTGTGGAGGACCTAGGAACCCGTTGACAGCATCCACATGCTAGTCATCCTCTTGAAGTGATGGGCACATATTAGTGGGATGACTCGCATTAGCGCAAATTCCACAAGCTTTGGCTTGTTGTGCCTTCTCTGCAACAAGATTTTCAACTCAAGTGGTAAGATGAGGAAGTTTAGATTCAACAGAATAATTACTTACCTCAGAAACTCTCCTATGAGAGTCTTGTATAGGTACAAATTACTGTGAATTTGCTGCCATCATAGATATTCTCTAGCCTCTCGAGGTGTTCTTTTGCATATCGTACCTCTACTTGTAGCATCTATCATACGTTTTTTCATGGTTGTGAGTCCCTCATAAAAATGGAGCATTAAGTTGTTTATCTGAAATGTCATGCCTAGGACAGCTAGCGCATAGGCGTTTAAATCTCTCCCATTAGTCATAAAGAGTTTTTGTTTCCTTTTGCTTGATTTTCGATATTTTTCTTCTAATTGCATATGCTCTAGAAGCGAGAAAGAATCGATCTAAAAATAATTTTACCATTTCTCCCCATATAGTGACTGGACCTGGAGGTAGGTAGTACAACCAATCTTTTGCATTATCAGTTAGAGAAAAAGGAAATGCCCTTAGCTTGATTTGTTCTTTTGTAATTCCTTGTGGTCTCATGCTAGAGCATACAACATGAAATTTTTTCAAATGTCTATGAGGATCTTCCCTTTCAGTTCTCCTAAAGGTGGGGAGGAGATGAATTAATCCTGACTTTAGCTCAAGTGGTGCATTAGTGCAGAATAGATGTTGCAAAGGGGTTGAGGGTCATCCACATTGTCAACATCTTGTATTGCTTGTTCTTCAATCATTTTCTCTTCCACGTCAGATTCACCAAAAGTATCATTCGGGTCATACAGATGTTGTTTCCTCCGCGCCCATGACCTGTTCGTCGATAGCAAACTGTTCTTAAACCGCGATCTCCTCTTCAAAGGTAGCAACATGTGCTTCAATAGCGAGTTGTTCCTCAACAACGAGTTGCACCTGATCGCTGGATGATGAGAGGTCTTTGTTTCGCTGTTTGGCCTCTTTTCTCAGTTTTCTTACGGTTTTCTCAATTTTTGGGTTGAACTCGAGTTTGCCTGCAAGATTAGAATGTGTCATTCAAAAAGAATTAATAAAACAATTTAGAACCAGTCCCCAGTAACAGCGCCAAAATTTGATGGGCATCAAAACCACCAAAAATAAATTCCTGCTTTAAAATAGAACTTGTGATAATGGTAAGCAGTGTCGATCCCACAGAGACTGGTAAGTAAATTAATTTTATTGAATGAACAAGAAATAAAAATAAAATAAAATGGGGGAGGTTTTGAATGTAAAGAAATAAATAAAATCAATTTAAAGAAAGAAATAATTAAATTTCAGAGAAAGAATTAAGATGAGAAACATTCAGTTAAAGAAATAATTTTAGTTTTAGTTTTTGTTGGTTGATCACAGATATAAAATAATCTCAATTTAATTATTAATAAACCAGTTATAGATATCGAAGACGCTTCAAGTATCCAATCTTAGATTTTAAACTAGTTAAGAGACTCTCGTTAACTAGCTCTAACTCTTGAACAACCGTAGGAGACGCTCCTAGAATTTAATCCAATTATTGCATTAAGAATTAAAAGGACCTGATTCTAACTAGCTAACGCAAGACGCTCAGTTCATTTAAGTTGGGTTATATTATTTCTTAGGAAGACTTTACGCAACCTAATTCACTACTTATTTCAGTTGAACTAAACAATTACGGATTTAATTAACCTGAATAGCAATATATTATTCTATCAATTGAGCAATAGCGTCTTAATGCAACAATTAATAGAATAATAGTAAGCAATAAATACAAGAATAATATAAATACCAAAAATAATTGAGAAAATAATAGAATTACATAAATCTCACAACCAATTAAAGTAAAAGAAGAAACTTAGCCACACATATTCATGGCTAAGAATGGGAGATGAAAAATGAGATGAGATGCCAGATACATCAAAATGTCCTCTTTTTATAGTGCTAAGAGTCCTAATTTAACCTAAATACAAGTAGCTAAAATCAAAGTCGAGTACATCTTGGCAGATGGGAGTTATCTGTGTGTTTCTCGGATTTGAAACTGGACTCTGTTCGTCAAGTATGTTATGTCCATAATGCAGTCCATAACACAGCTCATCTAAAAATTAGAGTTCAAGTATGACTTTGTTCCTTATCCTTCTATGAATTTGGTTGTGACCTTGTTTGATTTCAGAATGTAGAGTCCAAATTGGATTTTTCTCTTGTTATTCTCCAATCCTACCAAGATAACAAAATTTAAACGAATCAACCTATTTTAAACGAAATCAAACTCAATATCAAAGTATTTTAAAATATTAAAACTACATAATTGTGCATATTATCACTTTTTATCTTCTCTCAATGCTTGGATTTCATCGTCCAACTATATGTACTTTTGAGCCTTATCCATCAGCTTCTGGTAAGTGGCCTCTGGGTTCTTAATGAAGGATTCCATAAACTTTATATTCCGGGTTCATTTTTTCAATGCTTCACAGGGCATTTCATGATTTAAGTCTTCTATTTATATAGCATCTGCATTGAAACGTGAAATAAAACTCCTTAAAGACTCGCCTTTGCCTTGCCGAATTTTTCGGAGGTCAAAGGAAAACTTCTTTGGAGGTATGCAGATGATAACCTTATACTTAAAAATGCAGCAAATTGAGTAAAATTATTAATCGAACTTGGACTTAAGTGTTGATATCATTTCTAGGCCAAACCTGTTAACGTGCATGGGAAGACTCGACATAAATGAAGTCATTGACATCGTGAAGCTGATTGTAGTCTTGAAGATTGCTAAATGGCTCTTGGGATCCGATGTCATGTTATATTTATCTGAACTAGGCAGTTTGAACTTCAATGGAAAGGTTTCTACCAGGACTTCCTAGAATGATGAAGCATCATCCAGGTCATAATCTTCCTCTTGCTTTTTTTGGTACATCTGGACTGCACGCACTAGCTTCTAGTCCACGTCCTTAAGGGTCTAATACGATGGCTCGTTGTTCTCAATCTTAGCCTTACCTTTCGTTTGAGTTTGGAGCATCTCCGTTTGAGTCCTTGGTGTTTCAAAAGAAGTCTCTTCTCTCGCCTCCTAAGGAAGCCTCAGCTCGAGTTTTATATTATTCGAGAGTTGCCTGCAGCCTTTTGATGTACTACACCATCTATTCATTGTTTAGGTTGTTAAGATCCACCTCTGCAACTACCGAGAGAGTGTCTTGTCCATTTTCTGGCGTGAAAGAGATGATAACTCTTTTGTTGGCAGTGAATTTGGTCATTACACGTGAGTTTTCAACCATTTATAAGTGGATTAAAGACAATAATAGATAAAGAAAGAGGCAAAAAGAAAGCTGATTGAGCCACGTTTATCTAGGGGTGAGCAGTATTCGATTTAAACCGAAATAACCGACCGAACCGATTAATTTTGAAATTTTGGTTTGGTTTTATTTTTAATTCGATTCGGTTCGGTTTTAATTTTCAGAAAAATCGGTGATTTCGGTTCGGTTCAGTTTTAGATTCAAAAATTTTGATTAGACCGAACCGAACCGAAATCACCTATACTACATCGTTTTGAAATGTACCCTTATTTGTCCTAGATCTAAAACCCGTGCCACACTTCACGCTATGACGCTAAATCGCTAATCTCCATTCCTGCATTCCACGCCGCCTCACATCCCTATGCCTCTTCTCTGAGCTCCACCACTTCCAGCGGGTCCACTGTCCACCGTCCAACCTCCACTCTCCTCCTGACATCGACCGATTAACCATCATGGCTAACTCCGGTCATCGATCTTCACTACGTTGCGGATGCGCGACTTAGCAAAGCCGACTCCTCCTCACCTCACCGTCGCTCTCTAATCTCTCTCTCCACACAATCGTCGGCGTCGATCGTCGCTCTCCACGCAATCGTCGGTCGTCTCTCTCCAGTCCATCGGCTCTTCGCACCGTCAGCAACTCAGTCTTCCTCAGTCCTCAGTCTTCCTCAGTTCTCGGTCTTCAGTCCTTAGTCCTCATCAGCAACTGTAAAAGGTAAGTAAATTTTTTTTATAAAGAGTATTGAGTCACTGTTGAGAAAAGTGTTGGTTGTATAACTTTCTTGTTTGAGGTATCTTGTTAAATGTCCTAACACTACAAACAATATAGACGGCATGCTAAGACAAAGTCTAACACAGCTAAGAAAAGAGACTTTGTACATGTTACTAAAAATCTCCTTAATTCCTTTTAAATTCTTTTGATGCGGTCATGCTTTCTGGAGAAACTACCCATGAAAAGTAAATGAACTGTGAACTTGGCTCATTTACTGATCAATGATCAATAGCTTTCTTATTTGTTTTTTACAGTACTTGGGTGGACTTATAGCATAAACTGTAACTACGAGCTAATTTGGAACTTACTTTTTGTGCTAACTGTGTTATATTCTAAAGTGGGTTATCTTTTGTGTAAAAGAAAATACTAATGAAGGCAAGAGCGGAATTGAAGCATTATGTTTTACCTCCTTCTCTAACCTGGTGGTGCTACACTATTTGTGAAAGAGTTTAGGCTTCTGAATCTTAGGAAGAAATTGATAGTAGTTTATTTGGTTATTTTGGGTATTTAAAGTATTTAGTTTATTTTTGGTATTTGACTTTGTTGTTACAGTAGATGCTGTTTGTCATTAGATATTTTGGATTATTGAGAGTCAAATCAGATTAAGAGCATTGTTCTATTATTTGTTGTGGTTCTTCATAAATCTGGTATCAAAGCAAATATAATGATTCTTAGTCTCTTGCATGATTCAATCCACATCTTGTGTGTACATTAGATTTCATTTAGTGTTTATAATTGACTGAGAATTATAATGTATTTATTTACAGATGGATCAACAAGAACCATCAAATCCTATGTCATAACCTCCCATTACTTCGAGCAATATTGAAGCTGCTGAGGCAACTTCCAAAATGAAGAGGAAGAGTATGAAGCCAAGATCAGTTGTGTGGGACCACTTCTCTAAATTTATCGATGATACGGGAATTCAAAAAGGCAAGTGTAATCATTGTGAAAAGGAGTTTTATTGTGATCCAAAAAGAAATGACACATCTGCACTTAAACATCATATGTCTGCATGCATAAAAAAAACCCCATAGTGTGACTACTAGACAATCACAATTGTCTTTACAATCACTTTCTTCTAGTACACAAGAGGGAGGGGGAAATTATCAATTAGGCACATTAAGTAGTTGGCATTTTGATCAAGATGTAGCTAGACGTAAGTTAGCTAAAATGACAATTATTGATGAGCTGCCATTTATGTTTGTAGAAGGGGAAGGGTTTAAGGAATGGGTTGAATGTATACAGCCTAAGTTTCGAATTCCATCCCGTTGGACTGTTTCAAGGGATTGTTATGATTTATATTTAAAGGAGAGGAAAAAATTAAAGAGTTACTTTCAAAATTCTAGTCAGAGAATTTGCATTACCACAGACACATGGACTTCATTGCAAAGAATTAATTATATGTGTATCACTGCACACTACATTGATGATAATTGGACACTTCATAAAAAAACTCTAAATTTTTGTCCAATTGGAAGTCATAAGGGTGATGATATTAGCATGGCTGTTGAGAGTTGTTTACTTAATTGGGGAATTAAGAGAGTATTTACAGTGACTGTGGATAATACTAGTTCCAATGATGTGGCTGTTACATATTTAAAAAAGAAAATCAATGGTTGGGGATTTGGGATTTTAAATTGCAAATATCTTCATATGAGATGTATTGCCCATATAATTAATTTAGTTGTGGTTAATGGACTGAAAGAAAATATTGAAGTAGTAAAAAGGGTTAGAGAAGCAGTGAGATATGTGAGATAATCACCTGCTAGATTGCAAGAGTTCAAATCATGTTGTGAGATGGAGGGGATTCAAAGTAAATATCATTTATCTTTGGATGTTTCCACAAGGTGGAATTCCACCTATTTGATGTTGAGAACTGCAGAAAAATTTGAAAATGCATTTGATAAATTTGCAACTATTGATCCATGTTTTAAGTTTGATCTTGTGTCTGGTAAAGAATGTGATGGTGTGCCTGATAGTTTGGATTGGGACTATATTAGAAAAACTGTAGATTTCTTGGGTCATTTTTATGATCTTACATTAAAGATTTCAGGTTCTAGATATGTCACTTCCAATTTTTTTTTGATGAGATTAGTTCAGTTGATTGTTTATTACAAGAGTGGAAAATGAGTGATGACCTAACTTTGGCAAATATGGGTGAGAATATGAAAGTGAAGTTTGATAAATATTGGGGGGATCCTGATAAAATGAACAAACTTATTTATATTGCGGTTGTGATGGATCCTAGATATAAGATGGAGTTTATGGGTTTTGCACTCTCTGCTGTGTATGGGAATGGAAAGGGTTTGGATTTAACACATAAAATTAAATCAGTTGTGTATGAGTTGTTTGATGAATACAAGAGAATGTTTGCTAATGAAAATGCAAACATAAATGATGGCCATGTACATTCAAATGCAATTGAAAACTTGGACGAGGAAGGATCAAAAAAGAGATCAAGGATGAATTTGGGTAGTCAATTTTTGAAACATAAAATTGAGATTGGAGAAACTAAAAATAAGTCAGATCTGGATTGCTATCTTAATGAGAGTATTCAAGTGGTGGAAGAGAATAATGAATTTGATATATTACTTTGGTGGAAACTTAACTCTAATAGGTTCCCTATCCTTTCCCATATGGCTAGAGATATTTTAGCAGTTCCTATCTCTACTGTTGCATCGGAATCGGCTTTTAGTACTGGGGGTAGAGTACTTGACCCTTTTAGGAGTTCTTTAACTCCTAAAGTTGTTGAGGCTTTAATATGTACACAAGATTGGCTTCGAAAATCTCATTGCCGCAAGTCCATTGAAGAACAAATAGCATATATGGAAAGACTTGAAGAAGGTATGTAGAATCTTAATTTTTTGAAATTATTATTGGCTTTAATGTTTCATGCTTAATAAATATTAAATTATTTTTCTCTTATTTTTTCAGCATTTGCAAATTGTGAAGTGAGTAGCAGTATTAATGAAAACAGTCAAAACACCATCCATGGTTGATATAAAATGGAATGATTTCAAGGTAGATCTTTTTTTCTTGTTATTATTAATTATTAATTGATTCTGACAATTTTTTATAGCTATTCTAATATTTTTTATGCTTACAAGTGAAATATCAGTTCAAGTTTGAAGAATATGGTGGTGTCGGTTTGTTGGAGACTTTATGGCAAAAATGAAGATATTTTTATTATTTAATTTTATGCTCGTTCAGTCATTTGGAATTTAGATCATGTAATTTTGGACTTTTGGATTATGCAACTTTCTTTATATTTATATTGGACTATTGGATTATAAACTATATTTTATATTATGTATGAATATGTTGTGTAAAATAGTAGAGCAAATTATTTTAATAGTAGACTAGAGATGTAAAATTTTAATTTTTATATTGTTTTATGACTATTATTGATTTTTTATTCATAAAAGTTAAAATTAAAACACTCCAATTGAATTTTAGAACACAAAATCAATGTAAAAAAAATAATGAAAAATTTGAAAATCGGTTCAACCGATCAAACCGATCGAACCGAACCGAACCGAATCAAATCGGTTCGATTCGGTTATTCCTCTTATTCGGTTCGGTTCGGTTTATATAAAATACTGCAATTCGGTTTTTGGTTATTTCGGTTCGGTTCGGTTTTGAACCGAACCGACCGAATGCTCACCCCTACGTTTATCCCAAGTGATCAAGAGAATTCAATGGAATCCCGGCAATGGAACCCCGGCAATGGACAATGGAACCCCGACAATGGAACTAAATGATGTTGTTGAATGTGTTCTTGATATGAGCTAACAACTTCTAAAGGAAAAAGAGGTGAGGTGTTCGGTGCCTAGAGACAACCACTCTGACGCTCAAGTTAGTCAAATTGCTTAAATGGGGGAGTGAATTGATAAGAGTAATATAAGTGAGTAATAGAATGCGTACTTTGAATCAATGTTCTGATCGACTTTTATACTGTAAGAAGATTAGGTTAGTTAGTGATTTCTCTAAGAATCTGATTCACTTCGGCTAGTGGATATAGAATCCCTAATAATTGGGATTTTCGAGAACTAAACTTCAACAGCCCTCAACGGTAATAAACAGAATCTATGAAGACTCTGCCAACTCTCCTGGGCGGGTCTTCATTGAAACCGGACATCTTATATATGATTGCCTTGACTCTAAGTCTAGATGTTCGAGTATTTTAATTTATAGAGATATCACCGTATAGACTAATAATAGATTGCCAACATATAATGTATTTTGGGCGAGTACCGAATCATATCATCAAATTATACCATCGATATCCTGTAAGATATTTCAACATGTGAGGTTTTTTTTAGTCAGGTTGATCACTAACATTTAATAAAATATGTAAATAAAAGAAAAAGAAAAAAAATTAAGAGTATTGAATTAATTCCTTTTTATTATTTATTGTATTATTTCAACTTTATTTATTTTATTTTAAATATTAATATTAAATAAATATTTTAACTAGAAAAAATATTTAAATTATTTCTTTTAATAATGATGGCTTATAATAATTATAATATTAAAGTAATAATTATTTTTAACAAATTAAAATTAAAATTAATAATATTTATAATAATATTTAAAAATTTAGGAATTACTATAATTTAGTAATTGTAATATCCGGCTAGAATCCGGCACCGGAATTCCTGTTGTCTGGTGGAATCCGGGGTGTTGGGATTCTATATACGGGTAGGAGTTATGTTTGCTACGTGGTATGATGTGTTTTATGGTTTTCCATTGAGTTGAAATGAACCAAGGCAGAGGAGCCAAGTTCGGCCGCCGAAGATAAGTTCGGCCGCCGAAAGTGCCCAATGTTTGGCTTCCGAAGTTCAGGTTCGGCCCCCGAATGTTGCATGGTTTTGCATGCGATTCGGCAGCCGAAACTGAGTTGGCCAGCCAGCTGTTGGGTATCCTTAGTCAGCATTGTGGACAGGTGTTATGTCCAATTTGTTGCCAGAAGCTTGGCCACGTCTCCTAGGCTTTATTTGCTAAGTTTGAGCAGCTCATGCAGGAGTTTGCTCGTTTACCAAGTTTTGAAGGTTTTGAAGCAAAAAGTGAGCTTTGGAGAGTTAGTGAGGGTGAAGAAGAGTTGATCCGTTTTCCTTTGTTTAGATCACTCACCATGAGGTAAGTGATGTTTTTGAATATGTTTTTATGTGTTTTCTGAAGGTTTTATGGGAGGTGTGAAGAGAGAGATGCATGATGGGAGTTTTACGGCTATGTGCATGTATACATGTTTTTTTTTTGTTATGTTTGATTTGTTGTTTGGGGTTATTAGATAGTTTTGGACCCCTGTGATCATATACTTGAGTATATGTGAGTTGAGTAGATGAGGTATGCATGTTTTGAGAGCTTGAAGGGAAGGAGGAGATGGTTTGCCGTTGAAGCTGAGTTCTGGATGAACTCAGGTTCGGCAGCCGAAGGTTCATTCGGCCGCCGAACCTCCTGCATGGTGGCTTGGTTGCCACAGCTTGCCCCCGAGTGTTTTTGCATGTTCGGCTCTGTTTGGGGGATTCGGCCGCCGAAGGTGCCGCCGAAGGTGCTTGAGTTTCGTCTCTGGAGAGGACATTCGGCCACCGAACCTGCCGCCGAAAGTGTTCTGTCCAGCTTTCTTTTGCATGCTTTGCATGGATAGTTGAGTGAGTTTAAGAGGATTCTTGGGGACGTTTAAGAGAGTTAGTACTGCTCCAGAGGTTCAGAGCCTGCAGAGTCAGTCAGTCCAGATAGCCAGAGGTGAGTGGAACTAAACTTATGACTTTTAATTGAACCACAAACTGCTTTTAGCATATCTCATGCATCATGTTTATGCCATAGGTTGATTGCATTAGTATTCACGAATATGTTGCATTGCATCGTTATTTGATGATGTGAGTGAATGCTGAATGAGCCAATAGTCTCAGACAGGAAGTCCAGGAGCCTTTGACTATGCCCTGGCAGGTATAGCGAAGTCCAGGAGCCTTTGACTACGCCCTGGCAGGTATAGCAAAGTCCAGGAGCCTTTGACTACGCCCTGGCAATGGTAAGTACAGAGGTGTTATATACACATATACATATATGACAGGAAGACCAGGTGCTCGATTCTACGCCCTGGCACAGAGTTACTGGGACTATGTGGTGACAGGTTTACTCTTGATGTGGCTTGTCTGTGATATGGTGCATTCCATGAGATCATATTTTATTGAGATGTTTTACTGTTCTACTCACTGGGCTATAGAGCTCATCCCACTCCCTTAACCCCAGTTTTGCAGGTTCAGTGTACAGTGTACAGGGACAGTCCAGCAGAGTACAGGAAAAGTAAAGAGATCTGTAATAGCTTAGAGTGGACATGTAATATTAAAGAGATGTACTAGTTGTTACTTGACCTAGTGATGTATGTTTTGTACATGATCTGTATATGTATATATGTTTTCCTGTATGTGAAAACCAGGCTTAACAGGTATGAGTTAACCCATCTAGAGCAAGCTCTAGTGAGGGATACAGAGTACAGAGTACATGAGTACAGAGTACAGAGATAGTGCATGCACAGGTTAAGCCTTGGTTCAGAAAAGAGTATTATTTTCACAGAAAATGTATGATCATGTATGAGGTTTACAGGTACACAGAGAGTATAGCAGGCTTGCTACGGGTTCTGGCGGCCTTAAGCCGACCTGAATCCTAGCGCCGGTGACGGTCCATTTTGGGGTCGTTACAGATTGGTATCAGAGCCCTAGGTTCACATGATCGGACCTATAGAGACAGTGTTGGGCTCAGACAGGTTAGAAGTGGTCACGCACAATAGGAAATCATGTCCACGAGGATAGGGTCTTGAGTCCTATCTGTTATGATATGCCATGCGTGTTGCATGTGTATGCTTGCTATGTGATGTTTATGTGCTAAAGTGGTATGTTATATGTTGTGTTTCCTGAGTAAAGATGCGAGGAACTCGTCGATCAGCTCGATTGACTGGAGTCCCACCAGAGAATGAGAGACCAGCTGCTCGTCCTCCTGCATTGCCAAGGGCAAGGTCTCAGAGATCTAGCAGGGAAGGTACGTCAATAGACCCGAGAAGGTCTGTCGACGAGAGCAGAAGAGGAACAGCTAGGGGAGGAAGATCAGAGGAAAGGAGGGACGCTATGGAGATTGATCAGTCTAGAGATGATAGCATGGGTATAGGCAGTTTTGAGGAAGGTATGGGAGAGTCGCAGGGAGGTGCTCAGACTTCAGGTTTTGGCTATCCAGAGTATCCGATGGGAGGTATGTCGGAGTACTCGAGTTTTGTGCCATATCCTCCTTACATGCCTTATATGCCTTATCCGTACTATCCACCATATCCTATGTATCCCTCTTTCCCTATCCATCCAAGTGCAGCACACCTAGAGCCAAATGAACCAGTACTACCACCAGAACCAGTAGCCCCTGTTATTGACAGACATGACCCTAGCTCATCTGGAGGTAAAGTCCAAATGACGGAGTACTTGAAATTGGATGCTCCTAAATACAACACGGGAGATGATCCATTTGATTACCTCAGAGCGGTTCGGATGATAACCAGTGAATTGGGAGCAGATGATAGGAGAGCCATTGAGATGGCAGGTTTCACATTAAAATGCAAGAAAGCCAGAGAATGGTTTAAGCATTATGTGGAGCCTAAAATGGACAGCATGTCATGGGGAGAGTTCGCCAATGAGTTTGCAGGGTGGGCTTTTCCTGACAGTTCGAGGGAGATGAAAGTAATTGAATTCGAACAGCTGAGACAGACAGATGAGATGAGTGTTGATGAATTCACAGATAAGTTCCTGGATCTGCTTCAGTACGTGGGTCAAGCCTATGATACTGATCAGAAGAAAGCAAGGAGATATACTATGAGATTGCATCCCAGGTATGCTTCCTTGATTCTTCCAGCAGAAAAGGAGAGTTTCCATACTATAGTAGACGCAGCCAGGAAAATGGAAGCTAGTGCCAATATTCAGCAACAGACAAAGGCACAGGCTTCGGGTTCTAAAGCCCCCACATCAAGCAGTAAAAGATGGGATAGAGCAAAAGGAACAAAGAGTAAGTTCTGGAATAAAGTCAAGTCAGGTCTGGGAATAGGTAGTGGCTCAAGCTCTGGCACAGCTCCAGTCTGCAGACGATGCGGGAAACCATATGGAGGAGTTTGTCGGTTGGGATCTACAGCTTGTTTTCGATGTGGACAGGAAGGGCATATTGCTCGGGATTGTCCGCAGATGACTTTTGCACCATCCCAGCAGATGAGTTCAGGCAGTGTGGTACAGCCAGTTGTACGGCCAGCAGCTCCAGTCATGCCTCAGACTAGTGGCAGAGGTAGAGGGAGAGGGGTAGCCTCTACTTCAGCAGCAGGTTCCCGAGGTGGAAATCCGGTAGCCCCAGCACGGATTTTCACAGTGACACAGGAGGAGGCTAACACGTCGAACACAGTGGTGTCAGGTAATCTCATCATTGGGTGTTCAGATGTGTATGCTTTGATGGACCCCGGTGCTTCTCATTCCTTTATTGCTTCGAGAGCCATAGAGAGATTGGGTTTGATCAGTTCTGAGTTAGAGTATCCTCTCTGGGTCAGTGGACCTAGATGTGACCCATCAGTGGCAGTGTCAGTCTGTCGTTTCAGTCCAGTGTTTATCGAGGGTAGATACCTTCCAGCTGACCTTGTGGTTCTAGATTTGACGGATTTTGATGTCATTCTAGGGATGGATTGGTTATCTACATATAGTGCGACGTTGGACTGTCGAGAGAAGTTAGTGAGTCTCAGAGACCAGGATGGGTCAGAGTGTGTCTTCAGAGGAGACAGGAGAGGTACACCCAGAGGTATGATTTCAGCCCTTCAGGCTCGTCGTTTTCTTAGGAGGGGTTGTCAGGGGTTTCTAGCTCATGTGAGAGAGCTAGACAGTCAGGTGAGGGAACCAGCCACAGTACCAGTAGTCCGAGAGTTTCTTGATGTGTTCCCAGACGATTTGCCAGGACTACCATCTGATAGGGAGATAGGGTTTGAAATTGAATTACTGCCAGGTACCAGACCTATCTCTATTCCTCCCTATAGGATGGCGCCAGCTGAGTTAACAGAGTTGAAAGAACAGTTGCAGGACTTGGTAGATAAGGGTTTCATCCGCCCTAGTACCTCACCTTGGGGTGCTCCAGTGCTCTTTGTCAGAAAGAAGGATGGATCCCTCAGACTTTGTATCGACTACAGACAGTTGAACAAGGTCACTATCAAGAATAGGTATCCCTTACCTCGGATTGATGATCTATTTGACCAGCTAGCTGGAGCAGGTTGTTTCTCGAAAATAGATCTGAGATCTGGGTATCATCAGTTGAGAGTCAGAGAGGCAGATGTGCCTAAGACAGCTTTCCGGACCAGATATGGGCATTATGAGTTCTTAGTGATGCCATTCGGGTTGACTAACGCCCCTGCAGCATTTATGGATCTCATGAATAGAGTATTCAGTGAGTTTCTGGATCACTTTGTCATTGTGTTTATCGATGATATCTTAGTGTATTCCAGAGATGCAGAGGAGCATGCCCAGCATCTGAGGATAGTTTTGCAGACACTGAGAGAGCATGGTTTATATGCCAAGTTCTCGAAGTGTGAGTTTTGGTTACGGAGCATTGCCTTCTTGGGACATGTGGTATCAGCAGCGGGTATTGAGGTAGACCCCAAGAAGATAGAGGCTGTAGCTAACTGGCCCAGACCCACGACAGTGACTGAGATTAAAAGCTTTCTGGGACTGGCAGGTTACTACAGGAGGTTCGTTCAGAACTTCTCAAAGATAGCAGCTCCTATGACCAAATTGACTCAGAAGAACCAGAAATTTATCTGGTCAGACCAGTGTGAAGAGAGCTTTGAGGAGCTCAAGAGGAGATTGACAACAGCACCAGTGTTAGCTCTGCCTGTCAGTAATGAAAAGTTCACAGTGTTCTGTGATGCATCTCGAGTGGGATTGGGTTGTGTATTGATGCAGAGTGATAGAGTAATAGCTTATGCTTCTAGACAGTTGAAGAAGCACGAGTTGAATTACCCTACCCATGACCTAGAGATGGCAGCAGTTATCTTTGCACTTAAGATGTGGCGGCATTACCTCTACGGGGTTAACTGCGAGATCTTCACCGATCACAAGAGTTTACAGTACATCTTAAGTCAGAGAGAGCTGAATTTGCGGCAGAGAAGGTGGGTCGAATTGCTCAGTGATTATGATTGTAAAATCCAGTATCATCCGGGTAAGGCGAATGTTGTCGCAGACGCCCTAAGCCGGAAGTCACTAGGCAGTTTATCCCATATAGCAGTAGAGCGGAGACCAGTTGTGATGGAGCTTTATAAGCTCTTCGACGAGGGATTACAGCTAGAGTTGTCTGGTACAGGTGCGTTGATAGCACAGATAAGAGTGACACCTGTGTTTCTGGAGCAGATAGCTCAGAGACAGCATGAGGACCCTGATGTAATACCCGGCTAAATCAGGCATCAGAATTCCTACCGTCCGATGGAATTCAAGGATGTCAGAGGTGTCTAGAAGGGTAGAGTGAAGGTTGTCTAAAAAGACTGATGGGTTTAAGTATTTTTAAGGATTTGTTTAAGGAAAGAGTTAAGTTTTGTGGAGAATTAGCCAAAGGAGTTTCTGTCATGTTCGGCCCCCGAATGGTAAGTTCGGCCGCCGAAAGTGTCCAATGTTCGGCCCCCGAAGGTTATGTTCGGCCCCCGAACGTTGCATGGTTTTGCATGCAGTTTCGGCAGCCGAAGCTGAGTTGGCCAGCCAATGTGTGGGCACTCCTTAGTCATTGATTTGGGACAGATGTTACCTCCAAATCGTCCCAGAGGTTATGCCACGTCTCCCATGACTCATCTATAAGTGTTTAATCACTCATGCACAGGTTTGAGGGTGGTAAAGTGTTTAGAACGTTGTGAACCAAAAGAAGAGAGTTTTGGTGAAGGAAAAGAGGTGTTGGTGCATAGCTTGGTGTTCAGGGTGTCCAGCTTCTGATTTCAGGAGGTAAGGGAAGTCTGTATACTTGTTTTAATGCTTTCTAATAGCTTTTTAAGAGGCTAAGGGTAGAGTTATGGTTATAGGTTTAGTTGTGATGTTTTAATGGTTTATGCATGCTTATGTGTTATGTGTATTGATTGTTGGGGTTGATAGGTAGGTTTGGACCCCTTGGAGCATATACTTGGGTATATGTAAGTTGAGGTTTGGAGTTATGCATGGTTAGTGAGGAGGAAAAGATGGAGGAGCTAGGTTGCGGAAGAAGCTGAGTTCGTGACGAACTCAGGTTCGGCAGCCGAAGAAGGATTCGGCCGCCGAACCCCTTGCATGGTGGCTTAGGCTGCCACAGCTTGCCCCGAGTGTTTTTGAGGTTCGGCTCTGTTTAGGGGATTCGGCCGCCGAAGGTGCCGCCGAAGGTTAGAGACTTTCGTCTCTGGAGTGAGTTGTAGCCCCCGAACCTTGCCCCCGAAAGGGTTCGGCAGCCGAAAGTGGAGATTCGGCCGCCGAAGGTACTTGAGTTTCGGCTCTGGAGAGGACATTCGGCCGCCGAACCTGCCGCCGAAAGTGTTCTGTCCAGCCTTCCTTTGCTTGTTTTACATGCATGTTTTGACGTGTTCTAGAGGGGTTTTGGGGCAGTGTTTATCAGTTATAGCGAGTATGTTTTGGTGCCTCATTTGCGTCCTCCATTGTAGGATTGGACCCGAGGAACCGAAGAGTTTAGCAGTCGTAGCTGTCTCAGAGGTAAAGGTAGCCCAGAGGTAGCCAAGCAGAGGCTACAGGTGAGTGGAACTAACTGTACTCTTTTTACATTCAGAAATGACACGAATCTAGCATGATCCATGCATCATAAAATGCCATGTTATGTATTAGGTTGTATTGCATTAGATTCCACGAATATGCTGCATTGCATAAGCTGATATTTGTGTGGATGAATGTTGGATGATCCGTAGCCCTTGATAGAGCACAGATACAGAGTTATGGCATGAGATAGCCATACCAGGTCGCCCCTGGGTAGTCCAGGTCGCTCCTGGTACTATGAGTGAGACAGCTGGGCTGTCAGACAGCTGGGCTGTCAGATCAGAGTTCAGAGCAGTCCAGGTGAGGCCTAATCGCCCCTGGCACAGTTGGACATGTTATGATATAAGTTACTTCAGAGAAGTCCAGGTGAGGCCTAATCGCCCCTGGCACAGTTGGACATACTATTATGTATGTAGAGGGCTATGGTGACAAGTTCATCCTTGAGATGATATGTTTGTGATGTGATGCATTTCATGAGAGCATGTAATGAATGAACTGTTTTTATTGTTCCTCCTCACTGGGCTCTAGAGCTCATCCCACTCCCTTAATCCCAGTTTTGCAGGTTCTGAGATAGCTATGGGAAGTTAACGTCAGCAAGAGTACAGAGGACAGTTATGCGTGAATGTATGTTGTAATAAGATAGTGGACATGATGTAATTGAAAGATTAGTTGTAATGTAATAGAGAAATATGTACTGTCATATACTGGATAGACTTATGCTTTCCCTAGTGTCACTGCTATAGTGTGATGTATGATTCATCCCTTGTACACAATCCTGTTTTACGTTTCTTGATGAGAAATGTGTGAATTAGGCTTAATGTATGGCTTCGATGAGATACCAGTGGGATGTGTTACAGATTGTGTTAATCCCTGGACCACAGCAGATAGTAGTCCCTGGTACAGGCCCTGAGGGCCATTTCAGATTGACATATCTGAGTAGCAGTGGTTAAGCCTACAGAGTATTACAGGATTGTGAGTATTGTTTTGTCTTCTGACTGGGATTTATCAGGTACACAGAGAGTATAGTTGGCTGACTACGGGTACCGGCGGCCTTAAGCCGATCTGGATCCTAGTGCCAGTGATGGTTCGGACCGTTACTGAGGGGTACCGGTTTCCGGGTCGTTACAGATTGGTATCAGAGCATAGGGCCTCTAGAGTACGATGTGCTGAGTCAGTATACTCAGGGATCAGAGATATCTCACATCGGAAAGAGGTTAAGATGTCAGAGTTGTAGATCTTTCGAGTACGGTGTGTTGAGCGAAGATGCTCAAGGATTAGATTCCCACATCGGAAAGAGGTGTAGTCTCGTATAGGAGGGAAAGCACAATAAGTTAAACTCATGTCCACTAGGATAGGATGTGGAGTCCTGTCTTGCATGATGATGTGAAATGCCATGATGAGCTACATGTGCTATGAATATGTTTGATATGTGCTGAGGATTCATGTGGTCTCACATGGATCATTTGATGATATTTTTGTGTGCTGTTGTGCTTTTCAGAGGCAGGATGAGAGGAACTCGTCGATCTGCGAGATTGATTGGAGCTCCGCCGGAGAATGAGGACATGGATGTCCATCTCCCTATTCTGCAAAGGGCAACATCCGATAGTTTACGTAGAGAAGGTACATCAAGGGACCCTAGAAGGTCTGTTGAGGAAAGTAGAAGGGGAGTTGTCCAGAGTGGTATGTCAGGGTTTATGCGAGAGGAGGATGACCAGAGTAGAGAGGGCGGCTTTGGTATGAGCGGTTTAGGAGGAGATATGGGTGAGTCCCAAGGAGGCACTCAGGCCTCGAGATTTGTTCCACCTCAGTATCCACCCTACCAGTGGGGGGCAGAGTACCCGATGAGAGGTACATCAGAGTGTCCTAGGTATCACCCATATTCTACCTTTATGCCCTATCCTCCCTTTTATCCGCCATATCCACCGTCATATCCACCATATCCACCATCATATCCACAATATACCATGTTTCCACCCTTCTTTTGTTACCCAAGGTACCCAAGGTCAGTAACCCCTAACCCAGGGCAAGTTGCACCTCCTCCAACATTAGTAGAACCAGTAGCCCCAGTCATCCAAACACTTAAGCTTAGTTCACCTGGAGAAAGTATGGTGCAGCTGACAGATTATTTGAGGTTAGATGTTCCCCAATTTGAGGCTGGTGATGACCCTGGTGAGTATCTTAGAATGGTTAAGATGATAACTGATGAGTTGGGAGCCAGTGAGAGTAGAGCCATTCAGATGGCAGGGGTCACATTGAAATGTGAAAAGGCAAGGGAATGGTTCAACCAGTATGTGAACCCGCGGTTAGATAGCTTAGCCTGGGAGCAGTTTACTCATGAGTTTGTAGGAGGGGTTCTCAGTAGGTCAAGGGCGAATTCCCATGATATAGTAGATATGGCACAGAAGAGAGAAGCTAGTGCCAAACGTGTAGGGACAAGTAATGTGAAGCTCTCCCCTCTGTATGAGGCTAATACAAAGAATAAGAAAGGAGGTAGAGGCCTCAGACGATCAAAGAAGAATAAGTTCTGGAAGCAGATAAAGTCTGGTCTGGGACTAGGTGAGGGTTCGAGTTCTGGTTTGACTACCTCAAAATGTCCGAGGTGCGGTAGGTCGCACAAAGGAGTCTGTTTCGTAGGGACAACAGCATGTTTCAGGTGCGGACAAGAGGGGCACATAGCACGTGAGTGTTCCACCGCTACTTTGCAGTCCCAGCAAACAGTCTCAGACAGAGTGGCTCAGCCAGAAGCTCTAGCCATGGCGCAGGGCAGAGGCAGAAGGAGCGGGATCACTCCTTTTTCCACAGGTTCCCCAGGGAAAGATCCATCAGTACCAGCACGGATCTTCGCTTTGACGCAGCAGGAGACTGACACATCGGACATGGCGGTGACAGGTACTTTTCACTTCCATATGTTTTGATGTGTTTGTTCATAGCGACTTTGATGTTTCGCTTTCCTTAGGGCCGTGAGAGCTGTCGAGAGTATGGGTTTGATAACTTCTGGGATTAGAATGTCCTCTTTGGGTCAATAGACTCAAGTGTGATCCGTCAGTGGCAGAGTGAGTCTGCCAATAGAGTTGAGTGTGAGTTTTGAGTAGGTGCCTTCCAGCTGACCTTGTGGTTCTAGAGTGACTGGTTGATGTCATTCTAGGGGTGGATGGGCTAGCTACTCATCGTACTGCCTTAGATAGCAGAGGCAGAGTAGTCAGGCTTTGAGACTAGGATGGATGGATCACAGGTAATGTGTGAGGGGACAAAGTAGAGATGCCTAGAAGTTTGCTATCAGCCCTAGAGGCTCTTACGCTGTTTAGGAGAGGTTATCAAAGGTTTCTTGCTTGTGTCAGAGAACAGCATAGTTAGTCAGAGTAGAAGGGGAACAGTTGTAGTGCCCACAGTCAGAGAAAAGTTGTCGATAGGACCCAGACAAGTCATCAGGTGTACCACCCGCTAAACGAAGAGAGTGAGAACGAAGAATGGTAAGGAGAGTGCGGGAGATAGGAAAAGCCAAATGAGGAATAGCGAAATAGTGAACCAGGAATGATATTCGAGAGTGTTGCTATGAGATGCTATTTATCCAGGTATAGGGATAGGGAGAGTGATCTCTCATCTCCGAGTGCAGCCCTCAAAGATAAGAAATAAGTCAAAGAACAGAAAAGAATAAGAGTAAGAGAAAAGTAAGTGTCATAGAGTAACAAAATAAAAGAAAGAAAAGAGTAAGAATAAGGGTAAGTTCAGGAGGAGCTTTCAGTTTACTCTGGGATTCGGTGATAAATTGAGGCAGAGGAAAGGGTTAACCTTTTCATTAGTACGTTTCCGAGAGAAGGTCCGTTACCTATAGTTCGGATCTTCCTTCTGACTCCGTAAGGAAACTATCACATCGAACACAGTGACGTTAGGGATGTTCACTTGTGGATGTTCGGATGTGTATGCTTTGTTTTGACCCCGCGTGTTCCTATTTCCGTGTGACTTAGTGAGCTGTGACTCGAGTGGGTTGGATGCCTTCTAGGCTTAGAGTAGTTTTCTCTGGGTTCGTGGACCCGAGTATGATCCATCTGAGGCAGAGTCAGTCAGTCAGAGCAGTTTAGCGGTTGGAGTGAGTAGAGACTATCCAGCTGACCTTATGGTTCTAGAGTTGACTAGTTGATGTCATTCTAGGGCGGATTGGCTACTTACTCATTGTACTACTTGTGTCTGTATCTGTATAGACAAGGTAAGAGAGTTCAGAGGCTAAGATGGATCAGAGATAGTCCTTGAAAGGGACAGAATATAGGTGCCTAGAGGTTTGATGTCAGCCCAGTAGGCTCAACGGTACACAGGAAAGGGTATCAGAGGGTCTAACTCTTGTGAGCGAGTTTAGGAGTCAGATCAGGGACTCAGCCTCAACGCCCATTGCTAGTGAGTTCTAGATGGTTGTCCCAGACGAGCTGTCAGGTTTACCATCTGTCAGGGAGTCAGAGTGTGGAATAGAAGTGGTGTCTGGACGCGGAACCATTTCTTTCCTTCTACCCTACAGAATGGCACCTGCAGAGAGAGCCTAGTCAGCATAGGATAGAGAAGCTTGGTAGAGAAAGGTTATATCCGACCTCGTACCTCATCCTGGAATGTTCCAGTGTCAGTATGAGAAACGAAGGATGAAACCTTGAAATTTTGTACCGACTGTGAGCAGTTGTACAAAATCACTACCAGGACAGGTGTTTCCATGTAACATGGATGAGCTATAGGACCAGCTAGTAGAAGCTAGTAGTTTTCTAGAAGAGATCTGAGAGTTGGGAACTATATGTCGAAAGTTAGAAAACTGACATCTTGATCATAGTGAAGAGTCTAAACCCGTAATAAGGGGTAAACCTGCTCAGCGACTCTGAGTATACCAGACAGTATCTACTGGGTAAGGCAACTGAGATGTGAGCTGCCCTCAGTCAGAAGTCGCTTGTCAGTTGAGCCTATAGAACCAGCTAAGCTAGAGAGCTAGCGAGCGCTCTACAGATAGTTCAGTGTAGGTCAAAGGGAGAGAAGAAGAAAAGCGGGCAAGGATCAGAGTGCGCAGCAAAAGCGTAAAATAGTTTAGAAACAAACAGAGAAGCATGCCCAGTAGCTACTCAGTGTAGTAGTAGCTAGAGAACACGGCATGAAGGCCAAGATCAGAGCATGTCTATTCCCTTGTGTTGTGAGTCATTGCTCCTCTGACCGGAGTGAGTACAAGGAAACTAGCATCGTGAGAAAGCTAAGAAGAGCCAAAGAGAAACAGAAAAGGTAGCAGTCCCTATAGAGGAAGGACACAGATGACGCAGATAAGAATCCACAGAGTCAGTAAATATGGCTAACCCGGGAATATGTACTCCAGTGGATCTGTCTTAGAGGAAAGTGGTAGGCTTTCCTTATTTACTTGTGTGTATATGTGTTTGTTGTGTGAACATTCGAGGACGAATGTTCTTAAGGGGGGAAGATTGTAATACCCGGCTAAATCAGGCATCAGAATTCCTACCGTCCGATGGAATTCAAGGATGTCAGAGGTGTCTAGAAGGGTAGAGTGAAGGTTGTCTAAAAAGACTGATGGGTTTAAGTATTTTTAAGGATTTGTTTAAGGAAAGAGTTAAGTTTTGTGGAGAATTAGCCAAAGGAGTTTCTGTCATGTTCGGCCCCCGAATGGTAAGTTCGGCCGCCGAAAGTGTCCAATGTTCGGCCCCCGAAGGTTATGTTCGGCCCCCGAACGTTGCATGGTTTTGCATGCAGTTTCGGCAGCCGAAGCTGAGTTGGCCAGCCAATGTGTGGGCACTCCTTAGTCATTGATTTGGGACAGATGTTACCTCCAAATCGTCCCAGAGGTTATGCCACGTCTCCCATGACTCATCTATAAGTGTTTAATCACTCATGCACAGGTTTGAGGGTGGTAAAGTGTTTAGAACGTTGTGAACCAAAAGAAGAGAGTTTTGGTGAAGGAAAAGAGGTGTTGGTGCATAGCTTGGTGTTCAGGGTGTCCAGCTTCTGATTTCAGGAGGTAAGGGAAGTCTGTATACTTGTTTTAATGCTTTCTAATAGCTTTTTAAGAGGCTAAGGGTAGAGTTATGGTTATAGGTTTAGTTGTGATGTTTTAATGGTTTATGCATGCTTATGTGTTATGTGTATTGATTGTTGGGGTTGATAGGTAGGTTTGGACCCCTTGGAGCATATACTTGGGTATATGTAAGTTGAGGTTTGGAGTTATGCATGGTTAGCGAGGAGGAAAAGATGGAGGAGCTAGGTTGCGGAAGAAGCTGAGTTCGTGACGAACTCAGGTTCGGCAGCCGAAGAAGGATTCGGCCGCCGAACCCCTTGCATGGTGGCTTAGGCTGCCACAGCTTGCCCCGAGTGTTTTTGAGGTTCGGCTCTGTTTAGGGGATTCGGCCGCCGAAGGTGCCGCCGAAGGTTAGAGACTTTCGTCTCTGGAGTGAGTTGTAGCCCCCGAACCTTGCCCCCGAAAGGGTTCGGCAGCCGAAAGTGGAGATTCGGCCGCCGAAGGTACTTGAGTTTCGGCTCTGGAGAGGACATTCGGCCGCCGAACCTGCCGCCGAAAGTGTTCTGTCCAGCCTTCCTTTGCTTGTTTTACATGCATGTTTTGACGTGTTCTAGAGGGGTTTTGGGGCAGTGTTTATCAGTTATAGCGAGTATGTTTTGGTGCCTCATTTGCGTCCTCCATTGTAGGATTGGACCCGAGGAACCGAAGAGTTTAGCAGTCGTAGCTGTCTCAGAGGTAAAGGTAGCCCAGAGGTAGCCAAGCAGAGGCTACAGGTGAGTGGAACTAACTGTACTCTTTTTACATTCAGAAATGACACGAATCTAGCATGATCCATGCATCATAAAATGCCATGTTATGTATTAGGTTGTATTGCATTAGATTCCACGAATATGCTGCATTGCATAAGCTGATATTTGTGTGGATGAATGTTGGATGATCCGTAGCCCTTGATAGAGCACAGATACAGAGTTATGGCATGAGATAGCCATACCAGGTCGCCCCTGGGTAGTCCAGGTCGCTCCTGGTACTATGAGTGAGACAGCTGGGCTGTCAGACAGCTGGGCTGTCAGATCAGAGTTCAGAGCAGTCCAGGTGAGGCCTAATCGCCCCTGGCACAGTTGGACATGTTATGATATAAGTTACTTCAGAGAAGTCCAGGTGAGGCCTAATCGCCCCTGGCACAGTTGGACATACTATTATGTATGTAGAGGGCTATGGTGACAAGTTCATCCTTGAGATGATATGTTTGTGATGTGATGCATTTCATGAGAGCATGTAATGAATGAACTGTTTTTATTGTTCCTCCTCACTGGGCTCTAGAGCTCATCCCACTCCCTTAATCCCAGTTTTGCAGGTTCTGAGATAGCTATGGGAAGTTAACGTCAGCAAGAGTACAGAGGACAGTTATGCGTGAATGTATGTTGTAATAAGATAGTGGACATGATGTAATTGAAAGATTAGTTGTAATGTAATAGAGAAATATGTACTGTCATATACTGGATAGACTTATGCTTTCCCTAGTGTCACTGCTATAGTGTGATGTATGATTCATCCCTTGTACACAATCATGTTTTACGTTTCTTGATGAGAAATGTGTGAATTAGGCTTAATGTATGGCTTCGATGAGATACCAGTGGGATGTGTTACAGATTGTGTTAATCCCTGGACCATAGCAGATAGTAGTCCCTGGTACAGGCCCTGAGGGCCATTTCAGATTGACATATCTGAGTAGCAGTGGTTAAGCCTACAGAGTATTACAGGATTGTGAGTATTGTTTTGTCTTCTGACTGGGATTTATCAGGTACACAGAGAGTATAGTTGGCTGACTACGGGTCCCGGCGGCCTTAAGCCGATCTGGATCCTAGTGCCAGTGATGGTTCGGACCGTTACTGAGGGGTACCGGTTTCCGGGTCGTTACACCTGAGTTGATGAAAATTGCCAGGACTGTTCAGTCAGGCAATAGTGTAGAGTTCAGATTTGACAGCAAAGGGATCCTTCGCTATGGGAGTCGACTTTGTGTACCAGATCGGGGCAGTGTGAAGGAAGACATTATGAGGGAAGCTCATAATGCGAGGTATAGTGTTCACCCAGGAGCCACCAAGATGTATCAGGATCTGAAAAGGGTCTATTGGTGGCCAGCCATGAAGAAAGAAGTGGCGCAGTTTGTGACAGCCTGTGAGGTGTGTCAGAGGGTGAAATTAGAGCATCAGAAACCAGCCGGAATGCTTAACCCATTACCAATTCCAGAGTGGAAATGGGAGAACATAGCCATGGATTTTGTAGTGGGTTTACCAGTAGCGTCCAACAGGATAGACTCGATATGGGTGATTGTGGACAGACTCACGAAATCTGCTCATTTTCTTCCAGTACGGAGTAACTATTCTGTGGATAAGTTGGCACAGGTCTATCTGGATGAGATAGTGCGATTACATGGAGTTCCAGTGTCTATAGTTTCAGACAGAGGACCTCAGTTTACCTCTCGCTTTTGGCGGAGTCTGCAAAGTGCGATGGGCACGATATTAGATTTTAGTACTGCTTTCCACCCACAGACTGATGGACAGTCAGAAAGGACCATCCAGACCATAGAGGATATGCTTCGCCTATGTGTGTTAGACTTTGGCGGTTCTTGGAGGCAGCATCTACCTTTGGTGGAGTTTGCCTACAATAACAGCCATCATGCGAGCATCGGGATGGCTCCTTATGAAGCTTTGTATGGGAGGAAATGCAGATCCCCTGTTTGCTGGGAAGAGGTAGGAGAGAAGGCTCTTGCAGGGCCAGAGTTAGTAGACATTACCAGTAGAATGGTGCCCATGATCAGAGAGAGAATCAGATCAGCTCAGAGTAGACAGAAAAGTTATGCAGACGTTCGCAGAAAGCAGTTAGAATTTCAAGAGGGTAATTGGGTATTGCTGAAAGTGTCTCCAATGAAAGGAGTGGTTCGTTTTGGCAAGAAAGGTAAATTGGCTCCACGGTACATTGGACCCTTTGAGGTGTTGCAGAGGATCGGAAATGTGTCGTATAAGCTGGATTTACCTGCTTCTATGGAGAGAATTCACCCGGTATTTCATGTTTCTATGCTACGACAGTTTGTGTCAGATCTGAATCAGGTTCTGAATGAGCCTGAGGTGGAGATTCATACGGATCTCACCTATATAGAGCAGCCAGTGCGGATTCTGGACACGCAGATCAGACAGCTACGGAACAAGGAGATTCCGATGGTGAAAGTTCTCTGGAACCACCATAATCTAGAAGAGTGCACCTGGGAGACACGGGAGTCTATGCTCCAGCAGTATCCATATTTGTTTTGAGGTTAGTTTTTCTCCGTTTTATGTGTTTTGTTTTAGGAACATCCGAGGACGAATGTTCTTAAGGAGGGGAGAATGTAATATCCGGCTAGAATCTGGCACCGGAATTCCTGTTGTCTGGTAGAATCCGGGGTGTTGGGATTCTATATACGGGTAGGAGTTATGTTTGCTACGTGGTATGATGTGTTTTATGGTTTTCCATTGAGTTGAAATGAACCAAGGCAGAGGAGCCAAGTTCGGCCGCCGAAGATAAGTTCGGCCGCCGAAAGTGCCCAATGTTTGGCTTCCGAAGTTCAGGTTCGGCCCCCGAATGTTGCATGGTTTTGCATGCGATTCGGCAGCCGAAACTGAGTTGGCCAGCCAGCTGTTGGGTATCCTTAGTCAGCATTGTGGACAGGTGTTATGTCCAATTTGTTGCCAGAAGCTTGGCCACGTCTCCTAGGCTTTATTTGCTAAGTTTGAGCAGCTCATGCAGGAGTTTGCTCGTTTACCAAGTTTTGAAGGTTTTGAAGCAAAAAGTGAGCTTTGGAGAGTTAGTGAGGGTGAAGAAGAGTTGATCCGTTTTCCTTTGTTTAGATCACTCACCAGGAGGTAAGTGATGTTTTTGAATATGTTTTTATGTGTTTTCTGAAGGTTTTATGGGAGGTGTGAAGAGAGAGATGCATGATGGGAGTTTTACGGCTATGTGCATGTATACATGTTTTTTTTTTGTTATGTTTGATTTGTTGTTTGGGGTTATTAGATAGTTTTGGACCCCTGTGATCATATACTTGAGTATATGTGAGTTGAGTAGATGAGGTATGCATGTTTTGAGAGCTTGAAGGGAAGGAGGAGATGGTTTGCCGTTGAAGCTGAGTTCTGGATGAACTCAGGTTCGGCAGCCGAAGGTTCATTCGGCCGCCGAACCTCCTGCATGGTGGCTTGGTTGCCACAGCTTGCCCCCGAGTGTTTTTGCATGTTCGGCTCTGTTTGGGGGATTCGGCCGCCGAAGGTGCCGCCGAAGGTGCTTGAGTTTCGTCTCTGGAGAGGACATTCGGCCGCCGAACCTGCCGCCGAAAGTGTCCTGTCCAGCTTTCTTTTGCATGCTTTGCATGGATAGTTGAGTGAGTTTAAGAGGATTCTTGGGGACGTTTAAGAGAGTTAGTACTGCTCCAGAGGTTCAGAGCCTGCAGAGTCAGTCAGTCCAGATAGCCAGAGGTGAGTGGAACTAAACTTATGACTTTTAATTGAACCACAAACTGCTTTTAGCATATCTCATGCATCATGTTTATGCCATAGGTTGATTGCATTAGTATTCACGAATATGTTGCATTGCATCGTTATTTGATGATGTGAGTGAATGCTGAATGAGCCAATAGTCTCAGACAGGAAGTCCAGGAGCCTTTGACTACGCCCTGGCAGGTATAGCGAAGTCCAGGAGCCTTTGACTACGCCCTGGCAGGTATAGCAAAGTCCAGGAGCCTTTGACTACGCCCTGGCAATGGTAAGTACAGAGGTGTTATATACACATATACATATATGACAGGAAGACCAGGTGCTCGATTCTACGCCCTGGCACAGAGTTACTGGGACTATGTGGTGACAGGTTTACTCTTGATGTGGCTTGTCTGTGATATGGTGCATTCCATGAGATCATATTTTATTGAGATGTTTTACTGTTCTACTCACTGGGCTATAGAGCTCATCCCACTCCCTTAACCCCAGTTTTGCAGGTTCAGTGTACAGTGTACAGGGACAGTCCAGCAGAGTACAGGAAAAGTAAAGAGATCTGTAATAGCTTAGAGTGGACATGTAATATTAAAGAGATGTACTAGTTGTTACTTGACCTAGTGATGTATGTTTTGTACATGATCTGTATATGTATATATGTTTTCCTGTATGTGAAAACCAGGCTTAACAGGTATGAGTTAACCCATCTAGAGCAAGCTCTAGTGAGGGATACAGAGTACAGAGTACATGAGTACAGAGTACAGAGATAGTGCATGCACAGGTTAAGCCTTGGTTCAGAAAAGAGTTTTATTTTCACAGAAAATGTATGATCATGTATGAGGTTTACAGGTACACAGAGAGTATAGCAGGCTTGCTACGGGTTCTGGCGGCCTTAAGCCGACCTGAATCCTAGCGCCGGTGACGGTCCATTTTGGGGTCGTTACAGTAATATTTTAATATCTATTTATTATTTAATTTTATGAAAAAAAATAAATAAGAAGAGTATAAAAATTTTAATTCTATTTAAAATAATTTAAAAGTTTATATTTAATAATTAGATTTAATAAATTTTAATTTTATATATGATGTTATTAGTATAAATATATTATTATTAATTAAAATATCTAAACTCCATTAAATTTTAATTTGAAAAGTAGAATTATTTAGGAAGTAAGGAAAAAATATTTTAATTGAATTGACCTGGAAAATTGCAATATAAGATAAGAGGGAGTAATGATATTTAAATTAAAGTTGAAAGAGTTTTTTAAAAAAATTAATTTTTTTAAAAAATAAAACTACTGGTTGTATTAATAAAATTCTATAAAATAAAGAGGGATATCATCCAAACAGAGAGACAATCCTGCCTAATAGATTCTCTAGCCAAAGTATAAGCAGTTAGAGTGACATGACGATGAACTCATCTAACAGAAATATCAGTTCTAGAGTATAACAAAGATTTACAATCATTCAAAATCAAACCAAGTTCAGAAAAGTCTAAATGTGGAGACTGAAGAATTTGAATCACTTGCAAACAGTCCATAAAAATGTAACCATTAAAAGGCAAAAATTTCGTCGCAAAAAGTAAATAGTGATGAAGAGTTAAAGTTTCAACAATTACCGGCGTACCATTACCTTCCAATAAACCAGAAACACCACATTGAAATATACTCTCAGACTTTTTCACAACAAAACTGTAGCCAATAAAATCTTGAACTTGAAACAAAACCCCATCAACTTGACAAAACCAACTGAAATTATCCAAGCTTGAAGATGATACACGGATTTGGAGAGGAATGACTTTAGGATCATGAGCAGAGATTGGAAGAATAAAATAAGTTCCTGCCCTGATATAAAGTAGCAGTTGTATTTCCATGCAAAACACCAATATGTTGAGTAGCTTCCCAATACAAGATATGATGTATGACATCTTCCACAAGGTGAGCTGCTGAATTTTGCACTTGATTCCATAATTGAGTTTCTTATTGACCATAATCTCCATGCACAGACCATTACAAATGTTTTTCGAACCTTGTCTTGGGACTTCAAAATCTGCAGTAAAAAATTAAAAAAATGATCATTAGGCTGCAAAACTCCCACTCCCCCTAACCTCTAAATTTCCTTGGACACATAACATTGCAACAAAATATGATTGACACTTTCATCTTCATGGCACCAAGGACATCTAGCATCCACATCCACACTCCTTTGCCTTAAGTTATCCTTTGTAGGCAATATATTTCTATAAGCTCTCTAACAGAAATCCTTCACTTTTGGAGGGACCGAAACATTCCACAAACTAGTCCATAACTCACCCCCATATTAAAAGATGATCTTCCTAGCAAGTCCATATACACAAAGTATGCGGACTTTACCGTATACACACAAAGTATACGGACTTCACCGTATACACACCTCTTTTATCAAAGTGCCACAAGAAGGGATCTTCCTTATTAGTAATACTAATAGGAATTGTAATGACCCGGAAACTGGACCGCTACTGGCGCTAGAATCCAAGTAGGCTTAAGGCCGCCGGGACCCGTAGCAAGCCTGCTATGCATCCTGTACAGCTGGTATAATCCCATACATGATCAAACATTTCCATAAAACATTAAAACTTTTCATTTACCAAGCTTGACCTGTGCATGCACTATGTCTGAACACATAGAACCCCTAGGGTCAGCATACCCTAAGTCAAACTCGGTCCAACACATATATCAATACAATACATAACATAAAACTCATGTACCAAGGGATTATCCAACTCGGGCCAAGCACAATACGATAACTCTGAATTACATAATAGCATTTTACAATACATAACTTTGAATTACATCATGTCCACGACTATGTATTGCATATTCTTCACCCTAGCTGCTATCCCGTGCTAACTCTGACTGGCCCTGCAAAACTGGGAATTTGGGAGAGGGATGAGCTACTAAACCCCAGTGAGCAGAACAATAATACAAATCCATTTAAAACATATGCTCTCGTGAAATGCATCACATCTCAAACATATCACATCAAGGATGAACTTGTCACCAATAGCCCTCTACATATCATCATATGTCCAACTACGCCAGGGGAGTTAGGCCTCACCTGGGCTTCTCTTAACTAGCTCATATCATAACATGTCCAACTACGCCAGGGGCGGTTAGGCCTCACCTGGGCTTCTCTTACATCTAACATAGTGCCAGGAGCGACCTGGTCTTTCTAGCTCATGTCATATCTCATATCATGTCATCTCATCTCATATCAAGGGCTAAGGATCATCCAATATCCATCCACATCAACAACATATTATGCAATGCATCATATTCGTGGATTCTAATGCGAAACAACCTAATACATATCATGGCATTTTATGATGCATGGACCATGCTAAAACATTCATTAACTTTAAAAATATAGTTCTGTTCCACTCACCTTTAGCAACTGCTGGGCTAACTCAGGACCAACTAACTCTGAAGCAGCTAACACTGTTGACTGCCTCGGTTCCCCAGGTCCGATCCTACACAGGTGGACTCAAATGAGGGACCAAACAACTCTAACATAATACTAAACATCTCCCCAAAAACCCCTCTAAAACACCTCAAAACATGCATGCAAAGCAGGCAAAGGAAGGCTGGACAGGGCACCTTCGGCGGCACATTCGGCGGCCGAAAGTCTCCTCCAGAGACGAAAGCCAGGCACTTTCGGCGGCACCTTCGACGGCCGAAAGTCCCTTCCAGAGCCGAAAGTCCATTTTCAGGGGCAAGGTTAGGCGGCCAAACCAAGCATTCAAAGGCATGTTCGGCAGCCAAAACCACCTTCGGCGGCCGAACCTGAGTTCATCCAGAACTCAGCCTCTCATGCATACAAGCCTCCTAAACCTTCCAACACCCAAAACATGCCTCAAACTCTCCAAAACATGCATAACGCACACAACAAGCATATAGGGGTCTCAAACTAGCCTAAACCCCCAACAAAACATCACATAACATGCAATAACATACTTTTGTCACAAAGGGTATCAAAACCCTAAACATGCATACCATGCAACTCATGCATAAAACCCTCTTAACCCTTCATAAAACTCATTTAAAACCTCATAAAAACTAAGGATCTACACTTACCTCTTGAAGAACAAGAGTTGGTGCGACCTCAAACTTGAAGATATGGAGAATCCAAACTCCAAAGTCTTCAAACTGCAAAACCTTGCTCAAAGCTCACAACTCTTCAAAACAAGGAGAAAACTCATGAAAACTTTGAAAGATTTGAAGAAACATCATGAAAACAACCAAAGGAGAGCATGAGCCTACCCTTTGCACGAAAAGAGAGTGAATACACACTCCATTGTCGGTCAACGGGCTTTTATAGGAGGCCAACCGCCTCTCCTTCGGCGGCCAAAACTGCATGCAAAACCATGCAACGTTCGGCGGACGAACTTCACCTTCGGAGGCAGCAAAACCAAGCAATGTTCGGCGGCCGAACTTCTCCTTCAGCGGTCGAACCTTGAAATGGCCTCCTTGCTCTTTTCTCTTCAAAACTCAATTCCTTTGCATTCAAAACTGTAAAATCATATTTAAACCATTTTAGAAAACCCATTTTACCCCCCCTAGAAGACTCTGACATCTGCAGAATTCCAGATTCCAACGGAAAGTCCGCCGGAAAGTAGGGATTTCGATGCCGGAATCTAACCGGGTATTACATTCTTCCCCCCTTCAGAACATTCGTCCCCGAATGTTCCTCAACTAACACATGCATACACACATAAACTCTAGTCTAAAACAAGCACAGTACCACTGAAGTACGAACTTCTGGTCTCCCAGACGCACTTTTCATACAGAGGTGAGTCCAAGGGACTTTTACCATCGGGATATCCTTGTTCCTCTACTCTCTAACCTGTGTGTCCGCGATCCGTACTAACTGCTCAACATAGGTGAGATCCCCTGCGATCTCGACCTCTGGTTCCTTAAGACCCTCACTCGGATCTGACACGAACTCACATACTTTGGGAACATGGAAAACCGAATGGATCTCCTCCATAGAAGTAGGTAAACCTAGCTTGTAGGATATATTCCTAATCCTTTACAGGATCTTAAAGGGTCCGATGTATCTTAAAGCTAATTTACCCTTCTTCCCATAACGGATCACCCTTTCTTTAGGAGACTCCTCCAGCAATACCATAACCTTCTCTGGAACCTTAACTAACTTCTGCTGCACACTCTGCTAAAACTTTTATCCCTTCTGGAACTCTACACACCTTCTACGAACATCTATCTTACACTTCTGCTGACTCACAGCAGTTCTGATTGTTTCCCTGACCACCGACCTTATCTCTACTGTAATACAGGATAAACTGTCAAGCGACTTTCGACTAAGGGCAGCTAACATCTCATCTGCCTCACCCAGTAGATACTGAATCTTGAAATCAAAGTCGCTAACAGTTCTACCCATTACCTCTGTCTCAAATTCATCTCTTTTTGACTCAAGATGTACCGCAAGCTCCTTTGATCTATAAAGATCTCACATCTTACCCCGATACGGGTATTGCCTCCACATCTCGAGTGCAAAGACGATAACTGCCATCTCGAGATCCTGTGTAGGAGAATTCAACTCATGCTTCATCAGCTGCCGAGAAACATAAGTAATCACCCTGCCACTGCATTAACACACAATCTAGTCCCACAAGGGATGCATCGCAGAACACCGTGAAATCTTCATTACGGTAGACAGAGCTACCACCGGTGCTGACGTCACCTTTTCTTTAGCTTTTCAAAACTCTTTTCACACTAATCAGACCACACAACTTCTGGTCCTTCTTGGTCAATCTGGTCAGAGGAGCTGTAATCCTAGAGAAGCCCTGAACGAGCCTCCTGGAGTAACCTGCCAAACCCAAGAAGCTCTTGATTTCTGTCATTGTAGTGGGTCTAGGCCAGTTCGCTACAGCTTCCACCTTCTTGGGGTCCACTTTGATTCCTTTTTCTGATACATCATACCCCAAGAATGAAATACTCCTCAACCAGAACTTGGCATATAAGCCATGTTCCTTCAAGGTCTATAACACTATTTTCTGATAATGGGCACTCTCCTCTGTGTTTCTGGAACTCACCACGGTATTGTCAATACCGGAGTGATCCAGAATCTCACTAAAAACTCTGCTTATGAGATCTACGAATGCGATAGGGGCATTTATTAGCCCGAACGGCATTACTAAGAACTCCTAGTGCCCATATCTCATTCTGTACACTATTTTCAGTTCATCTTCTACTCTCATTCTTAACTGATCGTACCTAGATCTCAGATCTATCCTGAAGAGACAACCGGCTACTACTAGCTGGTCTATAATGGATCATCGATCTAAGGTAACATATACTTACTCTTGGTAGTGACTTTGTCTAACGACTTGCAGTCGATACAAAGCCTTAAGGATTCATCCTTTATTCTCATGAACAACTCTAGAGCACTCCAAAGTGAGGTACTCGATCGGATGAAACCCTTGTCTACCAACTCTTGCAACTACTCTTTCTACTTCTTTTAACTCTGCAGGTGCCATCCTGTGGGGAGTGGTAAAGATGGGTCTGGTCCCCATCATTACTTTAATCTCCAACTCTATTCCCCTAGCAGGTGGTAAACCTGGCAGCTTTTCTGGGAAAACATCTAAGAATTCTCTGACTGCGGGCACTGAAATTGGTTCCCCCTCCGCTCTGACTGACTGTTATGCTCTCTGACACGAGCAAGAAACCCCTGACAACCTCTACTGAACAGCCTACGAGCCTATAGGGCTGATATCAAACCTCTAGGCATCTCTACACTGTCCCCTCAAAAGACTACCTTGGATCCATCCTGATCTCTGAACAAGACTACCCTGCCTCTACTATCCAAGGCAGTACGATGAGCAGCTAGCCAATCCACCCCTAGAATGACATCAACAGTCACTCTACAACCACTAGGTCAGCTGGAAGGCATCTACTCATAACAAACACTAATCTCTACTGGCAGACTGACTCTGCCGCTGATGGATCACACTTGGGTCCACTGACCTAAAGAGGACACTCTACTCCTAGAAGCTATCAAACCCATACTCTCTACGGCTCTCAAAGCACTAAGGAAAGAGAAACACCAGGGTTCATAAAAGCAGACACATCAAAACATAAGGGAGTGAAAAGTACCTGTCACCGCCATGTCCGATGTGTCAGCCTCCTGCTGCGTCAAGGTGAAGATCCGTGCTGGAGCTGATGGACCTTCACTTAGGGAACTGCGGAAGAAGGAGCTATCCCTCTCCCTCTTCCTCTGCCCTGCGCCATGGTTAGAGCTCCTGGCTGAGCCACTCTGTCTAAAGCTGTCTGCTGGGCCTGTATTACCAAGGTCGCGGTGGGACACTCACGTGCCATATGCCCCTCCTGTCCGCACCTGAAACATGCCATTGTCCTAAGCAGACAGACTCCTTTGTGCGGCCTACTGCACCTCGGACATCTAGAGTCGTCCAAACTAGAGCTCGAACCATCACCTATTCCCAGACCAGACTTTATCCGGTTCCAAAACTTGTTCTTCTTCGATCTTTTGAGGCCTATGCCTCCCTTCTTACTCTTTGTGACAACCTCGCTCAGAGGGGAGAGATTAACATCACTTGTCCCCGGGATTTTAAAACCCAAAGACTGTGCCATAGACTGCTTACTTGTCCCATGAATGATGGCACTCGCCTCCATCTTCCGTGCCATATCTACTATAGCATGGAAACTCTCCCTTTCTGCTGATTGTATCAAGGAGGAATACCTGAAATGGAGCCTCATGGTATACCTCCTAGCCTTCTTCTGGTTTGTATCAAAAACTTGTCCTGTAAACGGTAACAGCTCCAAAAATTTATCTGTAAACTCATCCATACTCATCTCTTCCGTTTGCCTCAACTGTTCAAACTCAATCATCTTAAACTCCCTTGAGCTGTCTAGAAAAGCCCATCCTGCAAACTCATTGGCAAACTGCTCCCAGGATAAGCTTTCCAACCTTGGGTCCACATAAGTTTTAAACCATTCCCTTGCCTTCTTGTATTTCAATGTGAACCCTGGCATCTGAATAGCTCTACTATCACTTGCTCGCAACTCATCAGTTATCATCTTTACCATTCTGAGATACTTAAAAGGGTCATCACCTATTTCAAACTTTGGGGCATCCAACTTTAAGTAATCCGTCATCTTTACTTTTTCCCCCAACTGATGAGCTAGATTTGGGTATCTGGACATCAGGGACAATTGGTTCTGCTGGTGGTGGAGGAGGTGCAACATTCCCTGGGTTAGGGTTTGCTGAACCTGGGTAGAATGATGAGGGTGGAAACATGGGATACTGTGGGTAAAAGGGAGGATAGGGCATGAAGGTGGGATATGGGTGATAACTGAAGTAATCCGATGTACCTCCCATCGGATACCCTGGGCCCTACGGATAGGGTTGATACTGGGGTGGGTGAATAAAACCTGAGGCCTGAGCGCCTCCTTGGGACACTTCCACACCCTCTACCGACGTACTCCTGCCCAAACTACTATCTCTTCTCTGATCCTCCTCTTCTGATTCCCTCACCTCATCTGACATTCTGCCAAAAACTAATCCCCTCCTGCTTGCATCAAAAGACCTCCTAGGGTCCCTTGATGTTCCTTCTCTGCTTGTCCTACAAGACCTTGCCCTTTGCAGAACAGGGGGATGGACATCCATGCCCTCATTCTTTGGTGGAGCTTCAGTCAATCTAGCAGATCGACGAGTTCCTCTCATCCTGCTTCTGAAAAGCACAACATCACACATAACATCAAATGATCCATGTGAGAACACATGAATCCACAACACATACATAACATATCATTAATGCACATGCATCTCATCATGGCATTTCACATCATCATGCAAGACAGGACTCCACATCCTATCCTAGTGGACATGATTTTTCCTATTGTGCTTGCCCTTCTATAACCTCTATGAGCCCGACACACTATAGGTCCGACCATATAAACCTAGGGCTCTCAACCCCTCGGTCCGACCATATGAACCTGGGGCTCTGATACCAATCTGTAACGACCCGAAAATCGGACCGCTACCGGCGCTAGGATCCAAGTCGGCTTAAGGCCGCCGGGACCCGTAGCAAGCCTGCTATGCATCCTGTACAGCTGGTATAATCCCATACATGATTAAACATTTCCATAAAACATTAAAACTTTTCCTTTACCAAGCTTGACCTGTGCATGCACTATGTCTGAACACATAGAACCCCTAGGGTAAGCATACCCTAAGTCAAACTTGGTCCAACACATATATCAATACAATACAAAACATAAAACTCATGTACCAAGGGATTATCCAACTCGGGCCAAGCACAATACGATAACTCTGAATTACATAATAGCATTTTACAATACATAACTTTGAATTACATCATGTCCACTACTATGTATTGCATACTCTTCACCCTAGCTGCTATCCCGTGCTAACTCTGACTGGCCCTGCAAAACTGGGAATTTGGGAGAGGGATGGGCTACTAAAGCCCAGTGAGCAGAACAATAATACAAATCCATTTAAAACATATGCTCTCGTGAAATGCATCACATCTCAAACATATCACATCAAGGATGAACTTGTCACCAATAGCCCTCAACATATCGTCATATGTCCAACTACGCCAGGGGCGGTTAGGCCTCACCTGGGCTTCTCTTAACTAGCTCATATCATAACATATCCAACTACGCCAGGGGCGGTTAGGCCTCACCTGGGCTTCTCTTACATCTAACATAGTGCCAGGGGCGACCTGGTCTTTCTAGCTCATGTCATATCTCATATCATGTCATCTTATCTCATATCAAGGGCTAAGGATCATCCAATATCCATCCACATCAACAACATATTATGCAATGCATCATATTCGTGGATTCTAATGCGAAACAACCTAATACATATCATGGCATTTTATGATGCATGGATCATGCTAAAACATTCATTAACTTTAAAAACATAGTTCTGTTCCACTCACCTTTAGCAACTGCTGGGCTAACTCAGGACCAACTAACTCTGAAGCAGCTAACACTGTTGACTTCCTCGGTTCCCCAGGTCTGATCCTACACAGGTGGACTCAAATGAGGGACCAAACAACTCTAACATAATACTAAACATCTCCCCAAAAACCCCTCTAAAACACCTCAAAACATGCATGCAAAGCAGGCAAAGGAAGGCTGGACAGGGCACCTTCGGCGGCACATTCGGCGGCCGAAAGTCTCCTCCAGAGACGAAAGCCAGGCACTTTCGGCGGCCGAAAGTCCCTTCCAGAGCTGAAAGTCCATGTTCTGGGGCAAGGTTAGGCGGCCAAACCAAGCATTCAAAGGCATGTTCGGCGGCCGAAACCACCTTTGGCGGCCGAACCTAAGTTCATCCAGAACTCAACCTCTCATGCATACAAGCCTCCCAAACCTTCCAACACCCAAAACATGCCTCAAACTCTCCAAAACATGCATAACGCACACAACAAGCATATAGGGGTCTCAAACTAGCCTAAACCCCCAACAAAATATCATATAACATGCAATAACATACTTTTGTCACAAAGGGTATCAAAACCCTAAACATGCATACCATGCAACTCATGCATAAAACCCTCTTAACCCTTCATAAAACTCATTTAAAACCTCATAAAAACTAAAGATCTACACTTACCTCTTGAAGAACAAGAGTTGGTGTGACCTCAAACTTGAAGATATGGAGAAACCAAACTCCAAAGTCTTCAAACTGCAAAACCTTGCTCAAAGCTCACAACTCTTCAAAACAAGGAGAAAACTCATGAAAACTTTGAAAGATTTGAAGAAACATCATGAAAACAACCAAAGGAGAGCATGAGCCTACCCTTTGCACGAAAAGAGAGTGAATACACACTCCATTGTCGGTCAACGGGGCTTTTATAGGTGGCCAACCGCCTCTCCTTCGGCGGCCAAAACTGCATGCAAAACCATGCAACGTTCGGCGACCGAACTTCACCTTCGGAGGTAGCAAAACCAAGCAATGTTCGGCGGCCGAACTTCTCCTTCGGCGGCCGAACCTTGAAATGGCCTCCTTGCTCTTTTCTCTTCAAACTCAATTCCTTTGCATCCAAAACTATAAAATCATATTTAAACCATTTTAGAAAACCCATTTTACCCCCCTAGAAGACTCTGACATCTGCAGAATTCCAGATTCCAACGAAAAGTCCGCCGGAAAGTAGGGATTCCGATGCCGGAATCTAGCCGGGTATTACAGGAATACTAATAATAGCTTTGATATCTCTTTGAGAAAAAAGCTCCATTAAAATAGCAGTGTTCCAAACCGTTCCATTACCTTCGAAAAGATCACAAACACGCAAATGTGGTTCAATAAAATCGGGGCCATCATCCGTAAGAAAGGTATCCTCATTAGGAATCCAGGGAGCTGAATCCACTAAAATCTTCTCTCCATTACCCGCCCTCCACCTTGTACCGCTCCGAATCAACTCCCTTGATGCCATCACACTTTTCTAAATAAAGCTAGCACCATTACTTACATTGGCGGAAAATAAATCACCATTTTGGAAGTACTTTGCTTTAAACACTCTATAATAAAGAGTATTAGGATTTGTTAAGAACCTCCACAGTTGCTTGCCAAGTAAAGATAAATTAAAACTTCTAAAGTCTCGAAACCCCATACCTCCCTCCTTCTTCCTACTACACATCCTCTCCCATGCTAGTCAATTAATACCCCTCCACCCTTCTCTTTTACCCCCTCCACCAAAAACCATTGACTATTCTATGCAATTCATTCAAAATAGTAATAGGAATCAAAAAAAATATTCATGCAATATGCAGGTATAGCCTGCAACACAGATTTTATGAGAATTTCTCTGCCTGCTCTAGATAGGAATTTGCTGCTCCATAAATTAATCCTCTTCCACATTCTTTCTTTCAGAAAACCAAAAATTGTTTTTTTGTTCCTTCTAATAAGAGAAGGTAACCCCAGGTAGGCATTATAACTTAATGGTGAATGAACATTCAAGATATTACTGATATTAGACCTTACAGAGGAGACCACATTGGGACTGAAGAAAATGCTAGATTTGTTAAAGTTCACCACTTGTTTAGAAGCAGCTGCAAAGGTATTGAGAATATATTTAATATTATATGCTTCCTCCAGTCTAGCATTAAAAAATAATAGAGAATCATCTGCAAAAAATAAATGTGAAAATTTTGGGTATCTAACATATGCCCTACAGCCTTGCAACCAACCCCTAAATTCAGTATTTTTAAGTAGTAACCAATATGCCTTTTCTGAAGCCCACATTTAATGTTGGCTTAATGGCTTTGCTTTGCGGCTTGTTTTGTGATTGAGCCAGCTCTATAGGTGTTGGCTTAAAAGTGGCTAGAGAAAGAAACTATTGAATAAAGCGTGCAGTTCAGAATTATTTATACCACGTGGTCTATTAGTTTTCCTTTTAACTAATTTATTAATTCATCAATTTCTATATTTTTTAAATTTAACATTTCAATTTTTTTAATTTTTTTATAATCAATTTATTCAAATTAAAAGTCTCTTTATTTATTTTTACCGTTAAAATATAGAAATATTTTTATTACCTTTTTAAATAAATAAACTATACTTAAATTTTTAAATTTTAGTATAGTAAATAAATCAATCCCTGCATTTCTAAAAATTGTATACTTAAATTCTTTTATAATTAGTCTGTCATTATTTATTAAATTTGAACATTTTTATCCTTCATTTTTTATTTAAAAAGATGCTTAGGTCCCATTAATTTTTGTTTATAATATTCCTTTTGATTAATTTTTAACATTTTTTCTCTTCAATTTTCATTTATTAAAATACTTCAACACCAATAATTTCAAAACTTTCAGAAAATACTTACAATTTAAACTATTTTGAAGTAGTACCAAGAACTTTTAAATAGGTCGTAAACTTTTATATGTATTTTAGAAAGAAATTATACTTTCAAAGTTTAATCATTCACTAGTTTTGAACTAATATTTATAATTAATGAAAAATTATAATTTTAAACGGATTAAATATAGAGGGATTTAAAAATTTAGTTTAAAAAATATAAGAACTGATTTATCAATTACATTAAATTTAGAGACGAAAGTATAGTTTACACAATATTTTTCACCTATGTTGAAAATGATTTAAGTGTTCATGAGAGTAGTTTAAATATTTCAAATGTTTATTTTCCTTTTAACTGGTTAACTAACGAAATTATAGATGCAACGATTTTTAATTTAAATGTATTGATTATATAGAAATTTAAGTGTTCGATTTTAAAAATATAAAAATCGAACCTTTAATTACGTCAAAACTCATAGACTAAAGTGTAATTTAATCTTTTGTTTTCAAAAGAATTAAGAAATTCTCAGTGTTTCAGTTTTTATTTATCCACCGCTTGAATTTTTATTTGTCCATGTATGTTTCATGTAATATGGCTTCAAGTTTTTATGAAAATTGACATGATGGAAAAATGTTAAAGCGTTCAATATTTTTTAAAAAATTACTATTTGTTACATAAAAATTAACTATTTAGTTCTTTTTATTTTAAAAAATACTTAAATAATTAATTATTAATTATTTAGTTTATCTTGTAGAAATTAAATAGTTATTATTTTAAAATTATAAGAATTAAATAATTATATTGTAAAATTATAATATTAATATGCAACAGCCCTCCAGTGAATCTCATTCTTCTTCTTACACTTTTCAGAAAGAAAAAAAAAAAAAAAATCTCTGCTTTTTCCTTGTTTCCATCAAGAAAATGATGGAAGGGCTATGCACATTATTGAGCTCTTGAAGAGCTTGAACCGTCTGGGGAGGCTCAATTCCTAGAGGTCCTAATGCAAAAGGTTCATGGTTCCTTAGTGGCTTTAGGCTAGCCATCGAACCTCGGAATTCTTACCAGTATCATCATAAGAATTCTTTTGTTCCTCTGCAATTTCAGCTTGCCCTACCACTCTTGCCCTTCTCTATCATTTACGTGGTACCCTTTTATTAGCTATCTCCTTACTTTCTGAAGAATTTGCATTTGGAATTAGGATGGAAGTAGGATTTTACTATATTGAAATTGATAGAGCTAAATCAAATTTCTGAAGAAGACTTTTTATCTCTTCTGCTGTTGGCCCGACAATGATAGAGCTGAGCTAGCAACATGCTTTTAGTAGAAATTGATCATAAAAATTGTTTATTAACACTAAATTTTACTGATGTGTTTTAAATTTTATAAATTTGTAGTTGACTGATAACATTGATTTTGATGATAACAAAATTCAAGTAGAATATGATCTATTTCAAATTAGGTATAAGTATTCTTTCTAAGTTGTATTGAAGTTGCAATTCTATGTTTGAAAGACATTTTCAATTAAGTTATGACTAATTATAGTCTGGATCTTACATAAGAATATATTTTATAATTATCTAATAAAATATTTGTATTTAAATTTATACACTCGTAATATATACAGATTTTAGTATAAAACTGCTTTTTCTCTCTATTACTTAGGCTGAATTCTGAAGCGTTTTTCCTCTTTTTATTTTCAATATCGATAAATCTGGATTGCTGATTAAAAAAAAAACCCATAGTCGTACAAAGTCGAGATTATACAATTTACGCAGTTTTTTAATAATCCTGCACCAGAACAAGCCCGCACTAAATCCAGGACGACGTCCACGTACATAGAGGTGGCTTTCAATATATATAGAGAAAAGGAATAGAATATATTACGTGTTACCACTAAATCTGATACAACATGTTAAATGAGGAAACACTTTCCTCATCAACTCACCATTTCCCATCCACATAATCTCACAAAGATTCCTGGAATTCAATTACAGTAGTTAGCTTCAAGCACACTGATTACAAGTTTGTGATGTAGATTTTTTTTTTTTCTGTTTCTTTTCTCCAAGTAGTGTAAGGGTAACAATGATTGATTGAGAGGAAGCATTTATGATCAGACAGAGAAAAGAGAAGAAGAAGAAGACGACGACGATGATGATGTGTAGTCGGTCATTTCAAAAGAAGTGAAGATTGTTCAAAAATCTATCTTTATAAAGCAAGCTTCCTAAGCCTATCATTGGGTTTCATTAGCATTTTGGAACAAAGAATCATTACTTTGATTCCAGGGTGACAGCACCTTATCATCCCCTTTATATATACCACTTTATATCTCGTGAAGCACTTACAACAGGGAATAATTAATTTTTTGTTTTTTTTTTATTTAAAATGCTATAATAATCATAAAAAATTCTCATAATCATATTGTATATATAAGCATCAACTCTCTCTTCACTTCCTGACTGCATATCAGCTTAATACTTCATTGATCTCTTTAATTCTCAGAGCTGATAATGAATGCTGGGTGAGGATTGGGTAATCTGCATCCTGAGGTTTAGATTGCCATGTATTTTAATGGATGATCTAGCCCTTGGGATGCAGATTATCCCCTCCTCACTGGCAATGCAAGAAAGCAACTCCAGGTGTTTGCTTTGTGTATAGGCCAGCTGCTGTGTTGTTCTACTATATGTTCAGGTGATTTTCCTCTTTCCTTGTTCTTTATACTTATAATATGGTATTGAGTCCAAATTATTTTAGTTTCAGAATCATTTTAGACTTATAATTCTGATAAAATCTCCTGAAGAAGACCTGCATGTCTATAAATTGTTATTTTAAATTATTATGTAATTAATTCACAATTCTGACCTTAATGATTTTTTTTTTTCAATGGAAAACAATAGCGAGCAACAATTAGCAAGTAAGAGATAGCCCTTTTCTTTTCCATTCATACAGATGAATAATCTCAGCATAGGTTGAATAACCTTAGCAAATTTTTAAACTCCAAGAAACCTTTTTTAAGGGGATTTATGCAAGTTTAAAAACTATAGAGCTCTATTGAAAGTACTCGTGCATGTCCACTATAATTTATGTAGAATAGACCTTAACAAGTCCAGAAACGGTCAGAAAGAAATTTGGAATCTTTGGTTGCTCTCAAGATATTGTCGGCAAAGAAAGATCAATCTTTCAAGTTGTTTGGAGAACCTATATCTAAGATAGTGATGTATTACTCCAGCAAAAACCAAAAAAAATCAAATCAAGTAGGATTGTTGGTGTTTATGGGATTCCTAGTGAAAGATAAGATTAAAATCAATAATAAAAAAAGAAATATAACCATATTGTTGTATAAAAAGCATTTTTAGCATACAATTATTACATGTATAACAATTTTATTGTACCCATGAATTATAATGGCCCACACACGTCTTATCATGATTTATAATTAATATTTAATTAATATATATATAACGGTCGTATATACTTATCAATTCTATCACGATCTATAATTAATATCTAACTGATAATACAACGGTCATATATATTCGTCTTAATCAATAAAGGAATATTTCTCTTGATTTGCTTTGTGTTTTTTTACCGTTTAAAAGAAAGCTCTTTTTTTTTTATATTTAATGAAAACAAATCCATCAGTCCCTCTAAGTGATTAGAGTAATGTCTAGATCAATTATTCTTCTTCGAAGATTGAACATTCTGAGCATATATATATATATATATATATATATATATATATATATATAAAAGTTAATCCCATATGTAAATGACAATTTCTTGAAGCTGCATGCAGGTGAAAGTTTCCAGATCGTGTGAGGCATATAGCAATTCTATTTAAATAAATTATTTACAATAATTTTTCTTGAATTTCTGGTTCTGCACCGTCCCAACAGCATCTTTGAACATTAGAAACTCCATCCTCTCCAACCGAGAAAAAATGAAACTCCCACCAAAATGGGTGATGCAAGAGCCAAAGTCTTTGCCAACCATACAATGAGCTTTATCAAATCTACCCATACAATGAGCTTCATCAAATCTAACCATACAATGAGCTTCATCAAATCTCTGTTTAGCAAGTAGCTTGACGCTAGTACTAACTTCATGATTCATTCCCACTTGGAATCGGCATATCCAGAATTCATAAGATAAAAAGTATAGCACAATTCATTTAGCAGCGAATTCCAAAGGTATCCTTAAAATTGCATAGTAATAAAATATATTACGAGACATGCTATTCTAAGAAAGATTGTTGGGTTACATCCATTTTGGGCCCTCCAAACGATGACATCTACTCAACCTACAACCACTCATTTGTGGGGGTGTGCGTATAGAATTAAAGATTCTGCTAATAAACTTGTCATGGTTTATTGATATTGGTTTAGTCCTATACTAAATCCGTCCTATACTAAATCTGTCTGTATGAGTATCAAAAAACAAATAAATTAAATGAAGAGTCCGTGTGTGTTTAATGTATTACAAATCTTGAATTGAGGTCTTTTGTAGACGGTGCTCTGTGAACCGATCATTCAAGATCCTTTATTAATTATCAAGTGTGTGTGCATATGGTTACACAAGACCAAAAACTATTAAAATTATTATGGTTTTGATAGCAATGCAGTTTTGTCTTTGAATCTATATGTATTTCGATAATTGGACAATAAAAAATATATAAAATATGTGAATATAATACTATATTTTAGGGTTTAAACAATAATATTTTTTGAAACAATTGTGAAATTATTATCTTAATATTATTAAGGCTGCAGTTTGGCGGTAGTTTAAAACTGGTACAAAAAAAATTTAATTTTTTTACTTTAATGAAAAGCTTATTTTATATTCAATAAAATCATAATTTTAACGGCGCTTTTTTACGCTATTTTATTCTTAACAGGGAAGACATATATAGCGATTCTCAAATTATTGCTATTGACCTATAACTATAATTAGAATATATAAGATAACAAATTAGACCCGCTGACTTAAATTTATTTTTGTAATAGTGATATTACTCTATATATATATATATTTTTTTTTTTTCTTACCATTTTCTTTCTTGTAAAACTATATGATATAGAAAATAACTTCTTTTCCTCTGCATACAATTAATTCTCTCTTTAAAATTGCATAGCATGTGTAAATATAGCAATAACTTTTATGAAAAGTTACTGAGTTTATTGGATTTAGTTTATCGTGTATTCAAGACACTGGATGTATATTGATATACTTATTTATTGAATTCCAAAAATTGATGAATTTTATGGGTTATTTTGTATATATTCTCTAAGTTCTATTATTTAGCATATATACTAATATTTAATATTCGTGTAAGGGATTCATCTATTGAGCTGGTAGTAGCAACTGGCTTATATGCTAAAGTTTTCCACAATCCTTCAATAAAAAATATAGCAATTATGCTTAACAAAAAAAGAAAAAGGGAAAAAAAGATACAGGGTAAGTTTTCCCTAACTTGTATATATTTACATTGCCCAAAGGAGTAATGATTCTACTGGCAGCAAGTAGAGCCTAAGGTTGCTTTTGAAAAGGAAAGATACCTTAATTATTTCAATTAGGCTTGCTTTGTCACTGCATAATGCAAACTTATCCATCATCAGCTGCATATGTATATCTTGCTAATCTAGAGTTTGATTGGTACCAAGCCACTCTATACTCTAAGTGATTTTAATTGGCAATTATTCTCACATATAAGAAGAAACTGTTTTTTTTATTTTTGAGACAGAAATTACTCTTAACAGAAAAGGTGTGGACTCTAAAATTTTTGAACAAAACTGTTTGAAAAATTAGGCGTGGAATTAAAATTATTGGCAATTACATTATCAAAAACAAAGAAAGGAAAAAAAAATTCTTGGCAATTAACCCACATACTTATACCATCAAAACCATTATTTAGATGGCTAATTAATTATAATAATATCTAAAAAATAATTTTTAAATACCAAATTATATTTTCATTTATGTATAGAGAAAAGAATCCGTGGAAAGAATATTACTAAATTTATAGTAGTCTTAAACAATACTAAACATTCAGAAAAACAACTTAGAAAAATTATTGACTAATATTTTTTAGCATACTAAATATTGAAAATGTGAATTTTTTTTATAAACTAAACGGAATATGAATAAAAATTAATATATATAATAATAAATAATGATATATTTTAAAAAGAGTAAATAAAGATGACTTCATCAATTTTTTTTAATTTTTTAATTTAAGTAAAAGGAGAGGCACTTTTATTTATCTTATTTTTTAAGTTTATATGCAAAGTAAAATTGTCATTTTTATTTTAAAAAATATTTTTCACTGCAAACTAATCAAATAATTTAATGAAAATTGTCATTAAACTCAAATTATTATAATTTTAGCAAATATACAATTGACAATCAATATTTTTAATTGAAATTTCTAAATTTACTAAAACTATAGGTTGTAAAACATTATAAGCGTAATTTATTTTTAAAAATTTTAATATATTAAAATAAAAATTAATTGTAAATATATAAAGAGATATTGTTCAAAAACTAAATCTTTTTGTGAATTTTCAATTATATTCATTTCTTTAAATCTTGTATATTATATCCAGATTTTATAATTTATTATAATTATATCAAATTGCTCAAATTAATTATGATCATCATCAAAATTACCAGCATGTTATAACGCATGAAATTTAAATATATTTTTTAAATTAAAAAAATTCCATCTCATAAAAAAAACTAATCATAATTAAAACTCAATATTTTTAAAATTCCCTTAAAAGAAATCGAATACCCTTTTCTTTGAAATCCTTCAAGTTTTTTCCAATCCCCTTCTCTCCCCTCTGGCTGCACAAGCTCCACCATTGTCATTGGATGCATCCGGTCATTCTTCGCTTATCTAACCACCACTTTGCTGGAACCTGCACAGAGACCTCAAGTGCAGCAGCATCTCTCCCACCATTCCAGTGACGATAGCCACAGTCTCCAACATCATGGCATGGCGCTCATACCGCTTCTACAATACATTTGATAAATTCATTGCAAATTTGCAATGACCCAGACAATTTCACCCAAGAATCTAGTAAGTAATCAAATCCAACATCATGAAGCAATATAAAATATATACATATATATACCATTATGCAATTCCATGGCCATCTCTACCATCTTCTCTCAAGATCTTAGGCCTCGAGATACCCCAATAACTAGAAATTACGGTTACTAATATGAAATTTGTTACAGGAGTATTATAAGGAGAGGGTTTTTGTTTGTGTTTAAAAAAAATATTTAACAATTTAAGTTGTAATTAAATTTATTTATCAAATAGAAATTTGACCATCCACTTAGCAGTTAAACCCTTATTTAATGTTTGTTTTTTATTAAATTTACCGCGCTTCAAACCTGCTGCAGCAGGCTCTAGATGCGGTAAGCTTGAGAAATTGAAAGCATTCTGCGACAGGTTTTGAAATTTAAATTTTATTTTTTTATTTTTTTATTTTAATTATTATTATATTATAATAATATATTTAATATAATTTTATATTTAATTCTCTCTCCATTATTATTATTTTAAAAATATATATTTATTAATTATTTATAATATAATAATAAATATTTTTTATAATATATTTTATTATTTTAACATATTGGTGTAATCGCACTATAATTAAATAATATGTGTTATAAGGTTTATTGATAAATTATTATCATATTTTTTTATAAATTATTTTTTACATTATATAGGTAATTATTAGAAAAAATGTAGGATATTATAAAAAGATATTTAAGTGTTATAAATATGTCGTTCCCTTTTTAAATATAAATAAAATATATTTAATTTTTTTTTTTAAAATGAAAGAAATATTATTAATTCAAAGTGATTAAGGAAACTATATGAAGATGAGAGACATGAACCCAAACTCCTTAACCTGACTCAAAATGAGCGATATTGCTAGAACATGAGCGATATCATTTAATTTTATTATATTTGTTTTCAGTGCCCTTTAATTTTTATAATATAATATTAAATATATTTTTTATATAAATATAAAATATATTTAATTATATTATTAATATTTAAATAAAAATTTTAATTATATTATTTAATTTTAATATTATAAAATTAATATTATGTTGTAATTAAATGTATATAGTAGTATAGAAATATCTAATAAAATGCAAATTTAATTTTATAGTTTTAAATATTTATACTATAAAAAAATATATTTAATATTATATTATAAAAATTAAAGGGTACTGTAAAAAATATAATAAAATTAATTAAATATATTTTATTTATATTTAAAAAGTAGATAATTATTTATGATATATTTATTTAAAAAAATGAATTGTAAATAATTTATAGTTGTATACGTTTCGTAGCGTAATATAATGGGGAATATATTTACTTAAATATTATTTAAGACTTGTACACTTAGAGAAAATTGGAGTAGTTTTTGAAAAATTAATCTGAAATATGAAATTCTATATTTACATATGTCAATTTTCTAAATACAACACTGTTTTCTAGTTTTCTAACATTTAACTATGATGTAGAAAACAGTCCATGGTTTTCCTTTATAAAATAAATTTATTTTCTAATTGCTTTTCAAATAGAAAATAATAACTCTTTCATAATATTCACATATACATTTACAAATAAAGTAATTATTTTAAAAATATTTAAAATTAATTATATTATTAGAAAATTATTAGTGAAACTAGTTAATTTTTCAATAATTTACTTTTTAATTATAGAATTTATGAGTATTTTTTATTAGTTTAAATTTGAAAATGAATTTTTATTGTTGACGGTTGAACATGCATGTTTTTCAAATTTTTACTTATTTTTCACAAAAACAAAAATTACAGTTTTCTTCAAAAATACAAAATGGAAAATAGAGTAAACACACCCTTAGAGTTTATTCAATACTCTAATTTTCCATCCTTTATAAAAAGATAAAATAACTGAAAACATTTCTCTTTTTTTTTTTTCCATTTTTTACAATTTTACTCCATCTTTTTACAAATTAGTATGAATTTAAAAAAATTAGGGTGTAAATTAATTTTAAATTACATTAAAATAAATTGATATATTAAATCATTGATAAAATTAAAAAAACTTATAATAATAATATAAATTATTTTTAATATTATAAAATTTTATTTTTAAGAGAAAAGAAAACTCCAATCTTTAAAAAATTTTACAATAACACGTTCAATTTTAAAAATTTACAATTAAATTTTAACATTTTAAGTTATAATAAATTATATCCTAAACTTGATTGATGTGGCAAGTCACGTAATAATGACGTGGATAATTTCACTAATTTCTAACGGAAAATTTAATGTAAAAATATAATTAAAATAAATATAAAAGTATAAAATTTAATTGAAGAATTATAAAAAGATATGCTACGGTTGCAAAAATGAAAAAAAAAAGTTTATTTAATATTAACTTTTTATAATTTATTATATTAGTCATAAAAAGATCCTGTAGATATAACACATTCTCCTCTACAACTTTCAAAATAGTCTTATTCGCCTCCTCCAAGAATTCAATCCCAAATAGGAAAAGAACTCCAGCAAATCAAAAAACAAAGGGCAACCTATTCAGCTATAAAAAGGATAGCAAAACCAGCAAAAGGGGAGCTTCATCTTCGGCAGAAACTGTATCAGCAGTCGCGCGCCATTGCTACCGGCCCTTCTTCTTCTTCTTTCTTGTTTTCTTTCTTTTATTTTTGTTAGTTTCAGTCATAAGTGACTGAAACCCTTTTTTCTAATTGAAGATTAGGTGAAACTTCAAGTTGTTTATGGATTGTGAGATCTGAACTTATTATGTTCTTCTTTTATTTATCAATATTTATGTAATTTCATACTGAATTACATTGTTGCTTTGTTGTTTAGATCAATATGGCCCATTGATTCCTGATTGTAAAGTAATAATTTGTTAGTTTGGATAGTTTGAAGTCCGTAATTGCTTGAATTATTCAAACACAAGTAATTCTTGATATAAAAATTAAGGAGATTGCATAATCTAGCAAGATCACCATACGTTTGGGTAGGTAGAATTAGGTCTCTCTATTGCTTAATGCAATTGACAGTTATACGATGCTAAAAGCTCCAATGACGTTCCTTGGCAACTTGTTGATTAGTGATTAATTAGAGAACGTTTCCTAGTTAATCTATGCTTAAGGAGGAATATGGTGGTGAAAAACGTCTTCCGCCCCATAACTAATTTATTGAGTCAAATAAAAGATTATAAGTGTCAATAATCAATCCCAACAACTGAAGTGGATCCAATTCTTCAACTAGGCTTTTCTCGTTATCGCATTCCCTTTACTTTATTATTTGCTTTACGTTATTGTTTTTAATTCTAGTTTAGCTCAACAATCTGAAAACCCCCATTTTGCTTTATTTTCCGTTTATTTAGTTGGTTTTGATAAGGAAAATAGGTAAGTAACAATTCCCTGTGGATTCGATCCTTTTAGCACTATCTACAGTTGTAAAATTGTGGATAACCACAAAAGTTATTTTTGACTGATTTCGACAACTGTACAATAAAAAATTAGCGTCGTTGCCGGAGAATTGATTTAACTAATTTATTTTTCTTCTATGAACAGGATTGGACGCAAGAAAACTCTACTTTACGATTCGAAAATTGAGCTAACAGCCAAATAACTAAGGGAGCAAACCAATCCGAGGAGTCAAGCCTCAAAGCTCTCCTCATCAACAGTTGCTGTCCAAGAAACAGCAGTCATCCACAAAAAAGAGAGACCCCTCTGGAGCTGAGAACGGTAGTAGAAGTGATACAAAAAAACTCAATGCAAATTGTAAGTTAGAACTCAAACATGCTTTCAGGAAGGCTAATAAAGTTGCTGATGGTTTGTCTAGATGGCTTGCACATATTGAATTCACTACTTATCAGCTTGTCGACCATTCACTACTTATCAGCTTGTCGACCATACTAGAGTGTGATAAACCTGGTCATTAAAATCCGGTGTCTTATTTGAGCTTTGGCTCCCCTCTCACCAAAAAGAAAAATGCATCATCTTAAAAACTTAATTTATAAATTGAAACGTTATGCGAAAGAATCCAAAAAAAAAAAATCGCAATTTGGGACATGGATTACTATCAGCCAAAAACATCAACCTACATGAAAAAACTAAGCCAATGTCTAAGCAAAGAAGAAACAGAACATCACTCCGGCAGGTTGTTTACCCAAAAGAAGGAAAAAGCATAGCTGATTAAAACAGATATCAATGAAGCAAAACTGATAATGCCTTACAATTCTGAGCAATATAAACCCAATAGACGAAGAGATCTGCAGAAGAACCCAAGGTCTTAAGTTGCTGGCTTGAATGTTAGTCGAGTTTAATAAATTTGTTTGAATGGCCACAGAATTGAACTGATGGTCCAGATAGGAGCAATTCATTATATTTTTCTTTCTACGGGGTCCCTAAACATTTTTCTCTTTCAGTTGCATCAGAAGCTGTTGACATCAGAATAATTGTCACAGATAAATATCTAAGGGGCAGGCCTCATTCTCATGGCCTGGTTATTCACTTAGCCAAGTTGGTTGATGTTGGACAACTTGTGATTAGTGACCAAGGACTCAAACTTTTATTTTTCTTTCCTGTCTTGAGAGAAACTTGCATGTACCCACTTCATTATGAACCTAAAACACAACCTAAGTGAAACTTTTTATGAAAAAATCAAATAGAATCTATTTATTTCTATCTCACGTCTATTTCCATTAATTTTTACTACGAGCCAATAATTCTCTAAATTCTTATTAATCCAATTAACCTGAGCATGTAAATTTTGAAGCAAACCATACAAATCATTAAATTAACTCTTGGTTTCATTGGTTATTCAGATCATTATAATTTCATACAGAGGTCGTACAGAGAGGAGTTGTGTTTTGCAACCACATTTGCTTGCTGCCTGCAACATTGAACGTCAGATAACGTGGTGACTGAAGTGGTCCATGACTTCCCCAAGAGAGAGAGAGAAAAAAAAAAAAAAAAAAAGACAGAATGGTCGGTCTGAAACTCCATAACATTGAAGACCATTGAACTTTGAATCTGATGTCTTGTGGGTTGTGAAGGGCTCTCACCATCCATTTACCAGGCAGGAAAAAGCTTCCACATGCTGTCAAGTCCTTCCAGTTTTCCATTTATTATTCCCATTTTCCTTTCTGAAAAGGACCTTCACTGGAACATATCCCATTAAAAAAAAAAAAAAGAAAAGAAACTTTGGTCGATAATAAGGTGTAGTGTCACCCAGTGTCGCAGTGCTGGTTTCTACCAGAAAAAGAAAGGCATCATTCTCGAATCAGATGCATCCCAACCTATTATAATAATTATAAATTATACCAGAGGAATCTTGGAACGGTAAAAAAGAACTCATGTATCATAACCCACAAAAGAAAATCAATTTCTGGTCAGTCAAAATAAGCATCTTCAACTCATTCAGAATCTTCCGATTCAGAAATTGAATGAAATTTTCAACCTTTCAATTCTACCAAAGTAGCTAGCCAAGAGAATTACATCAATTATAATTAAATGAGCTCTCTTTATCAAGATCACCTGATTATCAAAATTCTTGATAAAGAATTTCCCATGTCGCCCTTAAACAACGAGACCCTGATTTTCTGACACTAATTACAAAATATTGAAGAAATGATCTTGTGAAGGCTTTATAAATTATCCAGACCTCATCAAGAAAACACTGAGTTCTTGACCAGGGCACTCGTCCGGGTTAATCAAATGAAACGATTCCGAATCAGCGTTACCCACCACGTGCTCATAATTAGCTCTCATATACATGATCTCCTCTGAACCCATTGACTCGAATCCGGATGGAATAACACCCGCCCCGACTGTCATTGATTTCATGGTCTTTAACATCGAACGGTTCTGGTCATTTGCCTTCCTCCTCAGCGCAAACCCAACCCTCTTCCCGTTGCAGTACATGGTCCAAACTGGAATAGACCGGAGAGGGCAAGAACTGAAGTCGGATCGGTCGCATTCAAGAGCTATCCGAACGAGTCCGCATTGCATTTCTTTGACGAGCTGGTTGGTGGGCATTGAGAGTTCAAGGAGGAGGAGAGGTTTAATGGAGAGTCGGTCGTGTTGAATGCAGAACCACACATGGCCGCGACGGTTGCCGAAAATGGTACCGACGACCATGGTTTTGCTGGGACGTGAAGGGGCTAAATTAATGCTGGGTTTGATGGTTGATTCAGAGGAGGCTGAGTCTTGGTTTTGATCTTGAATCTGGGTTTCTTGGTTGGTTGTGGGGTTAGGAAGATCATCTCGAAGGGAGGCGCTGAGGCGTTTCTTGGTGGTGAGGTTGGTGGCGGTGGTGTTAGTGGAAGGAGAGAAACAGGGGAGGAGGAGTCGACGGAGGGCGTCGATCTTGGTCATGGGATTTGGGTTTGGTGGATAGAAGAAGAGTTTCTTGGGAGTGGAAGATTGAGAGGATAAAAAAGGTAAGTTTCAAATGGAGGGTGAATGGGTAAGCGATGAAGCTGATGAATTGTGTACGACAAATTAAGTAGAGGGCGGGAAGGGCACATAGCCGTTGAGATTTTGCTGGTTTCGTCATGAGATGACACGTGGAATGATATGGCAATAGGAGGCAGTCTGAGTTTGAGACACAGAGTCAGGGGCCCTCTTTCCTTCTGCCTGTATTCTCTGTTTTCTGAATAAGAAGTTACTAATATTACATATTTGCTGACTGCAACTCCCAACAGAAGTTGTGTTTCTATTCTGCTGCATTCATTCATCACTTATCCGTTGTTTGGATTATTAATTGTCAAGGGGAAGGAAGGAAAACTAAAAATGCAGGAATAGAAAGAAAAAGAAAATAGAAATAAGCTAATAATAGGTGATTTAAATAATTAATCCTTATTCTGTCTGCGTTTCTCTCAATTTAAACAAAAACACAAAGTTAGTTCATAAATAGTCATCAAAATTCAAGCTCAATAAAAAAGAGATGTGGAAAAGAATTAATCTAGAACAAAGGAAAGAAAGAAAGATTTATCTTACGTGTGAAAATAAAACATTCAAAAGTTTAATTTGTTGACAAAGTAACATTGTTGACAAAGGAAAGAAAGAAAGATTTATCTTACGTGTGAAAAGTTCCATTGTTTACTTTTCGGTCTCACTTTTATATATTTTGTAGATTAATAAAAATTTTAAATTATAAAAAAATTTATAAATTAAAATATATAAATTTTATTTCATTTAATATTATTGATATGAAATATAATTTTTATTTAATAAATTAATATATATCACAAATATACTTGTTATATAGGTAAGTAAAATAAAGAGAGAAAAGTATTGTATAATTCAAATAACTTATATAGGTAAGTAAAATAAAGAGAGAAAAGTATTGTATAATTCAAATAATTTATGAGAGATGTGAGTAAGAGATATGAGCTTTTATGAGATTATTAAGAAAATGACTTTATAGATTAAAATATATAATAGTTTATTTTATTTAATATTTTAATATGAAATATAATTTTTCATATATTAAAATATATCTATAATTTATAAGATTGAGTATAAATATTCTATAAAATATTTTAATATATGATATTTACATATAATATTTTATTTAATATAAATTTATTTATAATGAATATTTATTTATTTCAGTATTACATATAATAAATATAAAATAAATTTACTTTTAATATAAAATTTTAAAATTTATATTGTAATTTCTCATTAATTTTTTAAATTTAATTTAGTTGTTTAGTTATAATAGTTTCTTTTTACGAAAGTAACATCATCTTTGTTGATGTAACAAAGTCATTGAACTCTCACCTGAAAAACACCACCAAATGACCAAGGCCCAAATGAAACCATAATTGATGGCACTAACACAATCATGTAGCAGATGTAAAAAGGGAAAAGTAAATAAATTGCTGGCTAGGAGAGAATAACATCAAATAAGAGCTTTTCCCACTTTGCTTATATCCACAATTTGAGATGTGGCGTGTGGGTACGTACTGAGAATTTAATTATATATACGCACATCAGCTAGAACACTTCCTTAACCTTGTAAATTGCTGTCATAGAAGAGAGAATAATTATAAATATCAAAAAAAATTTCATCATCTTCCTTAACCTTGTAAATCTAGAACACTTCACTCTCTTGAGCATTTTGTCAAATACTCATTGGGCACTAATTCCATCAGTACCAATTAAGTCTTCAGAGCTAAAATTTATTTACATGCAATCATTAAAATATAAGAAAGCCAACACAAGAATCCTATATTTGACAAGAAAGAAAAATAAGAAAGCCAACACATCAAGAAAAGTTTTCAAGAGTATCATTTATCAAACACTCCTCCATCTTCTCCTCTCAATTCCAAGCTCGTATTGCTCTCCCAGCCCACCAGACTCACTAAGTTCGACCATACCCTTCGCCACCTGCTAACAAAGTCTGGAGCCGTTTCCACTTCTCAAGTGTGTCAACATGCTGGAGTTGATCCTTCAGGAGAAAGCCCTATCTTTATTACTCAATCTCTCTCTCTCTCTCAATGAAGATATCAAGATGGATTTAGTGGTAGAAGGTGCAATTGGCTAAGTTGTTACGGTTCTACGAGTTGAGTTACCGATTAGTCATGCCATCTGTTCTTTTCAAGACAATAGAAAGTGAGCTGTGGAATGTGGGTTGTACCAATTTTGGTGAGAATAGGCGGGATGGGTCTTGAGGAAGAAATGAAAGTCTTAAGTGTTTTGGTGAAGTGCGAGGAAGGAAGAGAGGAGATGGGAAGGATCTGTGGATGTTTGAGGGTATTTATTACTTTTCTTTTAAAATTAATAGACTATGTTAGTAATTTTTAACGGAAAGATTAAATGGTTATATATGAAAATAATAAGGGACATTTAAGTTTGTTTTAAAAATTATAAGAATTAATTAATTAATTTTAACCCTGAAATTTGTTAAAGCATAACAATTAATATTAAATTTGTAAAAAATAAAAATACATCTAACTTCATGTTTTATTGAGTTGACATGTAGCGGTTAAAATTATATATTAAATAAATATTAATCATAAAAAATTAAGTTGTAGATTGATTATTTAAGATGAAATCATGAGTCAAATTATGCATTATTCCATTACATACATGATTCAGCTATATGTAATTATTTTAAAGTTGGAAATTTTTTTATTCTAAGTTCTAATTAAAAGGGACAACATGGAAATAAAAGGTGTGAAAAGGAAAAGGGTTAATATGGAGAATTTGTTTAATATAATAGATATATTTTTTTATTAATTATGATGAATAAAATAAAGCTATATACATTATATTCTAATTTTTTTAAAAGTAATTTTAAATATGAGATATTAATTAAATTAAATTAAATTTTAAAAAATTAATCGGATGAATGTATTTTCTAATTTTTTATTAATGAGAATTTGTTCATCTAATCATTGTATAATACCTTTAACAAGAACTTCCTCCTACTGTAGCTACTAAAATGACAGGCTGGACCATGTTATTTCGGCCTGGTTCAAGCTCAGCCCATGTGGCATCATTGCTTTTGAGCAAAGGGCGGGCAGATCTCTTTATTTTGTGATGAGCAGCTCTGTTGTTGCTGAGTACTTAGATGACGATCGAGAGAAAAGATAAAAGGAAAATCTGGAGATGGAGCATTACATGAACTGGGCACAAGCCATAGCCTCAGCTTGGGGTTTCATGCTATTGATAGGTCTCATGTGTTGCTGTGTCAGCACTAAACCTCCCCCGCATGGAGATCCCAACAACGGCACCGCTAGCTGCTCTTGTGACGGTGGCTATGCAGTCTAATCTTTTTCATCCCTTCTTCTACTCAAAGTTCGATTCCTTGCTGTACTTTTTTGTTTTTTTGGCATGCTGATGAAGCCTGTGTTTGTACATAGAAGAAGAGAGATGTTTTGAGAGGTTATTTAAATTAATTAATTATTTTTATTCTTTGAATATTAAAAAACCTGACAGCTTTCTTGAAGCAAGTTGTGGTGATGCTAAAGTGTGTGTTTTTAAGTTACAGGTGGAAAAGGAATATGGTATCTCTTTAGTTTTGGAAATCCTTTCGGCTCGCAATAAAAAGGAGTGTTTTTGTTGAGCGGTAGTTCTGGAAGATGCTCTGGATAAACAATATGATTTCTTTTTTTTTTTTTTTATAGGCATATATCCTCATTCATCAAATTAGAAAATAATTATAAAATAAATATGCTAAATAATTAAATTAAAATATATTAAATAAAATAATATAAAAATTTATTTATATAACTTTCTTATTATTTAAATAAGATATATTTACTAGAACGTATGTGATAAATTTTATTTGTATATTTTTTAACATATTCAAGAGACTAAATTAAAACTAAACTTGAAAGTGTTAATGATAAATTATAGTATGATTTTTAAAATTTTATTTGATTAATGAACTAGTATTTTAAATAAATATTTTTATTTTAATAATATTGATTAAATTCAGTTATATTCTCTTTTTGCAATTATACTATTTCTTCTTTTAATAATTAAATAATTATAGAAATTAAATTTTTATTAATATAGAAAAATAACAAAAATAATAGTTTTAATTTAATCCATCATAAGTCATTAAATATTTATGTTTTCATTATAATTCATAATATTGAAAATCATGTAATTAAGTTTTATGAGCTAAAAAAAAATTAAAATATTTTAACTTTAATTTAAAATTAAATTTCACAAAATTATAATTATTGAAAAGGATAAAATAAATATAATTATGACCCAAAGATCATGTTAGTGCAATTGTGAGCCAAAGAAAAGGACATCTATGATTGTGTTAGGCTTCCATTATTAATTATGTTTAGACGAAGGCCATATGGTTCTTGTCGATAAATTGTACATACTTATTGGCCGCCGTATCTTTTACTTGTAAATGAAGTTTTCTGATGGAAGTGAAACTTCCTCAGCAGTACAGGCAAAACTTGTCAACTTCTCAATAATACATGTGCAATTTCATTAAGGTTGATTACTTCAACCGTCCAAAACCCAAGTTTGAATAGTATATGTTATCCTTAAGCGTGTGGTTATGGATATAAATAAGGATGCAATGACAAGAACCAAGAGGCATATACTTCCCAGAAAACAAAGAAATCTACGAGCTCTGTCACAGCTTTGGTTTCTGGTAATTATGGGGTGTTTTGGCAAGCGTCGCCATAAAAAGAAAGAAAACAAACATCAAAGACCTGCTCTTGCCACTGGAGGTGCTTACCCTGCCAATAAAGGTTATCGCAGTGGAGCGGGCAAAGGCAATGACAGTGGCAACAAAGATGGTGGGATGGTAATTATGACTAATATAATGGCTGAAACTGCAGCTGCAGCTGCAGCCACTGTTTCCAGTGACAGCACTTGTGGCGGCGGGGGTGGAGGTTGTGGTGGCGGCGGCGGTGGTGGAGGTTGTGGTGGTGGCGGCGGCGGTGGATGTTGAGCGTTGACCTAAGTTTATTTCCTACTGTTTGTGAATTTATTAGTATGTATTCTTGATTAGTTATAATCCGATTGTAAGAATATGTTCAGGCCTGTATTTCAGTGTTAGACACTTTAAATTTTATTATTATTTGGAGTAATTTACAATTTTAAAATAATTCAATTTTTTAATTTAAATAATTATAATTTATTTAATATTTAAAAATATTAATGAAAAATTAATAACTTAAAACGAAAACAATATAAATAACATATATGTGCAATCAAATTGAATTATTGATAACTTTCGAAATCTTGATAAAATTATAAAAATTAAAAGGTTGTAGACATAATTTCAAACATTTTCTTTACCATGAAGCCATTTATTAAATTGATTAAGCATTATTTTAATATATTAAAATTTTAATGAGCATAAATCCTGAAAAATTCATTTTGTCAATCATTACTTCTATATTAAAACATTTATTAATTAATTAAGGTATAGAAGCAAAGAAATTGTTTTTTCTTACACTCTATCTTGAACTAGCTAGTTAGGTTTGGATTTCTTATATATAATAAAATTTTTAAATTGGAGCAAATAAAAGAAGCCACTAATAAAGTTAAGCACTAATTTATTTGGATTAATTGCTAACAAATTAAATACTATTAGTTAATAGTGTTATAAATGGAACTACGTTTTTTGCACCGATTTTAAAATTTATTTGATAATCTCAAGAATTAATCGGACTTTTTTGAAAGAATTTAGAATCAGAATAGTAAGATATTAATGTAATCCAGCAAGGAATAGGAGAGCAGGAGAGCAGAGGAAGATAATAATATCTCTGAATTGTGAAAATAAAGTTTATAATTGCAAAAAAGAGATCTTAGAGCTGTTTAGAAAAATCAATAGAAATATTAAAGTTGTTTAGAATGGTTTTGATTCAATAAAAGTAGCCATTTGTAAATAAAATTTAAAAGATTAAATAAATAAAAAATAAAAATTTTGCAACTCTATTTATTTGCATGCGCAGAGGCGAATAGATAGATTTGAACTAAAATTGATTTTTCGATCCAAGTCCATGTGCACGAGCCTTGTTCCTCTTACTTGCCCTTTACAAGTCCAATATTTATATATCGCCTTGTTCCTTTTACTCACCCTTTACGAGTTCAATATTTATAAATCAAAGGAAAAGTTTATATCTTTTGGGATAAAAACTTTGAAATATAAAATTTTACAATAATTTTTCACATATTTCAAAAGATTTTTCTTTGATAAGTTTAAATTTTGAGTGAAAATGTTTCGAATCTGGTGTCTTCTAAACTATAAACCAGTCCTAAACTGATAATATATAACATACAGAGTAATTGGTGAAATTCTTACTTCTATGAATCAAATACCTTTTTTTAAAGCTAAAATCTATCAATCACATTAAACTTCACAATTCTTATTGTTAACGCTATTTTGCGCTAAATAAGCCCGCACACGCCTGATAGTTTATAAATACTCTAGAGATTATACCACAATCTCATAAAAACGATCTCAATTCATACTTATATATATGATATTATCAAGTGTATACTACAATTTATACACCACCCATGAATATCTCACATAAGAAGAAACATCTCTGGAAGCTTCTATGATTGTGTTAGGCTTCCATTATTAATTATATTTAGACGAAGGCCATATGGATCCTCCACAGAATTCAACATCCAATTGCAATGTGCAATCCCTAAACGGCGTAGAGTTTATTTATAACAATTTTGAAAGTTCAACTTGGCGAATCTCTTGTCGATAAATTGTACATACTTATTGTCCGCTGTATGTTTTTACTTGTAAATGAAGTTTTCTGATGGAAGTGAAACTTCCTCAGCAGTACAGGCAAAACTTGTCAACTTCTCAATAATACATATGCAATTTCATTAAGGTTGACTACTTCAACCGTCCAAAACCCAAGTTTGAATAGTATATGTTATCCTTAAGCGTGTGGTTATGGATATAAATAAGGATGCAATGACAAGAACCAAGAGGCATATACTTCCCAGAAAACAAAGAAATCTACGAGCTCTGTAACAGCTTTGGTCTCTAGTAGTTATGGGGTGTTTTGGCAAGCGTCGCCATAAAAAGAAAGAAAACAAATATCAAAGACCTGCTGCCCCTGGAGGTGCTTACCCTACCAATAAAGCTTATCGCAGTGGAGCGGGCAAAGGCGATTACAGTAGCAACAAAGATGGTGGGATGGTAATTATGACTAATATGATAGCTGGAACTGCTGCAGCCACTGATTCCTGTGGCAGCACTTGTGGCGGAGGAAGTAGTGCTTGTGACGGTGGCGGGGGCGGTGGAGGTTGTGGTGGTGGAGGTTGTGGGGGCGGTAGAGGATGCTGAGCGTTGACCTACTTGCAATAAGTTTATTTTCTACTGTTTGTAAACATATTTATGTATTCTTGATCAGTTATAATTCGGCTGTAATTAAGAAATATGATCAGGCCTACTTGTTGAGTGTGAGACATTTTAAAAGATTTAATTTAATGATAGGTGTTATACTCCTTCAATCTCGTTTAAAAATTTTTTTATTATTATTAGAGTAATTTAATCTTTATAAAATTCGAAAAAAAAAGGAAAACTTAACTTATAAAAGGACTTTTATTTTCATATTTTTCATATTTAGTTTACGGTTAGTCAACGTTAATGCTTTTGTAGGCTTATGACTGATTCATCAGTTCTGGTTGGATTGATTTAAAATAATTTTATTTTTTAATTTAAATAATTTATAATTTATTTAATTTTTAAAAGTTATACCTATAAAAATTAATAACTTAAAACGAAATTCAAATTCCATTTTTGACAATTCAATAAATTGAACTTTTGAAATCTTGATAAAATTATTAAAATTAAAAGGTTTTAGAAATAATTGCAAACATTTTTCTTTACCATGAAGCCATTTATTAAATTGATTAAGCATTATTTTAATGTATTATAATTTTAATGAGCATAAATCCTGAAAAAATTCATGTTTCTTTTCCATCGTTACTTCTATATTAAAACATTGATTAATTAAAATATAGAAGCAAAGAAATCACTTCTCTTACACCCCATCTTTCCATCTTGAACTAGCTAGGTTTGAAATTTCTTATATATAATAAAATTTGTAAATTAGATAGCAAATATAAAAGAAACCACTTATATGGTTAAGCTTTTTTTTTTCTTTAATTTGGATTAATTGGTATCAAATCAAATTCGAAGATTAGTGGGTTTGGAGCTGACAGTTCACTAAATTTTAGAAAGCTTAATGTTATAATATCTTTTAAATTCTCTAATCATTATCTTACTGAAATAATTATTATTAAGAAAATAGATGGTGTGAACTTTGAACAGCAAACAACTAAAATTATTCCTCACTATTACAATTCTGTAGATAATTATAATTTACAATACCAATTTTAATCTAGAGACATAAGATTATCTCCATAGCTCATAAACAGTTGATTATTTTATTTTCTAAAAAATGTTATTTTATTTTTTTATATTTTTTATAAAATAAATTTATAATGCAAAGATAGATTATGGTTAAAAGTAAATTTTGAATATAAAATATTATCAAAACGTATTAATTAAATAATATATAATCAAAATCATTTAGTTTAAATCATAATCAAAGTGAAACAATGGACAATCTTTAAACAATTATTAAAAAAAACTAAATCATTATCAAAGTAGACTTAATCTGTAAAAACCAAAATCAAATTAAAATTTTTCTTTAAAAAAAAAAAAAATCGTGCGAGTCATCGTCAACAGAATTTCAGTGAAGCAACCGTAAAACTACGGAACAAGGTCAAGTCAACCAAAAGCTAAACGACAAGGACGCCGCTGTTTGGACGTAATAAATTGAAAAGTCAGAACCAACGGCCACCGCACCGCCCAGAGAGATGGACGCGCAATGAATCCCACCTTGATTCTTGATTCTTGAAGTGTGGGAATACTCTCATCTCTGGCAATCTGCATTAAGTATCCATCCTTGCTAAAATTCTTGAATTCAACTTATACGTATGAAAGTTGAAGTTGAAGATTAGACGCAAGCATCTCTGGAAAATATGACGAAGTCAGCTATATATGCAGACGAGGAGTACAAAGACTCGTTAAACTGAAAAATCCGTGTTAGACTTAGCCATTTGAATTTTCATGGGATAAAGCCAAAAGGGATAACTATATATATATAGTTTTATGTTGCAAGGAGAATTTGTTAACAAAGAAAAATGCAAACTTGGCTGATTATAATCATAGTTTGGTGTTCATTTGTGGCCTTGTTCGCCATTTTTGCTTTGCTCAGACATGCAAACTTGGCAGCCACACATGGGGGCGGATTTCATAGTAATGGTGGACATGGCGGCGGATTTCATAGTAATGGTGGACATGGCGGTGATATTGAAGGTGGTGGCACTGATGGGGTTGGAGACACAGTAGATTTCAATGGTGGGGGATGGGATACCTTTGGTGGAGGTGGTGGAGCTGGGTCTGATTTTGGGGGTGGAGGAGGTGGTGGCTTTGATTCTGGTGGTGGTGGTGGAGGTGGCGGTGGCTGTGATTCTGGCGGTGGTGGTGTTGGAGGAGGAGGTGGCGGCGGCGGCGGCTTTTGATTGCTGACTATACGCCGAACATGTTGCTTGGATGTTGAGTGAATGCTGAATGCTTGCCAGGTCTCCGGAGAAAAGATAATGCAAATTTACAGATGATGTACAATTTAGGTCCTTTTACGATGCCTTTATTTGATTTAGTGTTAATGTGTTATTGTGTATATATGGATGGTTTTTTTCTCAAAAATATGAAGCGTTCATCTTTCCTTAGTTTTTTTTAATATTACACTGAATTTTTATCTTATATTTAACATAATTTATTTTATAAAAAAAAATTCAAATAAAAATAAGACATGATTTCACTTCTATTAAAATTTACATTAAGTAAGTTAAAAAAATAAATATTTTATTTGAAATAATAAAAGTAATTTAAAATATAAAAATTTTTATTTCAAAATTTTAATATTTTTAATAAAAAAAATTCAAATAAATTTTTATAAAATTTAACATGATTTCATCTCTGTTATAAATTTACATTTAATAAGTTTTAATATTTTTAATATTTTTTTTTTATAAAGTTACAAGGAGTTAGGCTAATAAACTCACCGTAAGCTATGACTGCAAGTGCAATTCACATTAATATTTATAATTTTAAATTTTGAACAATTAAATTAAAATTTTAAAATATATTACAATTTTAAATATTAACTTTTAAATTTTGAACAATTAAATTAAAATTTTAAAATATATTACAATTTTAAATATTAACTTTTAAATTTTGAACAATTAAATTAAAATTTTAAAATATATTACAATTTTAACGATGAACTCAAATCAATTTAAAATTTACAGCATGTCATCTCATAAACCTTTTCCTTATTATTTTTAAATTAGTTATTTTTTTACTTATTTAATAAAAAAATCCAAACCATTTGTCAATTAACATTTATATCTAAGTTCTTTTTTTCTATTTTGAATAAAATAATTTAAATCTTTTCACAAATTTACTTTTATATTTTAACGTTTTAATTTTGGATAATGAAAATATAGTTATTAAAATCGTTCAAAAAATCTCTACTGCATTCTTAACCAAATAATGAATAGAGAAAAAAAATCAAATTAATTAGTAGTTTTCTTCGCACTAGCTATTAGAGAGAAAATAGAATCTAAATCAGTAAAGTGGTAATGTTGCATTATTTTAAATAATCAGGTCTAAGAAACTCAATATTTGAATAATTTTATATTTATATTTTAATTCAAAAGTTTATATTTTAGATGAATTAGCTTAATATTTATATTTTAATATAATTTTAATCAATTTTAAAAATTAAAATGTGAGAATTTAGATGGGTAAAATATAATATGTAGTATATCATTTAGATTTTCACATTTTAATTTCTCAAATTTTATCAAAAATTAAAGTGAAAGATAAATGTTGGATCAATTTATTTAAAATTTTAAATTTTAAATTAAAATAAAAAATAATGTAAATATTTGACTTTTTTAAGTAATTACCCCTATTTTAATTTTATTAATTTTATGCTAATTTAAAGTTTTGTGTTAATGTTAGCTACCGATCAAAATCTATTAGTTGAAAATGTTGACGAAGCCATATATATATATTTCTTTTTGGGGATGTGAAATATTTGTGAATCATAGGGAGAAAAATTTATATAACCCAGATGATTTTGTGCGATATATTGGCAACTTGCCATCAAAGCTTCGCCAACTAGTAATAGATTGTAGTAACACAATGCATTTTTTTTATTAGGAATAAAATTAATTCATTACAGGCCTAAAAATATTAAAAATAAATATAAATGAACAATCCAACTCATAGTCTCAAAATAAAGAAACTCTAAACTAACTCAAAAGAAACAGAAAATGTCCATAGATGCAACATAAAAACCCTAGCTACTAGAAAGAGGAAAAAAAAAAAAAACAATAGAGTTATATGTTGTCGTTGCTGCTTTTGTTGTTGCCGTCTTCACTTCCAAGTTCCTTCAGAGGAAATCGCTACATGCCAAAAGGAATCTGAGATAATACAGATTTCACAAATAGAAAACAGTAGGAGCTTGGTTGGTCAAGAGCTTCAAAACGATGGAGATATAGAGACCACCACAAGCTAGATCTGGGGCTAAGGGGAGTAGAACTGGTGGGATGGCAGAGCACCTTAGCACACTTAGCCCTTCAGAGACTAAATGCCTCAAAGCATAGCATCGGTAATGTCGCCAGATTTACTAGACCTAATAAAAATCAGATCCCATCGTTTCCATAAAAACTTGGCTTTTCATCAGCGTTGACAACAAATATTGAGGGCTTGAACCTGCATGCAAGGGAAGAGAAAGACAAAAATACTATTTTAATCTGAATCTTCCACCTGCAAAAAGCATAAAACCCACAAGCCTAAAGCTAAACCCAACATAGAAGGGAGAAGCATATCTTAAGGAGACTCTCTTTGTTCATGTTTTGAGCTGCCAATAAAAATCAAAAAAATAAAAAAGTTACATTCTCTTAATGATGGAGAAAGTAAAACCCATAACCGGAGAAGAGGAGGAGACCTCCGCTGCTCGGCAAAGACAAAAGAGGCTGAATATAAAGTGTAATACCCGGCTATATTCCGGTATCGGAATTCCTACCGTCCGGTGGAATCTCGGATGTCGGAGACCTCTAGATGGGTAAAACCATGTTTTCATGAAATGTTTTAATGTTTTTGATGATTTTAAGTAAAGAGGAAATGAGTTTTTGCATGAAAACAACCTTGGAGGAAAGCTCAGATTCGGCCGCCGAAATTCAAAGTTCGGCCGCCGAACATGCATGCATTTCGGGGGAGCCTTAGGCCCCCGAAGGCATAAGTGAGGGAAGTCCAGGTTCGGCCGCCGAACCTCAAGTTCGGCCGCCGAACCTCAAGTTCGGCCGCCGAACATGGCATGCATGCGGAGGCACATTCGGCCCCCGAACGTGGCCTGGACAGCCACTATAAAAGGGTCCCTTAGCCGAAAACGGGCGAGCTTTTCCCCATTTTCGGCCAAGGTAAGCTTTTCGCCGTCCCTCACCGATCTTTGATGTTTTTCCTCTAGATCTTTCAAGTTTTTCATCTGTTTTAACTTTGTTTTGAAGATTTGAGCTTTTGAGCAAAGTTTTGGAGCTTTGAGGTTCAAGAACTCAACATCTCCCACCTCCGAGTTTAGGACGTCTCCCTCTCGATCTTCAAGAGGTAAGAGCCGATCTTAAGCTCATTTTATGTTTAAAGTAAGTTTTATGCAAGATCTATGGGGTAGAATGCATGTTTAGCTCATAGTTAGATTTTTGAGTTAATGTTATGCTTTGAGCAATGTATGTTGTTTTGTGTTGTTGTTGTGTGTTGTAGTTGGGGTTTAAGGTAGTTTGAGACCCCTAGGAGCTTGTATGCATGTTTTGGTTGAACTATATGCATGATTGAAAGATTTGGGAGGCAAATGTGCATAAAGGAGCCAAGTTTCTGCCCTTTGGCAGAAACCAGGTTCGGCAGCCGAAGGAACTTTCGGCCGCCGAACATGGCTGGGGAGGCAGGCCTTTCAGCTGCCGAAGTTGCCCCCGAAAAGAGACTTTCGTCTCTGTCTGGGACTTTCGGCCGCTGAAGGTGCCGCCGAACCTGCCTGGGTTTCGGCTCTGGATGGACTTTCGGCCGCCGAAGGTGCCGCCGAACCTGCCCTGTCCAGCCTTCCTTTGCATGTTTTCGCATGATTATTTTAAGGTGTTTTAGGGGGTTTTTGGGGGATGTTTTAGAGTTATGTTCTAGTATGTTGGTCCCTCATTTGAGTCCACCTGTGTAGGTTTGGACCCGAGGAACCGAGGACCTCAGCAGTGAGTCAGCTACTTCAGTCAGTGTCAGAGCTAGCCAGAGGTGAGTGGAATGACTCTTATGCTTTTAAATAAATAAATAAATCAGTTTTGAGCATGTTCATGCATCACGGATGCCATGTGATATTCTAGGATGCTTGCATTAAAAATCACGAATATGTTGCATTGCATAATATGTTGTTGATGTAGATGAATATTGAATGATCCATTAGCCCTCATATGTTATGACATGATGATATGATATGGAAGTCCAGGTGTGGCCTGCACTATGCCCCTGGCACTATGTAAGAGAAAGACCGGATGTGGCCTGCACTACGCCCCCGGCATCATGGATTATGTATGTTATGTTATGTTATGTATAAGAGAAAGACCAGGTGTGGCCTGCACTACGCCCCTGGCATGATTGGATTATGTAGAGGGCTAAATGGTGACAAGTTCATCCTTGATATGATTAGTTGTGATGTGATGCATTCCATGATAGCATGTGTTTTAAATACTTTATGATTATGCTCACTGGGCTCTAGTAGCTCACCCCTCTCCCAAATTCCCCAGGTTTGCAGGTACGGGTTAGACAGAGAAGTCAAGAAGAGTAATGAAGTCATATGTATGTAATAGTTAGAGTGTGGACATGACAGATTGTATAATGATGTATAGATATGTAATGTAATGATATTGAGGTTAGAAGTGTGCTTGACCATAGTTTAATGTAATCCCTTTTGAAACATGATCTTAATGTTATTGATGTCCATGTTTAGCCAACTCAACTCTTGTTATGCCACCCATTGGGGGCTTTGATGAGATCCCACAGAGGGATTAATGTTTAAGTTATGTTTATGAATAGTGCATGCACAGGTTGAGTTTGGTGTATGTTGAAAAGGAAAAGTTTTAATTTTTATGTATGTTGTTGATCATGTATGGGATTAATCAGGTTCACAGGATGTATGTTAGGCTTGCTACGGGTCCCGGCGGCCTTAAGTCGACCCGGATCCTAGCGCCGGTAGCGGTCCGATTTTCGGATCGTTACAGAATGGTATCAGAACCCTAGGTTCATATGGTCGGACCTAGAGTGTCGGGCTCATAGATGTTATAGAAGGTCAAGCACAGTAGGAAAGATCATGTCCACTAGGATAGGATGTGTAGTCCTGTCTTACATGATGATGTGAAATGTTATGATATGAATGATATGCTATGATGTGTGATGCGGGTTCATGTGTGCCCACATGAACCATATGATGCTAATGTTTATGTGATGTGTACTGTTTTTCAGAAAAACAGGATGAGAGGAACTCGTCGATCAGTAAGATTGACTGGAGTACCACCTGAGGATGAGGGCACGAGCGCCCGTCCTCCAGCATTGCCTAGGGCAATGTCTAGTAGGTCTAGCCGAGAAAGAGCAGTAAGAGACCCTAGAAGGTCTTTGGATCTGGGTAGAAGCAGATCAGTCCGAGGAACAGTTCAGGGAGGAGCGTCAGAGGACATGGGGGATGATATGGATGTAGAGCAGAGGAGGGATGGCAGTCTGGGAGTCAGTATGTCAGAAGAAGGAATGGGAGAATTCCAAGGAGGCACTCAGGCCTCGGGATTTGTTCAGCCACCCTACTACCCACCCTTCTCACAAAACCCTGAGTATTCGATGGGAGGCACATCGGACTACCACAGTTTTAGCCCTTATCCCACACAGATGCCATACCCACCCTACTACCCACCATATTCACAGTACCCAATGTATCCACCTCCACCTTACTATCCAAACCCAGCAAACCCTACCCCAGGGGATGCTGCACCTCCTCCTCCTCCAGCAGAACCAGCAGCCCCAGTTACCCAACCTCCTAGACCTAGCTCAGCTAGTGGGAGCAAGGCCAAGATGACTGACTACATGAAGTTGGGTGCTCCTCAGTATGAAAAAGGGGATGACCCGTTTGTGTATCTTGAGAGGGTCAAGGTGATCACAGATGAGATTGGGGCTGATGATAGTAGAGCCATTCAGATGGCTGGGTTCACACTTAAGTGCAAGAAGGCACGAGAGTGGTTCAAGAATTATGTGAACCCGAAAGTGGATAGCATGTCTTGGGAGGAGTTTGCAAACGAGTTTGCAGGATGGGCTTTCCCAGATAGTTCAAGGGAGCTGAAGATGATAGAGTTTGAGCAGTTGAGGCAGACTGATGAGATGGGTGTAGAGGAGTTCACGGACAGATTTTTGGAGCTGTTGCCTTTTTGCAGGGCAAAGCCTTGACTCAGACCAGAAAAGGTCAAGGAGGTATATCATGAAACTCCACTCCAGATATTCCTCCTTGATCCAGTCAGCAGATAGGGAGAGCTTCCATGCCATAGTGGATATGGCTCGGAAAATGGAGGCCAGTGCCATCGTTCAAGGGTCAGTTAAACAGTCAGTGGCACAGCCTTCTAGTTCTAAGACCCCAGGCTCTTCTTCAATGAGTGTAGCAACCTCAGGTAGTAAGAAGTGGGACAGAGGTCCCAGGAAGTCTAAGAAGAACAAGTTCTGGAACAAGGTTAAGTCCAGTCTGGGACTGGGGAGTGGCTCAAGCTCTGGTGCGGATAATGCAGTTTGTGCAAGGTGTGGTAAGCCACACAGAGGAGTATGTTGGTTTGGGACGACGACCTGTTACAGATGTGGTCAGGAGGGGCATATGTCTCGAGAATGTCTAAGAGCAGCCCCGATGGCACAGTCCTAGTAGACAGCTTCAGGTAGTGTAGCACAGCCAGCAGCTCCAGCCATGACTCAGGCCAGTGGCAGAGGCAGAGGGAGAGGGGCAGCCTCTTCTTCAGCGGGTTTCAGAGGTGAAGGTCCATCAGCTCCAGCACGGATCTTCACGATGACTCAGCAGGAGGCAGATACATCTAACACCGTGGTGGCAGGTAACTTAGTCATTGGTTGTTCAGATGTGTATGCCTTGATGGACCCTGGTGCATCTCATTCTTTTATTGCTCTGAGAGCCGTCCAGAGGTTAGGGTTGATGATCTCTGAGTTAGAGTGTCCTCTCTGGGTCAGTGGACCCAAGTGTGATCCATTAGTGGCAGAGTCAGTCTGCCAGTGTAGTCTTGTGTTTGTTGAGGGAAGATGCTTGTCCGCCGACCTTGTGGTTCTAGACTTGACAGATTTTGACGTCATTCTAAGGATGGACTGGTTATCTACCCATGGTGCTACCTTGGACTGCAGGGACAAGGTAGTCAGGTTCAGAGGTCAGGATGGGTCTGAGGTTGTCTTCAGAGGAGACAGGAGGGGTACACCTAGAGGTCTGATATCAGCTCTTCAGGCTCGTAGGTTGCTTAGGAGGGGATGTCAGGGGTATTTGGCTCATGTGAGAGAGCTTAGCAGTCAGGTTAGAGAGCCCGCCTCGGTGCCAGTGGTTAGAGAGTTCTTAGATGTGTTCCCAGACGAACTACCAGGTTTACCACCTTCTAGGGAGATAGAGTTCGAGATAGAATTGATGCCTGGAACCCGACCGATCTCTATCCCTCCCTACAGGATGGCTCCAGCCGAGTTGAAGGAATTGAAAGAACAGTTGCAAGAGCTGGTAGACAAGGGCTTCATCCGACCGAGTACCTCACCCTGGGGTGCTCCAGTCTTGTTTGTCAGAAAGAAGGATGGGTCCCTTAGACTTTGTATCGACTACAGACAGTTGAACAAAGTCACTACCAAGAACAAGTACCCTTTGCCAAGGATCGACGATCTATTCGACCAGCTAGCAGGAGCGGGTTGTTTCTCCAAAATAGATCTGAGATCCGGGTACCATCAGCTGAGGATCAGTGATGAGGATGTGCCAAAGACGGCTTTCAGGACCAGATATGGGCATTTTGAGTTCCTTGTAATGCCGTTCGGGTTAACTAACGCCCCTGCAGCATTCATGGATCTCATGAACAGAGTGTTTAGCCAGTACCTGGATCACTTCGTTATTGTCTTCATAGATGATATCTTAGTGTATTCCAGGAATGCAGAGGAGCATGCCCATCATCTGCGGTTGGTTTTGCAGACCTTGAGGGAACATGGCTTGTATGCCAAGTTCTCTAAGTGTGAGTTCTGGCTGAGGAGCATTTCATTCTTGGGGCATGTGGTGACAGAAAATGGTATAGAGGTAGACCCCAAGAAGACAGAAACTGTGGCTAACTGGCCTAGACCCACTTCAGTGACGGAGATCAGGAGTTTCTTGGGTTTGGCAGGTTACTACAGGAGGTTCATTCAGGACTTCTCGAAAATAGAAGCTCCTCTGACCAGACTAACCAGGAAGAATCAGAAGTTTCTGTGGACCAACCAGTGCGAAGAGAGTTTCGAAGAGCTTAAGAAGAGGTTGACTTCAGCACCAGTTTTAGCTCTGCCATCTAGTGATGAGGACTTTACAGTCTTTTGTGATGCGTCCCGTGTGGGACTGGGTTGTGTGCTGATGCAGAATGAGAGGGTGATTGCTTATGCTTCTAGGCAGCTGAAGAAGCATGAGTTGAATTACCCCACACATGACCTTGAGATGGCAGCGGTAATCTTTGCACTCAAGATGTGGAGGCACTACCTCTATGGGGTAAAATGTGAGATCTTCACAGATCATAAAAGCCTGCAGTACATCCTGAGTCAAAGAGATTTGAACTTGAGACAGAGGAGATGGGTGGAGCTGCTGAGTGACTATGATTGCAAGATTCAGTATCATCCGGGTAAGGCGAATGTCGTGGCAGACGCCCTAAGCCGGAAGTCACTAGGCAGTCTATCCCACATCACGGCAGAGAGGAGACCAGTGGTGAAGGAGTTTTACAAGCTCATTGATGAAGGTCTACAGTTGGAGTTGTCTGGTACCGGTGCTTTAGTGGCCCAGATGAGAGTGACGCCTGTGTTTCTGGAGCAAGTGGCTCAGAAACAGCATGAGGACCCAGAGTTAGTGAAGATTGCCAGGACTGTTCAGTCAGGCAAGGACAGTGAGTTCAGATTTGACTGTAAGGGGATCCTCCGCTATGGGAGTCGATTGTGTGTACCAGATGACATAGGGCTAAAAGGAGACATTATGAGGGAGGCTCATAATGCAAGATACAGCGTTCACCCCGGAGCCACCAAGATGTATCAAGATTTGAAGAAAGTTTATTGGTGGCCAGCGATGAAGAAAGAAGTGGCACAGTTTGTGTCAGCCTGTGAAGTGTGTCAGAGGGTGAAGCTGGAACATCAGAAGCCGGCTGGAATGCTTAACCCGCTACCTATTCCAGAGTGGAAATGGGAGAATATAGCTATGGACTTCGTAGTGGGGTTACCGGCAGCGTCCAACAGATTGGACTCCATATGGGTGATTGTGGACAGACTCACCAAATCTGCTCACTTCATCCCTGTCAGGAGTGGCTACTCTATGGACAAGTTGGCGCAGGTATATGTGGATGAGATCGTCAGGCTGCATGGGGTTCCGGTTCCGATAGTGTCGGATAGAGGGCCCCAGTTCACCTCTAGGTTTTGGCGGAGTCTGCAGAATGCCATGGGTACTAGATTGGATTTCAGTACTGCCTTTCACCCCCAGACGGACGGACAGTCCGAAAGGACCATCCAGACTATCGAGGATATGCTTAGAATGTGTGTACTGGACTTTGGCGGTTCTTGGAGGCAGCATCTACCTTTGGTGGAGTTTGCCTACAATAACAGCCATCATGCTAGCATTGGGATGGCTCCATATGAAGTTTTATATGGGAGGAAGTGCAGGTCACCTGTTTGTTGGGAGGAAGTGGGAGAAAAGGCCTTGGCAGGGCCTGAGCTTGTAGAGATCACCAGCAGGGTGGTACCCATAATCAGAGAGAGAATCAAGACTGCTGCAAGCAGACAGAAGAGTTATGCAGACATCTGCAGAAGACAGGTAGAGTTTCAGGAGGGGGATCTGGTATTGCTTAAGGTGTCCCCAATGAAAGGAGTGGTTCGCTTTGGGAAGAAAGGTAAACTAGCTCCACGATACATCGGACCCTTTGAAATTTTGCAGAAGATTGGGAATGTGTCGTACAAGCTAGATTTGCCTGCTTCAATGGCAAGAATCCATCCGGTTTTCCATGTTTCAATGTTGAGGAAATTTGTGTCAGATCCGGGCAAGGTTCTTAGTGAGCCTGATGTGGAGATCCAAGAGGATCTCACCTATGTTGAGCAGCCAGTGCGGATCATAGACACCCAGATCAGAAAGTTAAGAAGCAAGGAAATCCCAATGGTGAAAGTCTTATGGAACCACCACAATATGGAAGAGTGCACCTGGGAGACACGGGAGTCCATGCTCTAGCAATACCCTTATCTTTTCTAAGGTTAGTTTCTTATATGTTTCATGTGTTTTATGTGTATGATATGTGTATGCCATGCTATGTGTTAGTTGAGGAACATTCGGGGACGAATGTTCTTAAGGGGGGGAGAATGTAATACCCGGCTAGACTCCGGTATCGGAATTCCTACCGTCCGGTGGAATCTCGGATGTCGGAGACCTCTAGATGGGTAAAACCATGTTTTCATGAAATGTTTTAATGTTTTTGATGATTTTAAGTAAAGAGGAAATGAGTTTTTGCATGAAAACAACCTTGGAGGAAAGCTCAGGTTCGGCCGCCGAAACTCAAAGTTCGGCCACCGAACATGCATGCATTTCGGGGGAGCCTTAGGCCCCCGAAGGCATAAGTGAGGGAAGTCCAGGTTCGGCCGCCGAACCTCAAGTTCGGCCGCCGAACATGGCATGCATGCGGAGGCACATTCGGCCCCCGAACGTGGCCTGGACAGCCACTATAAAAGGGTCCCTTAGCCGAAAACGGGCGAGCTTTTCCCCATTTTCGGCCAAGGTGAGCTTTTCGCCGTCCCTCACCGATCTTTGATGTTTTTCCTCTAGATCTTTCAAGTTTTTCATCTGTTTTAACTTTGTTTTGAAGATTTGAGCTTTTGAGCAAAGTTTTGGAGCTTTGAGGTTCAAGAACTCAAAATCTCCCACCTCCGAGTTTAGGACGTCTCCCTCTCGATCTTCAAGAGGTAAGAGCCGATCTTAAGCTCATTTTATGTTTAAAGTAAGTTTTATGCAAGATCTATGGGGTAGAATGCATGTTTAGCTCATAGTTAGGTTTTTGAGTTAATGTTATGCTTTGAGCAATGTATGTTGTTTTGTGTTGTTGTTGTGTGTTGTAGTTGGGGTTTAAGGTAGTTTGAGACCCCTAGGAGCTTGTATGCATGTTTTGGTTGAACTATATGCATGATTGAAAGATTTGGGAGGCAAATGTGCATAAAGGAGCCAAGTTTCTGCCCTTTGGCAGAAACCAGGTTCGGCAGCCGAAGGAACTTTCGGCCGCCGAACATGGCTGGGGAGGCAGGCCTTTCGGCTGCCGAAGTTGCCCCCGAAAAGAGACTTTCGTCTCTGTCTGGGACTTTCGGCCGCCGAAGGTGCCGCCGAACCTGCCCTGTCCAGCCTTCCTTTGCATGTTTTCGCATGATTGTTTTAAGGTGTTTTAGGGGGTTTTTGGGGGATGTTTTAGAGTTATGTTCTAGTATGTTGGTCCCTCATTTGAGTCCACCTGTGTAGGTTTGGACCCGAGGAACCGAGGACCTCAGCAGTGAGTCAGCTACTTCAGTCAGTGTCAGAGCTAGCCAGAGGTGAGTGGAATGACTCTTATGCTTTTAAATAAATAAATAAATCAGTTTTGAGCATGTTCATGCATCACGGATGCCATGTGATATTCTAGGATGCTTGCATTAGAAATCACGAATATGTTGCATTGCATAATATGTTGTTGATGTGGATGAATATTGAATGATCCATTAGCCCTCATATGTTATGACATGATGATATGATATGGAAGTCCAGGTGTGGCCTGCACTATGCCCCTGGCACTATGTAAGAGAAAGACCGGATGTGGCCTGCACTACGCCCCCGGCATCATGGATTATGTATGTTATGTTATGTTATGTATAAGAGAAAGACCAGGTGTGGCCTGCACTACGCCCCTGGCATGATTGGATTATGTAGAGGGCTAAATGGTGACAAGTTCATCCTTGATATGATTAGTTGTGATGTGATGCATTCCATGATAGCATGTGTTTTAAATACTTTATGATTATGCTCACTGGGCTCTAGTAGCTCACCCCTCTCCCAAATTCCCCAAGTTTGCAGGTACGGGTTAGACAGAGAAGTCAAGAAGAGTAATGAAGTCATATGTATGTAATAGTTAGAGTGTGGACATGACAGATTGTATAATGATGTATAGATATGTAATGTAATGATATTGAGGTTAGAAGTGTGCTTGACCATAGTTTAATGTAATCCCTTTTGAAACATGATCTTAATGTTATTGATGTCCATGTTTAGCCAACTCAACTCTTGTTATGCCACCCATTGGGGGCTTTGATGAGATCCCACAGAGGGATTAATGTTTAAGTTATGTTTATGAATAGTGCATGCACAGGTTGAGTTTGGTGTATGTTGAAAAGGAAAAGTTTTAATTTTTATGTATGTTGTTGATCATGTATGGGATTAATCAGGCTCACAGGATGTATGTTAGGCTTGCTACGGGTCCCGGCGGCCTTAAGTCGACCCGGATCCTAGCGCCGGTAGCGGTCCGATTTTCGGGTCGTTTCTTGGAATTCCAAGAAATCAAATTGCGACCCATAAAAATAGCAAAACCCGATGTTAATTTTCTATCATCCATGTCACAAGCCCAATCAGCATCGGTATGCACACTTAATGTTGTGTTGCTAGACTTTGAAATAAAGAGACCATAATGCACAGTAGCTTTTAAATATCTCAAAATGCGTTTGACATAAACCCAATGCTCAACAGTCGGAGAGTGCATAAATTGAGAAACTTTATGCATCGAAAAATAAACTTCTGGCCGTGTCAAGCTTAAATACTATAAACCACCAACTATACTACGAAATAATGTGAAATTTGAAAAAGTATCACCTTGATGAGAAGATACACGATCTTTCGTAGTTGCGGGAGTAGAAAGACCCTTACAATCGGCTATTTGAGCTTTGACTAAAAGATCTTGGATATACTTTTGTTGTGTAAGAAAAAGACCATCTACTATCCACTTAGCCTCCATACCCAAGAAATAGTCAAGCTGCCCAAGATCTTTAAGCATGAAGTTCAACTGAAGAGCCTTGATAATATGCTGTACAACATTAATATTGTCACCAGTAATGATGATATCATCAACATAGAATAAGAAGAACACAATATTTTTGTCTTTCATATAAACAAACAAGGATGAATCTGCAGGTGATATGTAACGACTCGAAAATCGGACCGCTACCGGCGCTAGGATCCAGATCGGCTTAAGGCCGCCGGGACCCGTAGCAAGCCTGACATGTTACCTGTAAACCTGTTTAATCCCATACATGATCAACAACATACATAAAAATTTAAAACTTTTCCTTTCATACATTCTATCATACACCCAACTCAACCTGTGCATGCACTGAACATAATCATAAACTTGACCCCTCTGTGGGATCTCATCAATGCCCCCCTCAAAGGGTGGCATAACAAGTGTTGAGTTGGCTAAACATGGATATCGATAACATTAAGATCATGTTTCAAAAAGGGATTACATCATACTATGGTCAAGCACACTTCTAACCTCAATATCGTTACATTACATATCTATACATCATAATACAATCTGTCATGTCCACATTCTAACTATTACATACATGTGACTTCATTACTCTTCTTGACTTCTCTGTCTAACCCGTACCTGCAGACCTGGGGAATTTGGGAGAGGGGTGAGCTACTAGAGCCCAGTGAGCAGAATCATAAAGCATTTAAAACACATGCTATCATGGAATGCATCACATCACAACTAATCATATCAAGGATGAACTTGTCACCATTTAGCCCTCTACATAATCCAATCATGCCAGGGGCGTAGTGCAGGCCACACCTGGTCTTTCTCTTATACATAACATAACATAACATACATATTCCATGGTGCCGGGGGCGTAGTGCAGGCCACGTCCGGTCTTTCTCTTACATAGTGCCAGGGGCGTAGTGCAGGCCACATCTGAACTTCCATATCATATCATCATGTCATAACATATGAGGGCTAATGGATCATTCAACGTTCATCCACATCAACAACATTTTATGCAATGCAACATATTCGTGATTTCTAATGCAAACAGCCTAAAATATCACATGGCATCCGTGATGCATGAACATGCTCAAAACTGATTTATTGATTTGAAAGCATAAGAGTTATTCCACTCACCTCTGGCTAGCTCTGACACTGACTGAAGCAGCTGACTCACTGCTGAGGTCCTCGGTTCCTCGGGTCCGAACCTACACAGGTGGACTCAAATGAGGTACCAAACAACTAGAACATAACTCTAAAAACATCCCCCAAAAACCCCCTAAAACATCTCAAAACATCCATGCAAGAACATGCAAAGAAGGCCTAGACAGGGCACTTTCGGCGGCAGGTTCGGCGGCCGAAAGTCCCTCCAGAGCCGAAAGTCAGGCAGGTTCGGCAGCACCTTCTGCGGCCGAAACTCCCAGACAGAGACGAAACTCATGCATGTTCGGCGGCACTTTCGGTGGCTGAAACTCCCAGACAGAGGCGAAAGTCCTCTGTCGGGGGCAAGCTTCGGCAGCCGAATGCTGCCTCCACAAGAGGGTTCGGCGGCCGAAAGTCCCTTCGGCTGCCGAACCTGGTTTCTCCCAAAGGGCAGAAACTTGGTTCAAACATGCACAAACGCCTCAAACTCATACCATCATGCATTTAGCTCAACCAAAACATGCATACAAGCTCCTAGGGGTCTCAAACTAACTTAAACCCCAACTACAACACACATACACAAGCATTTGCAAGTCACATTGTCCATAAACTCAAAAATCAACAAAGCTCACTAAAAACCTACACATGCATTTCTACCTATAGATCTTGCATAAAACTTATTTAAAACATACAATGAGCTTAAGATCGGCTCTTACCTCTTAAAGATCGAGAGAGAGACGACCTAAAACTCGAAGGTGGGAGAGATTGGATTCTTGAACCTCCAAGCCCCAAAACTTTGCTCAAATGCTCAAATCTTCAAAACAAAGTTAAAAAAAATGAAAAACTTGAAAGATTTAGAGGAAAAACATCAAAGATCGGTGAGGGGCGGCGGAGAGCTCACCTTGGCCGAAAATGGGGAAAAAGCTCGCCCGTTTTCGGCTAAGGGACCCTTTTATAGTGGCTGGCCAGGCCACGTTCGGGGGTTGAATGTGCCTCCGCATGCATGCCATGTTCGGCGGCCGAACTTGAGGTTCGGCGGCCGAACCTAGACTTCCCTCACTTATGCTTTCGGGGGCCTAAAGCACACCCGCAATGCATGCATGTTCGGCGGCCGAACTTTAGGTTCGGCGGCCGAACCTGAGCTTTCCTCCAAGGTTGTTTTTATTCGAAAACTCATTTTCTTTTCATTCAAAATCATCAAAAACATTAAAACATTTCATGAAAACATAGTTTTACCCTTCTAGAGGTCTCCGACATCCGAGATTCCACCGGACGGTGGGAATTCCAATACCGGAGTCTAGCCGGGTATTACATTCTCCCCCCCTTAAGAACATTCGTCCCCGAATGTTCCTCAACTAACACATAGCATGGCATACACATAACATACATGCAAAGCACATAAAACTCACAGGGAACTAACCTCAGAAAAGATAAGGGTATTGCTGGAGCATGGACTCCCGTGTCTCCCAGGTGCACTCTTCCATATTGTGGTGGTTCCACAGGACTTTCACCATCGGGATTTCCTTGTTTCTCAGCTTTCTGATCTGGGTGTCTATGATCCGCACTAGCTGCTCAACATAGGTGAGATCCTCTTGGATCTCCACATCAGGCTCACTAAGAACCTTGCCCGGATCTGACACAAACTTCCTCAACATTGAAACATGGAAAACCGGATGGATTCTTGCCATTGAAGCAGGCAAATCTAGCTTGTACGACACATTCCCAATCTTCTGTAAGATTTCAAAGGGTCCGATGTATCATGGGGCTAGTTTACCTTTCTTCCCAAAGCGAACCACTCCTTTCATTGGAGACACCTTGAGCAATACCAGATCCCCATCCTGAAACTCTACCTGTCTTCTGTGGATGTCTGCATAACTCTTCTGTCTGCTTGCAGCAGTCTTGATTCTCTCTCTGATTAGGGGTACCACCCTGCTGGTGATCTCTACTAGCTCAGGCCCTGCCAAGGCCTTTTCTCCAACTTCTTCCCATCAAACAGGTGACCTGCACTTCCTCCCATATAAAGCTTCATATGGAGCCATCCCGATGCTAGCATGATGGCTGTTGTTGTAGGCAAACTCCACCAAAGGTAGATGCTGCCTCCAAGAATCGCCAAAGTCCAGCACGCACATTCTAAGCATATCCTCGATAGTCTGGATGGTCCTTTCGGACTGTCCGTCCGTCTGGGGGTGGAAGGCAATACTGAAATCCAATCTAGTACCCATGGCATTCTGCAGACTCCGCCAAAATCTGGAGGTGAACTGGGGCCCTCTATCCGACACTATCGAAACAGGAACCCCATGCAGCCTGACGATCTCATCCACATATACCTGCGCCAACTTGTCCACAGAGTAGCCACTCCTGACAGGGATGAAGTGAGCAGATTTGGTGAGTCTGTCCACAATCACCCATATGGAGTCCAATCTGTTGGACGCTGCCGGTAACCCCACTACGAAATCCATAGCTATATTCTCCCATTTCCACTATGGAATAGGTAGCGGGTTAAGCATTCCAGCCGGCTTCTGATGTTCCAGCTTCACCCTCTGACACACTTCGCAGGCTGACACAAACTGTGCCACTTCTTTCTTCATGGCTGGCCACCAATAAACTTTCTTCAAATCTTGATACATCTTGGTGGCTCCGGGGTGAACGTTGTATCTTGCATTATGAGCCTCCCTCATAATGTCTCCTTTTAGCCCTATGTCATCTGGTACACACAATCGACTCCCATAGCGGAGGATCCCCATACTATCAAATCTGAACTCACTGTCTTTGCCTGACTGAACAGTCCTGGCAATCTTTACTAACTCTGGATCCTCATGCTGTTTCTAAGCCACTTGCTCCAGAAACACAGGTGTCACTCTCATCTGGGCCACTAAAGCACCGGTACCAGACAACTCCAACTGTAGACCTTCATCAATGAGCTTGTAAAACTCCTTCACCACTGGTCTCCTCTCTGCCGTGATATGGGATAGACTGCCTAGTGACTTCCGGCTTAGGGCGTCTGCCACGACATTCGCCTTACCCGGATGATACTGAATCTTGCAATCATAGTCACTCAGCAACTCTACCCATCTCCTCTGTCTCAAGTTCAAATCTCTTTGACTCAGGATGTACTGCAGGCTTTTATGATCTGTGAAGATCTCACATTTTACCCCATAGAGGTAGTGCCTCCACATCTTGAGTGCAAAGATTACTGCTGCCATCTCAAGGTCATGTGTGGGGTAATTCAACTCATGCTTCTTCAGCTGCCTAGAAGCATAAGCAATCACCCTCTCATTCTGCATCAGTACACAACCCAGTCCCACACGGGACGCATCACAAAAGACTGCAAAGTCCTCATCACTAGATGGCAAAGCTAAAACTGGTGCTGAAGTCAACCTCTTCTTAAGCTCTTCAAAACTCTCTTCGCACTGGTCGGTCCACAGAAACTTCTGATTCTTCCTGGTTAGTCTGGTCAGAGGAGCTGCTATTTTCGAGAAGTCCTGAACGAACCTCCTGTAGTAACCTGCCAAACCCAAGAAACTCCTGATCTCCGTCACTGAAGTGGGTCTAGGCCAGTTAGCCACAGTTTCTGTCTTCTTGGGGTCCACCTCTATCCCATTCTCTGACACTACATGCCCCAAGAACGAAATGCTCCTCAGCCAGAACTCATACTTAGAGAACTTGGCATACAAGCCATGTTCCCTCAAGGTCTGCAAAACCAACCGCAGATGATGGGCATGCTCCTCTGCATTCCTGGAATACACTAAGATATCATCTATGAAGACAATAACAAAGTGATCCAGGTACTGGCTAAACACTCTGTTCATGAGGTCCATGAATGCTGCAGGGGCGTTAGTTAACCCGAACGGCATTACAAGGAACTCAAAATGCCCATATCTGGTTCTGAAAGCCGTCTTTGGTACATCCTCATCTCTGATCCTTAGCTGATGGTACCCAGATCTCAGATCTATTTTGGAGAAACAACCCGCTCCTGCTAGCTGGTCGAATAGATCGTCGATCCTTGGCAAAGGGTACTTGTTCTTGGTAGTGACTTTGTTCAACTGTCTGTAGTCGATACAAAGTCTAAGGGATCCATCCTTCTTTCTGACAAACAAGACTGGAGCACCCCAGGGTGAGGTACTCGGTCGGATGAAGCCCTTGTCTACCAGCTCTTGCAACTGTTCTTTCAATTCTTTCAACTCGGCTGGAGCCATCCTGTAGGGAGGGATAGAGATCGGTCGGGTTCCAGGCATCAATTCTATCTCGAACTCTATCTCCCTAGCAGGTGGTAAACCTGGCAGCTCGTCTGGGAAGACATCTAGAAACTCTCTAACCACTGGCACCGAGGCGGGCTCTCTAACCTGATTGCTAAGCTCTCTCACATGAGCCAAATACCCCTGACATCCCCTCCTAAGCAACCTATGAGCCTGAAGAGCTGATATCAGACCTCTAGGTGTACCCCTCCTGTCTCCTCTGAAGACTACCTCTGACCCATCCTGACCTCTGAACCTGACTACCTTGTCCCTGCAGTCCAAGGTAGCAGCATGGGTAGATAACCAGTCCATCCCTAGAATGACGTCAAAATCTGTCAAATCTAGAACCACAAGGTCGGCGGACAAGCATCTTCCCTCAACAAACACAGGACTACACTGGCAGACTGACTCTGCCACTGATGGATCACACTTGGGTCCACTGACCTAGAGAGGACACTCTAACTCAGAGATCATCAACCCTAACCTCTGGACGGCTCTCGATGCAATAAAAGAATGAGATGCGCCCGGGTCCATCAAGGCATACACATCTGAACAACCAATGATTAAGTTACCTGCCACCACGGTGTTAGATGCATCTGCCTCCTGCTGTGTCATTGTGAAGATCCGTGCTGGAGCTGATGGACCTTCACCTCTGAAACCCGCTGAAGAAGAGGCTGCCCCTCTCCCTCTGCCTCTGCCACTGGCCTGAGTCATGGCTGGAGCTGCTGGCTGCGCTACACTACCTGAAGCTGTCTGCTGGGACTGTGCCATCGGGGCCGCTCTTGGACAGTCTCGAGACATATGCCCCTCCTGACCACATCTGTAACAGGCTGTCGTCCCAAACCGACATACTCCCCTGTGTGGCTTACCACACCTTGCACAAACTGCATTATCCGCACCAGAGCTTGAGCCACTCCCTAGTCCCAGACTAGACTTAACCTTGTTCCAGAACTTGTTCTTCTTAGACTTCCTGGGACCTCTGTCCCACTTCTTGCTACCTGAAGTTGCTGCACTCATTGAAGAAGAGCCTGGGGTCTTAGAACCAGAAGGCTGTGCCACTGACTGTTTAACTGTCCCCTGAACGATGGCACTGGCCTCCATTTTCCGGGCCATATCCACTATGGCATGGAAGCTCTCCCTATCTGCTGACTGGATCAAGGAGGAATATCTGGAGTGGAGTTTCATGATATACCTCCTTGACCTTTTCTGATCTGAATCAAGGTTTTGCCCTGCAAACGGCAACAACTCCAAGAACTTGTCTGTGAACTCCTCTACACCCATCTCATCAGTCTGCCTCAACTGCTCAAACTCTAACATCTTCAGCTCCCTTGAACTATCTGGGAAAGCCCATCCTGCAAACTCGTTTGCAAATTCCTCCCAAGACATGCTGTCCACTTTCGGGTTCACATAATTCTTGAACCACTCTCGTGCCTTCTTGCACTTAAGTGTGAACCCAGCCATCTGAATGGCTCTACTATCATCAGCCCCAATCTCATCTGTGATCACCTTGACCCTTTCAAGATACACAAACGGGTCATCCCCTTTTTCATACTGGGGAGCGCCCAACTTCATATAGTCGGTCATCTTGACCTTGCTCCCACTGGCTGAGCTAGGTCTAGAAGGTTGAGCAACTGGGGCTGCTGGCTCTGCTGGAGGAGGAGGAGGTGCAGCATCCCCTGGGGTAGGGTTTGCTGGGTTAGGATAGTAAGGTGGGGGTGGATACATTGGGTATTGTGAATATGGTGGATAATAAGGTGGGTATGGCATCTGTATGGGATAAGGGCTAAAGCTGTGGTAATCCGATGTGCCTCCCATCGAATACCCCGGGTTTTGTGAGAAGGGTGGGTAGTAAGGTGGCTGAACAAATCCCGAGGCCTGAGTGCCTCCTTGGGATTCTCCCATTCCTTCTTCTGACAGGCTGACTCCCAGACTGCCATCCCTCCTCTGCTCTACATCCATATCATCCCCCATGTCCTCTGATGCTCCTCCCTGAACTGTTCCTCTGACTGATCTGCTTCTACCCAGATCCAAAGACCTTCTAGGGTCTCTTACTGCTCTTTCTCTGCTAGACCTACTAGACATTGCCCTAGGCAATGATGGAGGACGGGCGCTCGTGCCCTCATCCTCAGGTGGTACTCCAGTCAATCTTGCTGATCGACGAGTTCCTCTCATCCTGTTTTCTGAAAAACAGTACACATCACACAAACATTAGCATCATATGGTTCATGTGGGCACACATGAACCCGCATCACACATCATAGCATATCATTAATGCACATGCATATAATCATGGCATTTCACATCATCATGTAAGACAGGGCTCCACATCCTATCCTAGTGGACATGACCTTTCCTATTGTGCTTGACCTTTCTATAACATCTATGAGCCCGACACTCTAGGTCTGACCATATGAACCTAGGGCTCTGATACCATTCTGTAACGACCCGAAAATCGGACCGCTACCGGCGCTAGGATCCAGATCGGCTTAAGGCCGCCGAGACCCGTAGCAAGCCTGACATGTTACCTGTAAACCTGTTTAATCCCATACATGATCAACAACATACATAAAAATTTAAAACTTTTCCTTTCATACATTCTATCATACACCCAACTCAACCTGTGCATGCACTGAACATAATCATAAACTTGACCCCTCTGTGGGATCTCATCAATGCCCCCCCCAAAGGGTGGCATAACAAGTGTTGAGTTGGCTAAACATGGATATCGATAACATTAAGATCATGTTTCAAAAAGGGATTACATCATACTATGGTCAAGCGCACTTCTAACCTCAATATCGTTACATTACATATCTATACATCATAATACAATCTGTCATGTCCACATTCTAACTATTACATACATGTGACTTCATTACTCTTCTTGACTTCTCTGTCTAACCCGTACCTGCAGACCTGGGGAATTTGGGAGAGGGGTGAGCTACTAGAGCCTAGTGAGCAGAATCATAAAGCATTTAAAACACATGCTATCATGGAATGCATCACATCACAACTAATCATATCAAGGATGAACTTGTCACCATTTAGCCCTCTACATAATCCAATCATGCCAGGGGCGTAGTGCAGGCCACACCTGGTCTTTCTCTTATACATAACATAACATAACATACATATTCCATGGTGCCGGGGGCGTAGTGCAGGCCACGTCTGGTCTTTCTCTTACATAGTGCCAGGGGTGTAGTGCAGGCCACATATGGACTTCCATATCATATCATCATGTCATAACATATGAGGGCTAATGGATCATTCAACGTTCATCCACATCAACAATATTTTATGCAATGCAACATATTCGTGATTTCTAATGCAAACAGCCTAAAATATCACATGGCATCCGTGATGCATGAACATGCTCAAAACTGATTTATTGATTTGAAAGCATAAGAGTTATTCCACTCACCTCTGGCTAGCTCTGACACTGACTGAAGCAGTTGACTCACTGCTGAGGTCCTCGGTTCCTCGGGTCCGAACCTACACAGGTGGACTCAAATGAGGGACCAAACAACTAGAACATAACTCTAAAAATATCCCCCAAAAACCCCCTAAAACATCTCAAAACATCCATGCAAGAACATGCAAAGAAGGCCTGGACAGGGCACTTTCGGCGGCATGCAAAGAAGGCCGAAAGTCCCTCCAGAGCCGAAAGTCAGGCAGGTTCGGCGGCACCTTCAGCGGCCGAAACTCCCAGACAGAGACGAAACTCATGCATGTTCGGCGGCACTTTCGGCGGCCGAAACTCCCAGACAGAGGCGAAAGTCCTCTATCAGGGGCAAGCTTCAGCAGCCGAATGCTGCCTCCACAAGAGGGTTCGGCGGCCGAAAGTCCCTTCGGCTACCGAACCTGGTTTCTCCTAAAGGGCAGAAACTTGGTTCAAACATGCACAAACGCCTCAAACTCATACCATCATGCATTTAGCTCAACCAAAACATGCATACAAGCTCCTAGGGGTCTCAAACTAACTTAAACCCCAACTACAACACCAGCCTTGCAGGTACAGAGTCCAGAGAGGTCAGCGGGGTACAGATAAAGAGAAGAGTTATGTAATAGCTAGTGTGGACATGTAATTGTACAGATAGTATATGTTGTATAGAGGATGCTGGACCTTATGAGTTGTACTCCCTTTTGTATATACATGGTCTGTTATGAAAATGATTTTAGTGTTGATGTTTGTATGAAAAACCAGGCTTAACATTATATGAGAGGACCCGCCTAGAGCAAAGATGAGAGCTCTAGCAGGGGTTTTAGAGTACAGAGTTAGTGCATGCACCGGTTAAGCCTTGGAACAGAGAAAAATTTTAATGTTTACAAAAAATGTATGATCATGTATAGGATATCACAGTTACATGAAGTTCACAGTAGGCTTACTACGGGTCCCGGCGGCCTTAAGCCGATCTGGATCATAGTGCCGGTAGCAGTTCAGTTTCCGGGCTGTTACAGATTGGTATCAGAGCCCTAGGTTCATATGGTCGGACCTATAGAGAGAGAGTCGGGCTCATAGAGCTCATAGTTGGTCAAGCATCATAGGAAAGCATGTCCACTAGGATAGGATGTCAGTCCTGTCTATCTGATGTGTGAATTGCCATGAGTTATACATGTGCTGTATATGTTGCTAATGTGCTATGTGATGTGTGTTGTGATTCCAGAGAGTGAAGATGTGAGGCACTCGTCGATCCGCGAGATTGACTGGAGTCCCACCAGGAAGTGAGGGTACAGCTGCTCGTCCTCCTGCATTGCCATGGGCAAGATCTCACAGGTCAAGCAGGGAAGGAACGTCACGAGACCCTAGAAGGTCTTCTGACGAGAGCAGAAGAGGAGTAGAGAGAGGGGGAAGATCAGAGGAAGAAAGAGAGGCTAGGGAAGTTAGTCAGAGCAGAGATGAAAGTATGGGTATAGGAAGGTCTGAAGAAGGGATGGGAGAGTCCCAAGGAGGTGCACAGGCCTCGGGGTTTAGCTATCCACCCTTTCCACAGGGCCCGGGGTATCCGATGGGAGGTACGTCGGATTTCTCCAGCTTTGCCCCATACCCGCCTTATATGCCCTATATGCCTTATCCTTCGTTTTACCCACCATATCACATGTATCCACCCCCACCTGTTCAGCCAAGTCCAGCACAACCTGAACCAAGAGAACTAGTACCACCACCAGGACCTGTTGCCCCTGTTGTCGAAGCACAGCAGCCTAGATCATCAGGGGGACATAAGGTGAAGATGACTGAGTACTTAAAGTTGGATGCTCCTAAATTCAATATAGGAGATGATCCCTTTGAGTACCTTAGTGCAGTGAGAATGATAACCAATGAATTGGGAGCTGATGAGAGCAGGGCCATTGAGATGGCAGGGTTCACATTAAATTGCAAGAAAGCAAAAGAATGGTTCAAGAACTATGTGGAGCCCAGACTAGACAGCATGACATGGGAAGAGTTCGCCAATGCGTTCGCAGGGTGGGCTTTTCCTGACAGTGCCAGGGAGATGAAGGTTGCCGAGTTCGAACAGCTAAGACAGACAGAGGATATGAGAGTTGATGAGTATACAGATAAGTTTCTAGCATTGTTACCATATGTAGGGCAGGCGTATGATACGGATCAGAAGAAGGCAAGGAGATATGCCACAAGGCTTCACCCCAGGTATTTCTCCTTGATCCTTCCAGCAGAAAAAGAGAGTTTCCACTCCATTGTGGATGCAGCCAGAAAAATGGAGGCAAGTGCCATCATACAGGGAACAGAAAAGCGGCAGGTGGCACAGTCTTCGGGTGCTAAGACCCCCAGTGCAGCAGTTTCTGGCAGTAGAAAAGGAGAGAAGTTTAAATCCAAGAGAGGCAAGTTCTGGAGCAGGATTAAGTCAGGACTGGGAATGGGAAGCGGTTCCAGCTCTAGCACAGGTAGTTCAGTATGTCAGAAGTGTGGGAAACCACATCGAGGAGTTTGTCTGATGGGATCTACAGCCTGCTATAGATGTGGGCGAGAGGGACATATTGCAAGAGAATGCCCCCAGGCGACCTTTATGGCACCATCCCAGCAGATGACCTCAGGCAGTGTAGCACAGCCAGCAGCTTCAGCCGTACCTCAGAGCAGTGGCAGAGGTAGAGGAAGAGGGTCAGCCTCTTCATCAGGGATGGGTTCTCGAGGTGCAGGTCCGTTAGCCCCAGCACGGATTTTCACTATGACGCAACAAGAGGCAGACACATCAAACACAGTGGTGTCAGGTAATCTCATCATTGGTGTTCCGAGGTGTATGCTTTGATGGACCCCGGTGCTTCTCACTCTTTCATTACTTCTAGAGCCGCAGAGAGGTTGGGTTTGATAGTCTCCGAGTTAGAGTGTCCTCTCTGGGTCAGTGGACCTAGATGTGACCCATCATTGGCAGAGTCAATCTGTCAAGTCAGTCTAGTGTGTATAGAGGGTAGATACCTTCCAGCTGACCTTGTGGTTCTAGAGTTGGCAGATTTTGATGTCATTCTAGGGATGGATTGGTTATCTACATATAATGCTACTTTGAACTGCAGAGACAAAGTAGTCAGTGTCAGAGACCAGGATGGGTCAGAGTGTGTCTTCAGAGGAGACAGGAGAGGGACACCTAAGGGTTTGATATCAGCCCTCCAGGCTCGTAGGTTGTTGAGGAAGGGTTGTCAAGGGTTCCTAGCTCATGTGAGAGAGCTAGACATGCAGGTTAGGGAACCATCCTCCGTACCTGTTGTTCGAGAGTTCCTAGATGTGTTTCCTGAAGAGCTTCCAGGACTACCACCTGTTAGGGAAATAGAGTTCGAGATAGAGTTAATGCCTGGTACGCGACTGATCTCTATTCCTCCCTACAGGATGGCACCAGCTGAGCTGAGAGTGTTGAAAGAGCAGTTGCAGGATTTGGTAGACAAGGGTTTCATCCGTCCGAGTACCTCACCTTGGGGTGCTCCAGTACTGTTTTTCAGGAAGAAGGATGGACCGCTTAGACTTTGTGTTGACTATCGACAGTTGAACAAGGTCACTACCAAGAATAAATATCCTCTACCCAGGATCGATGATCTATTTGACCAGCTGTCAGGAGCAGGTTGTTTCTCGAAGATAGATCTGCGATCCGGATATCATCAGTTGAGAATCAGGGAAGAGGATGTATCTAAGACAGCTTTCAGGACCAGATATGGGCATTATGAGTTCCTAGTAATGCCGTTCGGGTTAACTAATGCCCCTGCAGCATTTATGGATCTCATGAACAGAGTTTTCAGAGAGTACCTGGATCGCTTTGTGATTGTCTTTATCGATGATATCTTAGTGTACTCCAGGGCTGCAGAGGAGCATGCCCAGCATCTGAGGATAGTCTTGCAAACTTTGAGGGAGCATGGCTTGTATGCCAAGTTCTCTAAGTGTGAGTTCTGGCTGAGGAGCATTTCTTTCTTGGGGCATGTTGTATCAGATGAAGGGATAGCAGTGAACCCTAAGAAGATAGAGGCAGTAGCCAACTGGCCTACACCCATGACAGTAACAGAGATCAAGAGTTTTCTGGGTTTGGCAGGCTACTATCGGAGGTTCGTTCAGGACTTCTCGAAGATTGCTGCTCCGCTGACCAGATTAACCAGAAAGAACCAGAAGTTTGTATGGTCAGAAGAGTGTGAAGAGAGTTTTGAAGAGTTGAAGAGACGGTTGACTTCAGCACCGGTGTTATCTCTGCCGATCAGTGATGAAGACTTCACAGTGTTCTGTGATGCATCCCGAGTGGGATTAGGTTGTGTGTTGATGCAGAAAGATAGAGTGATAGCTTATGCTTCTAGACAGCTGAAGAAGCACGAGCTGAACTATCCTACACACGATTTGGAGATGGCAGCAGTTATCTTTGCACTCAAGATGTGGAGGCATTACCTCTATGGGGTAAAGTGTGAGATCTTCACAGATCATAAGAGCCTGCAGCACATCTTGAGTCAGCGAGAGTTAAACTTGAGGCAGAGACGGTGGGTAGAATTGCTCAGTGATTACGATTGCAAGATCCAGTATCATCCGGGTAAGGCTAATGTGGTAGCTGATGCCTTAAGCCGGAAATCACTTGGCAGTTTATCCCACATTGCCGTAGAGAGAAGACCGGTGGTGAAGGACTTTTACAGACTCATGGATGAAGGGCTACAGTTGCAGTTATCTGGTACAGGTGCTTTGATTGCACAGATGAGAGTTACTCCCGTGTTTCTAGAGCAGGTAGCTCTGAAACAGCACGAAGACCCTGAGTTAGTGAAGATTACCAGGACTGTTCAGTCAGGCAACAGTGCAGAGTTCAGATTTGACAGTGAAGGGATTCTTCGTCACGGTAAGAGATTATGTGTACCAGATGATAGCAGTTTGAAGGAAGACATTATGAGGGAAGCTCATAATGCAAGGTATAGCGTTCACCCTGGAGCCACCAAGATGTATCAAGACTTGAGAAAGGTGTATTGGTGGCCAACGATGAAGAGAGAAGTGGCACAGTATGTGTCAGCCTGCGAAACATGTCAAAGGGTGAAGCTAGAACACCAGAAGCCGGCTGGAATGCTTAACCCACTGCCGATTCCAGAGTGGAAATGGGAGAACATAGCTATGGATTTTGTAGTGGGGTTACCGGTGACGTCCAACAGGCTAGACTCCATATGGGTGATCGTGGATAGACTGACTAAATCTGCTCACTTCATTCCAGTCAGGAGTAACTATACTGTGGACAAGCTAGCGCAGGTGTACGTAGAAGAGATAGTAAGGTTGCATGGAGTTCCTGTGTCCATCGTTTCAGATAGAGGACCTCAGTTCACCTCCAGGTTTTGGCGGAGTCTGCAAGCTACTATGGGCACAAGATTGGATTTCAGCACTGCTTTCCATCCACAGACAGACGGTCAGTCAGAAAGAACCATCCAGACCATAGAAGATATGTTGAGAATGTGTGTGTTAGACTTTGGCGGTTCTTGGAGGCAGCATCTACCTCTGGTGGAGTTTGCCTACAATAACAGCCATCATGCTAGCATAGGGATGGCTCCTTATGAAGCTCTGTATGGGAGGAAGTGCAGAACACCTGTTTGCTGGGAAGAGGTAGGAGAGAAGGCTCTTGTAGGGCCAGAATTAGTCGAGCTTACCAGCAGATTAGTGCCTATCATCAGAGAGAGGATCAGAACCGCTGTCAGTAGACAGAAAAGTTATGCAGATATCCGTAGGAAGCAGTTAGAGTTTCAGGAGGGGGATATGGTTTTGCTAAAAGTGTCTCCAATGAAGGGCGTGGTTCGCTTTGGGAGAAAGGGTAAGCTAGCTCCACGATACATTGGTCCCTTTGATATTCTGCAGAGGATCGGAACTGTGTCGTATAAGCTGGATTTACCTGCATCTATGGAAAGAATCCATCAGGTGTTTCATGTTTCTATGCTATAGAAATTTGTGTCAGATCCGAACCAGGTTCTCAGTGAGCTTGATGTGGAGATCCAAGGAGATCTCACATATGTAGAGCAGCCAATGAGGATCATTGACACCCAGATCAGAAAGTTGAGAAACAAGGAAATTCCGATGGTAAAAGTCCTGTGGAACCACCATAACTTAGAAGAGTGCACCTAGGAGACAAGGGAGTCTATGCTCCAGCAATACCCATATCTGTTTTAAGGTTCGTTTTCCCCTTTTCTATGTGTTTATGTGCTTTATGTTTGAGGAACATTCGGGGACGAATGTTCTTAAGGGGGGGAGAATGTAATACCCGGCTAGAGTCCGGCGTCGGAAGTCCTGTAGTCCGGTGGACTTTCTGATATCGGAATCCTCTGGAAGGGTACAGATTATGTTTTTCTATGTTTTCTATGTTTTGGAAGCATTTTCATGTTTTAAAGTGTGGAAAGAAGTAAAGGTTTGAAAGCAAGGCAACAAGGGAGAAAAGCCAAGATTCGGCCGCCGAAGGTCACTTCGGCTGCCGAACGTGCATGGCATTCGGGTTCTCCTTCGGCCGCCGTAGTTGGTCTGGCCAGACAACTATAAAAGGCCCTAGGTCGGTCAAATGGATAAGATTTGCTGTCCATTTGCACGAGCTGAGGTGAGACTTGATCTTCCTTGAGTGATTTATGTGTTTTCTCAAAGTTTTCATGGTTTTGATGGATTTGCATGTGGTTTTGAAGTTTTTTAGCAAAAGAGTGAAGTTTGGAAGCTTGGAGACTTTGAGAGAGGATTTCTCTATATCTCCACGTTGGGATCATTTAATCTCTTGTTTGGAAGAGGTAAGTGAAGATCCTGAACTTCCTTTCTTGATTTTTGAAGGTTTTATGGCAGTTTTGTGGGTAGTATGCATGATAGGGTTTAGTTGAGGTTTTGCATGATTTGGTGTTTAAACATGTTTCTGTGTTGTTAGATATGTTTCTTGGGGTATAAGTGAGTTTTAGTTGAGGTTTTGCATGTTTTATGGTATGTGCTAGTTGGGAGTAGTTGATATGCATGTTGGGTAAGTTTGGGGGAACGGTTTGCATGAAACAGAGCAGGGTTCTGCCCAGCGGGCAAAACCAGGTTCGGCCGTCGAAGGAAGGTTCGGCCGCCGAACCCCTTGTGGAGGCAGTTTCGGCTGCCAAAGCTTGCCCCCGAACATTTGGACTTTCGTCTCTGGAGGCAAGGTTCGGCCGCCGAAAGTGCCGCCGAAGGTTGAGTTTCGTCTCTGGACGAGACTTTCGGCTGCCGAAGGTGCCGCCGAACATGCATGAGGTTCGTCTCTGGAGGGGAGTTTCGGCCGCCGAACCTGCCGCCGAAAGTGCCCTGTCCAGCTTTCTTTTGCATGTTTTATGTGCTTGTTCTAGGATGCTTTAGAGGGTTTTTGGGGAGTTTCTTAGAGATGTTCTTGAGTTAGTTTGGTCCCTCATTTCAGTCCACCTGTGTAGGAACGGACCAGAGGAACCAAGGAGTTCAGCAGTGAGCACTACTTCAGAACCTGCAGAGTCAGTACAGAGGTAGCCAGAGGTGAGTGGAACTGAACTAAATCTTTTAAGATGAGCACTCAAACAGTTTTAGCATGTTCATGCATCATTTATGCCATGTTGATAGTATTGCATTAGTGAGCACGAAGATGTTGCATTAATCAGTGCATGTACAGATCGGGCGTAGCTTGGATTCATTAGCCCCCTAAATGAAGACCTGAGGAGCCCTGAAAGGGCCGGGCACACGGTACCATAGGGTGCTGAATGAAGACCTGAGGAGCTCCTTCGCGGGCCGGGCAATGTGGGGGAATTTTGAATTAGTCCGTCTGAGATTATGTGATTTACTTGTGTTATGATGCATTCCATGAGATCATGTTGTAGCACATGTTTTATATGTACTACTCACGGGGCTAGTATAGCTCACCCCTCTCCCTCAACCCCAGTCTTACAGGTACAGAGTCCAGAGAGGTCAGCAGGGTACAGATAAAGAGAAGAGTTATGTAATAGCTAGTGTGGACATGTAATTGTACAGATAGTATATGTTGTATAGAGGATGCTGGACCTTATGAGTTGTACTCCCTTTTGTATATACATGGTCTGTTATGAAAATGATTTTAGTGTTGATGTTTGTATGAAAAACCAGGCTTAACATTATATGAGAGGACCCGCCTAGAGCAAAGATGAGAGCTCTAGCAGGGGTTTTAGAGTACAGAGTTAGTGCATGCACCGGTTAAGCCTTGGAACAGAGAAAAATTTTAATGTTTACAGAAAATGTATGATCATGTATGGGATATCACAGGTACACAGAGTTCACAGTAGGCTTACTACGGGTCCCGACGGCCTTAAGCCAATCTGGATCCTAGTGCCGGTAGCAGTTCAGTTTCCGGACTGTTACAAAAGTGCAAGGAAAGTAAAAAGGGGGGTTTTGAGATGATTTGATTAACAACTATTGAAAGCAATTAAAATAGCAAGTAATTAAAATAAAAGAGGGAAATCAATATGAGAAAAGTCTAGTTGAAGATATGGATCCACTTTGGTTGTTTGGGTTGATCATTGAAACATGGTTATCTTGATTGATTCAATAGGTTGGTTATGGAGGTGGAAGATGCTTCTCACCACCATGTCTTTCCTTATGAACAAACTGATTAGGGAACGTCCTCTAACCAATTACTAATCAATAAATTTCCAAGGAACGTCCTTAGGCCATAGGCATCAAAACAATTGCCAATTGCATGAAGAACAAGAAAGATCTAAACCCTAACTACTCAAACGCATGAGATGATGTTAGATCATGCAATTCCTTAGATTTTTACACCAAGTGTTCTATGGACAGAATATTTCCAGCAATTACGGACTAACAAATATCCTAATCCAACAATCAATTAACTTTGCAATCAAGAATCAAGTGGCCAATTTGATCAAAACAACAAAGCAATCTTGGAATCAAAGCACAATTGCATGAATATTGAATAAAATCAAGGACAAAAGTTTCTGTTCAGATCTCACAACCCTTTAACAACCTTAGTTTCAACCAAACTTCAACTAGAAAGAGGGTTTCAGCCACTCATGGCTGAACCAAACAGAAAATAAAAGAAAAGAAAGCAAAAGATGAAGAACTAAGGTGGGGAAGAGCCTTGGAGAGGCCTTGCCGAATTTGGGAGAGAAGAGGTGGATCAAAATATGTCTTCTTGTCTTCTTGAAGCCTTTAAATAGATCTTGAGAGGCTGCCTAGGGTTTCATGGAAGTCCAGGAGACTTTTAGAGGCTGTCCAAAGTGCCCTTGGTGTTGCATGTGACTTGTTTGTGCATATATGAAGGCAAAAACGAGTTGCATGTGATGGAAGGCAAGTGGGGGCACTTTGGTCTTTTCATAGCTATCCAAGATCCTCAAGATGTTGTACATTAAGTCCAAGAGATTGCCCATGCACTAATGAGGAAGGTGGAGCCTTCTTTGGAAACTTGAATGAAGTGGGAAACATGTGATCTTTGGATTTGACTTCCTTAATAAGCTTGATCTTGAAATCCAATATTTGAATGTGAATCTTGAAGATTTGGATCTCAAGATATTTCCCTTATTTGGCTCCTCAAATATGGCAACTTGGGATATGGCTTCCTGAACAAGGAAAGAATGCATTTGAGCGCATTTTCGGTTGCCTAAATTGAGTTTCGGAGGCTGGACTTTCGGTTCTGGTCTGAAGGTTCGGGGGCCGAAGGTTGGGGTTCGGCGGCCGAAGGAGGCTGACTTTTGTCTCTGGAGCCAATGTTCGGCGGCCGAAGGTGGGGCAATTTCGTCTCTGGACTGGGCTTTCGGCCGCCGAAGGTGCTGCCGAAGGTGCTGCCGAAGGTGGCTTTTCTAGATTTTGCACTTTTGAGCATTTTTAAGAGCATTTTCTCTTGAATGTCCCTTTTCACCTAATATCTGCAAAACATGATTAAAACCACAAAGTTAGGTAGAAAAGATGTAAATAGACATCAAGAATATCATGATAATATGGGCTAATTTATGCTCTATCAAATACCCCCACACTTAAGCTTTTGCTTGTCCTCAAGCAAACAAACATAGTCAAATAAGCTTCCCTTGCTCGAGATCCTTATTTCCACTTAAGCTCATACTCAAGACACCTATTTTGAATCATTGTAGTGAAGAATATATGCATGAAGATTACTTACCTCCTTTCCTTGTTTCCCTTTGCTTACCATGGCTAGGATTTGTTTTCCTCAAGAGAGACATGCACATTATGTTAAGACTTTTTCTAGCTTTTGGATTGACTTGCCCTTACCTTGAAGTACTTTATTCAGGCTTTTGCACTTTGATTTTGCTTGAAAAGATCACCAACCTTTTGACGTGAAGGTACATATTTGTGATACCCACCCCCAGTTACTCAGTTGATCACCTTTCCAAGTGGCTACTAGCTCTTTTCATAGTCTTTTTGACTGTTAGAATATTTTCTTGTTTTGTGCTTTTGAGGGCTTTGCCTTTGCTGAATTTTCTTTCTCTCAATGATTTGGGCAAATCAACACCAATTGCTAAATCAAGTCACATTAAGTTCATTCACACAATTTTAATTTATTCTCAATCAATTGAGGGTCATCAATATGTTTTTCACCATGGCAAACTCAAAGATTCAATTCAAAAGGCAATTCTCAAACATGAATACAACTCACTGCAATTGATTCAACATAAGTTTAAAGAGTCATCACATCAGTGGGATCATGGAAAGAAAGACTCATCCAACATAGTTCATTAGTTTGAGTAGAGCAAAAAAAAGGAAGAAGAAGAAGGTTGTGGTTGTGTGTGTATTATTGAAAGCATAAACAAATTAAAATTTAACTGTGGCTAATTAGCTTAAAACTGAAAGAAAAAAGAGAAAAAAAAAATTTGCAATCTGAAAGCATGAGAAATCGCAGAAAAGAAGGGGAGAAGAAGAAGAAGGAAGCTATATGCACCCCCACACTTAAATCATGCATTGTCCTCAATGTAAAAGAAGAGGGAAGAGGAAAAGAGAAGAAGAGAAGAAGAGAACAAAAGAAACTGAGTACTTCCCTGGGGTGTGGTGTGCATGGCATGATCACTTTAGGCAGAAGGATGTTGCAGTGGAATTTCTTCCACCACTTGTACTACGAACCCTTCAAAGTATGGTTTCAGACGATGTCCATTCACCTTGAAGATTTTTCCAGTTTCTATGCTTCGGATGTCTACAGCTCCATGTGGGTATGCATGTTCTACAATGAATGGTCCAATCCACCTAGATCGTAGCTTTCCTGGGAACAGTTTCAGACGAGAGTCAAAGAGTAAGACTTTATCACCAACCTCAAATTGTTTTCTTGAAAGATGATTGTCATGGGAGGCTTTGGTCTTTGTTTTGTAGTTCCAAGAGTTCTCATTTGTATCTCGTCTTATTTCCTCAAGCTCTTGCAGTTGTAACTTGCGATGGTGTCCGGCTTCTTTGAGGTCCATGTTGCAATTCTTTACAGCCCAATATGCCTTGTGCTCAAGCTCAACTGGGAGGTGACAAGCTTTCCCATAGACAAGTCTATAAGGAGACATACCTATTGGGGTCTTGTAGGCTGTTCTGTAGGCCCATAAGGCATCTTCTAATCTTAAGCTCCAATCCTTTCGGTTGGGAGAAACTGTCTTTTCAAGGATGGATTTGATTTCTCTGTTGGACACTTCAGCTTATCCATTCGTCTAAGGGTGGTAGGCTATGGATGTTCTATGGATCACATTGTGTTTTCTGAGAAGGCTTTCCATTACCCTATTGCAAAAATGGGTCCCTCTATCACTGATGATTGCTTTTGGTACTCCATGTCTGGCAAAGATGTTGGTCTTCACAAAATCTATCACTGCCTTGGCATCATCAGTCATAGTTGCTCTAGCCTCCACCCACTTGGATACATAATCCACTGCAAGGATGATATAAGTGTATCCAAAGGACGGTGGGAATGGTCCCATGAAGTCTATGCCCCAAACATCAAATACCTCACAGACCATGATGGGGTTCTGTGGCATTGGATTTCTTTTACTCAGATTTCCGGTCTGTTGACACCTGGCACATGTCCTGCAAAATAGAAAAGCATCTCGAAACATGGTGGGCCAAAATAGGCCACTTTCAAGTATCTTGTGAGCAGTTTTCCTTGGACCAAAGTGCCCTCCACAACTATATGAATGACAAAAAGTAAGTACAGAGGCTATTTCTTGATCAGGAATGCATCTCCTTATCATTTGGTCAGCACAATGTTTCCACAAATAAGGCTCATCCCAAACATAGTATTTGGCATCTTTTTTTATTTTATCTTTAGTGTGCTTAGGCATGTCAGAAGGTAAGTTACCTGTGGCCAAGTAGTTTACCATATTGGCGTACCATGGCTCATTAGACTGAGCAAGGAAGATTTGTTCAAGGAGGTCTTCCTTGGTTTCTTCAGATTCAGGAAGGCATTGTTCTGAGCTTGTTTGCAAAGAAGGTGGGGTAGAAGAGCTTGCTTGTGATGGAGGCTGCTGGGAGAGGTTCGGCGGCCGAAAAGGTGCTGGGTTCGGCGGCCGAAGTTCTTCAGTTTGCGGAATGAGCTTTGGAGATGGATTCGGCTTCCACAAGTCAGTGTGGTTCGGCGGCCGAAAGATGTTCGGCGGCCGAAGAATGTCTTCTTTCCGCGTAATGTCTTGCTCAAGTGGTGCGACAGAAGGTGGTGTCTGAATGGCAGAGGAGTTCGGCGGCCGAAAGTGGGCTAAGTTCGGCGGCCGAAGATCTTCTGTCTGCTTGATCTCAACTTGCTGAATGCTGCAGATTGTTTCTTTTAGTTTCAGGTTTTCAGTTCTGCAAAGATCATCATCTAAAACAGAATCTTGATTTTCATTAAACACATCTTGGCTCAAACAATCAATAATATCAAGACCATAAACAGGGGACATATCATGAGGATATTTCATAGCATCATAAACATTGTACTTGATTACTTCCCTTTCAAACTCCATGGTAAGAGTACCATCATGCACATCAATTTTAGTTCTAGCAGTACTCAAGAAGGGACGTCCAAGAAGAATGTCAGAACTAGTATTGCAACTATCTTCCTTAGTATCAATCACATAAAAATCAGCAGGAAAGACAAGTTCATCTACTTGGACTAAGACATCTTCAAGAACACCTATGGGGTATACCACAGATCTATCAGCCAATTGTATCACAACTCTTGTTTCTTTTAGTGCACATGCATTGAGAGATTTATAGATGGAGAGAGGCATGACATTGATAGATGCACCAAGATCACACATGGCTTTCTTTATACCAACATTCCCAATCTTGCAAGAGATAGCAAACATACCTTTGTCCTTGCATTTGGTGGGGAGTTCCCTTTTAATAACAGCAGTCACTACCTCACCTACACTTACTTTTTCTCTTTCTGCAAGCTTCCTTCTATTAGTGCAAAGTTCTTTCAGAAATTTAGCGTACCTGGGAATCTGCTTAACAACATCTAGCAGAGGTATATTGATTTGCACTTTTCTGAAAGTGTCAAGAATCTCCTTTTCTTCTTTTTCTTTTTGTGTTCTTTCAAATCTCTTGGGAAAAGGAGGTGGAATGTGGAAACTTACTTTCGGATCAGCTCTTTGCGCAGGGGGGACTTCAGTTTGCGCAGGAGTGGCTTCCGGGATAGGTCTTCGCGCAATGTGCTCTTCTGCAGTTGGTTCTTGCGCATAGATTTCCCTTTCAGATTGTGTAGGAGGTGTTCTTTCATCAATCTTGGCCTCTTGAAGCTCTTTTCCACTTCTCAAAGTAATGGCACTGACATTTTGTCTAGGATTAGTTTCAGTTTGAGAAGGGAGCTTACCTTGAGATTCAGATCTGCCGATGGATGTAGCCAGTTGGCCTATCTCTTGTCGCACGCCTTGCATGGTATTGACCATTGTTTCCATCATTGTTTGCATGATCTTCTCAAGGTTCTGATTTGGATTTGAAGGTGCTGGTTGAGCTTGATTTCTTTGGAGAATTTGGTAATTCTGACCATTGTTGGCCCTTCCATAGCTGAAATTGGGATGGTCTCTCCGACCTGGATTGTATGTATTGGAGTATGGATCATGCCTAGGCTGGTTGTGGTACCCTCCAATAGCATTGACTTGGTGGTGATCTTCTTGGAGTGTGGGACATTGATCAGTTGGGTGTCCTACATGAGCACAGATCTCACATGGCCTAGGTGGTGGAATTGCTTGCATTTGTTGGACCTGGCTAAGGGCGATCTTTTCCATAAGAGAAGTTAGTTTTGAGATTTGAGATTCAACAGAGGATGTTCTTACCTCATAGATTCCTCTTTGCGTTTGCTCTTCTTCTTCGTATTGCTTAGATGAAGCTGCAAGATTGGATATTAGTTCCTTCATCTCCCTAAGTGTCTTGTCTAGGATAGATCCTCTACAGGCTACATTTATGAGTTTCCTTTCTGATGGAATCAATCCTCCATAGAAGAACTGAATGAGGGCTTTGTTCGACATATCATGTTGTGGACAACCTGTACATAGTCTTTCAAACCTTTCCCAATAATCATATAAGTCTTCAGTTGGTTTTTGTCTTATGCTAGTGATTTCTCTTATTATGCCAATTGATTTAGATGGTGGGAAGTATTTGTCCAAAAAGGCTTGGACCATATCATCCCAAGAAGTTATAGATCCAGGTGGCAAATAAAATAACCAATCCTTAGCATGGTCATCTAATGAAAAAGGGAAAGCTCTTAGTTTAACATGATCTTCAGAGATCCCTTGAGGTCTCATGGATGAGCAAATAATTTTAAATTCTTTTAAGTGCTTATGTGGATTTTTATTTTGCAAACCTCTAAATTTAGGTAGCTGATGAATCAAACCTGATTTCAGTTCAAAGGGAACTGTAAGAGGCAGATAGGTGATGCAAAGTGGAGCATAATCACCTATAGGAGTTGCTAACTCCCTCATGGTTCTTTCCCTTTGTGCTTGTGGCCTATTTGCTGGATTTTCTTGAACTATCTGGCCTTGGACAGCATGTCCATCATGGGCACAAGCTGGTGCATGAGGTTCTGCCATTGGTGCAAAATTTGGTTGCTGGAGTAAAGTACGTTCGGCGGCCGAAGGTGGATGGGTTTCGGCGGCCGAAGGTTGGGCAGAAGGTTCTGCGCTTGAGGCTTGCTTCCCTAGCCTTCTGATGGTGCGTTCAATTTCTGGATCAAAGGGCAGTGTGTCCCTACTTTCAGATCTGGTCATGAAAGAAAAATAAATAAACAAGTAAAATCAACTCCCCGACAACAGCGCCAATTTTTGACAGGAGCGGTTGTCGAAGCCGGTCAAAAATAACCTTCTTGTTTACCTACAATTTACAACTGTAGACAGTGGTGAAGGATCGTATCCATAAAGAATTGATTACCTATTTATTTATCACAATCAAGACCAATAGAACTAATTGAAAGTACAATAGAAAACAAGTAATTGCAAACAGAACAAAAGTAAAGTGCAAGGAAAGTAAAAAGGAGGGTTTTGAGATGATTTGATTAACAACTATTGAAAGCAATTAAAACAGCAAGTAATTAAAATAAAAGAGGGAAATCAATATGAGAAAAGTCTAGTTGAAGATATGGATCCACTTTGGTTGTTTGGGTTGATCATTGAAACATGGTTATCTTGATTGATTCAATAGGTTGGTTATGGAGGTGGAAGATGCTTCTCACCACCATGTCTTTCCTTATGAACAAACTGATTAGGGAACGTCCTCTAACCAATTACTAATCAACAAATTGCCAAGGAACGTCCTTGGGCCATAGGCATCAAAACAATTGCCAATTGCATGAAGAACAACAAAGATCCAAACCCTAACTACTCAAACGCATGAGATGATATTAGATCATGCAATTCCTTGGATTTTTACACCAAGTGTTCTATGGACATAATATTCCCAGCAATTACGGACTAACAAATATCCTAATCCAACAATCAATTAACTTTGCAATCAAGAATCAAGTGGCCAATTTGATCAAAACAACAAAGCAATCTTGGAATCAAAGCACAATTGCATGAATATTGAATAAAATCAAGGACAAAAGTTTCTGTTCAGATCTCACAACCCTTTAACAACCTTAGTTTCAACTAAACTTCAACTAGAAAGAGGGTTTCAGCCACTCATGGCTGAACCAAACAGAAAATAAAAGAAAAGAAAGCAAAAGATGAAGAACTAAGGTGGGGAAGAGCCTTGGAGAGGCCTTGCCGATTTCTTTTGAGAAGAGGTGGATCAAAATCTGTCTTCTTGTCTTCTTGAAGCCTTTAAATATGTCTTGAGAGGTTGCCTAGGGTTTCATGGAAGTCCAGGAGACTTTTAGAGGCTGTCCAAAGTGCCCTTGGTGTTGCATGTGACTTGTTTGTGCATGTATGAAGGCAAAAACGAGTTGCATGTGATGGAAGGCAAGTGGGGGCACTTTGGTCTTTTCATAGCTGTCCAAGATCCTCAAGATGTTGTACATTAAGTCCAAGAGATTGCCCATGCACTAATGAGGAAGGTGGAGCCTTCTTTGGAAACTTGAATGAAGTGGGAAACATGTGATCTTTGGATTTGGCTTCCTTAATAAGCTTGATCTTGAAATCCAATATTTGAATGTGAATCTTGAAAATTTGGATCTCAAGATATTTCCCTTATTTGGCTCCTCAAATATGGCAACTTGGGATATGGCTTCCTGAACAAGGAAAGAATGCATTTGAGCGCATTTTCGGTTGCCTAAATTGAGTTTCGGAGGCTGGACTTTCGGTTCTGGTCTGAAGGTTCGGGGGCCGAAGGTTGGGGTTCGGCGGCCAAAGGAGGCCGACTTTCGTCTCTGGAGCCAATGTTCGGCGGCCGAAGGTGCCGCTGAAGGTGGGGCAGTTTCATCTCTGGACTGGGCTTTCGGCCGCCGAAGGTGCTGCTGAAGGTGGCTTTTCTAGATTTTGCACTTTTGAGCGTTTTTAAGAGCATTTTCTCTTGAATGTCCCTTTTCACCTAATATCTGCAAAATATGATTAAAACCACAAAATTAGGTAGAAAAGATGTAAATAGACATCAAGAATATCATGATAATATGGGCTAATTTATGCTCTATCAGTATTCCTCCCTAATTTTGGCAGCAGAGAGAGAGGACTTCTGTAATACCCGGCTAGATTCAGACATCGGAATTTCTACCGTCCGGTGGAATTCGAGGATGTCAGAGGTTCCTGGAAGGGTAAGAGAACGTTTTCTAAAATGATTTCCAGTGTTTTCAAGGTTTAGAGTGAAAAAAGGATTGAGTTTTGAAGAGAAAAGGCCAAGGAGGCATTCTGCCATGTTCGGCCCCCGAAGGTAAAGTTCGGCCGCCGAAAGTACCCAATGTTTGGCCCCCAAAGTTCAAGTTCGGCCCCTGAATGTTGCATGGTTTTGCATGCGATTCAACAGCCGAAGGTGAATTGGTCAGTCAGCTAGTGTGCACTCCTTCGTCAGTGAAATGGCCAGGTGTTGCTTCCAAATCACAGACAGAGGATTTGGCCATGTCTCCCATGACTCATCTGCAGAGTTTTATCAACTTATGCAGAGGTTTGGCTTTGTTCAAATGGTTTTGAAGGTTTTGAGGCAAAAAGTGAGCTTTGGTGGTTTGGTGAAGGAGAAGAGGTGTTGGTGCATAGGTTTGAGTTCAGGTTGTTCAGCTTCTCATTTCAAGAGGTAAGGGAAGTTTTTAAACTTGTTTTAATGATTTATGACAGCTTTTAAAGAGGTTAAGGGTAGAGTTGCATATGTAGGTTTGGTTTTGATCGTTTACGCATGCAAGCTTGTATATGTGTTATGTTTGTTGTTTGTGTTGGGATTGGTAGGTCGTTTTAGACCCCTTTAAGCATATACTGAAGTATATGTGAGTTGAGGGAGGAGTTATGCATGTTTTGAGAGTTAGAAGTGGGTGAAGGAGGGAGGTTGCCGTCGAGGCTGAGTTCTGGATGAACTCAGGTTCGGCAGCCGAAGGAGGATTCGGCCGCCGAACATGCCAGACTTTCGTCTCTGGAGGAGACATTCGGCCGCCGAAGGTGCTGCCGAAGGTGCCCTGTCCAGCTTTCCTTTGCTTGTTTTACATGCATGGTTTGAGGTGTTCTAGAGGGGTTTTGGGGAGTTGTTTATCTGTTGTATAGAGTTTGTTTGGTACCTCATTTGCGTCCTCCATTGTAGGATTGGACCCGAGGAACCGAGGTGTTTAGCAGTAGTAGCTGCTTCAGAGTTAGAGGTAGCCAAAGCAAGCCACTGCGTGGCTACAGGTGAGTGGAACTAAACTTAATATTGTATCTTGAGACATGACACGATTCTAGCATGAGCCATGCATCATAAACTGCCATGTTATGTATTAAGTTGTGTTGCATTAGACTTCACGAATATGATGCATTGCATATGTTGTTGTTCCTGTGGATGAATATTGGATGATCCTTAGCCCTTGACAGAGAACAGATATAGAGTTATGGCATGAGATAGCCATACCAGGTCGCCCCTGGATAGTCCAGGTTGCTCCTGGTACTATGAATGAGACAGCTGGGCTGTCAAATCAGAGTTAAGTGTAGACCAGGTGAGACCTCGTCTCCTTGGCACAGTTGGTTATGTGATGGTATCAGAGAGATAAGTGTAGACCAGGTGATGACATAGTCTCCTTGGCACAGTTGGCATTATTATAACATGTAGTTGAGGGTTATTAGTGACAAATTCATCCTTGAGATGATATGTTTGTGATGTGATGCATTTCATAAGAGCATGTAAGGAATGAACTGTTTTTATTGTTTCTCCTCACTGGGCTTTAGAGCTTATCCCACTCCCTTAATCCCAGTTTTGCAGGTCCTGAGATAGCTATGGGAAGTCAAAGTCAGCAAGAGTACAGAGGAAAGTTATGCATGAATGGATGTTGTAATGGTATAGTGGACATGATGTAATTAAAAGCTTAGTTGGAATGTAATGTATAGATATGTACTGTCATATACTGGATAGACTTGTGCTTTCCCTAGTGTTATTGCTATAGTGTGATGTATGATTAATCCCTTGTCCATGAATCCTGTTTTACGTTTCTTGATGAGAAATGTGTGAGTTAGGCTTAATGTATGGCTTTGATGAGGTACCATTGGGATGTGTGACAGATTAAAAAGGGTTTCAATCCGTTGAACCACAGCAGATAGTAGTCCCTGGTATAGGCCCTGAGGGCCATTTCAGATTGACATATCTGAGTAGCAGTAGTTAAGCCTACAGAGTTTTACAGGATTGTTGAGTTGTTTTGTATCATGTATGGGATTTATCAGGTACACAGAGAGTATAGTTGGCTTGCTACGGGTCCCGGCGGCCTTAAGCCAATCTGGATCCTAGTGCCAGTGATGGTTCGGGCCGTTACAGAGGGGTACCGGTTTCCGGGTCGTTACAGATTGGTATCAGAGCATAGGGCCTCAAGAGTACGATGTGTTGAGCAAAGATGCTCAAGGACTAGAGATATCCCACGTCGGAAAGAGGTGTTGTCTTGTATAGGAGGCGAAGCACAATAGGTAAAATCATGTCCACTAGGATAGGATGTGGAGTCCTGTCTTGCATGCTGATGTGAAATGCCATGATGAGCTGCATGTGCATTAGTGATATGTTTGATATGTGTTGAGAATTCATGTGTTCTCACATGGATCATTTGCTGATATATTTGTGTGTGATGTTGTGCTTTTCAGAGGCAGGATGAGAGGAACTCGTCGATCTGTTAGATTGACTGGAGCTCCGCCGAAGGATGAGGACATGGATGCTCATCTCCCCGTTCTGTAAAGGGCAACATCAGATAGCTTAAGCAGAGAAGGTACATCAAGGGACCCTAGAAGGTCTGTTGATGAGAGTAGAAGGGGAATTGTTCAGAGTGGTATGTCAGGGTGTATGAGAGAAATAGAGGAGGATGAGCAGAGTAGAGAGGGTAGCTTTGGCATGAGCAGGATAGGAGGAGATTTGGGTGAGTCCCAGGGAGACACTTAGGCCTCGAGATATGTTCCACCTCAGTATCCACCCTACCCGTGGGGGGCAGAGTACCTGATGGGGGGTACATTGGAGTGTCCTAGGTATAACCCATATCCCACCTTTATGCCCTATCCTTCCTTTTACCCGTCATATCCACAGTATCCCATGTTCCCACCCTTCTTTTGTTACCCAGGGTCAGTAAACCCTAACCCAGAGCATGTTGCACCTCCTCCACCACTAGTAGAACCAGTAGCCACAATTGTCTAAACACCCAAGCCTAGTTCACCTGGAGGAAGCATGGTGCAGATAACAGACTATTTGAGGTTGGATGTTCCCACATTTGAGACTGGCGATGACCCTGTTAAGTATCTTAGAATGGTCAAGATGATAGCTGATGAGTTGGGAGCCAGTGAGAGTAGAGCCATTCAGATGGCAGGGGTCACATTGAAATGTGAGAAGACAAGGGAATGGTTCACCCAGTATGTGGACCCGAGGGTAGAAAGCTTATCCTGGGAGCAGTTTGCTACAGAGTTTGTAGGATGGGCTTATCCCGATAGCTTAAGAGAGCGTAAACAGAGTGAATGTGAGCAGCCAGGGAAGACAGAAAACATGAGTGTAGAAACTTACCCAGAGAACAGTGACCGTTTTCCTTTGGGTGAGGCTGCTATAAAGACTAAAAAGAAAGTGAGAGGCCTGAAAGGGTCAAAGAAAAGAGAGTTCTGGAATAGGATAAAGTTTGGCATGTGTTTTTGCGAGGGTTCGAGTTCTGGTTGGGAGAGTTCGAGATGTGCGAGGTGCGGTAGGAGGCACAAAGGAGTCTGTCGGGCTGGGACAACAGCATGTTTCAGGTGCGGATAGGAGGGGCACATGGTACGAGAGTGTCCCACTATCACTGTATCAGCACAGTTCCCGCAGACATCCTCAGATAATAGAAGTCCACCAGAAGCTCCAGCCTCGGTGCAGGGCAGAAATAGAGAAAGAGGGGTAGTCCCTTCTTCAGGAGGTTTCTTAAGTGGAAGTCTGTAAGTTCCGGCTCGGATTCACCCAGGATCAGCCAGAGACAGACACACCGAACACAGTGGTGCCAGGTAAGCTCACTTTTGCGTGTTCTGATGTGTATGGTTTTCTGGACACTAGTCAAATATCAGTTGATGGGAAAATAGTAAAGTGTAATAGAGTTAGATGGTCAGAGATAAAGGTTCAGAGATGAGTGAGTCGTTACAAGTTAGTGAACCAGGAAAGAGTTCGAGAGCTATAGCCGTGGATTTGAAATCCAGGTAGGGAGAGAGTGATCTCTCATCTCTGCGTGTAGACTTCACAAAAAGAAATAAGGCAGAGAATAGTGTACAAATGTGAAGAGTAAGAAAATGAATCAAAGAAAACAAAGAGAAGAGTAAATGAGGTAGAATAGAGCAGAGAAGAAAGAGAATAGAATACATGTAAAGTTAGTATAAGGTCAGACAGAGAGTTCAGTTTAGTCTGGGATTAGATGGCAATTGAGCTCTAGTTCAGATAGTTCTGGATACGGGAGGCGTGGAGTGTACACAAAAGGAGTTTGTTGGCATGGGACTACGGCATGTATAGATGTGAGCAGGAAGAACTCATCTTGTGTGTGAGTGTCCTACTGCGGCCCTGATTGGCACAGTCCCAGCAGATGACTTCCAGTAGTGTAACTCAGCCTGTAGCTCTAGCCATAGGAGAGAGTTCTCCTTTTCTTGGGTCGGATCCCGAGGGAAGATTCGTTCGCTTTAGCTTGGATCTTCATCCTGACTCAGTCAGAGGCTAACACACCGAGCACGGTGACGTTAGATACAGTCACTTGAGGGTGTTCAGATGTGTCGGTTATAGTGGACCCTGATGTTTCTTTCCCTATTGTTTTGAGAGCCGTAGATAGAGGGGGGTTTGATAACTTCTGGGCTTAGAGTGATCTCTTTGGGTTGATAGACCCGAGTGTGATCCATCTGTGGCAGAGTCAGTCAGTCAGTTCAGTTCAGAGTTCGTTGTGAGTAGATGCGATCCAGCTGATCTTATGGTTCTAGAATTGACTATGTGATGTCATTCTAGGGCGGATTGGCTAGCTACTCATAGTATTACCTGTGTCTGCAGAGACAAGATAAGCAAGTATAGAATGTACGAAGGATCAGAGGCAATCCTTAGGAGGGACAATATAGTATACCCAGAAGTTTGATATCAGCCCTACAGGCTCGTGACTTTGTTAGGAAAGGTAGTCAGGGGTTTTCTTGCTCTTGTTTGAGCGCATAGCCAGGTCAGGGAACCAGCCTCAGTACTCATAGACAGAAAGAAAGAGAGAAAGAGGTATATGTGTTATCCCAGACAAGCTAACAGGGTTACCATTGGTAAAACCAATATAGAGGCTGGAAGTTAAGTAAGGATGGAGATTAGACTCATCTTCACCTCTTACCTGTAGCATGTAAGAATTGAAAAAGTTGTAAGAGCTAGAAAGAAAAGTAGTTGCAAGATTGAGAGAGATATTAGAGCCGTATGCACTTGGTAGCTAAGGATTCTATCCGACTTAGTACTACCCCCTGGAATGTTCCAGTGTCGGTGTAAGAAATGAAGGATGAAACCTAGAGACGTTGTCACAACTGTGAACAGTTGCACAAGGTCACTACCAAGGACAGGTGTTCCCACGCAGGAGTAATGATCGGTGGAGACAGCTAATAGGAGCTGATTATCCTCCACGATAGATCTAAAAGTTGGGAACTAGATGTTGTGAGTTCGAGAGAGAGTTAGAGACAAAGCCAGAAGAGTAAAGAAGAAGAAAGGCGGACAAGGCTCAGAGTGGCGCAACAAAAGCGTAGAATAGGTCAAAAAACTAGATAAGCATGCCCCTTATCTACTACGTGTTGTAGAATGTAAGAGAACATGGCATAGAGGCCAAGTTCTATAATCTGAGTTCCATGTCGGGGCATACTTGAGAGAGATAAAGCAATAGGCAAGGCTTTTAGCATTTCCTTAGAGTTATTGCTCCTCTGACCGGGTTGAGTAAAGAGTTGGTATAACTAGAGTAGGATGAATAGAGCTGAGGAAAGTCAGTGGGTAGAGAAAAGAGTCACGTTGATTGTGTATAGGCAGGAGGGGTACGCACTCAGTGTAGAGTGTGGACACAGCTTAAATAGTTAAGGGTCAGCAGAGTCAGGAAGTATAGACAACCCGGGAGTTTTACTCCAGTGATATCTGTGTCTCTTCTCAGTCTCTTCTCAGAGGAAAGTGTTAGGCTTTCTTAATTGCTTGTTTGCATATATGTTTATTGTTGTTTAAAACATTCGAGGACGAATGTTCTTAAAGGGGGGAAGAATGTAATACCCGGCTAGATTCAGACATCGGAATTTCTACCGTCCGGTGGAATTCGAGGATGTCAGAGGTTCCTGGAAGGGTAAGAGAACATTTTCTAAAATGATTTCCAGTGTTTTCAAGGTTTAGAGTGAAAAAAGGATTGAGTTTTGAAGAGAAAAGGCCAAGGAGGCATTCTGCCATGTTCGGCCCCCGAAGGTAAAGTTCGGCCGCCGAAAGTGCCCAATGTTCGGCCCCCGAAGTTCAAGTTCGGCCCCCGAATGTTGCATGGTTTTGCATGCGATTCGGCAGCCGAAGGTGAATTGGTCAGTCAGCTAGTGTGCACTCCTTCGTCGGTGAAATGGCCAGGTGTTGCTTCCAAATCACAGACAGAGGATTTGGCCACGTCTCCCATGACTCATCTGCAGAGTTTTATCAACTTATGCAGAGGTTTGGCTTTGTTCAAATGGTTTTGAAGGTTTTGAGGCAAAAAGTGAGCTTTGGTGGTTTGGTGAAGGAGAAGAGGTGTTGGTGCATAGGTTTGAGTTCAGGTTGTTCAGCTTCTCGTTTCAAGAGGTAAGGGAAGTTTTTAAACTTGTTTTAATGATTTATGACAGCTTTTAAAGAGGTTAAGGGTAGAGTTGCATATGTAGGTTTGGTTTTGATCGTTTATGCATGCAAGCTTGTATATGTGTTATGTTTGTTGTTTGTGTTGGGATTGGTAGGTCGTTTTAGACCCCTTTAAGCATATACTGAAGTATATGTGAGTTGAGGGAGGAGTTATGCATGTTTTGAGAGTTAGAAGTGGGTGAAGGAGGGAGGTTGCTGTCGAGGCTGAGTTCTGGATGAACTCAGGTTCGGCAGCCGAAGGAGGATTCGACCGCCGAACATGCCAGACTTTCGTCTCTGGAGGAGACATTCGGCCGCCGAAGGTGCTGCCGAAGGTGCCCTGTCCAGCTTTTCTTTGCTTGTCTTACATGCATGGTTTGAGGTGTTCTAGAGGGGTTTTGGGGAGTTGTTTATCCGTTGTATAGAGTTTGTTTGGTACCTCATTTGTGTCATCCATTGTAGGATTGGACCCGAGGAACCGAGGTGTTTAGCAGTAGTAGCTGCTTCAGAGTTAGAGGTAGCCAAAGCAAGCCACTGCGTGGCTACAGGTGAGTGGAACTAAACTTAATATTGTATCTTGAGACATGACACGATTCTAGCATGAGCCATGCATCATAAACTGCCATGTTATGTATTAGGTTGTGTTGCATTAGACTTCACGAATATGATGCATTGCATATGTTGTTGTTCCTGTGGATGAATATTGGATGATCCTTAGCCCTTGACAGAGAACAGATACAGAGTTATGGTATGAGATAGCCATACCAGGTCGCCCCTGGATAGTCCAGGTCGCTCCTGGTACTATGAATGAGACAGCTGGGCTGTCAAATCAGAGTTAAGTGTAAACCAGGTGAGACCTCGTCTCCTTGGCACAGTTGGTTATGTGATGATATCAGAGAGATAAGTGTAGACCAGGTGATGACATAGTTTCCTTGGCACAGTTGGTATTATTATAACATGTAGTTGAGGGTTATTGGTGACAAATTCATCCTTGAGATGATATGTTTGTGATGTGATGCATTTCATAAGAGCATGTAAGGAATGAACTGTTTTTATTGTTCCTCCTCACTGGGCTTTAGAGCTCATCCCACTCCCTTAATCCCAGTTTTGCAGGTCCTGAGATAGCTATGGGAAGTCAAAGTCAGCAAGAGTACAGAGGAAAGTTATGCATGAATGGATGTTGTAATGGTATAGTGGACATGATGTAATTAAAAGCTTAGTTGGAATGTAATGTATAGATATGTACTGTCATATACTGGATAGACTTGTGCTTTCCCTAGTGTTATTGCTATAGTGTGATGTATGATTAATCCCTTGTCCATGAATCCTGTTTTACGTTTCTTGATGAGAAATGTGTGAGTTAGGCTTAATGTATGGCTTTGATGAGGTACCATTGGGATGTGTGACAGATTAAAAAGGGTTTCAATCCCTTGAACCACAGCAAATAGTAGTCCCTGGTATAGGCCCTGAGGGTGCCCGTAGCAAGCCTACAGAGTTTTACAGGATTGTTGAGTTGTTTTGTATCATGTATGGGATTTATCAGGTACACAGAGAGTATAGTTGGCTTGCTACGGGTCCCGGCGGCCTTAAGCCGATCTGGATCCTAGTGCCAGTGATGGTTCGGGCCGTTACAGAGGGGTACCAGTTTCCGGGTCGTTACAACTTCCACACCATAGTGGATGCAGCACGGAAGATGGAGGCTAGTGCCATTATTCAGGGGACAGTTAAACAGCAAGTGGCACATCCCTCGGATTCCAAGACCCCAGGTTCAGGGAATTTTGACCTCTCTTCTTTGAGTGCAGCAGCTTCGGGTAGCAAAAAGTGGGTCGGAGGCTCTAAAAAGCCAAAGAAGAATAAGTTCTGGAACCGGTTGAAGTCCGGTCTGGGATTAGGTGGTGCCTCGAGCTCAGGTTTAGATGGTTCGGAATGCTTGAGGTGCAGTAAATCGCACAAGGGAGTCTGCCGGTTTGGGACATCAGCATGTTAAAGATGTGGGCAGGAGGGACACATAGCACGGAAGTGTCCTAGAGTAGCCTTTATGGCACCGTCCCAGCAGACAGCTTCAGGTAGTGTGGCTCAGCCAGTAGCTCCAGCCATGATACAGAGTAGTGGCAGAGGCAGAGGGAGAGGGGCAGCCTCTTCTTCAGCAGGTTCCCAGGGTGAAGGTCCATCTGCTTCAGCTCGGATCTTCACTATTACACAGCAGGAGGCAAACACGTCAAATACCATGGTGTAAGGTAATCTCATCATTGGTTGTTCAGATGTGTATGCTTTAATGGACCCTAGTGCATCTCATTCTTTTGTTGCTCCGAGAGCATAGATAGAGTGGGTTTGATAGTCTCTGGGTTAGAGTGTCCCCTTTGGGTCAGTGGACCCAAGTGTGATCCATCAGTGGCAGAGTCAGTCTACCGGTATAGCCCAGTGTTTGTTGAGGGTAGATGCCTTCCAGCCGACCTTGTGGTTCTAGACTTGACAGATTTTGATGTCATTATAGGGATGGATTGGCTATCTGCTCATAGTGCTACCTTGGACTGCAGAGACAAGGTAGTCAGGTTCAGAGATCAGGATGGGTCAGAGGTTGTCTTCAGAGGAGATAGGAGGGGTACACCTAGAGGCTTGATATCAGCCCTACAGGCTCGTAGATTGCTCAGGAGAGGTTGCTAGGGGTTTTTAGCTCATGTTAGGGAGCTTGATAGTCAGGTTAGGGAGCCCACCTCAGTGCTAATAGTCAGAGAGTTTCCAGATGTCTTCCCAGACGAGCATCCAGGACTACCACCTGCTAGGAAGATAGAGTTTGAAATAGAAGTGATGCCTGAAACCAGACCAATCTCTATCCCTCCCTACAGAATGGCACTGACTCGCGGTTGTCGAAGCCGGTAAAAAATAACCTTTCTAGTTATTAACAATTTACAGCTACAGATAGTGGTGAAATGATCGAATCCACAGGGAATTGAATACTTACCTATTTTTCTTATCAAGACCAAGAGAATTAACTGAAACAAAAATAAAACTGGAAGAGAAATAAACTGAAAGCAAATATAACTGAAAGAGAAATAAACTGAAACGAGATAAAATTGAAAGCAAAAATAACTGAAACAAGATGAAACCGAAACGAGATAAAACTGAAACTAAATAACTGAAAGTAAAATTGGGGGTTTTGAGATTGATTTAATTAAGCAACTACTGAAAGCAATAAAAGTAAAGCGAATAATAAAAATAAAGAGTAAACAATAATGAGAAAGGCTCTAGTTGAAGAATTGGATCCACTTCAGTTGTTGGGATTGATCATTGACACTTAGTTTCTATTGATTGATTCAATAGATTAGTTATGCAGATGGAAGACGCTTCTCACCACCATGTCTCTCCTTATGATTAAACCAATTAGGGAACGTCCTCTAATTAATTACTAATTAACAAATTGCCAAGGAACGTCTTTGGGCATTAGGCATCAAAACGATTGTTAATTGCATGAAGAGATAGAGAGATCCAATCCTAACTATTCAAACGCATGAGATATCGTTAGATCATACAATTTCCTTAGTTTTTACACCAAGTGTTCTTATGTTTGAATAATCCAAGAAATTACGGACTTAAATCATCCAAACTAACATATTATTACCTTGCAATCAAGAATCAACGTAGATATAAACAACAAAGCAATATTGAAATCAAGCATGAAATTGCATAAATATTGAACAACCAAAAGTTAAACAATATTTGATCAAGTCTCCCAATCCATATAACTACTAAAGTATCACTTAATCTTCAACTAGAATAAAAGATTTCAGCCTCTCATGGCTGAAACAAAAACCAAAAATAAAAGAAAAGAAGAAAGGTAGAAGAAGAGATGTGAATCCCGTAGGTGTCTCCAAGGTGGTGTGTAAAAGTTGCGTGGAGGCTCCTTATGTGTCTTTTTATAGTTGAAAGTGCTGCTCTAGGTCATACTTGCTTCCTAATTAGTGAAGAGGCTGCCCTAAGTGCTAAAAAGGAAAGAATCGCGTTGCAAATTCTCCAAAAGGAAGGAGGCGCGCGGATTAGGCTTCAGAAGAGGAAGGATGTGCGCGGATTGCAGAAGAGAAAGTGGAGCGTAGTCATTGAATGCAGAAGGGAAAGTTAATCTGTAATACCCGGCTAGACTCCGGTATCGAAATTCCTACCGTCCGGTGGAATCTCGGATGTCGGAAACCTCTAGAAGGGTAAAGCCATGTTTTCATAAAATGTTTTAATGTATTTTATAGTTTTAAGCAAGAAAGGAAATTGAGTTTTGAATGAAAAGACCATGGAGGCATTTCCAGGTTCGGCCGCCGAACCTCAAGTTCGGCCGCCGAACATTGGATAGCTTAGGGGGGCAAGTTAGGCTTCCGAAAGTTTCAAAGGTTCAGCCGCCGAACCTCATGTTCGGCCGCCGAACTTGCATGAGTTTTGGAGGCACTTTAGGCTGCCGAAAGGTGATCTGGCAGGCCCTATAAAGGGCTCCATGGCCGAAACGGGCGAGTTTTCTCCCCATTTTCGGCAACGGTGAGTCCCTGCTCTCCCATGGTTCATTTTTTATGTTTTTCCTCCGATCTTTAGAGTTTTAACGAGTTTCATCTTGATTTGAAGATATTTGAGCAAAAGATCAAGTTTTGGAGCTTAGAGACCAAAGAGTTGAGATCTCCCCCATCTCCAAGTTAGGATTGTTTCTCCTCTTGATCTTTAAGAGGTAAGTTTCAATCCTGCCATTCTAGTATGTTTTAAACAAGTTTTATGAGTTTTGTGGGGTAGAAATGCATGTTTAGGTTATTGTTGGTTTTATGGGTTTTTGTTGAGTTTTTGAGCAATGTATGTTGTATATGCATGTTTGATGTGCTTTGGTTGGGGTTTAGGTTAGTTTGAGACCCCTATATGCTTGTTGGCTTGAGTTGCTTGTTGTAGACTAGGTAAATGCATGATGGAATGGATTGGGAGGCATTTGTGCATGTAAGAGGTTGAGTTCTGCCCTTTGGAAGAACTCAAGTTCGGCAGCCGAAGGGACTTTCGGCCGCCGAACCTGCCTGTGAAGGCCAACTTTTGGCTGCCGAACCCTGCCCCCGAAAGTGGACTTTCGGCTCTGGAAGGGAGTTTCGGCCGCCGAAGGTGCCGCCGAACATGCATGAGTTTCGTCTCTGGAGGGAACCTTCGGCCGCCGAAAGTGCTGCCGAAGGTGCATGACTTTCGACTCTGAAGGGCCTTTCGGCCGCTGAACCTGCCGCCGAAAGTACCCTGTTCAGCCCTCCTTTGCATGATTTCTATGATTGTTTTAAGGTGTTTTAGGGGGTTTTTGGGGAGTATTTTAGAGTCATGTTCATGGATGCTTGGTCCCTCATTTGAGTCCACCTGTGTAGGTTCAGACCCGAGGAACCGAGGACCTCAGCAGTGAGATAGCTGCTTTAGTGTCATTAGAGCTTCAGCCAGAGGTGAGTGGAATAACTCATTACGTTTCAAGCAAATAAATAAATTTTGAGCATGATACATGCATCACGTATGCCATGAGATATACTAGGTTGTTTGCATTAGAATTCACGAATATGTTGCATTGCATTATTTGATGTTGATATGGATGGATGTTGGATGATCCTTTAGTCCTCGTATGTTATGATATGATGATGATACGGTATGAAAGACCAGTGAGGCCCATTCTACGCCCCTGGCACTATGTTAAGAGAAAGACCAGTGAGGCTCATTCTATGCCCCTGGCACTATGGAATGTTATGCTATGCTATGTTATGTTAAGAGAAAGACCAGTGAGGCCCATTCTACGCCCCTAGTACGATTGGACTATGTAGAGGACTATTAGTGACAAGTCCATCCTTGATGTGATTTGTTTGTGATGTGTTGCATTTCATAAAAGCATGAAATTTAAATTGAATGTTTATTTATTCTGCTCACTGGGCTTTATAGCTCACCCCTCTCCCTTAACCCCCAGATTTGCAAGTACAGGGTAGACTAGGAGGTCAGCTGGAGTAGAGTCATGTTATATGTAATAGCTAGATGTGGACATGAATATGATGTAATGTAGAAGTATAGTATAGAAATGTAATGTAATGATGCTTATGGAAGTTTAGAGTTGTGCTTGACCATAGTATGTTGTTAATCCCTCTCTAGTACATGATCTTAAATGTTTAATGATGATTATTGTAAACCAAGCTTAATGTATGTTATGTTACCCCATTGGAGTATTTGATGAGGACTCCAGTGAGAGGTTTTATGTTATGATTTGTGAATGCACAGGTTAAACTTGGTGAAAGAATGAATGAATGAATGAATGATTAAATGAGAAAGTTTTAAATTTTTATGTAATTGTTGATCATGTATGGGATTAAACAGGTATACAGGATGAATGTTTTGCTTGCTATGGGTCTTGGCGGCCTTAAGCCGATCTGGATCTTAGCGCCGGTAGCGGTCTGATTTTTGGATCGTTATAGATTGGTATCAGAGCCCTAGGTTCATATGGTCGGACCTAGAAAGTGTCGGGCTCATAGAGGTTATAGAAGGTCAAGCACAATAAGAAGATCATGTCCACTAGGATAGGATTTAGAGTCCTATCTTGATTGATGATGTGAAATGCCATGACTATATGCATGTGCATTAATGATCTGCTATGTATGTGATGCGGGTTCATGTGTTTGTACATGAACCATTTGATGCTAATGTTTATGTGATGTGTGCTGTTTTTCAGTAAACAGGATGAGAGAAACTCTTCGATCTGCACGATTGACTGCAGTACCACCGAAGGATGAGGGCATGAGTGCCCATCCCCCTCCATTGCCAAGGGCAATGTCTAGCAGGTCTAGTAGGGAAAGAGCAGTGAGAGACCCTAGAAGGTCTTTGGATATGAACAGAAGCAGATCAGTAAGGGGAACAGTGCAAGGAGGAATGTCAGAGGATGTGGGGGATGATATGGATGTGGATCAGAGGAGGGATGGCAGTCTAGGAGTGAGTATGTCGGAGGAGGGTATGGGAGAGTCCTAAGGAGGCACTCAGGCCTCGGGATTTGTTCAGCCACCCCAGTACCCACCCTTTTCTCAGAATCCCGGGTATTCGATAGGAGGTACATCGGATTACCCCAGCTTTAACCCTTACTACTCCCACATGCCATACCCACTTTTCTACCCCCCATACCCACAGTACCCTATGTACCCACCCCCGTCCTTCTACCCAGGTACAGCAAACCCTACCCCAGGGGATGTTGCACCTCCTCCACCACCAGCAGCACCTACTGTTCCAAAAACCCAAATGCCTAAACCTAGCTCATCTGGAGGGAGCAAGGTCAAGATGACCGACTACATGAAACTGGGTGCTCCCCAGTATAAAACCGGTGATGACCCGTTTGTGTATCTTGAGAGGGTCAGAATGATTACAGATGAGATAGGAGCTGATGACAGTAGAGCCATTCAGATGGCTGGGTTCACACTAAAATGCAAGAAGGCCCGAGAGTGGTTTAAGAACTATGTGAACCCGAGGTTCGACAGCCTATCATGGGAGGAGTTTGCAAATGAGTTTGCAGGATGGGCTTTCCCTGACAGTTCAAGGGAGTTGAAGATGGTTGAATTTGAGCAGTTGAGGCAATCAGATGAGATGAGTGTGGATGAGTATACAGACAGATTCTTGGAGCTGTTGCCGTTTGCTGGGCAGAATCTGGACACAGATCAGAAGAAGTCAAGGAGGTATGTCATGAGGCTCCATTCCAGGTATTGCTCCTTGATTCAGTCTGCAGAGAGGGAGAGTTTCCATGCCATAGTGGATATGGCTCGGAGGATGGAGGCTAGTGCAATCATCGAGGGAAAAGTTAAACAGTCAGTGGCACAGCCTTCTGGTTCCAAGACCCCTGGTGGGGGCAAGTTAGACCCTTCTTCTCTTAGTTCAGCTAGTAAGAGGTGGAGCAGTACCACCAAGAAGTCAAAGAAGAACAAGTTCTGGAGCAAGAGCAAGTCAGGTCTGGGATTGGGAAGTGGCTCGAGCTCAGGTGCAGATAATGTAGTATGTAGGAAGTGTGGAAAGCCGCACAAGGGAGTATGTCTGGTTGGGACGACAGACTGCTTCAGATGTGGACAGAAGAGACACATGGCTCGGGAGTGTCCTAGAGCAGCTTTTATGGCACAGTCTCAGCAGACAGCTTCTGGTAGTGTGGCTCAGCCAGCAGCTCCAGCCGCGACTCAGGCTAGTGGCAGAGGCAGAGGGAGAGGGGCAGCCTCTTCTTCAGCGGGGTTCAGGGGTGAAGGTCCATCAGCTCCAGCACGGATCTTCACCATGACACAGCAGGAGGCAAATGCATCAAATATCGTGGTGTCAGGTAATCTCATCATTGGTTGTTCTGATGTTTATGCCTTAATGGACCCTGGTGCATCTCATTCTTTCATTGCTCCGAGGGCCGTCGAGAGGTTGGGATTGATGGTCTCTGGGTTAGAGTGTCCCCTATGGGTCAGTTGACCCAAGTGCGACCCATCAGTGGCAGAGTCAGTCTGCCAGTATAGTCCAGTTTTTGTTGAGGGAAGATGCCTTTCAGCCGACCTTGTGGTTCTAGATTTGACAGATTTTGACGTCATTCTAGGGATGGATTGGCTATCTACCCATGGTGCTACCTTGGATTGCAGAGACAAGGTAGTCAAGTTCAGATGTCAGGATGGGTCAGAGGTTGTCTTCAGAGGAGACAGGGGGAGTACACCTAGAGGTTTGATATCAGCCCTTCAGGCTCGTAGGCTACTCAGGAGGGGTTGTCAGGGTTTTCTAGCTCATGTGAGAGAGCTGGATAGTCATGTCAGAGAGCCCGCCTCAGTGCCCGTGGTCAGTGAGTTCTTAGATGTGTTCCCAGACGAGCTGCCAGGTTTACCACCTGCTAGGGAGATAGAGTTTGAAATTGAGTTGATGCCTGGAACTAGACCGATCTCTATCCCTCCTACAGGATGGCACCAGCAGAATTGAAGGAGCTTAAGGAGCAGTTGCAAGAGTTGGTAGATAGAGGCTTCATCCGACTGAGTACCTCACCTTGGGGTGCTCCAGTGCTATTTGTGAAAAAGAAGGATGGATCTCTCAGACTTTGTATCGACTATAGGCAGTTGAACAAAGTCACTACCAAGAACAAGTACCCGTTGCCAAGGATCGACGATCTATTCGACCAGCTAGCAGGAGCAGGTTGTTTCTCCAAAATAGATCTGAGATCGGGGTATCATCAGCTGAGGATAAGAGAAGAGGATGTGCCGAAGACAGCATTCAGGACCAGATATGGGCACTATTGTAATACCCGGCTAGACTCCGGTATCGGAATTCCTACCGTCCGGTGGAATCTCGGATGTCGGAAACCTCTAGAAGGTTAAAACCATGTTTTCATAAAATATTTTAATGTATTTTATGGTTTTAAGCAAGAAAGGAAATTGAGTTTTGAATGAAAAAGACCAAGGAGGCATTTCCAGGTTCGGCCGCCGAACCTCAAGTTCGGCCACCGAACATTGGATAGTTTAGGGGGGCAAGTTAGGCTTCCGAAAGTTTTCAAGGTTCGGCCGCCGAACTTACATGAGTTTTGGAGGCACTTTAGGCTACCGAAAGGTGGTCTGGCAGCCCCTATAAAAGGGCTCCATGGCTGAAATGGGCGAGCTTTCTCCCCATTTTTGGCCACGGTGAGTCCCTGCTCTCCCATGGTTCGTTTTTGATGTTTTTCCTCCGATCTTTAGAGTTTTAACAAGTTTTATCTTGATTTGAAGATATTTGAGCAAAAGAGCAAGTTTTGGAGCTTGGAGACCAAAAAGTTGAGATCTCCCCCATCTCCAAGTTAGGATCGTTTCTCCTCTAGATCTTCAAGAGGTAAGCTTCGATCCTGCCATTCTTGTAACGACTCGAAAATCGGACCGCTACCGACCCTAGGATCCAGGTCGGCTTAAGGCTGCCGGGACCCGTAGCAAGCCTGACATACAACCTGTAAACCTGTTTAATCCCATACATGATCAACAACATACATAAAATTTTAAATTTTTCTTTTACCAAGTTCAACCTGTGCATGCCCATAAACATATACATAAACATAAACCCCACACTGGAGTTCTCATCCAATGCTCCAATGGGGCATCTCATCATACACAAGTTTGGAGAAACATAACATCATAAAACATAGATCATGTTTACAAAAGGGATTTCTATACAAACTCGGTCAAGCACAACTTCTAAACCTCAATCTCAAAAACAACATTTACCTGACATAACTATATATCATTTTACAATTTATCATGTCCACATTCTATCTATTACATACACATGACTTCATTCATCTCGACTTCTCTGCCTAGCCCGTACCTGCAAACCTGGGGGATTAGGGAGAGGGGTGAGCTACTAAAGCCCAGTGAGTAGAATAATAAAAACATTATATTAACATTTCATGCTTTCATGGAATGCATCACATCACAAACATATCACATCAAGGATGAACTTGTCACCAGTAGCCCTCTACATATCCAATAGTGCCAGAACGTAGAATGGGTCCTGGTCTTTCTCTTACATAGCATAATATAACATTCCAATGTGCCAGAACGTAGAATGGGTCCTGGTCTTTCTCTTACATAGTGCCAGCGAACGTAAAATGGGTCCCACTGGTCTTTCATTCCATACCGTACATATCATATCGTCACATCATAGGTGGAGGGCTATGGATCATCCAACGTTCATCCACATCAACAATAAAATATGCAATGCAACATATTCGTGAATTCTAATGCAAACAACCTAGTATATCTCATGGTATTAATGATGCGTGAATCATGCTAAAATGTCCATTATTTACTTTAAAACGTAATGAGTTATTCCACTCACCTCTGGATAGCTCTGACCAAACACTGGGGCAGCTGACTCACTGCTGGGGTCCTCGGTTCCTCGGGTCCGAACCTACACAGGTGGACTCAAATGAGGGACCAAACATACATGAACATAACTCTAAACTACTCCCCAAAAACCCCCTAGAACAATATGAAACAATCATAGAAAAACATACAAAGGAGGGCTGGACAGGACACTTTCGGCGGCAGGTTTGGCGGCCGAAAGTCCCTCCAGAGCCGAAAGTTAGGCAGGTTCGGCGGCACCTTCGGCGGCCAAAACTCCCAGACAGAGACGAAACTCATGCATGTTCGGCGGCCGAAACTGCCCTCCAGAGACGAAAGTCCTCTTTCGGGGGCAGGCTTCAGCAGCCGAAGGCTGCTTCCACAAGCGGGTTCGGCGGCCAAAAGTTCCTTCGGCGGCCGAACCTGAGTTTCTCCAAAGTGGCAGAAACTCAGCTCCAACACGCACAAACGCCTCCCAAACCTTTCAAACATGCATAAACCTATTCTACAACACTCCCAATCATACACAATCAAGCATACAAGTTCATAGGGGTCTCAAACTAGCCTAAACCCCAACTACAACACATCAAACATACCCACATTGCTCAAGAACCCACATTAAACCCATAAACTCAAAACAACCTAAACATGCATTTCTACTCCATGAATCAACTTAAAACTTGTTTCAAACACATAGTGAGCTCAAGATCGGCCCTTACCTCTTGAAGATCGAGAGGAAAATGACCCTAGCTCGGAGATGGGAGAGATTGAGTTCCTTGAACCTCAAAGCTCCAAAAATTGTTTTATACACGAAAATCTTCAAAACAAAGTGAAAACTAGTGAAAATCGTGAAGGATTTGAAAGAAGAAACTCAAGATCGGTGAGGGGCGGCGGAGAGCTCACTTTGGCCGAAAATGGGGGGAAAAAGCTCGCCCGTCTTCGGCTAAGGGACCCCTTTATAGGTGGCTGGCCAGGCCACATTCGGGAGCCGAACGTGCCTCCGCATGCATGCCATGTTCGGTGGCCGAACATAAGGTTCGGCGGCCGAACATAAGGTTCGGCGGCCGAACCTGGACTTCCCTCACTTATGCTTTCAGGGGCCTAATAGCGCTCCCGAAGGCATGCATGTTCGGCGGCCGAACTTGAGGTTCGGCGGCCGAACCTGAGTTTTCCTCAAAGGCTATTTTCATGCAAAAAAACTCATTTCTTTCTTGATTAAAAACATAAAACACATTAAAACATTTTATAAAAACATAGTTTTACCCTTCTAGAGGTCTCCGACACCCAAGATTCCACCGGACGGTAGGAATTCCGATACCGGAGTCTAGCCGGGTATTACATTCTCCCCCCCTTAAGAACATTCGTCCCTGAATGTTCCTCAACTAGTACTAGCAAGGCATAACACACATCATACACATAAAACACACATAAAACTAACCTCAGAAGAGATAAGGGTACTGCTGGAGCATGGACTTCTGTGTCTCCCAAGTGCATTCTTCCAAATTGTGGTGGTTCCATAGGACTTTCACCATCGGGATTTCCTTGTTTCTCAACTTCCTGATCTGGGTGTCTATGATCCGTACTGGCTGCTCAACATAAGTGAGATCTTCTTGGATCTCCACATCAGGCTCACTAAGAACCTTGCTCGGATCTGACACAAACTTCCTCAACATGGAAACATGGAAAACCGGATGGATTATTTCCATTGAAGCAGGTAAATCCAGCTTGTACGACATATTCCCAATCTTTTGCAAGATTTCAAAGGGTCCGATGTATCGTGGGGCTAGTTTACCTTTCTTCCCAAAGCGAACCACTCCTTTCATAGGAGACACCTTGAGCAATACCAGATCCCCCTCCTGAAACTCTACTTGCCTTCTGCGGATGTCTGCATAACTCTTCTGTCTGCTTGCAGCAGTCTTGATCCTTTCTCTGATTATGGGTACCACCCTACTGGTGATCTCTACTAGCTCAGGCCCTGCCAAGGCCTTTTCTCCAACCTCTTCCCAGCAAACAGGTGATCTGCACTTCCTCCCATACAAAGCTTCATATGGAGCCATCCCGATGCTAGCATGATGGCTGTTATTGTAGGCAAACTCCACCAAAGGTAGATGTTGCCTCCAAGAACCGCCAAAGTCCAGCACACACATTCTGAGCATATCCTCTATTGTCTAGATGGTCCTTTCTGATTGTCCGTCCGTCTGTGGATGGAAAGCAGTGCTAAAATCCAACCTGGTACCCATAGCATTCTGCAGACTCCGCCAAAACCTGGAGGTGAACTGGGGTCCCCTATCGGACACTATTGAAACAGGAACCCCATGCAGCCTGACGATCTCCTCAACATACACCTGCGCCAACTTGTCCATAGAATAGCCACTCCTGACAGGGATGAAGTGAGCAGATTTGGTGAGTCTGTTCACAATCACCCATATGAAGTCCAATCTGTTGGACATCGTCGGTAACCCCACTATGAAGTCCATAGCTATATTCTCCCATTTCCACTCTGGAATAGGTAGCGGGTTAAGCATTCCAGCCGGTTTCTGATGTTCCAGCTTCACCCTCTAACACACTTCGCAGGCTGACACAAACTGTGCCACTTCTCTCTTCATAGCTGGCCACCAATAAACCTTCTTCAGATCTTGATACATCTTGGTGGCTCCGGGGTGAACGTTGTATCTTGCATTATGAGCCTCTCTCATAATGTCTCCTTTTAGCCCTATGTCATCTGGTACACATAGTCTGCTCCCATAGCGGAGGATCCCCTTGCTGTCGAATCTGAACTCACTATCTTTGCCTGACTGAACAGTCCTGGCAATCTTCACTAACTCTGGGTCCTCATGCTGTTTCTGAGCCACCTGCTCCAGAAACACGGGTGTCACTCTCATCTGGGCAATCAAAGCACCTGTACCAGACAACTCTAACTGTAGACCTTCGTTAATGAGCTTGTAAAACTCCTTCACCACCGGCCTCCTCTCTGCTGATTTGTGGGATAAACTGCCAAGTGATTTCCGGTTTAAGGCGTCCGCCACAACGTTCGCCTTACCCGGATGGTACTGTATTTTGCAATCATAGTCACTAAGCAGTTCTACCCACCGTCTCTGTCTCAAGTTCAAATCTCTTTGACTCAGGATGTATTGCAGGCTCTTATGATCTGTGAAGATCTCACATTTAACCCCGTAGAGGTAGTGCCTCCACATCTTGAGTGCAAAGATTACTGCTGCCATCTCCAGGTCATGTGTGGGGTAATTCAACTCATGCTTCTTCAGCTGTCTAGAAGCATAAGCAATCACCCTTTCATTCTGCATTAACACACAACCCAGTCCCACACGGGACGCATCACAATACACTGAGAAGTCTTCATTACTAGATGGCAGGGCTAACACTAGTGCTGAAGTCAACCTCTTCTTGAGCTCCTCAAAGCTCTCTTCACACTGGTCGGTCCACACGAACCTCTGGTTCTTCTTAGTCAGTCTGGTCATAGGAGCTGCTATCTTGGAGAAGTCCTGAACGAACCTCCTGTAGTAACCTGCCAAACCCAAGAAGCTCTTGATCTCTGTTACTGTGGTGGGTCTAGGCCAGTTAGCTACAGCTTCCACTTTCTTGAGGTCCACCTCTATTCCGTTTCCTGACACCACATGTCCCAAGAAAGAGATGCTCCTCAGCCAGAACTCACACTTGGAGAATTTGGCATACAAGCCATGTTCTCTCAAGGTCTGCAGAACCAACCTCAGATGATGGGCATGCTCCTCTGCATTCCTGGAATACACTAAGATATCATCTATGAAGACAATAACAAAGTGATCCAGGTATTGGCTAAACACTCTATTCATGAGATCCATGAATGCTGCAGGGGCGTTGGTTAACCCGAACGGCATTACAAGGAACTCAAAATGCCCATATCTGGTTCTGAAAGCTGTCTTTGGCACATCCTCTTCTCTAATCCTCAGCTGATGGTACCCGAACCTCAAATCTATTTTGGAAAAACAACCCGCTCCTGCTAGCTGGTCGAATATATCATCGATCCGTGGCAGAGGGTACCTGTTCTTGGTAGTGACTTTGTTCAACTGCTTGTAGTTGATACAAAGTCTAAGGGATCCATCCTTCTTCCTCACAAACAAGACTGGAGCACCCCAAGGTGAGGTACTCTGTCAGATGAAACCCTTTTCTACTAGCTCTTGCAACTGTTCTTTCAATTCCTTCAACTCAGCTGGAGCCATCCTGTAGGGAGAAATAGAGATCGGTCTAGTTCCAGGCATCAATTCGATTTCAAACTCTATCTCCCTAGCAGGTGGTAGTCCTGGAAGCTCCTCTGGAAAAACATCCTGAAATTCTCTAACAACTGGCACTGAGGCTGGCTCCCTGACCTGATTAACCAGCTCTCTCACATGAGCCAAATACCCCTAACATCCCTTCCTAAGCAACCTACGAGCCTGAAGAGCTGATATCAGACCTCTAGGTGTACCCCTCTTGTCTCCTCTGAAGACGACCTCTGACCCGTTCTGATCTCTGAACCTGACTACCTTGTCTCTGCAGTCCAAGGTAGCACCATGGGTAGATAGCCAATCCATCCCTAGAATGACGTCAAAGTCTGTCAAATCCAGAACCACAAGGTCGGCAGAAAGGCATCTTCCCTAAACAAAAACTGGACTATACTGGCAGACTGACTCTGCCACTGACGGGTCACACTTGGGTCCACTGACCCATAGGGGACACTCTAACGCAGAGACCATCAGACCCAACCTCTCAACGGCTCTCGGAGTAATAAAAGAATGAGATGCACCCGGGTCCATTAATGCATACACATCAGAACACCCTATGATGAGATTACCTGACACTACGGTGTTGGATGTGTTAGCCTCATGCTGTGTCATGGTGAAGATCCTAGCTGGAGCTGATGGACCTTCACCTCGGGAACCAGAAGAAGAGGCTGCCCCTCTCCCTCTACCTCTGCCACTGCTTTGAGTTGTGGCTGGAGCTGCTGGCTGTGCCACACTACCAGAAGTTGTCTGCTGGGGTTGGCCCATAAAAGGTGCTCTAGGACACTCCCGAGCCATGTGTCCCTCCTGTCCACATCTGAAACATGCATTAGTCCCAGCCCGACACACTCCCTTGTGTGGCTTCCCACACCTTAGGCATTCTGTACCATCTGAGCCTGAGCTCGAGCCACCGCCTAATCCCAGACCGGATTTCAACTTACTCTAGAACTTGTTCTTCTTTGGCTTCTTGGTGGTGTTGCTCCACTTCTTGCTACTTGAGCTCTGAGAAGAGGGACCTGGCCCTCCTCTGCCTGGGGTCTTAACTCCTAAAGACTGGGTCACTGACTGCTTCACTGACCCCTCAATTATAGCACTAGCCTCCATCCTTCGAGCCATATCCACCACAGTCTGGAAACTTTCCCTCTCAACTGACTGAATCAAATAGGAGTACCTAGAATGCAGTTTCATAACATATCTCTTGGCTTTCTTTGAATCTGTATCTAGAGCTTGCCCTGAAAAAGGCAATAGCTCCAAGAATTTATTCGTGTACTCCTCTACACTCATGTGTTCTGTCTACCTCAGTTGCTCAAACTCAATCATCTTCAGTTCTCTGGAACTGTCTGGAAAAGCCCATCCAGCAAACTCGTTTGCAAATTCTTCCCATGTCATGCCGTCTAGTCTTGGGTCCACATAACACTTGAACCATTCCCGTGCCTTTTTGCACTTTAAAGTGAACCCTGCCATCTGAATGGCCCTACTGTCATTTGCCCCTAGTTCATCAGTTATCGTCTTCACTACCCTCAGGTACTCAAAGGGGTCATCCCTTGACTTGTATTTGGGAGCATCCAGCTTAAGGTAATCTGTCATCTTCACTTTGCTCCCACCGGCTGAGCTAGGTCTAGAAGGTTGAGTAACTGGGGCTGCTGGTTCTGTAGGTGGTGGAGGTGGGGGTACAACATTCCCCGAGGTGGGGTTTGCCGGGTTAGGATAGAAGGGTGAGGGTGGATAAGCTGGGTACTGTGGGTAAGGTGGATAGAAAGGTGGATAAGGCATGTAGGTAAGGTAGGGGTTAAAGCTGGAGTAATCCGATGTGCCTCCCATCGGGTACCTTGAACCCTGTGGGAAGGGTGGATAATGGGGTGGAAAACCATACCCCGAGGCTTGAGCGCCTCCCTGTGACTCCCCTGTCCCTTCTTCCGACATGCTGACATCCAAATTCCCATCCCTCCTCTGGTCCTCTTCCATAACCTCCCTCACATCTGAAGAACTTCCTCCTCTATCTGTCCCCTGTAACGACCCAAAAATCGGACCGCTACCGGCGCTAGGATCCAGATCGGCTTAAGGCCGCCGGGACCCGTAGCAAGCCTGACATATGACCTGTAAACCTGTATAATCCCATACATGATCAACAACATGCATAAAAATTTAAACTTTTCTTTCATTCATTTCTCATACACCAAACTCAACCTGTGCATGCACTAAAACATAATCATAAACTTGACCCCTCTGTGGGATCTCATCAATGCCCCAAGGGGCGATATACATGCGTTGAGTTGGCTAACATCTGTATCATCAAATATCTAAGACCATGCATCAACAAGGGATTACAATACTCATAGGGTCAAGCACATCTATAACTTCAATATACCTCATTACATAACATACTGTAATCTCTTACATTACATCATAGTACAATTGTCATGTCCACAATCTAACTATTACATAAACATACTTCAAAACTCTGGCTAACCTCCTGGTCTACTCTGTACCTGCACAGCTGGGGTTAGGGGAGAGGGGTGAGCTACAAAGCCCAGTGAGCAGAATAGTGAAATCATATATTTAAAAATCTCATGCCATTATGTAATGCAACACATCACAACAAATCACATCTCGGATGGTATTGTCACCAATAGTGCTCTACATAGTCCAACTGTGCCGGGACGTAGAATGGGTACAACCGGTCTTTCTCTTATCATAACATATCATAACATACCAATGTGCCAGGGACGTAGAATGGGTACAACCTGGACTTTCTCTTACATCGTGCCAGGGACGTAGAATGGGTACAACCTGGACTTCCATACCATATCATGCCGTAACATCATCATGCCATATGAGGACTAAAGGATCATCCAATAACCAATCCACATCAACATCATAAATGCAATGCAACATATTCGTGAATACTAATGCAAACAACCTACTATATCTCATGGCATTCATGATGCATGGATCATGCTCAAAATTCATATTTCATTTATTTTTAAAACTTAAGGTTTATTCCACTCACCTCTGGATAGCTCTGACCAGACACTGGGGCAACAGACTCACTGCTGGGGTCCTCGGTTCCTCGGGTCCGAACCTACACAGGTGGACTCAAATGAGGGACCAAACATACATGAACATAACTCTAAAACATCCTCCAAAAACCCCCTAAAATACCTCAAAACAATCATGCAAAAACATGCAAAGGAAGGCTGGACAGGGCAGGTTCGGCGGCACCTTCGGCGGCCGAAAGTCCCTCCAGAGCCGAAACCCAGGCAGGTTCGGCGGCACCTTCGGCGGCCGAAAGTCCCAGACAGAGACGAAAGTCTCTATTCGGGGGCAACTTCGGCAGCCGAAAGGCCTGCCTCCCAAGCCATGTTCGGCGGCCGAAAGTCCCTTCGGCTGCCGAACCTGGTTTCTGCCAAAGGGCAGAAACTCGGCTCCCTTTGCACAAAATCATCTCCCTTCCAATCCAACATGCATATAACTCACCAATTCAAGCAAATATACATACATTGGCTCCTAGGGGTTTCAAACTACCTAAAACCCCAACTACAACACACAACAACAACACAATCCAAGCCACATTGCTCAAAACATAACATTAACTCAAAAACCTAACTATGAGCTAAACATGCATTCTACCCCACAGATCTTGCATAAAACTAACTTTAAACATAAAATGAGCTTAAGATCGGCTCTTACCTCTTGAAGATCGAGAGAGAGACGTCCTAAACTCGGAGGTGGGAGATTTTGAGTTCTTGAACCTCAAAGCTCCAAAACTTGCTTAAAACTCGTAAATCTTCAAAATAAGATGAAAACTAGTGAAAAACTTGAAAGATTTGAAGGAAAAGACTCAAGATCGGTGAGGGGTGGCGGAGGACTCACCTTGGCCGACAACGGGGAGAAAAACTCGCCCGTTTTCGGCTAAGGGACCCTTTTATAGTGGCTGGCCAGGCTACGTTCCGAGGCCGAACGTGCCTCCGCATGCATGCCATGTTCGACGGCCGAACTTGAGGTTCGGCGGCCGAACCTGGACTTTCCTCACTTATGCTTTCGGGGGCCTAAAGGCGCTCCCGAAGGCATGCATGTTCGGCGGCCGAACTTGAGGTTCGGCGGCCGAACCTGAGTTTTCCTTCAAGGTTGTTTTTATGTAAAAACTCATTTCCATTATACTTAAAACCATGAAATACCTTAAAACATTTTATGAAAACATGTTTCTATTCTACTAGAGGCTTCCGACATCCGAGATTCCACCGGACGGTAGGAATTCCGATACCGGAGTCTAGCCGGGTATTACATCCCCCTTCTGCTAGCATCAAAAGACCTTCTAGGGTCCCTTGACACTCTTTCTCTGCTTGATCTACATGACATTGCCCTAGGCAATGCAGGAGGACGGGCGCTCGTGCCCTCATCCTCAGGTGGTACTCCAGTCAATCGTGCAGATCGACGAGTTCCTCTCATCCTGTTTTCTGAAAAACAGTACACATCACACAAACATCAGCATCAAATGGTTCATGTGGATACATATCATAGTATTAATGCTCATGCATGTACTCATGGCATTTCACATCATCATACAAGACAGGACTCAACATCCTATCCTACTTGTAATACCCGGCTAGACTCCGGTATCGGAATTCCTACCGTCCGGTGGAATCTCGGATGTCGGAGATCTCTAGAAGGGTAGATTCATGTTTTTGTAAAATGCTTTCATGTTTTTAATGGTTTTAAGTATGAAATTAAATGAGTTTTTGCATGAAGAGTCCTTGGAGGAAAACCCAGGTTCGGCCGCCGAAAGTCAAGTTCGGCCGCCGAACATGCATGCGCTTTGGAGGCACGTTAGGCCCCCGAAAGCATGAGTTAGGGAAGTCCAGTTTCGGTCGCCGAAAGTCAAGTTCGGCCGCCGAACATTGCATGGATGCGGGAGCGCATTCGGCCCCCGAACGTGGCCTGGCCAGCCACCTATAAAAGGGGCACTTAGCCGAAATGGGCGAGCTTTCTCCCATTTTCGGCCACCGCAAGCTTCCGACCTTCCCTTTGCAACTCTTGTGTTCTTCTTCCAAATCTCTTCCATTTTTCTTGAGTTTTAAACTCACATTGCAAGTTTTGAGCATTTAAACCAAGTTTTGGAGCTTTGGGAACTCAGGAGCTCATTTTCGTGGATCTCCAAGTTTAGGTCGTCTCCCTCTCGATCTTCAAGAGGTAAGAGCCGATCTTAAGCTCCTTATGTGTTTTAAATAAGTTTTATGCAAGATCTATGGGTAGAAATGCATGTTAGGGTATATGTTGAGTTTATGGGTTATATTGATGATTTGAGCAATGTGTGTGGATTTTGTGTGTTTGAAGTGTTGTAGTTGGGGTATATGACTGCTTGAGACCCCTAGGAACTTGTATGCATGTTTTAGTTGAGATTTATGCATGATGTGAGGTTTTGGGAGGCAAGAGGTTCATGTGAACCAAGTTTCTGCCCTTCTGGCAGAAACCAGGTTCGGCCGCCGAAGGGAGTTTCGGCCGCCGAACCCCCTTGTGGAGGCAGCATTCGGCTGCCGAAGCTTGCCCCCGAAAAAAAAAAGACTTTCGGATCTGTCTGGGAGGTTCGGCCGCCGAAGGTGCCGCCGAACCTGCCTGACTTTCGGCTCTGGAGGGACTTTCGGCCGCCGAACCTGCCGCCGAAAGTGCCCTGTTCAGCCACTTCTTGCATGTTTTTATGTGATATTTTCAGGATGTTTTAGGGGGTTTTTGGGGAGTATATTAGAGTTGTATTTACGTATGTTTGGTCCCTCATTTGAGTCCACCTGCGTAGGTTCGGACCCGAGGAACTGAGGACCCCAGCAGTGAGTTCAGCTGCTTCGGTGTTGTCAGAGTCAGCCAGAGGTGAGTGGAACTAAACTTAATCTTTTAAATTAAATGTTTTATCATGTTTCATGCATCATGATTATGCAATAGGATGATTGCATTAGTATTCACGAATATGCCGCATTGCATCGATTGTTGTTGATGTGGGTGAATGTTGGATGACCCAATTAGTCCATGACAGGAAGACCAGGACCCCATGCTACGGCCTGGCACAATGTTAGCTTGGACTAATTGGTGACAAGTTCACCTAACCCTTATGTGAATTGTCTGTGTTATGATGCATTTCATTAAAGCATAGTGTTAATATGTTTTATAGTTCAGCTCACTGGGCTTTTAGCTCACCCCTCTCCCTTTACCCCCAGGCTTGCAGGTACAGTATAGTGCGGGAGTCCGGATAGAGTAAAGAAGTCATGCTTATGTAATAGCTAGCAATGGACATGATCAAATTGTAATGTAAAAGTACAGTATAGTTATGTAATGAGGTCTATGGATGTTAGTGTGTGCTTGACCATAGATTGTGTTATCCCTTTAACACATGATCTTAGAGATTTTTACGATGTTTATGTAAACCAACTCAACGTATGTTATGTCACCCCTTGGGGGCACTGATGAGATCCCACAGAGGGATCAATGTTATGTTAATGTTTATGCACAGGTTGAGTTTGGTTGATGTTCATGTAAAGAAAAGTTTTAATTTTTATGTATGTTGTTGATCATGTATGGGATTATACAGGTTCACAGGTTTTATGTCAGGCTTGCTACGGGTCCCGGCGGCCTTAAGTCGACCCGGATCCTAGCGCCGGTAGCGGTCCGATTTTCGGGTCGTTACAGAATGGTATCAGAGCTTTAGGTTCATATGGTCGGACCTAGAGTGTCGGGCTCATAGATGTGATAGAAGGTCAAGCACAATAGGAAAAGATCATGTCCACTAGGATAGGATGTGGAGTCCTGTCTTGCATGATGATGTGAAATGCCATGATAATATGCATGTGCATTAATGATATGCTATGATATGTGATGCATGTGATGCGGGTTCATGTGTGCTCACATGAACCATATGATGTTAATGATTATGTGCTGTGTACTGTTTTTCAGAAAACAGGATGAGAGGAACTCGTCGATCAGCAAGATTGACTGGAGTACCACCTGAGGACGAGGGCATGAGCGCCCGTCCTCCAGCATTGCCTAGGGCAATGTCTAGCAGGTCCAACAGGGACAGAGTAGCAAGAGACCCTAGAAGGTCTCTGGATCTGGGTAGAAGCAGGTCAGTCAGAGGAACAGTTCAGGGAGGAGCGTCAGAGGATATGGGGGATGATATGGACGTAGAACAGAGGAGGGATGGCAGTTTGGGAGTCAATATGTCAGAAGAAGGAATGGGAGAGTCCCAAGGAGGCACTCAGGCCTCGGGATTTGTACAGCCACCTCACTACCCACATCTCTCACAACATCCCGGGTATTCGATGGGAGGTACATCGGATTACCCTAGTTTCACCCCTTATCCCACACAGATGCCATACCCACCATACTACCCACCGTACTCTCAGTACCCAATGTATCCACCTCCACCCTACTATCCAAATCCAGAAAACCCTACCTCAGAAAATATTGCACCACCTCCACCACCTGCAGAACCAGCAGCCCCAGTTGCTCAACCTCCTAGATCTAGCTCAGCCAGTGGGAGCAAGGTCAAGATGACAGACTATATGAAGCTGGGTGCTCCCCAGTTCGAAACCGGTGATGATCCGTTCGTGTACTTGGAGCGGGTCAAGGCAATTACAGATGAGATTGGGGCTGATGATAGTAGAGCCATTCAAATGGCCGGGTTCACGCTCAAGTGCAAGAAGGCACAGGAGTGGTTCAAAAATTATGTGAACCCGAGAGTGGACAGCATGACTTGGGAGGAGTTTGCTAATGAATTTGCAGGGTGGGCTTTCCCTGATAGTTCAAGGGAATTGAAGATGATAGAATTCGAGCAGTTGAGGCAAACTGATGACATGAGTGTAGACGAATATACTGACAGGTTTATGGAGTTGCTGCCATTTGCTGGGCAGGACCTTAGCACAGACCAGAAGAAGTCGAGGAGGTATATCATGAAGCTCCATTCCAGGTATTCCTCCTTGGTACAGTCAGCAGATAGAGAGAGTTTTCATGCCATAGTAGACATGGCTAGGAGAATGGAGGCTAGTGCCATCGTTCAGGGGACAATTAAGCAGACAGTGGCACAAGCTTCTGGTTCTAAAACTCCGGGTGGGGGAAGATTAGATCCCTCTACCTTGAGTGCAGCAGCTTCAGGCAGTAAGAGATGGGGTAAGCCTAAGGGTAAGAAGAATAAGTTCTGGAATAAGGTTAAGTCTAGTCTGGGATTTGGGAGTGGCTCAAGCTCTGGTGCGGATAATGCAGTTTGTGCGAGGTGTGGTAAGCCACACAGGGGAGTATGTCGGTTTGGGACGAACGCCTGTTTCAGATGTGGTCAGGAGGGGCATATGGCTCGAGATTGTCCAAGAGCAGTCCCGATGGCTCAGTCCCAGCAGACAGCTTCAGGCAGTGTAGCGCAGCCAGCAGCTCCAGCCATGACTCAGGCCAGTGGCAGAGGCAGAGGGAGAGGAGCAGCCTCTTCTTCGGCGGGTTTCAGAGGTGAAGGTCCGTCAGCCCCAGCACGGATCTTCACAATGACACAGCAGGAGGCAGACGCATCCAACACCGTGGTGGCAGGTAATCTCGTCATAGGTTGTTCGGATGTTTATGCATTGATGGACCCTGGTGCATCTCATTCTTTTATCGCTCCGAGAGCCGTGGGGAGGTTAGGTCTGGTGACTTCTGGGTTAGAGTGTCCTCTCTGGGTCAGTGGACCCAAGTGTGATCCATCAGTGGCAGAGTCAGTCTGTCAGTGTAGTCCAGTTTTTGTTGAGGGGAGATGCATGTCCGCCGACCTAGTGGTTCTAGATTTGACAGATTTTGATGTCATTCTAGGGATGGACTAGTTATCTACCCATGGTGCTACCTTGGACTGCAGGGACAAGGTAGTCAGGTTCAGAGGTCAGGATGGGTCTGAGGTTGTCTTCAGAGGAGACAGGAGGGATACACCTAGAGGTATGATCTCAGCTCTTCAGGCTCGTAGGTTGCTTAGGAAGGGATGTCAGGGGTATTTGGCTCATGTGAGAGAGCTTAGTGGTCAGGTTAGAGATCCCGCCTCAGTGCCAGTGGTGAGAGAGTTCGCAGATGTGTTCCCAGACGAACTGCCAGGTTTACCACCTGCTAGGGAGATAGAGTTCGAGATAGAACTGATGTCTGGAACCCGACCGATCTCTATCCCTCCCTACAGGATGGCGCCAGCAGAATTGAAAGAGTTGAAGGAGCAGTTGCAGGAGCTGGTAGACAAGGGCTTCATCCGACCGAGTACCTCACCCTGGGGTGCTCCGGTTTTGTTTGTGAGAAAGAAGGATGGATCCCTTAGACTTTGTATCGACTACAGACAGTTGAACAAAGTCACTACTAAGAATAAGTACCCATTGCCAAGGATCGACGATCTATTCGACCAGCTAGCAGGAGCGGGTTGTTTCTCCAAAATAGATCTGAGATCGGGGTACCATCAGTTGAGGATCAGGGAAGAGGACGTACCAAAGACAGCTTTCAGGACCAGATATGGGCATTTTGAGTTCCTCGTGATGCCGTTCGGGTTATCTAACGCCCCTGCAGCATTCATGGACCTCATGAATAGAGTGTTTAGTCAGTACCTGGACCACTTGTTATTGTCTTCATAGATGATATCTTAGTGTATTCCAGGAATGCAGAGGAGCATGCCCATCATCTGCGGTTGGTTTTGCAGACCTTGAGGGAACACGGCTTGTATGCCAAGTTCTCCAAGTGTGAGTTCTGGCTAAGGAGCATTTCGTTCTTGGGGCATGTAGTGTCAGAGAATGGTATAGAGGTAGACCCCAAGAAGACAGAAACTGTGGCTAACTGGCCTCGACCCACTTCAGTGACAGAGATCAGGAGTTTCTTGGGTTTGGCAGGTTACTACAGGAGGTTCGTTCAGGACTTCTCAAAGATAGCAGCTCCTCTGACCAGACTAACCAGGAAGAATCAGAAGTTTCTGTGGACCGACCAGTGCGAAGAGAGTGTCGAAGAGCTTAAGAAGAGGTTGACTTCAGCACCAGTTTTAGCCCTGCCATCTAGTGGAGAGGACTTTACAGTCTTTTGTGATGCATCCCGTGTGGGACTGGGTTGTGTGCTTATGCAGAATGAGAGGGTGATTGCTTATGCTTCTAGGCAGCTAAAGAAGCATAAGTTGAATTACCCCACACATGACCTTGAGATGGCAGCAGTAATCTTTGCACTCAAGATGTGGAGGCACTACCTCTATGGGGTAAAATGTGAGATCTTCACCGATCATAAAAGCCTGCAGTACATCCTGAGTCAAAGAGATTTGAATTTGAGACAGAGGAGATGGGTAGAGTTGCTGAGTGACTATGATTGCAAGATTCAGTATCATCCGGGTAAGGCGAATGTTGTGGCAGACGCCCTAAGCCGGAAGTCACTAGGCAGTCTATCCCACATCACGGCAGAGAGAAGACCAGTGGTGAAGGAGTTTTACAAGCTCATTGAGGAAGGTCTACAGTTGGAGTTGTCTGGTACAGGCGCCTTAGTTGCTCAGATGAAAGTGACACCTGTGTTTCTGGAGCAAGTGGCTCAGAAACAGCATGAGGACCCAGAGTTAGTGAAGATTGCCAGGACTGTTCAGTCAGGCAAGGACAGTGAGTTCAGATTCGACAATAAGGGGATCCTCCACTATGGGAGTCGATTGTGTGTACCAGATGACATAGGGCTAAAAGGAGACATTATGAGAGAGGCTCATAATGCTAGATACAGCATTCACCCCGGAGCCACCAAGATGTATCAAGATCTGAAAAAGGTTTATTGGTGGCCAGCTATGAAGAAAGAAGTGGCACAGTTTGTGTCAGCCTGCGAAGTGTGTCAGAGGGTGAAGCTGGAACATCAGAAGCCGGCTGGAATGCTTAACCCGCTACCTATTCCAGAGTGGAAATGGGAGAATATAGCTATGGACTTCGTAGTGGGGTTACCGGCGACGTCCAACAGATTGGACTCCATATGGGTGATTGTGGACAGACTCACCAAATCTGCTCACTTCATCCCTGTTAGGAGTGGCTATTCTGTGGACAAGTTGGCGCAGGTGTACGTTGATGAGATAGTCAGACTGCATGGGGTTCCTGTTTCTATAGTGTCAGATAGAGGGCCCCAGTTCACCTCCAGGTTTTGGCGGAGTCTGCAGGATGCCATGGGTACTAGGTTGGATTTCAGCACTGCCTTCCATCCACAGACAGACGGACAGTCAGAGAGGACCATCCAGACCATAGAAGATATGCTGAGAATGTGTGTGCTGGACTTTGGCGGTTCTTGGAGGCAACATCTACCTTTGGTGGAGTTTGCCTACAATAACAGCCATCATGCTAGCATTGGGATGGCTCCATATGAAGCTTTATATGGAAGGAAGTGCAGGTCACCTGTTTGCTGGGAGGAAGTTGGAGAAAAGGCCTTGGCAGGGCCTGAACTAGTAGAGATCACCAGCAGGGTGGTACCCTTAATCAGAGAAAGAATCAAGACAGCTGCAAGCAGACAGAAGAGTTATGCAGACATCCGCAGAAGACTAGTAGAGTTTCAGGAGGGGGATCTGGTATTGCTTAAGGTGTCTCCAATGAAAGGAGTGGTTCGGTTCGGGAAGAAGGGTAAGCTGGCTCCGCGGTACATCGGACCCTTTGAAGTCTTGCAAAAGATTGGGAATGTATCGTACAAGCTGGATTTACCTGCTTCAATGGAGAGAATCCATCCGGTTTTCCATGTTTCTATGTTGAGAAAGTTCGTGTCAGATCCGGGCAAGGTTCTTAGTGAGCCTGATGTGGAGATCCAAGAGGATCTCACCTATGTTGAGCAGCCAGTGCGGATCATAGACACCCAGATCAGGAAGCTGAGAAACAAGGAAATCCCGATGGTGAAAGTCCTGTGGAACCACCACAATATGGAAGAATGCACCTGGGAGACACGGGAGTCTATGCTCCGGCAATATCCTCATCTCTTTTAAGGTTGGTCTCTATGTGTTTATGTGTGTATGTTATGTGGTTTGTTATGTGCATGTGCTAGTTCAGGAACATTCGGGGACGAATGTTCTTAAGGGGGGGAGAATGTAATACCCGGCTAGACTCCGGTATCGGAATTCCTACCGTCCGGTGGAATCTCGGATGTCGGAGATCTCTAGAAGGGTAGATTCATGTTTTTGTAAAATGCTTTCATGTTTTTAATGGTTTTAAGTATGAAATTAAATGTGTTTTTGCATGAAGAGTCCTTGGAGGAAAACCCAGGTTCGGCCGCCGAAAGTCAAGTTCGGCCGCCGAACATGCATGCGCTTTGGAGGCACGTTAGGCCCCCGAAAGCATGAGTTAGGGAAGTCCAGTTTCGGCCGCCGAAAGTCAAGTTCGGCTGCCGAACATTGCATGGATGCGGGAGCGCATTCGGCCCCCGAACGTGGCCTGGCCAACCACCTATAAAAGGGGCACTTAGCCGAAATGGGCGAGCTTTCTCCCATTTTCGGCCACCGTAAGCTTCCGACCTTCCCTTTGCAACTCTTGTGTTCTTCTTCCAAATCTCTTCCATTTTTCTTGAGTTTTAAACTCACATTGCAAGTTTTGAGCATTTAAACCAAGTTTTGGAGCTTTGGGAACTCAGGAGCTCATTTTCGTGGATCTCCAAGTTTAGGTCGTCTCCCTCTCGATCTTCAAGAGGTAAGAGCCGATCTTAAGCTCCTTATGTGTTTTAAATAAGTTTTATGCAAGATCTATGGGTAGAAATGCATGTTAGGGTATATGTTGAGTTTATGGGTTATATTGATGATTTGAGCAATGTGTGTGGATTTTGTGTGTTTGAAGTGTTGTAGTTGGGGTATATGACTGCTTGAGACCCCTAGGAACTTGTATGCATGTTTTAGTTGAGATTTATGCATGATGTGAGGTTTTGGGAGGCAAGAGGTTCATGTGAACCAAGTTTCTGCCCTTCTGGCAGAAACCAGGTTCGGCCGCCGAAGGGAGTTTCGGCCGCCGAACCCCCTTGTGGAGGCAGCATTCGGCTGCCGAAGCTTGCCCCCGAAAAAAAAAGACTTTCAGATCTGTCTGGGAGGTTCGGCCGCCGAAGGTGCCGCCGAACCTGCCTGACTTTCGGCTCTGGAGGGACTTTCGGCCGCCGAACCTGCCGCCGAAAGTGCCCTGTTCAGCCACTTCTTGCATGTTTTTATGTGATATTTTCAGGATGTTTTAGGGGGTTTTTGGGGAGTATATTAGAGTTGTATTTACGTATGTTTGGTCCCTCATTTGAGTCCACCTGCGTAGGTTCGGACCCGAGGAACCGAGGACCCCAGCAGTGAGTTCAGCTGCTTCGGTGTTGTCAGAGTCAGCCAGAGGTGAGTGGAACTAAACTTAATCTTTTAAATTAAATGTTTTATCATGTTTCATGCATCATGATTATGCAATAGGATGATTGCATTAGTATTCACGAATATGCCGCATTGCATCGATTGTTGTTGATGTGGGTGAATGTTGGATGACCCAATTAGTCCATGACAGGAAGACCAGGACCCCATGCTACGGCCTGGCACAATGTTAGCTTGGACTAATTGGTGACAAGTTCACCTAACCCTTATGTGAATTGTCTGTGTTATGATGCATTTCATTAAAGCATAGTGTTAATATGTTTTATAGTTCAGCTCACTGGGCTTTTAGCTCACCCCTCTCCCTTTACCCCCAGGCTTGCAGGTACAGTATAGTGCGGGAGTCCGGATAGAGTAAAGAAGTCATGCTTATGTAATAGCTAGCAATGGACATGATCAAATTGTAATGTAAAAGTACAGTATAGTTATGTAATGAGGTCTATGGATGTTAGTGTGTGCTTGACCATAGATTGTGTTATCCCTTTAACACATGATCTTAGAGATTTTTACGATGTTTATGTAAACCAACTCAACGTATGTTATGTCACCCCTTGGGGGCACTGATGAGATCCCACAGAGGGATCAATGTTATGTTAATGTTTATGCACAGGTTGAGTTTGGTTGATGTTCATGTAAAGAAAAGTTTTAATTTTTATGTATGTTGTTGATCATGTATGGGATTATACAGGTTCACAGGTTTTATGTCAGGCTTGCTACGGGTCCCGGCGGCCTTAAGTCGACCCGGATCCTAGCGCCGGTAGCGGTCCGATTTTCGGGTCGTTACACTACTGGACATGATCTTTCCTATTGTGCTTGACCTTCTATAACATCTATGAGCCTGACACTCTAGGTCCGACCATATGAACCTAGGGCTCTGATACCATTCTGTAATGACCCGAAAATCGGATCGCTATCGGCGCTAGGATCCAGGTCGGCTTAAGGCCGCTAGGACCCGTAGCAAGCCTGACATACAACCTGTAAACCTGTTTAATCCCATACATGATCAACAACATACATAAAATTTTAAATTTTTCTTTTACCAAGCTAAACCTGTGCATGCCCATAAACATATACATAAACATAAACCCCACACTGGAGTTCTCATCCAATGCTCCAATGGGGCATCTCATCATACACAAGCTTGGAGAAACATAACATCATAAAACATAGATCATGTTTACAAAAGGGATTTCTATACAAACTCAGTCAAGTACAACTTCTAAACCTCAATCTCAAAAACAACATTTACATGACATAACTATATATCATTTTACAATTTATCATGTCCACATTCTATCTATTACATACACATGACTGCATTCATCTCGACTTCTCTGCCTAGCCCGTACCTGCAAACCTGGGGGATTAGGGAGAGGGGTGAGCTACTAGAGCCCAGTGAGCAGAATAATAAAAACATTATATTAACATTTCATGCTTTCATGGAATGCATCACATCACAAACATATCACATCAAGGATGAACTTGTCACCAGTAGCCCTCTACATATCCAATAGTACTAGAATGTAGAATGGGTCCTGGTCTTTCTCTTACATAGCATAACATAACATTCCAATGTGCCAGAACGTAGAATGGGTCCTGGTCTTTCTCTTACATAGTGCCAGCGAATGTAGAATGGGTCCCACTGGTCTTTCATTCCATACCGTACATATCATATCGTCACATCATAGGTGGAGGGCTATGGATCATCCAACGTTCATCCACATCAACAATAAAATATGCAATGCAACATATTCGTGAATTCTAATGCAAACAACCTAGTATATCTCATGGTATTAATGATGCGTGAATCATGCTAAAATGTCCATTATTTACTTTAAAACGTAATGAGTTATTCCACTCACCTCTGGATAGCTCTAACCAGACACTGGGGCAGCTGACTCACTGCTGGGGTCCTTGGTTCCTCGGGTCCGAACCTACACAGGTGGACTCAAGTGAGGGACCAAACATACATGAACATAACTCTAAACTACTCCCAAAAACTCCCTAGAACAATATAAAACAATCATAAAAAAACATGCAAAGGAGGGCTGGACAGGGCACTTTCGGCGGCAGGTTCGGCGGCCGAAAGTCCCTCTAGAGCCGAAAGTCAGGCAGGTTCGGCGGCCGAAACTCCCAGACAGAGACGAAACTCATGCATGCTCGGCGGCACTTTCGGCGGCCGAAACTGCCCTCTAGAGACGAAAGTCCTCTTTCGGGGGCAGGCTTCGGCAACCGAAGGCTGCCTCCACAAGAGGGTTCGGCGGCCGAAAGTTCCTTCGGCGGCCGAACCTGAGTTTCTCCAAAGTGGCAGAAACTCAGCTCCAACACGCACAAACACCTCCCAAACCTTTCAAACATGCATAAACCTATTCTACAACACTCCCAATCATACACAATCAAGCATACAAGTTCATAGGGGTTTCAAACTAGCCTAAACCCCAACTACAACACATCAAACATACCCACATTGCTCAAGAACCCACATTAAACCCATAAACTCAAAACAACCTAAACATGCATTTCTACTCTATGAATCAACTTAAAACTTGTTTAAAACACATAGTGAGCTCAAGATCGGCCCTTACCTCTTGAAGATCGAGAGGAAAACGACCCTAGCTCAGAGATGGGAGAGATTGAGTTCCTTGAACCTCAAAGCTCCAAAAATTGTTTTATACACGAAAATCTTCAAAACAAAGTGAAAACTAGTGAAAATCGTGAAGGATTTGAAGGAAGAAACTAAAGATCGGTGAGGGGCGGCGGAGAGCTCACCTTGGCCGAAAATGGGGGGAAAAGCTCGCCCGTTTTCGGCTAAGGGACCCCTTTATAGGTGGCTGGCCAGGCCACATTCGGGAGCCGAACGTGCCTCCGCATGCATGCCATGTTCGGCGGCCGAACATAAGGTTCAGAGGCCGAACCTGGACTTCCCTCACTTATGCTTTCGGGGGCTTAATAGCGCTCCCGAAAGCATGCATGTTCGGCGGCCGAACCTGAGTTTTCCTCCAAGGCTATTTTCATGCAAAAAACTCATTTCTTTCTTGATTAAAAACATAAAACACATTAAAACATTTTATAAAAACATGGTTTTACCCTTCTAGAGGTCTCCGACACCCAAGATTCCACTTGACGGTAGGAATTCCAATACCGGAGTCTAGCCGGGTATTACAATTCTAGTATGTTTTAAACAAGTTTTATGAGTTTTGTGGGGTAGAAATGCATGTTTAGGTTATTGTTGAGTTTTTGAGCAATGTGGGTTGTTTGATGTGTTTTGGTTGGGGTTTAAGTTAGTTTGAGACCCCTATGTGCTTGTTGGCTTGAGTTTGCATGTTGTAGACTAGGTTAATGTATGCGGAATGGATTAGGAGGCATTTGTGCATGTAAGAGGCTGAGTTCTGCCCTTTGGAAGAACTCAGGTTTGGCAGCCGAAGGGACTTTCGGCCGCCGAACCTGCCTGTGGAGGCCAACTTTTGGCTGCCGAACCCTGCCCCCGAAAGCGGACTTTCGGCTCTGGAAGGGAGTTTCAGCCGCCGAAGGTGCCACCGAACATGCATGAGTTTCGTCTCTGGAGGGAACCTTCGGCCGCCAAAAGTGCCGCCGAAGGTGCATGACTTTCAGCTCTGGAAGGACTTTCGGCCGCCGAACCTGCCGCCGAAAGTGCCCTGTTCAGCCTTCTTTTGCATGATTTATATGATTATTTTATGGTGTTTTAGGGGGTTTTTGGGGAGTATTTTAGAGTCATGTTCTTAGATGTTTGGTCCCTCATTTGAGTCCACCTGTGTAGGTTCGGACCCGAGGAACCGAGGACATCAGCAGTGAGATAGCTGCTTCAGAGTCATTAGAGCTTCAGTCAGAGGTGAGTGGAATAACTCTTCACGTTTCAAAGCAAATAAATAAATTTTGAGCATGATACATGCATCACGTATGCCATGAGATATACTAGGTTGTTTGCGTTAGAATTCACGAATATGTTGCATTGCATAACTTGATAATGATGTGGATGGATGTTGAATGATCCTTTAGTCCTCGTATGTTATGGTATGATGATGATACGGTATGGATAGCCAGTGAGGCCCATTCTACGCCCCTGGCACTATGTTAAGAGAAAGACCAGTGAGGCCCATTCTACGCCCCTGGCACGATTGGACTATGTAGAGGACTATTGGTGACAAGTCCATCCTTGATGTGATTTGTTTGTGATGTGTTGCATTTCATAAAAGCATGAAATTTAAATTGAATGTTTATTTATTCTGCTCACTAGGCTTTATAGTTCACCCCTCTCCCTTAACCCCCAGATTTGCAGGTACAGGGTAGACCAGGAGGTCAGCTGGAGTAGAGTCATGTTATATGTAATAGCTAGATGTGGAGATGAATATGATGTAATGTAAAAGTATAGTATAGAAATGTAATGTAATGATGTTTATAGAAGTTTAGAGTTGTGCTTGACCATAGTATGTTGTTAATCCCTCTCTAGTACATGATCATAAATGTTTAATGAATGAAAGTATGAATAAAAGAATGAATGAAAGTATGAATGAAAGAATGAATGAAAGTATGAATGAAAGAATGAATGAAAGAATAAATGAAAGAATGAATGAATGATTAAATGAGAAAGTTTTAATTTTTTTATGTAATTGTTGATCATGTATGGGATTAAACAGGTATTCAGGATGAATGTTTGGCTTGCTACGGGTCCCGATGGCCTTAAGCCGATCCGGATCCTAGTGCCGGTAGCGGTCCGATTTTCCGGTCGTTACAACTATGAGTTCCTTGTGATACCGTTCGGGTTAACCAATGCCCCTGCAGCATTCATGGACCTCATGAACAGAGTTTTCAGTCAATACCTGGATCACTTCGTTATTGCCTTCATAGATGATATCTTAGTGTATTCCAGGAATGTAGAGGAGCATGCCCATCATCTGAGGTTAGTCTTGCAGACCTTTAGGGAACACGACTTGTATGCCAAGTTCTCCAAGTGTGAGTTCTGGCTGAGGAGCATTTCATTCTTGGGGCACGTTGTATCAGAAAATGGAATCGAGGTAGACCCCAAGAAAGTGGAAGCCGTAGCTAACTGGCCTAGACCCACTACAGTGACAGAGATCAAGAGCTTCTTGGGTTTGGCAGGTTACTATAGGAGGTTCGTCCAGGACTTCTCTAAGATTGCAGCTCCTATGACCAGACTGACTAAGAAGAACCAGAGGTTTGTGTGGACTGACCAGTGTGAGGAAAGCTTTGAAAAGCTCAAGAAGAGATTGACTTCAGCACCAGTGTTAGCTCTGCCAACTAGTAATGAAGACTTCTCAGTGTATTGTGATGCGTCCCGTGTGGGACTGGGTTGTATGCTGATGCAGAATGAAAGGGTGATTGCTTATGCTTCTAGGCAGCTGAAGAAGCACGAGTTGAATTACCCTACACATGACCTAGAGATGGCAGCAGTAATCTTTGCGCTCAAGATGTGGAGGCATTACCTTTATGGGGTAAAATGTGAGATCTTCACAGATCATAAAAGCCTGCAGTACATCCTAAGTCGGAGAGAGCTGAATTTGAGGCAGAGAATATGGGTAGAACTGCTCAGTGACTATGATTGCAAGATCCAGTACCATCCGGGTAAGGCGAATGTTGTGGTAGATGCCTTAAGCCGAAAATCACATGGCAATTTGTCCCATATTTCAGCAGAGAGGAGGCCAATAGTGAGGGAGTTCTTCGAGCTCATCAATGAAGGTCTACAGTTGGAGTTGTCTGGTACAGGTGCTTTGATAGCCCAGATGAGAGTGGCACCCATGTTTCTGGAGCAGGTGGCTCAGAAACAACACGAGGACCCAGAGTTAGTAAAGATTGCCAGGACTATTCAGTCAGGCAAGAACGAAGAGTTCAGATTTGACAGTAAGGGGATCCTCCGCTATGGCAATAGATTGTGTGTACCAGATGACGTGGGACTGAAGGGAGACATTATGAGGGAAGCTCATAATGCCAGATACAGTGTTTACCCTGGAGCCACCAAAATGTATCAAGATCTGAAGAGAGTGTATTGGTGGTCAGCTATGAAGAGAGAAGTAGCACAGTTTGTGTCAGCCTGCAAAATATGTCAGAGGGTGAAGCTGGAACATCAGAAGCCGGCTGGAATGCTTAACCCACTACCTATTCCAGAGTGGAAATGGGAGAATATAGCTATGGACTTTGTGGTGGGACTACCGGCGGCGTCCAACAGATTGGACTCCATATGGGTGATTATAGATAGACTGACCAAATCTACTCACTTCATCCCTGTCAGGAGTGGCTATTCTGTGGACAAGTTGGCGCAGGTGTATGTAGATGAGGTTGTCAGGCTGCATGGGGTTCCTGTTTCAATAGTGTCTGATAGAGGACCCCAGTTCACCTCCAGGTTTTGGCAAAGTCTGCAGAACGCTATGGGTACCAGGTTGGATTTTAGTACTGCTTTCCATCCACAGACGGACGGACAGTCAGAGAGGACCATCCAGACAATAGAGGATATGCTCAGAATGTGTGTGCTGGATTTTGGCGGTTCTTGGAGGTAGCATCTACCTTTAGTGGAGTTTGCCTACAATAACAGCCATCATGCTAGCATCGGGATGGCTCCATATGAAGCTTTGTATGGAAGGAAGTGCAGGTCGCCTGTCTGTTGGGAAAAAGTTGGAGAAAGGGTCTTGGCAGGCCCTGAGCTAGTAGAGATCACCAGCAGAGTGGTGCCCATAATCAGAGAAAGGATCAAGACTACTGTGAGCAGGCAAAAGAGTTATGCAGATGTCCGCAGAAGGCTAGTAGAGTTTCAGGAGGGGGATTTGGTATTGCTCAAGGTGTCTCCAATGAAAGGGGTGATTCGGTTTGGGAAGAAAGGTAAACTAGCTCCACGGTACATTGGACCCTTTGAAATCTTGCAGAAGATCGGGAATGTATCGTATAAGCTGGATTTACCTGCTTCAATGGAGAGAATCCATCCAGTTTTCCATGTTTCTATGTTAAGAAAGTTCGTGTCAGATCCAAGCAAGGTTCTTAGTGAGCCTGATGTGGAGATCCAAGAAGATCTCACCTATGTTGAGCAGCCAGTGCGGATTATAGACACCTAGATTAGAAAGTTGAGAAACAAGGAAATTCCGATGGTGAAAGTCCTTTGGAATCACCACAATATTGAGGAGTGTACCTGGGAGACACGGGAGTCCATGCTCCAGCAATATCCTCATCTCTTTTAAAGTAAGTGCTATGTGTTTTATGTGAATGTTTATGTTTTATGCCATGCTATGTTTGTTTGGTGAACATTTGGAGACGAATGTTCTTAAGGGGGGAGAATGTAATACCCGGCTAGACTCTGGTATCGGAATTCCTACCGTCCGGTGGAATCTCGGATGTCGAAAACCTCTAGAAGGGTAAAGCCATGTTTTCATAAAATGTTTTAATGTATTTTATGGTTTTAAGCAAGAAAGGAAATTGAGTTTTGAATGAAAAGACCAAGGAGGCATTTCCAGGTTCGGCCGCCGAACCTCAAGTTCGGCCGCCGAACATTGGATAGCTTAGGGGGGCAAGTTAAGCTTCCGAAAGTTTCAAAGGTTCGGCCGCCGAACCTCATGTTCGGCCGCCGAACTTGCATGAGTTTTAGAGGCACTTTAGGCTGCCGAAAGGTGGTCTGGCAGCCCCTATAAAAGGGCTCCATGGCCGAAACGGGCGAGTTTTCTCCCCATTTTCGGCCACGGTGAGTCTCTGCTCTCCCATGGTTCGTTTTTGATGTTTTTCCTCCGATCTTTAGAGTTTTAACGAGTTTCATCTTGATTTGAAGATATTTGAGCAAAAGAGCAAGTTTTGGAGCTTGGAGACCAAAGAGTTGAGATCTCCCCCATCTCCAAGTTAGGATCGTTTCTCCTCTAGATCTTCAAGAGGTAAGCTTCGATCCTGCCATTCTAGTATGTTTTAAACAAGTTTTATGAGTTTTGTGGGGTAGAAATGCATGTTTAGGTTATTGTTGGTTTTATGGGTTTTTGTTGAGTTTTTTTAGCAATGTATGTTATATATGCATGTTTGATGTGCTTTGGTTGGGGTTTAGGTTAGTTTGAGACCCCTATATACTTGTTGACTTGAGTTGCTTGTTGTAGACTAGGTAAATGCATGATGGAATGGATTGGGAGGCATTTGTGCATGTAAGAGGCTGAGTTCTGCCTTTGGAAGAACTCAGGTTCGGCAGCCGAAGGGACTTTCGGCCGCCGAACCTGCCTGTGAAGGCCAACTTTTGGCTGCCGAACCCTGCCCCCGAAAGTGGACTTTCGGCTTTGGAAGGGAGTTTCGGCCGCCGAAGGTGCCGCTGAACATGCATGAGTTTCGTCTCTGGAGGGAACCTTCGGCCGCCGAAAGTGCCACCGAAGGTGCATGACTTTCGGCTCTGGAGGGCCTTTCAGCCGCCGAACCTGCCGCCGAAAGTGCCCTGTTCAGCCCTCCTTTGCATGATTTCTATGATTGTTTTAAGGTGTTTTAGGGGGTTTTTGGGGAGTATTTTAGAGTCATGTTCATGGATGTTTGGTCCCTCATTTGAGTCCACCTATGTAGGTTCGGACCCAAGGAACCGAGGACCTCAGCAGTGAGATAGCTGCTTCAGAGTCATTAGAGCTTCAGCCAGAGGTGAGTGGAATAACTCATTACGTTTCAAGCAAATAAATAAATTTTGAGCATGATACATGCATCACGTATGCCATGAGATATACTAGGTTGTTTGCATTAGAATTCACGAATATGTTGCATTGCATTATTTGATGTTGATGTGGATGGATGTTAGATGATCCTTTAGTCCTCGTATGTTATGATATGATGATGATACGGTATGGAAGATCAGTGAGGCCCATTCTACGCCCCTGGCACTATGGAATGTTATGCTATGCTATGTTATGTTAAGAGAAAGACCAGTGAGGCCCATTCTACGCCCCTGGCACGATTGGACTATGTAGAGGACTATTGGTGACAAGTCCATCCTTGATGTGATTTGTTTGTGATGTGTTGCATTTCATAAAAGCATGAAATTTAAATTGAATGTTTATTTATTCTGCTCACTGGGCTTTATAGCTCACCCCTCTCCCTTAACCCCCAGATTTGCAGGTACAGGGTAGACCAGGAGGTCAGCTGGAGTAGAGTCATGTTATATGTAATAGCTAGATGTGGACATGAATATGATGTAATGTAAAAGTATAGTATAGAAATGTAATGTAATGATGCTTATGAAAGTTTAGAGTTGTGCTTGACCATAGTATGTTGTTAATCCCTCTCTAATACATGATCTTAAATGTTTAATGATGATTATTGTAAACCAAGCTTAATGTATGTTATGTTACCCCATTGGAGTATTTGATGAGGACTCCAGTGAGAGGTTTTATGTTATGGTTTGTGCATGCACAGGTTAAGCTTGGTGAAAGAATGAATGAATGAATGAATGAATGATTAAATGAGAAAGTTTTAAATTTTTATGTAATTGTTGATCATGTATGGGATTAAATAGGTATACAGGATGAATGTTTGGCTTGCTACGGGTCCCGGCGGCCTTAAGCCGATCTGGATCCTACCGCCGGTAGCGGTCCGATTTTTGGGTCGTTACAAAATCTGTCAAGTCTTTCCTTTTTAGGTGGAGCCTTCGTTTGAATTTTGAATGCTGAACGCAGAAGAGGCAAGTGCGTCTTCATGAGATCTTGCTGCCTAAATAGGAAGATATGACTGCTGCAGTGTGTGCACAACTTTGAACAAGGAAGAAAGATCTGCGATTTGAATTTCAAATAATCTTCTGACTGAGCTTTCCTTATTTGCTTTTGCTTCTGCACTTTCCTTATTTGAAAACTTTCCTTATTTGAAAACTTTTCTTTTTTGGCACTTTCCATATTTGACACTTTTTAGCAGTTTTAAGAGCATTTTCTCCAGAATGTCTCTTTACACTTAATATCTGCAAAACATGATTAAAACCACAAGATTAAGCAGAAAAGATGTAAATAAACATCAAGAACATAATGATAAAATGGACTAAAATATGCTCTATCAAATACCCCCACACCTAACTTTTTGCTTGTCCTCAAGCAAATAAACATAGTCAAATAAGCCTTCTTTGCTCTAGATCCTTATTACCACTTAAACTCTTACTCTAGACACCTATTTTGAATCATTGCAGTGAAGAATATATGCATGAAGATTACTCACCTTCTTTCCTTGTTTCCTTTTACTTACCATGGCTAGAATTTGTTTTACTCAAGAGAGAGACTATACATGCACGTGTTTTGTTTAGTTAAGACTTTTTATAGCTTTCGGAGTGATTTGCCCTTACCTTGAAGTACTATATTCAGCCTTTTGCACTTTTAATCTTGCTTGAAAAAGTCACCAACCTTTTGACGTGAAGGTACATATTGGTGATACCCACCCCCAGTTACTCAGTTGGTCACCTGTTCAAGTGGCTACTAGCTCTGTTCATAGTCTTTTGACTATTGGAACAGTTTTCAATTATGCTTATGAAGTCTAAGCCTTTGCTGAATTTCTTTAATCAATGCATTGGACAAATCAACACCAATTGCTAAATTAAGTCATGTTAAGTTCATTCACACAAATTTCAATTCATTCTCTCTAATGAGTGTCTTCAATCCATTTTTCACCATGGCGAGCTCAAAGATTCAATTCAAAAAGCAATTCTCAAACATGAATATAACTCACTATAATTAATTCAACTTAAGTTTAAAGAGTCATCACATTAATGGGGTCATGGAAAGAGAAACTCATCCAACATAATTCATAAGTTTGAGTAAAGCAAATCAAAACACAAACGAGAAGCTGTGGAAAAATGAAAAAAAAATGAAAAAAATCACACTCAAAATGAAAACAAAAATTCAAATTGAAAACTAAAGCAAAAATTAAAAATTCAGAAATATGCACCCCCACACCTAATTCATGCATTGTCCTCAATGTATAGGAAATATTAAAATGCAAAAGAAACTGAGTACTCCCCTGGGTGTGGTGTGCATGGTGCGATCCACTTGATCAAGGCTCAAGTAATTGGGGAAGGAAAAAGGGTCCCAACTGCATTAAGTAGAAAGTGTAGCACGCCCTTTGATTTTGTCATAGCCCATCCCATTTTTTTCATGTACTCATGAAGTAACATGATTAGCTTCTCCTCTTTCAGATGAGGTGTGCCTCTAGCCCTTATGTTTGCATTTTTTAGCACTTCCAACTTCAATTGATATTTCTCCATAGGTGGCTGCAATTTGGCATCAAGTTCAGGCAAAACAAATTCTACCTTATCCGGAGGTTTGGGAAGGCATTGATCTGCATGCGCCTTTGGTTTAGGCCATTGGACTTCCACTTGTTCCTCGTGAGCAAGGGCTGTTTGCGTTGGAAGGCTGAAAGGAGTTTTAGATTGCTCCTTCTGCGCAAGATTTACCTGAAAGGGATGACTGGAAGGAGTTTCATGCGATGGAGGCTGTGGTGAGAGGTTCAGCGGCCGAAAGATGATGGAGTTCGGCGGCCGAAAGATGGTGGAGTTCGACGGCCGAAAGGTGGTGGTTTCAATCTGCGCAAGGCTGACCTGAAGAGGTGCGATTGGAAGTGTTGTAGGATTGTCTTGCGCAAGGTTGCTCTACGCACCAAGCTGAAGTGGTGCGATCTGCTTCTGTTCATTTTGCGCATGGCTGCAGTCCACCTGTTGGATGCAACAATCAGTTTCTTTCAATTTTGGCTTTTTCTGGCTCTCTTTCCTGCAAGGATAATTATTTAGTATATCATCTTGATTTATATAAAAAACATCTTGGCTCATACAATCAATGATATCTAAACTATCAACAGGTTCTGTTTGACCAGTTTGTTTGGACAAACAGTTTTCTGGTTGTTTCTCAGCAGCTTGTTCTTGAACTTGCGAACTTTCATCATCTTCCTCATCATCTTGAAGCTCTTCCTCTCTTCTCAACATTATTGCATTTTCTGCGGTGGCAAATCGTTCTATCCACTGTTCTAGGTTTTGTAAAGTATTTTCCATGGACTCCATCATCTTTTCAAGGTGCTGAGTGGAATTTGGAGGTGTTGGTTGGACTTGATATCCTTGATAATCTTGGTAGTTGTTAGCCTCTGCATAACTGAAGTATGGATAGTCTCCCCAACCTGGATTGTATGTGTTATAGTATGGATCATGTCTTGGCTGTTTATAGAATCCTTCATATGCATGTCTAGGTTGACTATTGAACCTTTCAAACGCATGCACTAGTTGGTCATACTGATAAAGTGTAGGACATTGATCAGTTGGGTGTCCCACATATCCACAGATCCTACATGGCCTTGATGGCTGGGATGCTTGAACCTGTTGAACTAGTCCTATGGTAAATTCTTTCATAAAAGATGTCAGTAAAGAAAAATCAGATCTACTTACCTCATCCATGATTCAGATCTGCGATGGTGACTATGCTTTTTGGTGAGACGTTCGGCGGCCGAATGAGGATGAGGTTCGGCAGCCGAAGGTTGATGAAGTTCGGCGGCCGAATGTGTTGCAGAAGGTGCTCCTGCGCAAAGGTGGTCTTTACTTTTTTTTTTTTTGTTCAGATCTACGATATGGTGTTCTTCAGGTTACAGATCAGGTCCTGAAAGAAAAACAAATAAGTTAAATCAACTTCCCGGCAACGGCGCCAATTTTTGACTCGCGGTTTTTGAAGCCGGTCAAAAATAACCTTTCTGGTTATTAACAATTTACAACTGCAGATAGTGGTGAAAGGATCGAATCCACAGGGAATTGAATACTTACCTATTTTTCTTATCAAGACCAAGAGAATTAACTGAAACAAAAATAAAACTGGAAGAGAAATAAACTGAAAGCAAATATAACTGAAAGAGAAATAAACTGAAACGAGATAAAATTGAAAGCAAAAATAACTGAAACGAGATAAAAATGAAACGAGATAAAACTGAAACCAAATAACTGAAAGTAAAATGGGGGGTTTTGAGATTAATTTAATTAAGCAACTACTGAAAGCAATAAAAGTAAAGCAAATAATAAAAATAAAGAGTAAACAATAATGAGTGACTCGCGGTTGTCGAGGCCGGTAAAAAATAACCTTTCTGGTTATCAACAATTTTACAACTGCAGATAGTGGTGAAAGGATCGAATCTGTAACGACCCGAAAATCGGACCGCTACCGGCGCTAGGATCCAGATCGGCCTAAGGCCGCCGGGACCCGTAGCAAGCCTGACATATAACCTGTCCAAACCCATACATGATCATACATACTCATAAACCTGTAAACTTTTTCTTTCCATAAACCAAGCTCAACCTGTGCATACTCATAGCGTAACATAAACCACACACTGGAGCCCTCATCAAATGCTCCAATGGGGTATCATAACATACATGAATTTAGCTTGGTTGAACATAAACATCATAAAAATCTCTAAGATCATGTATAAAAAAAAAGGGATAACAACAATTTATGGTCAAGCACACCTCTAACATCCATAAACATCATCTCATTACATATTTAAGCTATACTTTTACATTACATCATAATCATTCATCATGTCCACACTAACTATTACATAATCAGAACTTCATTACTCTATCCGGACTCCTGCTCTATCCTGTACCTACAAGCCTGGGGGTAAAGGGAGAGGGGTGAGCTAAAAGCCCAGTGAGTAGGACTATAAAAACATATTAACACTATGCTCCATGAAATGCATCATAACACAGACAATTCACATAAGGGTTGGGTGAACTTGTCACCAATTAGTCCCAGCTAACTCTGTGCCAGGCCGTAGCATGGGGTCCTGGTCTTCCTGTCACATCATATATTACTTACCATTACCCTAGGGCCTCCTCTAGGCTCCTGGTCTTCGAGTCCCATAACCATGCCAGGCCGTAGAATGGGGTCCTAGTCTTCCTGTCAGGGACTAATTGGGTCATCCAATATTCACCCACATCAACAACAAATGATGCAATGCGGCATATTCGTGAAAACTAATGCAATCATCCTATTGCATAATCATGATGCATGAAATATGATAAAAGCATTCAATTTAAAAGATTAAGTTTAGTTTCACTCACCTCTGGCTGACTCTGACAATACCGAAGGAGCTGAACTCACTGCTGGGGCCCTCGGTTCCTCGGGTCCGAACCTACACAGGTGGACTCAAATGAGGGACCAAACATACTAGAACATATCTCTAAACTACTCCCCAAAGACCCCCTAAAACATCATGAAACAACCATAGAAAAACATGCAAAGGAGGCCTGGACAGGGCACTTTCGGCGGCAGGTTCGGCGACCGAAAGTCCCTCCAGAGGCGAAAGTCAGGCAGGTTCGGCGGCACCTTCGGCGGCCGAAACTCCCAGACAGAGACGAAACTCATGCATGTTCGGCGGCACTTTCGGCGGCCAAAACTGCCAGACAGAGACGAAAGTCTCCTTTCGGGGGCAGGCTTCGGCAGCCGAAAGGCTTGCCTCCCCAGCCATGTTCGGCGGCCGAAAGTCCTTCGGCTGCCGAACCTGGTTTCTGCCAAAGGGCAGAAACTTGGTTCCTTTTGCACATTTCGCCTCCAAACCTTCCAAACAAGCATCAAACCTATTCTACAACACACATACACAAGCATACATGTTCCTAGGGGCCTCAAACCATCATAAACCCCATCTACAACACATCAAGCATCCACATTGCTCAAGAACATACATTAAACCCATAAACATAACCATAACCTAAACATGCATTCTACCTCCATAGATCTGCTTAAAACTTACTTAAAACATGCAATGAGCTTAAGATCGGCTCTTACCTCTTAAAGATCGAGAGAGAGACGACCTAAAACTCGGAGGTGGGAGAGATTGGGTTCTTGAACCTCCAAGCTCCAAAAACTTTGCGCAAAAGCTCAAATCTTCAAAACAAATTTAAAACAAATGAAAATCTTGAAAGATCTAGAGGAAGAATCATCAAAGATTGGTGAGGGACGGCGGAGAGCTCACCTTGGCCAAAAATGGGGAAAAAGCTCGCCCGTTTTCGGCTAAGGGACCCTTTTATAGTGGCTGGCCAGGCCACGTTCAGGGGCCGAACGTGCCTCCGCATGCATGCCATATTCAGCGGCCGAACTTGAGGTTCGGCGGCCGAACCTGGACTTCCCTCACTTATGCCTTCGGGGGCCTAAGGCACACCCGAAATGCAAGCATGTTCGGCGGCCGATCTTGGGGTTCGGCGGCCGAACCTGAGTTTTCCTCCGAGGTTGTTTTCATGCAAAAACTCATTTTCTTTCATGCTTAAAACCATAAAACACATTAAAACATTTTATAAAAACATGGTTCTACCCTTCTAGAGGTCTCCGACACCCGAAATTCCACCGGACGGTAGGAATTCCGATACCGGAGTCTAGCTGGGTATTACATTCTCCCCCCTTAAGAACATTCGTCCCTGAATGTTCCTCAACTAGCACATAGCATGGCATACAACATATCATACATATAAAACACATAAGAGACTAACCTTAGAAAAGATAAGGGTATTGCTAGAGCATGGACTCCCGTGTCTCCCAGGTGCACTCTTCCATATTGTGGTGGTTCCAAAGGACTTTCACCATCGGGATTTCCTTGTTTCTCAGCTTCCTGATCTGGGTGTCTATGATCCGCACTGGCTGCTCAACATAGGTGAGATCCTTTTGGATCTCCACATTAGGCTCACTAAGAACCTTGCCCGGATCTGACACAAACTTCCTCAACATAGAAACATGGAAAACCGGATAGATTCTTTCCATTGAAGCAGGTAAATCCAGCTTGTACGACACATTCCTAATCTTTTGCAAGATTTCAAAGGGTCCGATGTACCGTGGAGCCAGCTTACCTTTCTTCCCAAACCGAACCACTTCTTTCATAGGAGACACCTTGAGCAATACCAGATCCCCCTTCTGAAACTCTACTAGTCTTCTGTGGATGTCTGCATAACTCTTCTGTCTGCTTGTAGCAGTCTTGATTCTTTCTCTGATTAAGGGTACCACCCTGCTGGTGATCTCTACTAGCTCAGGCCCTGCCAAGGCCTTTTCTCCAACTTCTTTCCAGCAAACAGGTGATCTGCACTTCCTTCCATATAAAGCTTCATATGGAGCCATCCCGATGCTAGCATGATGGCTGTTATTGTAGGCAAACTCCACCAAAGGTAGATGCTGCCTCCAAGAACCGCCAAAGTCCAGCACACACATTCTTAGCATATCTTCTATGGTCTGGATGGTCCTCTCTGATTGTCCGTCTGTCTGAGGATGAAAAACAGTGCTAAAATCCAACCTGGTACCCATGGCATCCTGCAGACTCCGCCAAAACCTGGAGGTGAACTGGGGTCCTCTATCTGACACTATAGAAACAGGAACCCCATGCAGTCTGACGATCTCATCAACATACACCTGCGCCAACTTGTCCACAGAATAGCCACTCCTGACAAGGATGAAGTGAGCAGATTTGGTGAGTCTGTCCACAATCACCCATATGGAGTCCAATCTGTTGGACGCTGCCGGTAACCCCACTACGAAGTCCATAACTATATTCTCCCATTTCCACTCTGGAATAGGTAGCGGGTTAAGCATTCCAGCCGGCTTCTGATGTTTCAGCTTCACCCTCTAACACACTTCGCAGGCTGACACAAACTGTGCCACTTCTCTCTTTATAGCTGGCCACCAATAAACTTTCTTTAGATCTTGATACATCTTGGTGGCTCCGGGGTGAACGCTGTATCTCGCATTATGAGCCTCTCTCAAAATGTCTCCTTTTAGCCCTGTTTCATCTGGTACACACAATCGACTCCCATAGCGGAGGATCCCCTTACTGTCAAATTGGAACTCACTGTCCTTGCCTGACTGAACAGTCCTGGCAATCTTCACTAACTCTGGGTCCTCATGCTGTTTCTGAGCCACCTGTTCCAGAAACACGGGTGTCACTTTCATCTGAGCAACCAAAGCACCTGTACCAGACAACTCCAACTGAAGACCTTCATCAATGAGCTGGTAAAACTCCTTCACCACTGGTCTCCTCTCTGCCGTGATGTGGGATAGACTGCCGAATGACTTCCGGCTTAGGGCGTCTGCCACGACATTCGCCTTACCCGGATGATACTGAATCTTGCAATCGTAGTCACTCAGCAGTTCTACCCATCTTCTCTGTCTCAAATTCAGATCTCTTTGACTCAGGATGTACTGCAGGCTCTTATGATCTGTAAAGATCTCACATTTTACCCCATAGAGGTAGTGCCTCCACATCTTGAGTGCAAAGATTACTGCTGCCATCTCTAGGTCATGTGTGGGGTAATTCAACTCATGCTTCTTCAGCTGCCTAGAAGCATAAGCAATCACCCTTTCATTCTGCATTAGCACACAACCCAATCCCACTCGGGATGCATCACAGAACACTGTGAAGTCATCATTGCTAGCTGGCAGAGCTAGCACTGGTGCTGAAGTCAACCTCTTCTTAAGCTCTTCAAAACTCTCTTCGCACTGGTCGGTCCACACAAACTTCTGATTCTTCCTGGTTAACCTGGTCAGAGGAGCTGCAATTTTCGAGAAGTGTTGAACGAACCTCCTGTAGTAACCTGCCAAACCCAAGAAACTTCTAATCTCTGTCACTGAAGTGGGTCTAGGCCAGTTAGCCACAGCTTCTACCTTCTTGGAGTCCACCTCTATTCCATTCTCTTACACTACATGCCCCAAGAACGAAATGCTCCTCAGCCAGAACTCACACTTAGAGAACTTGGCATACAAGCCATGTTCCCTCAAGGTCTGCAGAACCAACCTCAGATGATGGGCATGCTCCTCTGCATTCCTCGAATACACTAAGATATCATCTATGAAGACAATAACAAAGTGATCCAGGTATTGGCTAAACACTCTGTTCATGAGATCCATGAATGCTGCAGGGGCGTTGGTTAACCTGAACGGCATTACAAGGAACTCAAAATGCCCATATCTGGTCCTGAAAGCCGTCTTTGGCACATCTTCTTCTCTGATCCTCAGCTGATGATACCCAGATCTCAGATCTATTTTGGAGAAACAACCCGCTCCTGCTAGCTGGTCGAATAGATCGTCGATCCTTGGCAATGGGTACTTGTTCTTGGTAGTGACTTTGTTCAACTGCCTGTAGTCGATACAAAGTCTAAGGGATCCATCCTTCTTTCTCACAAACAAAACTGGAGCACCCCAGGGTGAGGTACTCGGTCGGATGAAGCCCTTGTCTACCAGTTACTGTAACTGCTCCTTCAACTCTTTCAATTCTGCTGGTGCCATCCTGTAAGGAGGGATAGAGATCGGTCGGGTTCCAGGCATCAGTTCTATCTCGAACTCTATCTCCCTAGCAGGTGGTAAACCTGGCAGTTCGTCTGGAAACACATCTAAGAACTCTCTAACCCTTGGCACCGAGGCGGGCTCTCTAACCTGACTGCTAATCTCTCTCACATGAGCCAAATACCCCTGACATCCCCTCCTGAGCAACCTACGAGCCTGAAGAGCTGATATCAGACCTCTAGGTGTACCCCTCCTGTCTCCTCTGAAGACAACCTCAGACCCATCCTGACCTCTGAACCTGACTACCTTGTCCCTGCAGTCCAAGGTAGCACCATGGGTAGATAACCAGTCCATCCCTAGAATGACGTCAAAATTTGTCAAATCTAGAACCACTAGGTCGGCGGACAAGCATCTTCCCTCAACAAACACAGGACTACACTGGCAGACTGACTCTGCCACTGATGGATCACACTTGGGTCCACTGACCCAGAGAGGATACTCTAACCCAGAAGTCATCAGACCCAACCTCCCCACGGCTCTCGAAGCAATAAAAGAATGAGATGCACCAGGGTCCATCAAGGCATACACATCTGAACAACCAATGATTAAGTTACCTGCCACCACGGTGTTAGATGCATCTGCCCCCTGCTATGTCATTGTGAAGATCCGTGCTGGAGCTGATGGACCTTCACCTCTGAAACCCGCTGAAGAAGAGGCTGCCCCTCTCCCTCTGCCTCTGCCACTGGCCTGAGTCATGGCTGGAGCTGCTGGCTGCGCTACACTGCCTGAAGCTGTCTGCTGGGACTGAGCCATCGGGACTGCTCTTGGACATTCTCGAGCCATATGCCCCTCCTGACCACATCTGAAGCAGGCGTTCGTCCCAAACCGACATACTCCCTTGTGTGGCCTACCACACCTCGCACAAACTACATTGTCCGCACCAGAGCTTGAGCCACTTCCAAATCCCAGACTAGACTTAACCTTGTTCCAGAACTTATTCTTCTTACCCTTGGGCTTACCCCATCTCTTACTGCCTGAAGCTGTTGCACTCAGGGTAGAGGGATCTAATCTTCCCCCACCCGGAGTTTTAGGACCAGAAGACTGTGCCACTGTCTGCTTAACTGTCCCCTGAACGATGGCACTGGCCTCCATTTTCCTGGCCATATCCACTATGGCATGGAAGCTCTCCCTGTCCACTGATTGAATCAAGGAGGAATACCTGGAATGAAGTTTCATGACATACCTCCTTGACCTCTTCGAATCTGTATCCAGACTCTGCCAAGCAAAAGGCAACAGCTCCAAGAATCTGTCGGTGTACTCCTCTACACTCATTTCATCCGTCTACCTCAACTGTTCAAACTCTATCATCTTCAGCTCCCTTGATCTATCGGGAAAAGCCCATCCTGCAAACTCGTTTGCAAACTCCTCCCAAGACATGCTGTCCACTCTCGGGTTCACATAATTCTTGAACCATTCTCGTGCCTTCTTGCACTTAAGCGTGAACCCAGCCATCTGAATGGATCTACTGTCATCAGCCCCAATCTCATCCGTGATCACTTTAACCCTTTCAAGATACACAAATGGGTCATCCCCTTTTTCGTACTGAGGAGCACCCAGTTTCATGTAGTCAGTCATCTTGACCTTGCTCCCACTGGCTGAGCTAGGTCTAAAAGGTTGAGTAACTGGAGCTGCTGTTTCTGTGGGTGGTGGAGGTGGTGCAACATTTTCTGTGGTAGGGTTTGCTGGATTTGGATAGTAGGGTGGGGGTGGATACATCGGGTACTGTGAGTATGGTGGGTAGTAGGGTGGGTATGGCATCTGTGTGGGATAAAGGGTGAAGCTAGGGTTGTAACGACCCGAAAATCGGACCGCTACCGGCGCTAGAATCCAGGTCGGCTTAAGGCCGCCGGGACCCGTAGCAAGCCTAACATTCATCCTGTAAACCTGTTTAATCCCATACATGATCAGCAACATACATAAAAATTTAAAACTTTTCCTTCAAACATCCAACTCAACCTGAACATATACTGTACATAGTCATCATCATAAACATGATCCCTCGGTGGGATCTCATCAATGCCCCAACGGGTGATATAACATGAGATGAGTTGGCTTTCATAAACATTATAAAACATTTTTGATCATGTAATAAAAGGGATACCTCAAACACAATGTCAAGCACAATATCTAATCCTCAATATCATTACATGACTGAAACTATACTCTTACATAACATTAATACATTTATCATGTCCACACTATCTATTACATACATTAGACTTCATTACTCTTGTAAACCTCCTGGTCTACCCTGTACCTGCAAACCTGGGGAAATTGGGAGAGGGGTGAGCTACTAGAGCCCAGTGAGCAGAATAAATAAAAACATTTAAATCGTATGGATCATGGAATGCATCACATCACAGCTAATCACATCAAGGATGAACTTGTCACCAATAGCCCTCTACATGGTCCAACTGTGCCAGAACGTAGAATGGGTCCTGGTCTTTCCCTTACATATCATAACATAACAGTGTCCAACTGTGCCAGAACGTAGAATGGGTCCTGGTCTTTCTCTTACATAGTGCCAGCGAACGTAGAATGGGTCCCACTGGTCTTACATTCCGTACCGTACATATCACATCGTCATATCATAGATCAAGGGCTATGGATCATCCAACATTCATCCGCATCAACATTTAAAATATGCAATGCAACATATTCGTGAATTCTAATGCAAGCAACCTAATTCATCACATGGCATTCATGATGCATGATCATGCTCAATCCTTGCAATTGATTTGCTGAAAAACATAAAGGGTTATTCCACTCACCTCTGGGTAGCTCTGACCAGACACTGGGGCAACAGACTCACTGCTGGGGTCCTCGGTTCCTCGGGTCCGAACCTACACAGGTGGACTCAATGAGGGACCAAACAAACATGAACATAACTCTAAACTACTCCCCAAAAAAACCCCTAAAACATCATGAAACAATCATAGAAAAACATGCAAGAAATGGCTGAACAGGGCACTTTCGGCGGCAGGTTCGGCGGCCGAAAGTCCCTCCAGAGCCGAAAGTCAGGCAGGTTTGGCGGCACCTTCGGCGGCCGAAACTCCCAGACAGAGGCGAAACTCATGCATGTTCGGCGGCACTTTCGGCGGTCGAAAGTCCCAGACAGAGACGAAAGTCTCCTTTCGGGGGCATGCTTCGGCAGCCGAAGGCTACCTCCACAAGCATGTTCGGCGGCCAAAAGTTCCTTCGGCTACCGAACCTGGTTTCGCCCAGAATGGCAGAAACTCAGTTCCCTTATGCATTTGTGCCTCCAAAACTAACCAATCATGCATAAACCTATTCTACAACACTCATACACAAACATACAAGCTCCTAGGGGCATCAAACCATCAAAAACCCCAACTACAACACACAAGCAACTCACATTGCTCAAAAACACATATAAAACCCATAAACCTAACTATGAGCTAAACATGCATTTTACCCCATAGATCTTGCATAAAACTTACTTTAAACATAAAATGAGCTTAAGATCGGCTCTTACCTCTTCTAGATCGAGGGAGAGACGTCCTAAACTCGGAGGTGGGAGGTTTTGAGTTCTTGAACCTCAAAGCTCCAAAACTTTGCTCAAAGCTTGAAAATCTTCAAAACCAAATAAAAACTCATGAAAATCGAGTAAGATGGGAAGGAAAGAACTCAAGATCGGTGAGGGGCGGCGGAGAGCTCACCTTGGCCGGAAATGGGGAGAAAGCTCGCCCATTTTCGGCTAAGGGACCCTTTTATAGTGGCTGGCCAGACCACGTTCGGGGGCCGAACGTGCCTCCGCATGCATGCCATGTTCGGCGGCCGAACTTGAGGTTCGGCGGCCAAACCTGGACTTTCCTCACTTATGCTTTCGGGGGCCTAAAGGCGCTCCCGAAGGCATGCATGTTCGGCGGCCGAACTTGAGGTTCGGAGGCCGAACCTGAGTTTTCCTTCAAGGTTGTTTTCATGCAAAAACTCATTTCCACTTTACTTAAAACCATGAAATACCTTAAAACATTTTATGAAAAACATGATTCTACCCTACTAGAGGCTTCCGACATCCGAGATTCCACCGGACGGTAGGAATTCCGATACCGGAGTCTAGCCGGGTATTACATTCTCCCCCCCTTAAGAACATTCGTCCCCGAATGTACCTCAACTAGCACATAACATGGCATAAAACATAACATACATACATAACACATAAACACATAGAGATCTAACCTTAAAAGAGATGAGGGAACTACTGGAGCATAGACTCCCGTGTCTCCCAAGTGCATTCTTCCAAATTGTGGTGGTTCCACAGGACTTTCACCATCGGGATTTCCTTGTTCCTTAGCTTTCTGATCTGGGTGTCTATGATCCGTACTGGCTGTTCAACATAGGTGAGATCCTCTTAGACCTCCACATCAGGCTCACTAAGAACCTTGCTCGGATCTGACACAAACTTCCTCAACATCGAAACATGGAAAACCGGATGGATTCTTTCCATTGAAGCAGGTAAATCCAGCTTGTACGACACATTCCCAATCTTTTGCAAGATTTCAAAGGGTCCGATGTATCGTGGGCTAGTTTACCTTTCTTCCCGAAGCGAACCACTCCTTTCATAGGAGACACCTTGAGCAATACCAGATCCCCCTCCTGAAACTCTAACTGCCGTCTGCGGATGTCTGCATAACTCTTCTGTCTGCTGGCAGCAGTCTTGATTCTCTCTCTAATTATCGGTACCACCCTGCTGGTGATCTCTACTAGTTCAGGCCCTGCCAAGGCCTTTTCTCCAACCTCTTCCCAGCAAACAGGTGACCTGCACTTCCTCCCATATAAAGCTTCATATGGAGCCATCCCGATGCTAGCATGATGGCTGTTATTGTAGGCAAACTCCACCAAGGGTAGATGTTGCCTCCAAGAACCGCCAAAGTCCAGCACACACATTCTGAGCATATCCTCTATGGTCTGGATGGTCCTTTCTGATTGTCCGTCCGTCTGTGGGTGGAAGGCAGTACTGAAATTCAACCTAGTACCCATGGCATTCTGCAGACTCCGCCAAAATTTGGAGGTGAACTGGGGCCCTCTATCTGACACTATAGAAACAGAAACCCCATGCAACCTGACGATCTCGTCAACATACACCTGCGCCAACTTGTCCACAGAATAGCCACTCCTGACAGGAATGAAGTGAGCAGATTTGGTGAGTCTGTCCACAATCACCCATATGGAGTCCAATCTGTTGGACGCTGCCGGTAACCCCACTACGAAGTCCATAGCTATATTTTCCCATTTCCATTCTGGAATAGGTAGCGGGTTAAGCATTCCAGCCGGCTTCTGATGTTCCAGCTTCACCCTCTGACACACTTCGCAGGCTGACACAAACTGTGCCACTTCTTTCTTCATAGCTGGCCACCAATAAACCTTCTTCAAATCTTGATACATCTTGGTGGCTCCGGGGTGAATGTTGTATCTTGCATTATGAGCCTCTCTCATAATGTCTCCTTTTAGCCCAATGTCATCTGGTACACATAGTCTGCTCCCATAGCGGAGGATCCCCTTGCTGTTGAATCTGAACTCACTATCATTGCCTGACTGAACAGTCCTGGCAATCTTCACTAACTCCGGGTCCTCATGCTGTTTCTGAGCCACCTGCTCCAGAAACACGGGTGCCACTCTCATCTGGGCCACCAAGGCACCTGTACCAGATAACTCCATCTGTAGACCTTCCTCAATGAGCTTGTAAAACTCCTCCACCACTGGCCTCCTCTCTGCCGATATGTGGGATAAGCTACCGAGTGATTTCCGGCTTAAGGCGTCTGCCACAACATTCGCCTTACCCGGATGGTACTGAATCTTGCAATCATAGTCACTCAACAGCTCCACCCATCTCCTCTGTCTCAAATTCAAATCTCTTTGACTCAGGATGTACTGCAGGCTTTTATGATCTGTAAAGATCTCACATTTAACCCCATAGAGGTAGTGCCTCCACATCTTGAGTGCAAAGATTACTGCTGCCATCTCCAGGTCATGTGTGGGGTAATTCAACTCATGCTTCTTCAGCTGCCTAGAAGCATAAGCGATCACCCTCTCATTCTGCATTAGTACACAACCCAGTCCCACACGGGACGCATCACAAAAGACTATAAAGTCCTCCTCACTAGATGGCAGAGCTAAAACTGGTGCTGAAGTCAACCTCTTCTTAAGCTCTTCAAAACTCTCCTCGCACCGATCGGTCCACAGAAACTTCTGATTCTTCCTGGTTAACCTGGTCAGAGGAGCTGCTATCTTTGAGAAGTCCTGAACGAACCTCCTGTAGTAACCTGCCAAACCCAAGAAACTCCTGATCTCCGTCACTAAAGTGGGTCTAGGCCAGTTAGCCACAGTTTCTGTCTTCTTGGGGTCTACCTCTATACCATTCTCTGACACTACATGCCCCAAGAACGAAATGCTCCACAGCCAGAACTCACATTTAGAGAACTTGGCATACAAGCCATGTTCCCTCAAAGTCTGCAGAACCAACCTCAGATGATGGGCATGCTCCTCTGCGTTCCTGGAATACACTAAGATATCATCTATGAAGACAATAACAAAGTGATCCAGGTATTGGCTAAACACTCTGTTCATGAGATCCATGAATGCTGCAGGGGCGTTGGTTAACCCGAACGGCATTACAACGAACTCAAAATGCCCATATCTGGTCCTGAAAGCTGTCTTCAGCACATCTTCATCCCTTATCCTTAGCTGATGGTACCCCGATCTTAGATCTATTTTGGAGAAACAACCCGCTCCTGCTAGCTGGTCGAATAGATCATCGATCCTTGGTAGAGGGTACCTATTTTTGGTAGTGACTTTGTTCAACTGCCTGTAGTCGATACAAAGTCTAAGGGATCCATCCTTCTTCCTCACAAACAAGACCGGAGCACCCCAAGGTGAGGTACTCTGTCGGATGAAACCCTTTTCTACCAGCTCTTGCAACTATTCTTTCAACTCCTTCAACTCGGCTGGGGCCATCCTGTAGGGAGGGATAGAGATCGGTCTAGTTCCAGGCACCAACTCTATCTCGAACTCTATCTCCCTAGCAGGTGGTAAACCTGGAAGCTCATCAGGAAAGACATCCTGAAACTCTCTGACAACTGGCACTGAGGCTGGCTCCCTGACCTGACTACTAAGCTCTCTCACATGAGCTAAGTACCCCTGACATCCCTTCCTAAGCAACCTACGAGCCTAAAGAGCTGATATCAGACCTCTAGGTGTGCCCCTCTTGTCTCCTCTGAAGACGACCTCTGACCCATTCTGATCTCTGAACTTGACTACCTTGTCCCTGCAGTCCAAGGTAGCACCATGGGTAGATAGCCAATCCATCCCTAGAATGACTTCAAAGTCTGTCAAATCTAGAACCACAAGGTCGGCGGAGAGGCATCTTCCCTCAACAAAAATTGGACTGAACTGGCAGACTGACACTGCCACTGACGGGTCACACTTGGGTCCACTGACCCATAGGGGACACTCTAACTCAGAGACTATCAGACCCAACCTCTCAACGGCTCTCGGAGCAATAAATGAATGAGATGCACCCGGGTCCATTAATGCATACACATCAGAACACCCAATGACGAGATTACCTGACACCACGGTGTTGGATGTGTTAGCCTCCTGCTGAGTCATGGTGAAGATCCTGGCTGGAGCTGATGGACCTTCACCTCGGGAACTAGAAGAAGAGGTTGCCCCTCTCCCTCTACCTCTGCCGCTGCCCTGAGTTGTGGCTGGAACTGCTGGCTGTGCCACACTACCAGAAGCTGTCTGCTGGGGCTGGCCCATAAAAGGCGCTCTAGGACACTCCCGAGCTATGTGTCCCTCCTGTCCACATCTGAAACATGTATTAGTCCCAGCTCGACACACTCCCCTGTGCAGTCTTCCACATCTCTGGCATTCTGTACCATCTGAGCCTGAGCTCGAGCCACCGCCAAATCCCAGACCGGATTTCAACTTATTCCAAAACTTATTCCTCTTCGGCTTCTTGGTGGTGTTATCCCACCTCTTCTTACTTGAGCTCTGAGAAGAGAAACCTGGTCCTCCTCTGCCTGGGGTCTTAACCCCTGAAGACTGGGTCACTGACTGCTTCACTGACCCCTCAACTATAGCACTTGCCTCCATCCTTCGAGCCATATCCACCACAGTGTGGAAACTTTCTCTCTCAGCTGACTGAATCAACGAGTACCTGGAATGCAGCTTCATAACATATCTCTTGGCTTTCTTCGTATCAGTATCTAGAGCTTGCCCTGAAAAAAGCAATAGCTCCAAGAATTTATCCGTGAACTCCTCTACACCCATGTGCTCTGTCTGCCTCAGTTGCTCAAACTCAATCATCTTCAGTTCTCTGGAACTGTCTGGAAAAGCCCATCCAGCGAACTCATTCGCAAATTCCTCCCATGTCATGCCGTCTAGTCTCGGGTCCACATAACACTTGAACCATTCCCGTGCCTTCTTGCACTTTAAGGTGAACCCTGCCATCTGAATGGCCCTGCTATCATCCGCCCCTAGCTCATCAGTTATTGTCTTCACTACTCTCAGATACTCAAAGGGGTCATCCCCTGACTTGTATTTGGGAGCATCCAGCTTAAGGTAATCTGTCATCTTTACCTTGCTCCCATCAGCTGAGCTAGGTCTGGGAGGTTGAGTAACTGGGGCTGCTGGTTCTGTAGGTGGTGGAGGTGGGGGTGCAGCATTCCCCGAGGTGGGGTTTGCCGGGTTTGGATAGAAAGGTGAGGGTGGATAAGCTGGGTACTGTGTGTAAGGTGGATAGAAAGGTGGATAAGGCATGTAGGTAGGGTAGGGGTTAAAGCTGGAGTAATCCGATGTACCTCCCAACGGATACCCTGAACCCTGTGGGAAGGGTGGATAATGGGGTGGAAAACCATACCCCGAGGCCTGAACGCCTCCCTGAGACTCCCCTGTCCCTTCTTCCTCCATGCTCACATCCAGGTTCCCATCCCTCCTCTGATCCTCTTCCATAACCTCCCTCACATCTGCCGAACTTCCTCCTCTATCAGTCCCCCTTCTACTAGCATCAAAAGACCTTCTAGGGTCCCTTGACACTCTTTCTCTGTTGGCTCTACAAGACATTGCCCTAGGCAATGTAGGAGGACGGGCGCTCGTGCCCTCATCCTCAGGTGGTACTCCAGTCAATCGTGCAAATCGACGAGTTCCTCTCATCCTGTTTTTCTGAAAAACAGTACACATCATACAAACATTAGCATCATATGGTTCATGTGGGCACACATGAACCCTCATCACATATACATCATTCATATCATAGCATCAATGCACATGCATATAATCATGGCATTTCACATCATCATATAAGACAGGACTCCACATCCTATCCTAGTGGACATGATCTTCCTATTGTGCTTGACCTTCTAGAACATCTATGAGCCCGACACTCTAGGTCCGATACTATGAACCTAGGGCTCTGATACCATTCTGTAACGACCCGAAAATCGGACCGCTACCGGCGCTAGGATCCAGGTCGGCTTAAGGCCGCCGGGACCCGTAGCAAGCCTAACATTCATCCTGTAAACCTGTTTAATCCCATACATGATCAGCAACATACATAAAAATTTAAAACTTTTCCTTCAAACATCCAACTCAACCTGAACATATACTGTACATAGTCATCATCATAAACATGATCCCTCGGTGGGATCTCATCAATGCCCCAACGGGCGATATAACATGAGATGAGTTGGCTTTCATAAACATTATAAAACATTTTTGATCAAGTAATAAAAGGGATACCTCAAACACAATGTCAAGCACAATATCTAATCCTCAATATCATTACATGACTGAAACTATACTCTTACATAACATTAATACATTTATCATGTCCACACTATCTATTACATACATTAGACTTCATTACTCTTGTAAACCTCCTGGTCTACCCTGTACCTGCAAACCTGGGGAAATTGGGAGAGGGGTGAGCTACTAGAGCCCAGTGAGCAGAATAAATAAAAACATTTAAATCATATGGATCATGGAATGCATCACATCACAGCTAATCACATCAAGGATAAACTTGTCACCAATAGCCCTCTACATGGTCCAACTGTGCCAGAACGTAGAATGGGTCCTGGTCTTTCCCTTACATATCATAACATAACAGTGTCCAACTGTGCCAGAACATAGAATGGGTCATGGTCTTTCTCTTACATAGTGCCAGCGAACGTAGAATGGGTCCCACTGGTCTTACATTCCGTACCGTACATATCACATCGTCATATCATAGATCAAGGGCTATGGATCATCCAACATTCATCCGCATCAACATTTAAAATATGCAATGCAACATATTCGTGAATTCTAATGCAAGCAACCTAATTCATCACATGGCATTCATGATGCATGATCATGCTCAATCCTTGCAATTGATTTGCTTAAAAACATAAAGGGTTATTCCACTCACCTCTGGGTAGCTCTGACCAGACACTGGGGCAACAGACTCACTGCTGGTAAAACTCCTTCACCACTGGTCTCCTCTCTGCCGTGATGTGGGATAGACTGCCGAATGACTTCCGGCTTAGGGCGTCTGCCACGACATTCGCCTTACCCGGATGATACTGAATCTTGCAATCGTAGTCACTCAGCAGCTCTACCCATCTTCTCTGTCTCAAATTCAGATCTCTTTGACTCGGGATGTACTGCAGGCTCTTATGATCTGTAAAGATCTCACATTTTACCCCATAGAGGTAGTGCCTCCACATCTTGAGTGCAAAGATTACTGCTGCCATCTCTAGGTCATGTGTGGGGTAATTCAACTCATGCTTCTTCAGCTGCCTAGAAGCATAAGCAATCACCCTTTCATTCTGCATTAGCACACAACCCAATCCCACTCGGGATGCATCACAGAACACTGTGAAGTCATCATTGCTAGCTGGCAGAGCTAGCACTGGTGCTGAAGTCAACCTCTTCTTAAGCTCTTCAAAACTCTCTTCGCACTGGTCGGTCCACACAAACTTCTGATTCTTCCCGGTTAACCTGGTCAGAGGAGCTGCAATTTTCGAGAAGTCCTGAACGAACCTCCTGTAGTAACCTGCCAAACCCAAGAAACTTCTAATCTCTGTCACTGAAGTGGGTCTAGGCCAGTTAGCCATAGCTTCTACCTTCTTGGGGTCCACCTCTATCCCATTCTTTGACACTACATGCCCCAAGAACGAAATGCTCCTCAGCCAGAACTCACACTTAGAGAACTTGGCATACAAGCCATGTTCCCTCAAGGTCTGCAGAACCAACCTCAGATGATGGGCATGCTCCTCTGCATTCCTGGAATACACTAAGATATCATCTATGAAGACAATAACAAAGTGATCCAGGTATTGGCTAAACACTCTGTTCATGAGATCCATGAATGCTGCAGGGGCGTTGGTTAACCTGAACGGCATTACAAGGAACTCAAAATGCCCATATCTGGTCCTGAAAGCCGTCTTTGGAACATCTTCTTCTCTGATCCTCAGCTGATGATACCCAGATCTCATATCTATTTTGGAGAAACAACCCGCTCCTGCTAGCTGGTCGAATAGATCGTCAATCCTTGGCAATGGGTACTTGTTCTTGGTAGTGACTTTGTTCAACTGCCTGTAGTCGATACAAAGTCTAAGGGATCCATCCTTCTTTCTCACAAACAAAACTGGAGCACCCCAGGGTGAGGTACTCGGTCGGATGAAGCCCTTGTCTACCAGTTACTGTAACTGCTCCTTTAACTCTTTCAATTCTGCTGGTGCCATCCTGTAAGGAGGGATAGAGATCGGTCGGGTTCCAGGCATCAGTTCTATCTCGAACTCTATCTCCCTAGCAGGTGGTAAACCTGGCAGTTCGTCTGGAAACACATCTAAGAACTCTCTAACCATTGGCACCGAGGCGGGCTCTCTAACCTGACTGCTAAGCTCTCTCACATGAGCCAAATACCCCTGACATCCCCTCCTGAGCAACCTACGAGCCTGAAGAGCTAATATCAGACCTCTAGGTGTACCCCTCCTGTCTCCTCTGAAGACAACCTCAGACCCATCCTGACCTCTGAACCTGACTACCTTGTCCCTGCAGTCCAAGGTAGCACCATGGGTAGATAACCAGTCCATCCCTAGAATGATGTCAAAATCTGTCAAATCTAGAACCACTAGGTCGGCGGACAAGCATCTTCCCTCAACAAACACAGGACTACACTGGCAGACTAACTCTGCCACTGATGGATCACACTTGGGTCCACTGACCCAGAGAGGACACTCTAACCCAGAAGTCATCAGACCCAACCTCCCCACGGCTCTCGAAGCAATAAAAGAATGAGATGCACCAGGGTCCATCAAGGCATACACATCTGAACAACCAATGATTAAGTTACCTGCCACCACGATGTTAGATGCATCTGCCTCCTGCTATGTCATTGTGAAGATCCGTGCTGGAGCTGATGGACCTTCACCTCTGAAACCCGCTGAAGAAGAGGCTGCCCCTCTCCCTCTGCCTCTGCCACTGGCCTGAGTCATGGCTGGAGCTGCTGGCTGCGCTACACTGCCTGAAGCTGTCTGCTGGGACTGAGCCATCGGGACTGCTCTTGGACATTCTCGAGCCATGTGCCCCTCCTAACCACATCTGAAGTAGGCGTTCGTCCCAAACCGACATACTCCCTTGTGTGGCCTACCACACCTCGCACAAACTACATTATCCGCACTAGAGCTTGAGCCACTTCCAAATCCCAGACTAGACTTAACCTTGTTCCAGAACTTATTCTTCTTACCCTTGGGCTTACCCCATCTCTTACTGCCTGAAGCTGCTGCACTCAGGGTAGAGGGATCTAATCTTCCCCCACCCGGAGTTTTAGGACCAGAAGACTGTGCCACTGTCTGCTTAACTGTCCCCTGAACGATGGCACTGGCCTCCATTCTCCTGGCCATATCCACTATGGCATGGAAGCTCTCCCTGTCCACTGATTGAATCAAGGAGGAATACCTGGAATGAAGTTTCATGACATACCTCCTTGACCTCTTCGAATCTGTATCCAGACTCTGCCCAGCAAAAGGCAACAGCTCCAAGAATCTGTCGGTGTACTCCTCTACACTCATTTCATCCGTCTGCCTCAACTGTTCAAACTCTATCATCTTCAACTCCCTTGAACTATCGGGAAAAGCCCATCCTGCAAACTCGTTTGAAAACTCCTCCCAAGACATGCTGTCCACTCTCGGGTTCACATAATTCTTGAACCATTCTCATGCCTTCTTGCACTTAAGCGTGAACCCAGCCATCTGAATGGCTCTACTGTCATCAGCCCCAATCTCATCCGTGATCACTTTAACCCTTTCAAGATACACAAATGGGTCATCCCCTTTTTCGTACTGAGGAGCACCCAGTTTCATGTAGTCAGTCATCTTGACCTTGCTCCCACTGGTTGAGCTAGGTCTAGAAGGTTGAGTAACTGGAGCTGCTGTTTCTGTGGGTGGTGGAGGTGGTGCAACATTTTCTGTGGTAGGGTTTGCTGGATTTGGATAGTAGGGTGGGGGTGGATACATCGGGTACTGTGAGTATGGTGGGTAGTAGGGTGGGTATGGCATCTGTGTGGGATAAGGGGTGAAGCTAGGGTTGTAACGACTCAAAAATCGGACCGCTATCGGCGCTAGGATCCAGGTCGGCTTAAGGCCGCCGGGACCCGTAGCAAGCCTAACATTCATCCTGTAAACCTGTTTAATCCCATACATGATCAGCAACATACATAAAAATTTAAAACTTTTCCTTCAAACATCCAACTCAACCTGAACATATACTGTACATAGTCATCATCATAAACATAATCCCTCGGTGGGATCTCATCAATGCCCCAACAGGCGATATAACATGAGATGAGTTGGCTTTCATAAACATTATAAAACATTTTTGATCATGTAATAAAAGGGATACCTCAAACACAATGTCAAGCACAATATCTAATCCTCAATATCATTACATGACTGAAACTATACTCTTACATAACATTAATACATTTATCATGTCCACACTATCTATTACATACATTAGACTTCATTACTCTTATAAACCTCCTGGTCTACCCTGTACCTGCAAACCTGGGGAAATTGGGAGAGGGGTGAGCTACTAGAGCCCAGTGAGCAGAATAAATAAAAACATTTAAATCATATGGATCATGGAATGCATCACATCACAGCTAATCACATCAAGGATGAACTTGTCACCAATAGCCCTCTACATGGTCGAACTGTGCCAGAACGTAGAATGGGTCCTGGTCTTTCCCTTACATATCATAACATAACAGTGTCCAACTGTGCCAGAACGTAGAATGGGTCATGGTCTTTCTCTTACATAGTGCCAGCGAACATAGAATGGGTCCCACTGGTCTTACATTCCGTACCGTACATATCACATCGTCATATCATAGATCAAGGGCTATGGATCATCCAACATTCATCCGCATCAACATTTAAAATATGCAATGCAACATATTCGTGAATTCTAATGCAAGCAACCTAATTCATCACATGGCATTCATGATGCATGATCATGCTCAATCCTTGCAATTGATTTGCTTAAAAACATAAAGGGTTATTCCACTCACCTCTGGGTAGCTCTGACCAGACACTGGGGCAACAGACTCACTGCCGGGGTCCTCGGTTCCTCGGGTCCGAACCTACACAGGTGGACTCAATGAGGGACCAAACAAACATGAACATAACTCTAAACTACTCCCCAAAAAAACCCCTAAAACATCATGAAACAATCATAGAAAAACATGCAAGAAATGGCTGAACAGGGCACTTTCGGCGGCAGGTTCGGCGGCCGAAAGTCCCTCCAGAGCCGAAAGTCAGGCAGGTTCGGCGGCACCTTCGGCGGCCGAAACTCCCAGATAGAGGCGAAACTCATGCATGTTCGGCGGCACTTTTGGTGGCCGAAAGTCCCAGACAGAGACGAAAGTCTCCTTTCGGGGGCAAGCTTCGGCAGCCGAAGGCTGCCTCCACAAGCATGTTCGGCGGCCGAAAGTTCCTTCGGCTGCCGAACCTGGTTTCGCCCAGAATGGCAGAAACTCAGCTCCCTTATGCATTTGTGCCTCCAAAACTAACCAATCATGCATAAACCTATTCTACAACACTCATACACAAACATACAATCTCCTAGGGGCATCAAACCATCAAAAACCCCAACTACAATACACAAGCAACTCACATTGCTCAAAAACACATATAAAACCCATAAACCTAACTATGAGCTAAACATGCATTTTACTCCATAGATCTTGCATAAAACTTACTTTAAACATAAAATGAGCTTAAGATCGGCTCTTACCTCTTGTAGATCGAGGGAGAGACGTCCTAAACTCGGAGGTGGGAGGTTTTGAGTTCTTGAACCTCAAAGCTCCAAAACTTTGCTCAAAGCTTGAAAATCTTCAAAACCAAATAAAAACTCATGAAAATCGAGTGAGATGGGAAGGAAAGAACTCAAGATCGGTGAGGGGCGGCGGAGAGCTCACCTTGGCCGGAAATGGGGAGAAAGCTCGCCCATTTTCGGCTAAGGGACCCTTTTATAGTGGCTGGCCAGGCCACGTTCGGGGGCCGAACGTGCCTCCGCATGCATGCCATGTTCGGCGGCCGAACTTGAGGTTCGGCGGCCGAACCTGGACTTTCCTCACTTATGCTTTCGGGGGCCTAAAGGCCCTCCCGAAGGCATGCATGTTCGGCGGCCGAACTTGAGGTTCGGCGGCCGAACCTGAGTTTTCCTTCAAGGTTGTTTTCATGCAAAAACTCATTTCCACTTTACTTAAAACCATGAAATACCTTAAAACATTTTATGAAAAACATGATTCTACCCTACTAGAGGCTTCCGACATCCGAGATTCCACCGGACGGTAGGAATTCCGATACCGGAGTCTAGCCGGGTATTACAAGGGTAATCCGATGTACCTCCCATCGAATACCCGGGATTTTGTGAGAAGTGTGGGTAGTGGGGTGGCTGAACAAATCCCGAGGCCTGAGTGCCTCCTTGGGACTCTCCCATACCTTCTTCTGACATGCTAACTCCCAGACTGCCATCCCTCCTCTGCTCTACATCCATATCATCCCCCATGTCCTCTGACATTTCTCCTTGAACTGTTCCCCTCACAGATCTGCCTCTACCCAGATCCAGAGACCTTCTAGGGTCTCTTACTGCTCTTTCTTTGTTAGACCTACTAGACATTGCCCTAGGCAATGTAGGAGGACGGGCGCTCATGCCCTCATCCTCAGGTGGCACTCCAGTCAATCGTGCAGATCGACGAGTTCCTCTCATCCGGTTTTCTGAAAAACAGCACATAACAATCAAATATCAGCATCATATGGTTCATGTGGAAACACATGAACCCACATCACATACATCACATATCATAGCACATCATTAATGCACATGCATATTATCATGGCATTTCACATCATCATACAAGACAGGACTCCACATCCTATCCTAGTGGACATGATCTTCCTATTGTGCTTGACCTTCTATAACATCTATGAGCCCGACACTCTAGGTCCGACCATATGAACCTAGGGCTCTGATACCATTCTGTAACGACCCGAAAATCGGACCGCTACCGGCGCTAGGATCCAGATCGGCTTAAGGCTGCCGGGACCCGTAGCAAGCCTAACATATAACCTGTCCAAACCCATACATGATCATACATACTCATAAACCTGTAAACTTTTTCTTTCCATAAACCAAGCTCAACCTGTGCATACTCATAGCGTAACATAAACCACACACTGGAGCCCTCATCAAATGCTCCAATGGGGTATCATAACATACATGAATTTAGCTTGGTTGAACATAAACATCATAAAAATCTCTAAGATCATGTATAAAAAAAAAAGGGATAACAACAATCTATGGTCAAGCACACCTCTAACATCCATAAACATCATCTCATTACATATTTAAGCTATACTTTTACATTACATCATAATCATTCATCATGTCCACACTAACTATTACATAATCAAAACTTCATTACTCTATCCGGACTCCTGCTCTATCCTGTACCTGCAAGCCTGGGGGTAAAGGGAGAGGGGTGAGCTAAAAGCCCAGTGAGTAGGACTATAAAAACATATTAACATTATGCTCCATGAAATGCATCATAACACAGACAATTAACATAAGGGTTGGGTGAACTTGTCACCAATTAGTCCCAGCTAACTCTGTGCCAGGCCGTAGCATGGGGTCCTGGTCTTCCTGTCACATCATATATTACTTACCATTACCCCAGGGCCTCCTCTAGGCTCCTGGTCTTCGAGTCCCATAACCGTGCCAGGCCGTAGAATGGGGTCCAGGTCTTTCCTTACTCTATGCCAGGCCGTAGAATGGGGTCCTGGTCTTCCTATCAGGGACTAATTGGGTCATCCAATATTCACCCACATCAACAAAAAATGATGCAATGCGGCATATTCGTGAAAACTAATGCAATCATCCTATTGCATAATCATGATGCATGAAACATGATAAAAGCATTCAATTTAAAAGATTAAGTTTAGTTTCACTCACCTCTGGCTGACTCTGACAACACCGGAGCAGCTGAACTCACTGCTGGGGCCCTCGGTTCCTCGGGTCCGAACCTACACAGGTGGACTCAAATGAGGGACCAAACATACTAGAACATATCTCTAAACTACTCCCCAAAGACCCCCTAAAACATCATGAAACAACCATAGAAAAACATGCAAAGGAGGCCTGGACAGGGCACTTTCGGCGGCAGGTTCGGCGGCCGAAAGTCCCTCCAGAGGCGAAAGTCAGGCAGGTTCGGCGGCACCTTCGGCGGCCGAAACTCCCAGACAGAGACAAAACTCATGCATGTTCAGCGGCACTTTCGGCGGCCGAAACTGCGAGACAGAGACGAAAGTCTCCTTTCGGGGGCAGGCTTCGGCAGCCGAAAGGCTTGCCTCTCCAGCCATGTTCGGCGGCCGAAAGTCCTTCGGCTGCCGAACCTGGTTTCTGCCAAAGGGCAGAAACTTGGTTCCTTTTGCACATTTCGCCTCCAAACCTTCCAAACAAGCATCAAACCTATTCTACAACACACATACACAAGCATACATGTTCCTAGGGGCCTCAAACCATCATAAACCCCATCTACAACACATCAAGCATCCACATTGCTCAAGAACATACATTAAACCCATAAACATAACCATAACCTAAACATGCATTCTACCTCCATAGATCTACTTAAAACTTACTTAAAACATGCAATGAACTTAAGATCGGCTCTTACCTCTTGAAGATCGAGAGAGAGACGACCTAAAACTCGGAGGTGGGAGAGATTGGGTTCTTGAACCTCCAAGCTCCAAAAACTTAGCTCAAAAGCTCAAATCTTCAAAACAAAGTTAAAACAAATGAAAATCTTGAAAGATCTAGAGGAAGAATCATCAAAGATTGGTGAGGGACGGCGGAGAGCTCACCTTGGCCGAAAATGGGGAAAAAGCTCGCCCGTTTTCGGCTAAGGGACCCTTTTATAGTGGCTGGCCAGGCCACGTTCGGGGGCCGAACGTGCCTCCCCATGCATGCCATGTTCGGCGGCCGAACTTGAGGTTCAGCGGCCGAACTTGGACTTCCCTCACTTATGCCTTCGGGGGCCTAAGGCACACCCGAAATGCAAGCATGTTCGGCGGCCGAACCTGAATTTTCCTCCAAGGTTGTTTTCATGCAAAAACTCATTTTCTTTCATGCTTAAAACCATAAAACACATTAAAACCTTTTATAAAAACATGGTTCTACCCTTCTAGAGGTCTCCGACACCCGAAATTCCATCGGACGGTAGAAATTTCGATACCGGAGTCTAGCCGGGTATTACAGAATCCACAGAGAATTGATTACCTATTTATTTTTCTCAACAAGACCAATAAAATAAACTGAAACAATAATAAATTAAGGATGAGATAAAAGACTGAAAGTGGGATCAAATGAGATAAACTGGAAACAGAATAAAAATAAATTGCAATAAAAGTAAAATGGGGGGTTTGAGATTGATTGTAGTAACTAATAATGAGAGTAATAATAGAAAGCAAATAATTAAAATAAAAGACTAAATCAATATGAGAAAAGCCTAGTTGAAGATATGGATCCACTTTGGTTGTTTGGGTTGATCATTGAAACTTAGATTATCTTGATTGGTTCAATAGATTAGTTATGGGGGTGGAAGACGCTTCTCACCACCATGTCTCTCCTTATGATTAAATTAATTAGGGAACGTCCTCTAATCAATTACTAATTAACAAATTGCCAAGGAACGTCCTTGGGCTATGGGCATCAAAACAATTGTCAATTGCATAAAGAAATAGAGAGATCCAATCCTAGCTACCCAAACGTATGGAGATAACGCTAGATCATGCAATTCCTTGGTTTTTACACCAAGTGTTCTAAGGTCAGAATATTTCCAGCAATTACGGACTAAAAATAATCCCAACTAACAATCAATTAACTTTGCAATTAAAATCAAGTGGCCAATTTGATCAAAACAACAAAGTAATCATGTAATTAAAGCATCAATTGCATAAATATTGAACAAAACCAAAGACAATAATTTATGTTCAGATCTCACAACCCATTAAGCAACCTTAGTTTCAACCAATCCTCAACTAGAATTAAAGAAATCAGTCACTCATTGGCTGAATTAAAAATAGAAAATTAAAAGGAAAAGAAAAGAACCGAAAATTGGATTCGTGGAGAGCTCCTTGCGGAAATTGCCGAACTGAAGAAAATTGGAGAGATTGCCCTTTTCCGTCCACTGAAGAGCTCTTTAAATAGAGCTGGAGAATTGTGCTAAATTGGAAGTTTGGTCCACGTGTGAGAGCGTGAGTGATGAAGGCGCGGGAGTATGTGCGTGAGATTGCGAAGGCGGGCCATGTGATTTGTCCGCGTGAAGTGAATGTGGGCTGCATGAGCGTTGCTTTGGCGGGCCCCATGTGCAGGAGATGTTGAGGCGTGAGTGTGCTGGTCTTGCGCGAGAACGGGCCGGTGGGTCCACGTGAGGGCGTTGAAGTGGAGGGGAGCTTGTCCATGTGCAGGAGTGTGGTCCACCGTGCGCGTGAGGGAGTGAGTGCGGGAATGGGCTGATCCATAAGCGGGCCCAAAAGCCAAGTTGCTTGATGTGGATCCAATTTTACAAACTTGCTCTCTTTTGCTCCAATAAGGCAGTTTTAGGGGCATTTTCTCCAAATTGTCCTTTTACACCATTTTCTGTAAAATAATATTAAAAGTAATAAATTAAGCAGAAATTATGTAAATATTTGTCAATGATATTAATATAAAATAGACTAAATTATGCTCTATCAAATACCCCCACACTTAGCATTTTGCTTGTCCTCAAGCAAATAAACATAGTCAAACAAGCTTTCTCACTCTAGATCCTTATTTCCACTTAAGCTCTTACTCTAGACACATATTCTGAAGCACTGCAGTGAAGAATATATGCATGAAGATTACTTACCTCCTTTCCTTGTTTCCCTTTACTAACCATGGCTAGGATTTGTTTTCCTCAAGAGAGACCATACATGCACATGTTTGTTAAGACTTTTTCTAGCTTTTGGATTGACTTGCCCTTACCTTGAAGTACTTTATTCAGGCTTTTGCACTTTAGATCTTGCTTGAAAGGTCACCAACCTATTTTTGATTTGAAGGTTTATATTTTTCAGTTGGTCGCCTATCCAAGTGGCTACTTGCCTTGTTCATAGTCTTTTGACCATTGGAACAATTTTCAATTTGTGCTTTTGAGGTCTTTGCCTTTGCTGAATTTTCTTTCTCTCAATGATTTGGGCAAATCAACACCAATCGCTAAATCAAGTCACATTAAGTTCATTCACACAACTTTAATTTATTCTCAATCAATTGAGAGTCATCAATATATTTTTCACCATGGCAAACTCAAAGATTCAATTCAAAAGGCAATTCTCAAGCATGAATATAACCCACTGCAAGTGATTCAACATAAGTTTAAAGAGTTTTCACATCAATGGGGTCATGGAAAGAAAGACTCATTCAACATAGTTCATCAGTTTTGACTAGAGCAAAACAAAAAGAAGAAGATGGTTGTGGTTGTGTGTGTATTATTGAAAGCAAAAATATACTAAAAGAAAACTGAAAGCATAAATCGCATAACTGAAAGATTTTTTTTTTTTTTTTTTTTAGAAAATCTGAAAGGAGAAATTGCAAAAGAGAGAAGAAGAAGATAGAAAGAAAGAGAGGAGGAAGAGGAGATATGCACCCCCACACTTAAATCATGCATTGTCCTCAATGTAAAAGAAGAGAGAAAAAGAGAACAAAGGAAACTGAGTACTCCCCTGGGGTGTGGTGTGCATGGCATGATCTCCTTAGGCAGAATGAGTGACGAACAGATGTTCGTCTGGGAAGGCTTCCTCAACTGGGCAAGGCGTAGAACTGGAGGGAAGCCGACTGAGGTGATCAGCCACAAGATTTTCCTTGCCTTTTTTTGTCTCTTATCTCCAGATCAAATTCTTGTAGGAGAAGAATCCACCTAATTAGTCTTGGCTTGGCTTCCTTTTTCTTGATCAGATATCGCAGAGCTGCATGGTCAGAATAGATAATGACTTTGGTACCCAAGAGGTAGGATCTGAATTTTTCCAAAGCAAACACAACTGCCAAGAGTTCTTTTTCAGTTGTTGTGTAATTGCTTTGTGCAGCATCCAGTGTGCGAGAGGCATAGTGAATGACGTGGGGTGAGTTTCCCACACGTTGCCCTAAGACTGCTCCCACTGCATAATTGCTTGCATCACACATAATTTTAAAAGGCAAGTTCCAGTCAGGTCCTTGAATAATTGGGGCAGTCACAAGCAATTCTTTAATCAAGTCAAATGCCTTTTTGCAGTCTGCATCAAAATCAAAGGTTACATCCTGTTGGAGCAATCTGCATAATGGTAAAGTGATTTTTGAAAAATCTTTGATGAATCTTCTATAGAATCCTGCATGGCCAAGGAATGATCGGATGTCTTTAACAGTTGTGGGATAAGGCAGATTTTTTATGGTATCCACCTTTGCTTTGTCCACTTCAATGCCTTTAGCTGAAACAACATGACCTAAGACCATACCTTGATTAACCATAAAATGGCATTTTTCATAATTAAGCACAAGGTTAGTCTCAATGCATCTTTGCAAGATCTTTTCTAAATTGGTAAGGCATTCATCAAAAGAATTTCCATGAACTGTGAAGTCATCCATAAATACCTCAATTGTCTTACCCACATAGTCAGAAAATATGCTCATCATGCACCGTTGAAAAGTGGCAGGAGCATTGCATCGTCCAAATGGCATTCTTCTAAAGGCAAAAGTGCCAAAGGGACAAGTGAAGGTGGTTTTCTCTTGGTCCTCTGGGGCAACTGGAATTTGATAGAAACCTGAATAACCATCAAGACAACAATAGTGAGTTTTACCTGCAAGCCTTTCTAGCATCTGATCAATGAAAGGCAATGGGAAGTGGTCCTTCCTTGTTGCAGCATTGAGCTTCCTATAGTCCATGCATACTCTCCATCCATTTTGAACTCTAGTGGGAACAAGTTCTCCTTCAGCATTTGGAACAATGGTGATCCCAGTTTTCTTTGGGACTACATGCACAGGACTCACCCATTTGCTATCAGAGATTGGGTAGATGATACCTGCATCAAGGAGCTTGACTATTTCTTTTTTTACTACTTCCATCATGGGTGGATTCAGTCTTCTTTGAGCATCTCGAACTGGCTTGCATTCATCTTCCATGTGAATTCTATGCATGCATGTGGAAGGAGAAATACCTTTTATGTCATCAATGGTCCATCCTATGGCTCCTTTGTGTTTCTGCAGTACTTTCAGGAGGCTTGCTTCTTCATGTTGGTTCAATTCATTGGACACTATTACTGGTAGTGTCTTGTCAACTCCTAAGTATATGTATTTCAGATGGCCTGGAAGAGGCTTCAGATCTGATTCTGAGATTTTCTGAGATGGATTTCTGACTGAACTAGGCTCTCCTTTTTCCATTCGTGCTTGGCTTGTCTGCGTTGGATAGAGAGTGGGAGAGATTTGAGATTGGGACTGAGATGATGTGCTTGAAAGGCTTTCAGGTGGTTCTTCTTGCGCAGGATTATACTGAAAGGGAGGCGGAATGGAGCTGTTTTGCGTGGGAGGCTGAAAGGATGCGCCTAAGAGGTCTTCAGGTGCCTCTTTTTGCGCAAGAAGGGTCTGCACACCATTCTGAAGTGGTGCAACTGAGTTTTCTCCAATCTGCGCTTGACTGCGAACTATCTGTTGGATGCTACAAACCGTTTCCTTAGGTTTTGGCTCCTTCTTAATCTGTACCTGATCAGTATCTCTGCAGAAATCACTGTTAAGAATATCATCTTGATTTTCATTAAAAATTTCCTAGCTTAAGCAGTCAACAATATCAAGACCATAAACAGGGGATATATCATGTGGATATTTCATGGAATCATAGACATTATATTTAATGACTTCCCCCTCAAACTCCATAGTGAGAGTACCATCATGCACATCAATCTTAGTTCTAGCAGTACTCAAGAAAGGACATCCAAGAAGGATATCAGAACTAGTATTATAACTATCTTCCTTAGTATATATCACATAAAAATCAGCAGGAAAGTCTAGTTCATTTACTTGGACTAACACATCTTCTAGAACACCTATGGGATATACCACAGATCTATCAGCTAGTTGAATCACAACTCTTGTTTCTTTCAAAGCACATGCATTCAGAGATTTATAGATGGAGAGAGGCATGACATTGATAGATGCACCTAGATCACACATGGCTTTCCTTATACCAACATTCCCTATCTTGCAAGAGATAGCAAACATACCTTTGTCTTTGCATTTAGTAGGGAGTTCTCTTTTAATAACAGTAGTCACAACCTCACCTACACTTACTTTTTCTCTCTCTGCAAGCTTTCTCCTATTAGTGCAAAGTTCTTTCAGAAATTTAGCGTACCTGGGAATCTGCTTAACAGCATCTAGCAGAGGTATATTAATTTGTACTTTCCTGAAAGTGTCAAGGATCTCTTTTTCTTCCTTTTCTTTTTGTGTTCTTTCAAATCTCTTGGGAAAAGGAGGTGGAATGTGAAAGCTTACCTTTGGGTCAGTCTTTTGTGCAGGAGGAGCTGCGGATTGCAGTGGAGAGGCTTCAGGTGGCTTTGGTTATTTTTCTTGCTCATGATTAGTATCTCGAAGCTCTTTGCCACTTCTCAAAGTAATAGCACTAACATTCTGTCTGGGGTTGGTTTCAGTTTGGGAAGGGAGCTTACCTTGGGATTGCAGTTGGCCTATAGAGGTGGCCATTTGGCTTAGGTCCTATCGCACGCCTTGCATAGATGTGGTCATTTGGCCTAGGTGTTGTCGCACGCCTTGCATGGTGCTCACCATTGTTTCCATCATTGTTTGCATGATCTTCTCAAGGTTCTGATTTGGAGTTGAAGGTGCTGGTTGGGCTTGATTTCTTTGGTAACTTTGGTAGTTCTGATCACTGTTGCTCTTTCCATAGCTAAAATTGGGGTGATCTTTCCAACCTGGATTGTATGTATTGGAGTATGGATCATATCTAGGTTGGTTGTTGTACCTCCCAATAGCATTGACTTGGTGATGATCTTCTTGGAGAGTAGGACATTGATCAGTGGGGTGTCCTACATGTAAGCAGATCTCACATGGCCTAGGAGGCTGGGGTGCTTGAATCTGTTGCACTTGGCCAAGGGCGATTTTTTCCACAAGAGATGTTAGTTTTGAAATTTGAGATTCAACAGAGGATGTTCTTACCTCATAGATTCCTCTTTGCGTTTGCCCTTCTTCTTCATATTGCTTAGATGAAGCTGCAAGATTGGATATTAGTTCCTTCATCTCCCTTGGTGTCTTGTCTAAGATAGATCCTCCACAGGCTACATTTATGAGTTTCCTTTCTGATGGAATCAATCCTTCATAGAAGAACTGAATGAGGGCTTTGTCTGACATATCATGTTGTGGACAACCTGTACATAGTCTTTCAAACCTTTCCCAATAATCATATAAGTCCTCAGTTGGTTTTTGCCTTATGCTAGTGATTTCTCTTATTATGCCAATTGATTTAGATGGTGGGAAGTATTTGTCCAAAAAGGCTTGGACCATATCATCCCAAGAAGTTATAGATCCAAGTGGCAAATAAAATAACCAATCCTTAGCATGGTCATCTAATGAAAAGGGGAAGGCTCTTAGTTTAACATGATCTTCAGAGATCCCTTGAGGTCTCATGGATGAGCAAATAATTTTAAATTCTTTTAAGTGCTTATGTGGATTTTCATTTTGCAAACCTCTAAATTTAGGGAGATGATGAATCAAACCTGATTTCAGTTCAAAGGGGACTGTAAGAGGTGGATAGGTGATACAAAGTGGAGCATAATCACCTATGGGAGTTGCTAACTCCCTCATGGTTCTTTCCCTTTGTGCTTGTGGCCTAACTGCTGGATTTTCTTGAACTATTTGGTTCTGGACAGCAAGTCCATTTGGGGCAGCATCTTGTGGATTATGTTCAGCCATTGGTGCAGCTTGTTGGTAAAATTCGGTTGCTTCAGATGAAGCTTCTGCGGCTTGCTTTCTAAGTCTTCTGAGAGTGCATTCAATTTCTGGATCAAAGGGCAGTGTGTCCCTGTTTTCAGATCTGGTCATGAAAAAAAACAAACAAACAAGTGAAATCAAGTCCCCGGCAACGGCGCCAATTTTTTGACTCGCGGTTGTCGAGACCGGTCAAAAATAACCTTTCTGGTTATCAACAATTTTACAACTGCAGATAGTGGTGAAAGGATCGAATCCACAGAGAATTGATTACCTATTTATTTTTCTCAACAAGACCAATAAAATAAACTGAAACAATAATAAATTAAGGATGAGATAAAAGACTGAAAGTGGGATCAAATGAGATAAACTGGAAACAGAATAAAAATAAATTGCAATAAAAGTAAAATGGGGGGTTTGAGATTGATTGTAATAACTAATAATGAGAGTAATAATAGAAAGCAAATAATTAAAATAAAAGAGTAAATCAATATGAGAAAAGCCTAGTTGAAGATATGGATCCACTTTGGTTGTTTGGGTTGATCATTGAAACTTAGATTATCTTGATTGGTTCAATAGATTAGTTATGGGGGTGGAAGACGCTTCTCACTACCATGTCTCTCCTTATGATTAAATTAATTAGGGAACGTCCTCTAATCAATTACTAATTAACAAATTGCCAAGGAACGTCCTTGGGCCATGGGCATCAAAACAATTATCAATTGCATAAAGAAATAGAGAGATCCAATCCTAGCTACCCAAACGTATGGAGATAACGCTAGATCATGCAATTCCTTGGTTTTTACACCAAGTGTTCTAAGGTCAGAATATTTCCAGTAATTACGGACTAAAAATAATCCCAACTAACAATCAATTAACTTTGCAATTAAAATCAAGTGGCCAATTTGATCAAAATAACAAAGTAATCATGTAATTAAAGCATCAATTGCATAAATATTGAACAAAACCAAAGATAATAATTTATATTCAGATCTCACAACCCATTAAGCAACCTTAGTTTCAACCAATCCTCAACTAGAATTAAAGAAATCAGCTATTCATTGGCTGAATTAAAAACAGAAAATTAAAAGGAAAAGAAAAGAACCGAAAATTGGATTCGTGGAGAGCTCCTTGCGGAAATTGCCGAACTGAAGAAAATTGGAGAGATTGCCCTTTTCCGTCCACTGAAGAGCTCTTTAAATAGAGCTGGAGAATTGTGCTAAATTGGAAGTTTGGTCCACGTGTGAGAGAGTGAGTGATGAAGGCGCGGGAGTATGTGCGTGAGATTGCGAAGGCGGGCCATGTGATTTGTCCGCGTGAAGTGAATGTGGGCTGCATGAGCGTTGCTTTGGCGGGGCCCATGTGCAGGAGATGTTGAGGTGTGAGTGTGCTGGTCTTGCGCGAGAACGGGCCGGTGGGTCCACGTGAGGGCGTTGAAGTGGAGGGGAGCTTGTCCATGTGCAGGAGTGTGGTCCACCGTGCGCGTGAGAGAGTGAGTGCGGGAATGGGCTGATTCATAAGCGGGCCCAAAAGCCAAGTTGCTTGATGTGGATCCAATTTGACAGACTTGCTCTCTTTTGCTCCAATAAGGCAGGTTTAGAGGCATTTTCTCCAAATTGTTCTTTTACACTATTTTCTATAAAATAATATTAAAAGCAATAAATTAAGCAGAAATTATGTAAATATTTGTCAATGATATTAATATAAAATAGACTAAATTATGCTCTATCAATGAGAAAGGCTCTAGTTGAAGAATTGGATCCACTTCAGTTGTTGGGATTGATCATTGACACTTAGTTTCTCTTTATTGATTCAATAGATTAGTTATGGAAATGGAAGACGCTTCTCACCACCATGTCTCTCCTTATGATTAAACCAATTAGAGAACGTCCTCTAATTAATTACTAATTAATAAATTACCAAGGAACGTCCTTGGGCCTTAGGCATCAAAACAATTGTTAATTGCATGAAGAGATAGAGAGATCCAATCCTAACTACTCAAACACATGAGATGTCGTTAGATCATACAATTTCCTTAGTTTTTACACCAAGTGTTCTTATGTTTGAATAATCCAAGCAATTACGGACTTAAATCATCCAAACTAACATATTATTACCTTGCAATCAAGAATTAACATAGATCTAAACAACAAAGCAATATTGAAATGAAGCATGAAATTGCATAAATATTGAACAACCAAAAGTTAAACAATGTTTGATCAAGTCTCCCAATCCATATAACAACTAAAGTATCACCTAATCTTCAACTAGAATAAAAGATTTCAGCCTCTCATGGCTGAAACCAAAAACCAAAAATAAAAGAAAAGAAGAAAGGTAGAAGAAGAGATGTGAATCCCGTAGGTGTCTCCAAGGTGGTGTTTAAAAGTTGTGTGGAGGCTCCTTATGTGTCTTTTTATAGTTGAAAGTGCTGCCCTAGGTCATACTTGCTTCCTAATTAGTGAAGAGGCTGCCCAAAGTGCTGAAAAGGAAAAAATCGCGTTGCAAATTCTCCAGAAGGAAGGAGGCGCGCAGATTAGGCTTCAGAAGACAAAGGATGCGCGCGGATTGCAGAAGAGGAAGTGGAGCACAGTCATTGAATGTAGAAGGGAAAGTGAATCTGTCCAGTCTTTCCTTTTTAGGTGGAGCCTTCATTTGAATTTTGAATGTTGAACGCAGAAGAGGCAAGTGCGTCTTCATGAGATCTTGCTACCTAAATAGGAAGATATGACTGCTGCAGTGTGTGCACATCTTTGAATAAGGAAAGAAAGATCTGCGATTTAAATTTTAAATAATCTTTTGACTGAGCTTTCCTTATTTGCTTTTGCTTCTGCACTTTCCTTATTTGAAAACTTTCCTTTTTGGCACTTTCCATATTTGACACTTTTTGGCAGTTTTAAGAGCATTTTCTCCAGAATGTCTCTTTAGACCTAATATCTGCAAAACATGATTAAAACCACAAAATTAAGCAGAAAAGATGTAAATAAACATCAAGAACATAATGATAAAATGGACTAAAATATGCTCTATCAGGCACCAGCAGAGTTGAAGGAGCTAAAGGAGCAGTTGCAAGAGTTGGTAGATAAGGGTTTCATCCGACCAAGTACCTCACCTTGGGGTGCTCCAGTGCTGTTTGTAAAGAAGAAGGATGGATCCTTGAGACTTTGTATCGACTACGGGCAGTTGAACAAAGTCACTACCAAGAATAAGTATCCGTTACCTAGGATCGACGATCTATTTGACCAGCTAGCAGGAGCAGGTTGTTTCTCTAAAATAGATCTGAGATCCTGATGCGGAACCCCAGCCTATTAGAGACTGAAACGACACATACCCTAGTAAAAAGAACTTAATTCAGAAAATAATTCCCCAATCTAAAGCACCCTTAATTAACATACAATTAAGAACACTTATAATGAATTGATTTTAAGAGCAGCAAGAATAAGAAACATACAAGTTAGTATCAAACCTTATTCGTGATGCAATGTCAAGAACCAAGATCTCTCTTAAGCTCTCAAAGAAGAATCGCATAAAGCAATTGTATTGAATAATTGATAATCTGTGTGTACAATATAGAAAAAGAGATGCTTTATATAGCCTAAATTAAGACCCATGATCTTTGCCACTTCCCACTACTATACATGGAACCATGATCTTTACCACTTCCCACTACTATACATGGACCCATGATCTTTGCCACTTCCCACAACTATGCATGGACCCATGATCTATTCCACTATCCACTACTAGATAACTACCCACTATTGTTTAACTACCCACTACCAAATAACTACCCACTACTGGTTAACTACCAACTACTAAATATCTTCCCACTATAAATACAAAATTTGAATTGTCAATAAGGACACATTTGGCCTAATTGACTTGGAATGGCCAGATTGTTCTTCAACTTCAAAATGAACTTGCAAAGCTTCAACATATTCCTTCATGAATCCTTGAAGTGCTTCCTTCAACCTCTTGGATTTCAACCTTGTAATTGGTCCTTGAGGCAATGCTAGCTCATCATTTTTGGTGTTGTTGGTCATGCTTACATCAGATCCGGGTATCATCAGCTGAGAATCAGAGAGGAAGATGTGCCGAAGACGGCATTCAGGACCAGATATGGGCATTACGAGTTCCTAGTAATGCCGTTTGGATTACCAATGCCCCTGCAGCATTCATGGACTTCATGAATAGAGTTTTTAGCTAGTATCTGGATCACTTTGTTATTGTCTTCATTGATGATATCTTAGTGTATTCCAGAAACGCAGAGGAGCATGTCCATCATCTGAGGATAGTTCTACAGACCCTGAGGGAGCATGGCTTGCATGCCAAGTTCTCCAAGTGTGAATTCTGGTTGAGGAGCATCTCATTCTTGGGGCATGTTGTATCAGAAAACGGAATTGAAATGGACCCCAAGAAGGTAGAAGCTGTAGCTAACTGGCCCAGACCCACTACAATGACAGAGATAAAAAGCTTTTTGGGCTTGGCAGGTTATTACAGGAGGTTCGTCTAGGACTTCTCAAAAATTACCACTCCTATGATCAGATTGACCAAGAAGAATCAGAGGTTTGTGTGGTCTAATCAATGTGAAGAGAGTTTTGAAGAGCTGAAGAAAAGGTTAACGTCAGTACCGATGTTAGCTCTGCCTACCAGTAATGAAGACTTCACAGTGTTTTGTGATGCATCCCAAGTGGGACTAGGTTGTGTGTTGATACAAAATGAGAGGGTAATTGCTTATGCTTCTAGGTAGCTGAAGAAGCATGAGTTGAATTATCCTATACATGATCTAGAGATGGCAGCTGTGATCTTTGCACTCAAGATGTGGAGGCATTACCTGTATGGGGTAAAATGTGAGATCTTTACAGATCATAAAAGTTTGCAATACATCTTGAGTCAAAGAGAGTTGAACCTGAGGCAGAGAAGATGGGTAGAACTGCTTAGTGACTATGATTGCAAGATTCAGTACCATCCGGGTAAAGCAAATGTTGTGGCAGATGCCCTAAGCCGGAAATCACTTGGCAGTTTATCCCATATCACGGCAAAGAGAAGACCGATGGTGAGGGAATTCTACGAGCTCATTGATGAAGGGCTACAGTTGGAGTTGTCTAGTACAGGTGCTTTGATAGCTCAGATGAGAGTGACACTCGTGTTTCTGGAGCAGGTGGCTCAGAAACAGCATAAGGACCCAGAGTTAGTAAAGATAGCCAGAGCAGTTCAAGCAGGCAAGAATGATGAGTTCAGATTCGACGATAAGGGGATCCTACGTTACGGGAACAGGTTATGTGTACCAGATGACGTGAGTCTGAAGGGAGACGTTATGAGAGAAGCTCATAATACCACATACAGCGTTCACCCTGGAGCCAACAAAATGTACCAGGATCTGAAAAGAGTTTATTGGTGGCCAGCTATGAAAAGAGAAGTGGCACAGTTTGTGTCTGCCTGTGAGGGTATGTCAAAGGGTGAAGCTAGAACATCAGAAGCCGGCTGGAATGCTTAACCCACTACCGATTCCAGAGTGGAAAGGGAGAATGTAGCTGTGGATTTTGTGGTGGGGTTATCGGCAACGTCCAACAGACTAGACTCCATATGGGTGATTGTGGATAGACTGACCAAATCTGCTCACTTCATCCCTGTCAGGAGTGGCTACTCTGTGGACAAATTGGCACAGGTGTATGTTGAGGTTGTCAGGTTGCATGAGGCTCCGATATCAATTGTGTCAGATAGGGGACCCCAGTTCACCTCCAGGTTTTTGCAGAGTCTGTAGAGTGCTATGGGTACCAGGTTGGACTTTAGCACTGCTTTCCATCCTCAGACTGACGGACAGTCAGAGAGGACTATCCAGACTATAGAAGATATGCTCAGAATGTGTGTGCTAGATTTTGGCAGTTCTTGGAGGCAACGTCTACCTTTGGTGGAGTTTGCCTACAATAACAGCTATCATGCTAGCATCAGGATGGCTCCTTATGAAGCTCTTTATGGGAGGAAGTGCAGGTCACCTGTTTGCTGGGAAGAAGTGGGAGAAAGGGCCTTAGCAGGGCCTGAGCTAGTAGAGATCACTAGCAGAGTAGTGCCCATTATCAGAGAAAGGATCAGAACTGCTGTAAGTCGGCAGAAGAGTTATGCAGATGTCCGCAGGAAGCATGTAGAGTTTCAGGAGGGAGATATGGTGTTGTTCAATGTGTCTCCTATGAAAGGGGTGATTTATTTTGGGAAGAAAGGTAAGCTAGCTCCACGGTACATCGGACCCTTTGAAATCTTCTAGAAGATTGGGAATGTATCGTACAAGCTGGACCTAACTGCTTCAATGGATAGAATCCATCCGGTTTTCCATGTTTCCATGTTACGGAAGTTCGTGTCAAATCTGGGCAAGGTTCTTAATGAGCCTGATGTGGAGATCCTAGGAGATCTCACCTATGCTGAGCAGCCGATGCGGATCCTAGACACGCAGATCAGAAAGTTGAGGAACAAGGAAATCCCGATGGTGAAAGTCCTTTAGAATCACCATAATATGGAAGAGTGCACCTGGGAGACACGGGAGTCTATGCTCCAGCAATACCCCTACCTCTTTTAAGGTTAGTGTTTTGTTTTATGTGCTTCCTTGTTGTTATGTGTTTATGCCATGCTATGCTTGTTTGTTGAACATTCGGGGACGAATGTTCTTAAGGGGAGAATAATGTAATACCCGGCTAGACCCCGGCATCGGAATTCCTACATTTCGGCGGAATCTCGGATGTCGGAACTCTCTAGAAGGGTAAAATTATGTTTTTATAAAATGTTTTTACATGTTTTTATAGTTTTCATGAAGAAAGAAATTAAGCATTTGAAAGAGAAAAGATCAAGGAGAAAAACCCAGGTTCGGCCGCCGAACATGGGGAGTTTGCGGAGGCACCTTTGGCCCCCGAAGGTGGTCTGGCCAACCACCTATAAAAGGCCCCTTATTCGAAAATGGGCGAGTTTTCTCTCTCTATTTTTGGGCATAGGTGAGTTTCGCCTTCCTTTGGTCGATTTTGTGTTTTCCTTCAATCCCTTCAAGTTTTTTATGAGTTTTACTTGGTTTTGAAGATTTTTGAGCTAAAGATCAAAGTTTTGAAGCTTGGAGACCCCTGGAGCTCGTTCCTCCATATCTCCAAGTTTGGGATCGCATCTCCTCTCGATCTTCAAGAGGTAAGTGTAGATCCTCCTCTTCTTCCATGTTTTAAGTAAGTTTTAAGATGGGGTTAAGGGTTTTGATGCATGTTTAGAGTAGATGTAAATGTTAGGGTTTATGTTAGTTTTATGCTCAAATGTATTCTATGTTGATGTTTGTTGGGGTATAGGCTAATTTTATGCCCCTATATGCTTGAAAATATATTTATGCATGCTTTTGTGTGTTGATGTGAGTTGAGAGGTTTTGGGGTGGCTGGATGTGCATGTGAGGCTCGGGTTCTGCCCTTCTGGAGGACCCAGGTTCGGCCGCCGAAGCCAGTTTCGGCAGTCGAACCTGCCTGGAGACAGCTTTAGGCCGCCTAAACTCGCCCCCGAAAGTTTAGACTTTCGGCTCTGGAGGGGAGTTTCGGCCGCCGAACCTGCCCCCAAAGGTTGTGACTTTTGGCTCTGGAAGGACCTTCGGCCGCCGAACCCTGCCCCCGAAAGTGCCTGACTTTCGGCTCTGGAGGGACCTTCGGCCGCCGAACCTGCCGCCGAAAGTCCCCTGTCCAGCCTTCCTTTGCCTATTTTTTCATGCATGTTTATGATGTTTTAGGGGGGGTTTTTGGGGAGATGTTTAGAGTCATGTTAGAGTATGTTTAGTCCCTCATTTGAGTCCATCTGTGTAGGATCGGACCTGAGGAACTGAGGTGATCAGCAGTGAGATAGCTACTTCAGAGTTAGTTCAGAGTCAGCCAGAGGTGAGTGGAACTAAACGAATCTTTTATTTCAAGAAATCAAATGTTTTAAGCATATTCATGCATCATGATATATAATAGGTTGTTTGCATTAGAATTCACGAATATGACGCATTGCATTATTCATTGTGGATGTGGATGGACAACAGGACGACCCATTAGCCTTTTAAATATTATGTTATGTAATAGAAGTCCTGAGGAGTCCCACCGAGGGCCGGGCACAGAGCTTATGTATGTAATAGAAGTCCTGAGGAGCTCCACCGAGGGCCGGGTACAGAGTAGAGGGATTTTTGGGTCAGTCCATCCGTGATGTAAATTGTTTGTGCTGTGCATTCATTAAAGCATATGTTTATTATGATGTTTTTATAGTTCTGCTCACTGGGCTTTTGTAGCTCACTCCTCTCCCCTAACCCCCAGGTTTGCAGGAGCATAGATAGCTATGGGAAAGCCAGCAGAATTACGGCTATGTTATGTAATAGAGTTATAGTGGACATGTAATGAATGTAATGTAAAGAAATGTATTGAGGATTAGTATTGTGCTTAGCCCTAATGTTTATGGTTAATCCCCATCATACATGATCTTTATGAAAATGATATAATAATGAGATATGTTGAACCAGGCTTGCTATATGAAATATAGACCCAACTAGAGCATTTGATGAGGGCTCTAGGACGGGGTTTTATGTTTACAGTTATGGTGCATGCACAGGTCAGGCTTGGTGTATGAAAAGTTTAAAATTTTTTTATGCAAATGTATGATCATGTATGAGATTTTATCAGATGTACAGGATGTATAGTAGGCTTGCTACGGGTCCCGACGACCTTAAATCGATCTGGACCCTAGCGCCAGTAGCGGTCCGGTTTCGGGTCGTTACAAGCTCGGCTGCATTTCATTTATGGAAACGGTGCACAGCTTAGAGTCAGTAGGTTGAGATTCAAAAGTTGCCAAAGACAGAGGCTGACTTATGTCTGAATGTGCATAATGTGGTAGTGCAGGAACAGTTGGTGAAGCACGAAGAAGACCATCTTTTTGTGTTAGAAAATTTAGAACTGGAGGTAAAGGTATTGACGTTGGCTGCTAGTCAGTGACCGGAGAGCAATTATCAAACGGCTGCTTGAAGGGAAACATCTGTTCATAAAACAAAACATGGCGTGAGATAAAACGTCGACCAGAAGAGAGTTCAAGACAGATATAACCCTTATGCAATTTACTATACCCAAGGAAGACATATTGAGTAGACCTAGGTGCCAATTTATGTGGAGCATAAGGCTTTAACCATGGATAACACAAAGACCGGAAGACTCGTAACTCATCATAATTTGATTTGGAGTGAAACAATAGTTCGAATGGGGACTGATTATTATGATGAGTTGAAGGCAATCGATTGATTGTATAGAGAGCATTATCAAACGCAAAGGTGCAGTATTTATAAGGAATAGATGTACTATGTAACAATGCTCTCCCAGTTTCCACAATATGTCTATGCTTGCGCTCAGCGCACCCATTTTGTTCAGGCGTGTGTAGATAAGAAACACGATGAACTATGCCATTCTCTTTTAAATATGTCGACAAAGATTGATATTCTCCCCCCCAATCGGACTGAAACTGTTTAATAGATACCCCAAAATAAGACTCAACCAATTTATGAAATTGAATAAACACCTGGAAGACATCTTATTTGTTTTTGAGGTAATATATCCAATAATATTTACTAAAATGATCAAAGAACAAGACATAATATCGATAGCCATCATTTGAAACCACAAGGGAAGGACCCCACACATCAGAACACAATAATTCTAAAGGTTGTTTGGCAGTAAACAATGAATCAGAAAAAGGCAATTTGTGTGATTTTCATACACTACAACCATGATAAAAATCACAACCCTTATTTGCAACAAAAGAAATATTATTATTGTTGAGAACATTCTTAACAACTCTAAGATTAGCATGACCAAGATGTTCATGCCAAAGAGAAATGCTTGCTAGAAACGCTTTCGGTGAAAAATAACGAACTTGAGACTGCATCGGAAACAAATACAGCCCATTCTTACTCTGGCCTTTGTACAGCACCCGCCTCGTGGGGATATCCTTCACAAAATATTTTTCAGGAAAAAATTCAATGGAAGCATTATTATCAGTGATAAACGCAGAAACAGATAATAAATTCTGTTGAACATTAGGAGAATATAATATATTGTCAAGAATAAAAGAACGACCATTAACATGAGAAACAGAAGACCCACAAGATGAGATTGGGAGAGTTTTACCATCTGCAATAGTGAGAGAGGTGTTGTCTAGCACAAGAACAGTATGAGAGATGTTCTCCTGATTCGCAACCAAATGATAATTTGCCCCAGAGTCAACTGTCCAGGCCGGCATGGGAGGCGAATCTGTGTGAACAACATGAGCTTGAGGAGGAGGTTTAGGCGATGGACACTGTCAACTCATATGACCACTGCCATTGCAATTGTAGCACAAAATATTTGTATTCTGCCCAGAGAAAGAATCAGAACCACATCTATGGGTATAATTAGTAAAATGTCCAGTAACATTATTTCGGCCACCATAACTTGAATTCTGGCCACCACGTCCTCGTCCACCCCTTCCACGCGATCGCCCATCGCCACGATTAGCATTACTATAATTAGCAATCGGCGGGACAGTAGACGAAATAGCCAAGGTATCCATTTTCAATTGAGTTTCTTCACTCAATAACAACGCATACAACTCATCAAAAGACATCGCAGAATTTCGGGCTTCCATAGCCCTAGCAAAGGGTCGATATTCAGTGCCTAGGCCCTCCAATACATCAGCAACAAGTAAATCCTCATCTACAGAACTGCCGAGAGACTCCAACTGATCAGCAAAGGATCTGGCTCGTTTCATATAAGCATCGATTGAATCAGATCCTCGAGACAAGTGCTTAAGTTGCTTGCAAAGTTGTTGAATTTGTGTTATTGTGCCTTTGTAATAAAAAGTTACAATCTTATCCCAGGCCTCCTTGGCAGTCTTAAACCGGAGGATTTGGTGCATAATAAACTCAGATCAGAACTGTTGATCCAACTTCACACAATTTGGTCCTGACTAAACCAGTCAGAATAAGCAGGATTCGGTTCACCATTTGCAAGAGTTTGAGAAGGAGCTTGAGACGATCCATCAACATGAGATGCAAGTTTATAACCATGTAACAGCGGCATAATTTGTGCCTCCCAGATCAGAAAGTTGGACGAGTATAATTTGAGGGATAGGAAAGGTGTGACATTCGAAACAGAAACGGATTGAGAAGCAGAGACAACAGCAGTTGCTGGAGAAAGAGATGAGGATGTAGTAGACAAAAGGGATTGTTGTGTAGAACCCATTCTGAGATTCGAGAAACAGTAGAGATAAGAAAAAGAAAATCGCAATGGCAGAGAGTCCTTTAGGGCTTTGACACCATAAAGAGTCACACAGTTTTGGAATTTTAACACTATTTGTATTACTCTTGTTGTATGTATATATACACAAGAGTTTCGTGTAGTTTGTTACAAGAGATTAGCCTACAGATAAATTACAAGCTGTATAACAAAATAAATTGAAAATATAACTTAGCCTTATCATTGAAGATATAACTTATTCTTATCATTGAAGATATAACTTATCCTTATCAAAATATAATCGGCAAAAATCTAGGCTTTTCTACGAGAAGACAGAGAGATAGAGTTTCATTTTAGAAGAGCTCGTTGCACAATACATCTGGTAGAAAGAAATTGAAGGCAGTAAAAGACCCCATAATTTACCTTAAGCTACACTCTCATTTATGAGTTTCTTAATTTTCCAAGGAAAATAGTTACTCAACTTTGTGACAATAAATGACCAGTAAATAGTTTGCACATGCACAAATCATTGTGTTTTGTCTGCCGGCTTGGTCTAACCTTGATGCAGGAAGCTTCTGATCCTACTTGTGTTTTATCTTAGCTTTCCAAGACACTTATTATCATAAAAAAAAATTTTGATATTTTTGCTGTTGGGTCACAAGGGCATTACTAATAGCGACATTATAAGGTGAATTGAGCAAATTGACTAGAGAACATGAAGCTTCATTGAGCTAATTTATAATCTTTTTTATTTCAGTTTGTAGGTTTTCTTAAAATCCTAAAAGAAATCATCTTTAAGAAAAATGAAAAAAAAAAAGGGAATTAATGTGTGAATGATACCTTAGAAATTTGAAAGAACAGAAGAGAAAGGCTTTTTTCTTTCTAAAAAAAAGATAAAAAAGAGAGATTGAAGGATTGATAGGGTGTATATTTTGTCTATTTAGTGCACATTTTTTTTATGAAATTAGAGTTGATTATATAAAATTATGGATTTTTTTTTCTATTTGCTATATTGACAGATTCTATACTTTTTGAAAAAGAAAAGCTCTTAATTTGAAGATTTAGGTAGAAATTAGAGGCGGAGTCGCAAAGCTGACCTCGGGCAAGGCAGACCTTGTGCAAAGCTTACTTCGGGCAGGGCAAACTATTGCGCACGGCTCATGTAATATCAATGGGATTTTCAAGTTGGATTCTCAATTAATTGCATAAATTAATTTGAAAAAAAAATGATTTTAGAAAAATCAAGAAATAGGAATTGTTACTTCCTCTTTTAAAGAGATTTTTCTTTTATTCCTCTTCGGTTTAGGATTACCCTTTTAAAAAGGGGAAGGTTCTTTGATTTGAGAGAGCAAGAGTTTTTTAAAGTATTTTTTATTAAGAATTTTGGAGTTGAAACATGAGTTTCAGTAACTAAATTCCTTTATTTAGTTAGAAAATTTCAAGGTGTAATTCACAAGGATTGTGAGATCAAATCAAGCTTAATTTTCCTTCTTATTTCTGGTTTCTATATTATCCCTTTTATTCTTGATATTATTATTTGTTTAATTGATGTAGTCTGGTTAATTATTCAATTGAATGAATAGTATACAGTCATTCAAATTTATTAAGTTTGTAATCACTTGTGAGTTTGATACTTATGATAAATAATACTTTATTGTCGTATTCTAATTTCACAGCTGCGCTGGAATGAACTTCTTGGTTGGAATAAAATCTTTCTAGTTTTTAATACGGTTATCAAATTAAATCTTATTAAGCTGATCATATAGTTTATTTGTTGAATAGGGAGTTAGTTAGTGAGCTGATCCTTTTCAATCTTTTATCTAAAGGAATATTAGGTTGTTAGACCGTATTAACAGTTGTAACTGACTGACCAGAAATTGAGTCGAACATCCTTGCATCTATGATCAATTCAGAGAATTATTGTCTAGAGTTTTCTTAAATTAGATGTTTTCTTACTTTAATTAATATCTTTAATTATTTACTTTTACATCCGGTTAAAACTCTTCCAATCCAATCCCTCTTTTACATTTATAGTTTATTTTCCTCTGTTGAGGAATAGATTGTCAAAGCAATTATTAAGTCAGCCAATTAATAGTTTATCAGTTTAATCGTCAGTATAGTCAATAAGTTAGTGGGTCATCAAGTAATCGGGTGGTTGATCGTCGGGCCATTAAGTAATAATTAATTATCAAGTTAACAGGTAAGTTGTCCAGTCTATAATCATCTGGTTAATAGTCGTTAGTCGGTCGATAGTCATATCGATAATTAAGTGGTCGGTCATTGAATTGTCAAGTCACTAGATTGTCAGATCGTCGATTTAATAGTGAGGTTATCTGATCGTTGATAGATTGTCAGATCATCGATTTGCTGTGTAAATAGATAGATTGTCAGATCATCGATTTGCTGTGTAAATAGATCAGTCACAAGGTCATCAAATCAATCGTTAAATTGATAGATCATTAAGTCATTAAATCGATTACCAGATCATCATCACGTCATTAGTTTGATCATTAAGTTGATCATCAGATTATGAGGTCATCATTTACCTTCTTTCACGTAAAAACAGCGGTTAACCTGTTATATCATATCCACAACTCTTTTCTCATAATTGTTGAAAAGAGTAAAATTTATGCTTATTGGATTCAACGCTAACCAAGAATTCTTATAGAAATTCATCCTCATGCATCTCCATTCTCTCTGAATTCTGAAATTCAGAGGTGCATTTTATTTCTGATATAAGAGGATAATCATGGTATAATAAAATTTTCTCTGACCATTAATCACATTAAAATCCATTTACAAAATGGACGGTTGCCCTCTAAAAAAAAAAAAATTGTACGGGCTTTGGAATATATTTAATAAAATATAGAAATAATTTAATTAATTAAGTCAAACCTTAAGGATAATTAATTCTCCCAAAAATAAATTAACACCTAAATATTGTTTAAGTACCAAATAAATTAAATGTGATTTTCATAAATATACACTATGGCGCCTCACTTCAAAAAATCCTGCCTCTCACCTTAATAACTATAAATTTAAAAACGAAAAAATATTTTTCTTTTAAAGATATTTTCGTAATCTCTATTGGAGGATGCAACCATAGTCAAAATGTTTGAAAAAACCAACGAATAGATATATTAATTCTAATATATGAAAAAGTAATTTGCTAATTAAATTTAAAACATCCTATAAATAGATAGCAATGTTGAAGACAAGTTTCTTTGTCACTGAAAAGTCATGGTTGGAGTCTTGAAAACAATCTTTTTGTAAAATGGAGGGGCAAGGTTGCATATGACAAATGATTCTCCTCCATTTTTTTATCCTAAAATGGCCAGGGCTCCATGCATTGTAAATACCTTTCTCTGATTTGACAAGGTAGGCTGTATCTCATGGGTTGGAAGTTCCTTTTCAAAATAAACGAGATCAAGAGAGACTAATTGCCTGATTCAAATTTCTTATATTTCACCATCCCACAGTTCTTCAAGGCTTTTGTAAGGGCTGCGAGTTGCATGGACTGCAAAATCCCCTCGAAGGAGCCTTTGCTGCATCACACACCCACATGATATACAATAAGAGAACAATCTCATAACAATCTTTATATGAAAGCATGAACACAAGTCCAGGTCTTGAGCCAAAAGCAAACCTGGTGGATTTCTGATAATTTCGAGAAGAGCTCTGGAGGGATACACCAATCAAACAAGCTTAAATTTTCCAGGATCCTAGATGCATTTACACTCTTTGGAAGGACACTGTGACCACTCTGGATACCCCAGCGAAGAGCAACTTGTGCTGGTGATTTGCTGAGCTTCTCAGCAATTTCAATCAGTATTGGTTCCTTTAAGATTTCTCCCTTAACCCAAGAACCTGGAGACCCCAGAGGAGAGTATGCCTGACAAGAGGAATTTTCTTTTCACATTATTTGAACAGAAAAACCAATCCTTACAGCTAGAGTGCTAGTGATTACAAAGACCAAAAATTAGGGATGAAAGATACCGAGAGATGAACTCCAGTTGATTTACATAAATGATGAAGTGCAGGTTGCTGCCAGACAGGGTGGCATTCAACCTGATTAACTGCAGGTGGCACTTTTGCAAATTTTAGGAGGTCTTGCAGCTTCTGAGTTGAGAAGTTGCTGACCCCAATCGCGTGTGCCTGGCCTGATGCATATAAGCCTTCCATTGCAGTCCATGTCTCTTGAAGGCACAGGGGAACCATGTTTTCTGGGTCCCAACCCTGACTTCCTTGCTTTGTCCGAAATGGCCAATGCATCTGCAATACATACCCAAATCTAATCAATAATAATTAGTTATTTAGTACAATGTAACTGTTCTAATTTCTGCATTTCACTACTTATTTTGGAATTAATTTCCAATTCTTCCAGCCTATGTCCATGGCCTGTATTAGGAACTGTGAATAAATGACTGTAAAAGTACACAGGCATACAAGATACAGATCAACATAATCAAGTTGCAGGTCTTCTAAACTCTTGTTCAGTGCCTTTAAGACATCTTCAGGAGCATGATCACTGCACCTGCAAGTATTACAATTTTATATCAATAAGTGATGTAATTCCTCAAGTTTCTCAATCACAAATGGGTTTAGAAGCAAAATTAACCAGAGACCAAATAAAAACATTAAAATGAGAGACAAATACCATAGCTTAGACGTGATGAATAGCTCACTGCGTTTCACTTCTCCAGAGGAAAACAATTCCTTCAAAGCTTCCCCTACCTGAATTCCATTAAATATAACAAATTAAACGAAAGCTTTCTGTACCATAATCGCAATAATAAAACGTTAACAAAAACAACAGATTCTTCACCTCTTTTTCATTATTGTAAACTTTGGCACAGTCAATATGTCTGTAACCGGCCTGCAAAATAAAAATACTCAAAATAAACCCTATTCATGTCTCTCTGAGAATACCCATTCCCATTCTTAAATCAAACAAAATTGGCCTCAATTGAAAAAATTTGTGAAACAACAAGAATGGTTGGAACTTGAGAAGGAGAGATGGGACTATGAGTAAAGGAAAATAACCTTGATAGCAGCTTTGACGGCTTCACCTACGACACCAGGCTCAGCTTTCCATGTCCCCAAGCCAACGGATGGTATCTTAGCACTGGTATTGAGATCAAAATATAAGAGTCCCTGTTTCTCCTCTTTGCCCATATTCTTTCACAACGATGACTGGTCACATTTAATCAGGAGCCTGTGCATCTTCTGTGATCAATTTGAGATTGTTCTACAATTTACAGAAGCTCAGTGGAGACAGAGAAAAAGAGGTGTTTGATTGTGGAATTTAGAAGGAATGAACACGAGTTTTTCAGATCAGAGACTCGGGAAGTTATGGCTAATTGATGCCAGAAAATTGCAGGTAATTTTCCCAGTTCTTTGACGTGTATGTGGTTCCTCTTCACTCCTCGAGTTACACGGCAAGAAAGATGGATCTTAGCATGTGTGTTGCTTCCCAAACAAATTTTATTTTGGGAGAATTGCTATTAGTTCTTTAGATTTTTTAAAAAATTATTAATTCATATCTATTTTAAAAGATCTCTACATTTTTTAAATTTAACTTATTTAAATTTTTATAAAAATTATTAAATAATATAAATATTTTTTTTTTTTAAATAGAAATTGGGGTAGTCGAACCTTAGACCTTTCAAGGCTACAGGATGCATTTTCCACCAGGCTAAGTCTTGGAGTGCAAATAATATAAATATTTAAAATTACAATAATATATCTAATTAAAATCATATAGATTAAACATTATTAATAATCTTTTAATAGAATCATTGTAAAGTTTAATTTACAAAATATAAAAATATTTTAATTGATTAATTTTTTTAAAGTAAAATTACTTTATTAATAAAATTTTATTAAATAAAGAGATATATAATTTCAAATAGAAAAATGAGTATATTTAATAAATTTTTTAGTTAAAATATAAACAGTTAAAGTATTACAATAAACTCATATAACAGATATATTAGTTATAAAATTTAATAAAAATTTATGATTATTCAAAATTAAATTCCTTCATAGAATAATTTAATAAAAATAATTTTCAATTATCTGTTTAAACCCTTGAATAAGATAAATCGATAAAAATACTCTCTTTATTTCTCATCTCTCCCGTATAAATTATTAAAGATTTCCGATAACATAATCGAAATATTTTTTAAATTATTTTTCGACGACACAACTGAAATATTTTTTAAATCATATTTTTTATAGTTCCAATAAAATCTCCGACTAATTTAACTAAATTTGGACTAATTTAAACAGTAAAAATAGTGGATCTTTGCATTTGCGTTGCTTCCCAAACAAATTTTACTTTAAAAAGAATTATTATCAATTTCTTAAATTTTTAAGAAATTTATAATTTAAAATTACTCTTTTCAAATTTTATATATTTTATGAAATTAAAGTCTTTAATTTTTTAATTAATATAAATATTTAAAAACAATTAAAAATTGTTTAACGGAATGGTTAAAAAATTTGATTTATAAAATATAAAAATATTTTAATTATTAATTTTGAAATACGAGTGAATTACTGAATTTCTTATACATTTAGAGATTCGATAATAATTTCTCTATTTATTTTTTAAAATAAAATTTACTATTTAATACTCATATTTTAATAAAACTAAATAGTTAGCCGTTTTATTTTTAAAATATATTAAATAATTCATGATATTTTATTATTTAATATTAAAATAAGTAATTCAAATTTTAATATAATGTTTATTTACTACATTAATTCGTAATGTAATAGTTACAAATTTTAAAATATATATAATTTGTGTTATTAATATAATATATATTCTATAATATGATTATTTTGTTTATTTTCTAATATTTTCTTGTCATCTAATAATTTTTATTCACTTTATTATTTTACACATTAAAAAAAAAATTTTTTTTATTTACTTTCTAATTATACTCATATTAAAACAATTAAACTCTTTTTTACATGCAATTTTTCTAAAAAAAATTAAATTCTATCTATATAATTAAATTTATTTTTATTTATAAAAAAAATTCATTTATTGAAATCTAATAGAATTCGATTCAACTTATTGAATAAATTAATAATAAAATTTAAATTAATTTAATTTATTTATTATTCTTATTATTTTTAAACAAGACATAAATATTTATTCGTATAAATGACAATTATTTTTATTATATTCATTAAAAAATCATTATTAATATTTTTATAATTTTTAAAGTCTGAATTTTACATAATTTTTTATAATTAAAAATATAAAAATTATTTTTTAAATTAATAAAATAATATAATAAATTTTTTAATATTAATTATAAATATATTAAATATTAATAGTTACTATTAAATTAAAATAATTTTTATAAAGAGTTATTATTAATTAAAAATAAAAAATAAATTTAAAATAAAAAGTAAAAAAAAATTCAATGCTTAATTAAGTAATTTTAATATAAATAACCAATATTTTTTTATAAAATTCTATTAATTTTGACAAAATTTACTTTTAATTCAAAATCAACTTTCACAATAAAATTATTTTTATATTATTGATTTTATTAAATATAAAAATTAAAAAAATTTAATCCTTTTAAAATTTTAAATTTTAAAAATTAAGGGATGTTTTGAGAATTTTATTAGAAATAAAATAAAATTAAATAGAATTATAATATTATAGTGTAAAAAAATAAATTAAATATTTTAAAAAATAATAAAAATTATGAGATGAAAAGGAATATTATTTTTTTATTATTAAATTTATGAGTTTTTATAAAATTAATTATTTATTTCTATTTTAAAATCACTCAAAATTTAACTTATTAATTTTTATAATAAAAAAATCATTAGGTATTGTTTAATTTTATAATTTTAATTAAATTTATTATTTAATTTCTTTAATTTTAAATATTTATATTATTTTTTTATTTAACCAAAGTCTGGAAGAAATAAAGAGATTTATTTCATAAATATAAAATATTTTAATTAAATAATTTTAAAATAAAAATAAATTGAAAATTTTCAAAAAACTCGAAAACTTCATAATAATTCTGCCTTTTAAAATCCATATTATATATATATTTTTTACGAGGTATTAATCCATTTATTACTATGGCAGATATGCTAGAGAGATAAAGTGGTTGTAATAAAGTTTTAGATTCTAATTTTGAGTTAATTCTTTTATAAAAATTAAATTTAAAATAAAGATAATTATAAAAACCTATGTGTTTTCAACTAAAATTTTATATCTTAATTTATAATAAAAAAGATTTTATACCTTTTTAAATAGTTACTAAAGTTTAAATATCATTGGTAAATTATTAATTTATTTTCTGATATTTAGTAAAAGTTGAGTTTTGGTCCTTATAATTTTAAATTTAGTTTTTTAAGTTTTATTTATTAATAACATAAACTCTAAATTTAAAATTATAATTAAAATTAAAATTAATTATATATTTTTATAAATTAATCCGTAAATATTATAATTATTAATAAGTTTTTATATTTAGAAATCAATCTCTCTGCTTATTAAATTTTAGTATTTTATATATGAAAGACAATAAAATAAAAAAATTGATACTTTTTTAATTAAATAAAAAAATTATTGAGAAAGGAAAAATGATATGAGTTAACTCTTTAACCTTAAATTTAAATGTATATTATACAAGATTCTTGATTTAATTTTTATTTTATTAATTTATTTATAAATATAATATATTAAATATAATGAATATGTGAAATTAATTTGTAAAAAAATATAAATATTTATTTGTAAATAATTATAATATTTAGATATGTTAGAATATAGGATGAAGTATAACTAAAAAGATTATTTTATTGATAAAAATTTTTATAATTAAATTTATAAATATATGAAGTAAATTATATGTTTCATAAAATTTTAATGATTAAAATGTAATTTATTATAATTAAAATTTATTTTTAATTAATTTTTAAATATTATATTAGCATTTATTAACGGTGTTAAAAAATTTATTTTTTTGTTAATAAAATGAAATTACACGACTTTTTTTTATCATTGATTAAAATTATAAAATTATAATTAAAAATGCCTCAAATTATAGGTAATTCTTGCTTTGGTTTTGAATTGTTGCCTTATCATTTTCAATATTAGAGCCCAGATTTTAAATTTAATCTTTAAATTTAATTTTCTGTTTAGTTTTAATTATTTTCATTAGCTATCACACTATTTTAAAAATCACAAAAAATGGTTCTTATTTTTTCTTTTAGCCAAAATATGGAATTGGCATATTTCCTTCAATTCTTGTCTGTTTCATACGATATTTGTGTCTTTGTTGTAATACCCGGCTAGACTCCGGTATCGGAATTCCTACCGTCCGGTGGAATCTCGGATGTCGGAGACCTTTAGAAGGGTAAAACCATATTTTCATGAAATGTTTTAATGTGTTTTATGTTTTAAGCATGAAAGAAAATGAGTTTTTGAATGAAAACAACTTTGGAGGAAAACTCAGGTTCGCCCGCCGAAACTCAAAGTTCGGCCGCCGAATATGCATGCATTTCGGGTGTGCCTTAGGCCCCCGAAGGCATAAGTGAGGGAAGTCCAGGTTCGACCGCCGAACCTCAAGTTCGGCCGCCGAACATGGCATGCATGCGGAGGCACGTTCGGCCCCCGAATGTGGCCTGGCCAGCCACTATAAAAGGGTCCCTTAGCCGAAAACGGGCGAGTTTTTCTCCCCATTGTCGGCCAAGGTGAGTTCTCCGCCGTCCCTCACTGATCTTTGATGTTTTTCCTCTAGATCTTTCAAGATTTTCATTTATTTTAACTTTGTTTTGAAGATTTAAGCTTTTGAGCAAAGTTTTGGAGCTTGGAGGTTCAAGAACCCAATCTCTCCCACCTCCGAGTTTTAGGTCGTCTCTCTCTCGATCTTTAAGAGGTAAGAGCCGATCTTAAGCTCATTGCATGTTTTAAGTAAGTTTTAAGTAGATCTATGGGGGTAGAATGCATGTTTAGGTTATGGCTATGTTTATGGGTTTTTGATGAGTTTTTTAGCAATGTGGCTTGTAATGTGTGTTTAATGTGTTGTAGTTGGGGTTTAAGGTAGTTTGAGACCCCTAGGAGCTTGTATGCATGTTTTGGTTGAGCTATATGCATGATGGTATGAGTTGGGAGGCAAATGTGCATAAAGGAGCCAAGTTTCTGCCTTTGGCAGAAACCAGGTTCGGCAGCCGAAGGAACTTTCGGCCGCCGAACATGGCTGGGGAGGCAGGCCTTTCGGCTGCCGAAGTTGCCCCCGAAAAGAGACTTTCGTCTCTGTCTGGGACTTTCGGCCGCCGAAGGTGCCGCCGAACCTGCCTGGGTTTCGGCTCTGGAGGGACTTTCGGCCGCCGAACCTGCCCTGTTCTGCCTTCCTTTGCATGTTTTTGCATGATTGTTTTGAGGTGTTTTAGGGGATTTTTGGGGGATATTTTTAGAGTTATGTTCTAGTTGTTTGGTCCCTCATTTGAGTCCACCTGTGTAGGTTCGGACCCGAGGAACCGAGGACCCCAGCAGTGAGTCAGCTGCTCCAGTCTTTGTCAGAGCTAGCCAAGAGGTGAGTAGAATAAACCTTTATGTTTTTAAAGCAAATGAATTACACAGTTGAGCATGTTCATGCATCATGAATGCCATGTGATGAATTAGGTTGTTTGCATTAGAATTCACGAATATGTTGCATTGCATTTATGATGTTGATGTGGATTGGCTATTGAATGATCCTTTAGTCCTCATATGGTATGATGATGCTACGGCATGATATGGTATGGAAGTCCAGGTTGTACCCATTCTACGTCCCTGGCACATTGGTATGTTATGTTATGTTATGTTAAGAGAAAGACCGGTTGTACCCATTCTACGTCCCGGCACTTTGGAATGTAGAGGACTATTGGTGACAATACCATCCGAGATGTGATTTGTTGTGATGTGTTGCATTACATGATGGCATGAGATTTTAAATGTTGTTTTCTATTATTCTACTCACTGGGCTCTAGTAGCTCACCCCTTTTCCCTAATCCCCCAGGATTGCAGGTACGGGCTAGACAGAGAAGTCAAGAAGAGTAAAGCCTTATGTTTGTAATAGTTAGAAAGTGGACATGATAAATTGTAAGATAATGTAAAGTTGAATAGTTATGTTATGTATAATGATATTGAGGATTAGAAGTTGTGCTTGACCCTATGGATGTTGTTATCCCTTTTAAATACATGATCTTAGATGTTTTATGATATAGATGTTAGCCAACTCAACACATGTATATCGCCCATTGGAGGCATTGATGAGATCCCACAGAGGGATCAATGTTTATAGTTATGGCTATGTTCAGTGCATGCACAGGTTGAGTTTGGTGTATGATAGAATGTATGAAAGAAAAGTTTTAATTTGTATGTATGTTGTTGATCATGTATGGGATTAAACAGGTTACAGGTTACATGTCAGGCTTGCTACGGGTCCCGGCGGCCTTAAGCCGATCTGGATCCTAGCGCCGGTAGCGGTCCGATTTTCGGGTCGTTACAGAATAGTATCAGAGCCCTAGGTTCATATGGTCGGACCTAGAGTGTCGGGCTCATAGAGGTTATAGAAGGTCAAGCACAATAGGAAGATCATGTCCACTAGGAAGATCATGTCCGCTAGGATAGGATGTGGAGTCCTGTCTTGCATGATGATGTGAAATGCCATGATTTTATGCATGTGCATTAGTGATATGTGATGTATGTGATGAGGGTTCATGTGTGCCCACATGAACCATATGATGCTGATGTTTGCTTGTTATGTGCTGCCTTTCAGAAAACAGGATGAGAGGAACTCATCGATCAGCAAGATTGACTGGAGTGCCACCTGAGGATGAGGGCATGAGCGCCCGTCCTCCTACATTGCCTAGGGCAATGTCTAGTAGGTCTAACAGAGAAAGAGCAGTAAGAGACCCTAGAAGGTCTCTGGATATGGGTAGGAGCAGATTAGTGAGAGGAACAGTTCAGGGAGGAATGTCAGAAGACATGAGAGATGATATGGATGTAGAGCAGAGGAGGGATGGCAGTCCGGGAGTTAGCATGTCAGAAGAGGGAATGGGAGAGTCCCAAGGAGGCACTCAGGCCTCGGGATATGTTCAGCCACCCTATTACCCACACTTCTCACAAAATCCCGGGTATTCGATGGGAGGTACATCGGATTACCCTAGCTTCACCCCTTATCCCACACAGATGCCATACCCACCCTACTACCCACCATATTCCCAATACCCAATGTATCCACCCCCACCCTACTATCCAAATCCAGCAAACCCTACCTCAGAAAATGTTGCACCACCTCCACCACCTACAGAACCAGCAGCCCCAGTTACTCAACCTTCTAGGCCTAGCTCAGCCAATGGGAGCAAGGTCAAGATGACCGACTACATGAAATTGGGTGCTCCTCAGTATGAAAAAGGGGATGACCCATTTGTGTATCTGGAAAGGGTTAAGGTGATCACAGATGAGATTGGGGCTGATGATAGTAGAGCCATTCAGATGGCTGGGTTCACTCTTAAGTGTAAGAAGGCACGAGAGTGGTTCAAGAATTATGTGAACCCCAGAGTAGACAGCATGTCTTGGGAGGAGTTTGCAAACGAGTTTGCAGGATGGGCTTTCCCAGATAGTTCAAGGGAGCTGAAGATGATAGAGTTTGAGCAGTTGAGGCAGACTGATGATATGAGTGTAGAGGAGTTCACAGACAGATTCTTGGAGCTGTTGCCATTTGCAGGGCAAAACCTTGACACGGATCAGAAAAGGTCAAGGAGGTATATCATGAAACTCCACTCCAGATATTCCTCCTTGATCCAGTCAGCAGATAGGGAGAGCTTCCACGCCATAGTGGATATGGCCCGAAAAATAGAGGCCAGTGCCATCGTTCAGGGAACAGTTAAGCAGTCAGTGGCACAGCCTTCTGGTTCCAAGACCCCAGGCTCTTCTTCTCTAAGTGCAGCAGCTTCAGGTAGCAAAAAGTGGAGTAACACCACTAGAAAGCCCAAGAAGAACAAGTTTTGGAACAAGGTCAAGTCCAGTCTGGGACTAGGGAGTGGCTCGAGCTCTGGTGCGGATAACGCAGTTTGTGCAAAGTGTGGTAGGCCACACAGGGGAGTTTGTCGGGCTGGGACAGCAGCCTGCTTCAGATGCGGGCAAGAGGGACACATGGCTCGGGAGTGTCCTAGGGCAGCTTTTGGAGCACAGTCTCAACAGACAGCTTCTGGTAGTGTGGCTCAGCCAGCAGCTCCAGCCATGACTCAGGCAAGTGGCAGAGGCAGAGGGAGAGGGGCAGCCTCTTCTTCAGCGGGTTTCAGAGGTGAAGGTCCATCAGCTCCAGCACGGATCTTCACAATGACTCAGCAGGAGGCAGATGCATCTAACACCGTGGTGGCAGGTAATTTAGTCATTGGTTGTTCAGATGTGTATGCCTTGATGGACCCTGGTGCATCTCATTCTTTTATTGCTCCGAGAGCCGTCCAGAGGTTGGGGTTGATGATCTCTGAGTTAGAGTGTCCTCTCTGGGTCAGTGGACTCAAGTGTGATCCATCAGTGGCAGAGTCAGTCTGCCAGTGTAGTCCTGTGTTTGTTGAGGGAAGATGCTTGTCCGCCGACCTGGTGGTTCTAGATTTAACAGATTTTGACGTCATTCTAGGGATGGACTGGTTATCTACCCATGGTGCTACCTTGGACTGCAGGGACAAGGTAGTCAGGTTCAGAGGTCAGGATGGATCAGAGGTTGTCTTCAGGGGAGACAGGAGGGGTACACCTAGAGGTCTGATATCAGCTCTTCAGGCTCGTAGGTTGCTTAGGAAGGGATGTCAGGGGTATTTGGCTCATGTGAGAGAGCTTAGCAGTCAGGTTAGAGAGCCCGCCTCGGTGCCAGTGGTTAGAGAGTTTCTAGACGTCTTCCCAGACGAGCTGCCAGGTTTACCACCTGCTAGGGAGATAGAGTTCGAGATAGAACTGATGCCTGGAACCCGACCGATCTCTATCCCTCCCTACAGGATGGCTCCAGCTGAGTTGAAAGAATTGAAAGAACAGTTGCAAGAGTTGGTAGAAAAGGGCTTCATCCGATCGAGCACTTCACCTTGGGGTGCACCAGTTTTGTTCGTGAGAAAGAAGGATGGATCCCTTAGACTTTGTATCGACTACAAGCAGTTGAACAAAGTCACTACCAAGAATAAGTACCCGTTGCCTAGGATCGACGATCTATTTGACCAGCTAGCCGGAGCAGGTTGTTTCTCCAAAATAGATCTGAGATCGGGATACCATCAGCTAAGGATAAGGGAAGAGAATGTGCCGAAGACAGCCTTCAGGACCAGATATGGGCATTTTGAGTTCCTTGTAATGTCGTTCGGGTTAACCAACGCCCCTGCAGCATTCATGGATCTCATGAATAGAGTGTTTAGTCAATACCTGGATCACTTTGTTATTGTCTTCATAGATGATATCTTGGTGTATTCCAGGAATGCAGAAGAGCATGCCCATCATCTGCGGTTGGTTTTGCAAACCTTGAGGGAACATGGCTTGTATGCCAAGTTCTCTAAGTGTGAGTTCTGGCTGAGGAGCATTTCATTCTTGGGGCATGTAGTGTCAGAGAATGGGATAGAGGTGGAACCCAAGAAGACAGAAACTGTGGCTAACTGGCCTAAACCCACTTCAGTGACGGAGATCAGGAGTTTCTTGGGTTTGGCAGGTTACTACAGGAGGTTCGTTCAGGACTTCTCAAAAATAGCAGCTCCTCTGACCAGACTAACCAGGAAGAATCAGAAGTTTATGTGGACCGACCAGTGCGAAGAGAGTTTTGAAGAGCTTAAGAAGAGGTTGACTTCAGCACCAGTTTTAGCTCTGCCATCTAGTGATGAGGACTTTACAGTCTTTTGTGATGCGTCCCGTGTGGGACTGGGTTGTGTACTGATGCAGAATGAGAGGGTGATTGCTTATGCTTCTAGGCAGCTGAAGAAGCATGAGTTGAATTACCCCACGCATGACCTGGAGATGGCAGCAGTAATCTTTGCACTCAAGATATGGAGGCACTACCTCTATGGGGTAAAATGTGAGATCTTTACAGATCATAAGAGCCTGCAGTACATCCTGAGTCAAAGAGATTTGAACTTGAGACAGAGGAGATGGGTAGAGCTGCTGAGTGACTATGATTGCAAGATTCAGTATCATCCGGGTAAGGCGAATGTCGTGGCAGACGCCCTAAGCCGGAAGTCACTAGGCAGTCTATCCCACATCACGGCAGAAAGGAGACCAGTGGTGAAGGAATTTTACAAGCTCATTGAGGAAGGTCTACAGTTGGAGTTATCTGGTACCGGTGCTTTAGTGGCCCAGATGAGAGTGACACCTGTGTTTCTGGAGCAAGTGGCTCAGAAACAATATGAGGACCCAGAGTTAGTGAAGATTGCCAGGACTGTTCAGTCAGGCAAGGATAGTGACAGCATGAGGACCCAGAGTTAGTGAAGATTCCAGGACTGTTCAGTCAGGCAAGGATAGTGAGTTCAGATTTGACAGTAAGGGGATCCTCCGCTATGGGAGTCGATTGTGTGTACCAGATGACATAGGGCTAAAAGGAGACATTATGAGGGAGGCTCATAATGCAAGATACAGCATTCACCCCGGAGCCACCAAGATGTATCAAGATCTGAAGAAAGCTTATTGGTGGCCAGCGATGAAGAAAGAAGTGGCACAGTTTGTGTCAGCCTGCGAAGTGTGTCAGAGGGTGAAGCTGGAACATCAGAAGCCGGCTGGAATGCTTAACCCGCTACCTATTCCAGAGTGGAAATGGGAGAATATAGCTATGGACTTCGTAGTGGGGTTACCGGCAGCGTCCAACAGAGTGGACTCCATATGGGTGATTGTGGACAGACTCACCAAATCTGCTCACTTCATTCCTGCCAGGAGTGGCTATTCTGTGGACAAGTTGGCACAGGTGTATGTGGATGTGATCGTCAGGCTGCATGGGGTTCCTGTTTCAATAGTGTCTAATAGAGGGCCCCAGTTCACCTCCAGGTTTTGACGGAGTCTGCAGAATGCCATGGGTACTAGGTTGGATTTCAGTACTGCCTTCCACCCCCAGACGGACGGACAGTCCGAAAGGACCATCCAGACTATCGAAGATATGCTTAGAATGTGTGTGCTGGACTTTGGCGGTTCTTGGAGGCAGCATCTACCTTTGGTGGAGTTTGCCTACAATAACAGCCATCACGCTAGCATCGGGATGGCTCCATATGAAGCTTTGTACGGAAGGAAGTGCAGGTCACCTGTTTGCTGGGAGGAAGTTGGAGAAAGGGCCTTGGCAGGGCCTGAGCTAGTAGAGATCACCAGCAGGGTGGTACCCATAATCAGAGAAAGAATCAAGACTGCTGCCAGCAGACAGAAGAGCTATGCAGACATCCGCAGACGGCAAGTAGAGTTTCAGGAGGGGGATCTGGTATTGCTCAAGGTGTCTCCAATGAAAGGAGTGGTTCGCTTTGGGAAGAAGGGTAAACTAGCCCCACGATACATCGGACCCTTTGAAATCTTACAGAAGATTGGGAATGTGTCGTACAAGCTAGATTTGCCTGCTTCAATGGCAAGAATCCATCCGGTTTTCCATGTTTCAATATTGAGGAAGTTTGTGTCAGATCCGGGCAAGGTTCTTAGTGAGCCTGATGTGGAGATCCAAGAAGATCTCACCTATGTTGAGCAGCCAGTACGGATCATAGACACCCAGATCAGGAAGCTAAGAAACAAGGAAATCCCGATGGTGAAAGTCCTGTGGAACCACCACAATATGGAAGAGTGCACCTGGGAGACACGGGAGTCCATGCTTCAGCAATACCCTTATCTTTTCTAAGGTTAGTTCCTTGTGAGTTTTATGTGCTTTATGTGTTTGTTATATGTATGCCATGCTATGTGCTAGTTGAGGAACATTCGGGGACGAATGTTCTTAAGGAGGGGAGAATGTAATACCCGGCTAGACTCCGGTATCGGAATTCCTACCGTCCGGTGGAATCTCGGATATCGGAGACCTTTAGAAGGGTAAAACCATGTTTTCATGAAATGTTTTAATGTGTTTTATGTTTTAAGCATGAAAGAAAATGAGTTTTTGCATGAAAACAACTTTGGAGGAAAACTCAGGTTCGGCCGCCGAAACTCAAAGTTCGGCCGCCGAACATGCATGCATTTCGGGTGTGCCTTAGGCCCCCGAAAGCATAAGTGAGGGAAGTCCAGGTTCGGCCGCCGAACATGGCATGCATGCGGAGGCACGTTCGGCCCCCGAACGTGGCCTGGCCAGCCACTATAAAAGGGTCCCTTAGCCGAAAACGGGCGAGTTTTTCTCCCCATTGTCAGCCAAGGTGAGTTCTCCGCTGTCCCTCACCGATCTTTGATGTTTTTCCTCTAGATCTTTCAAGATTTTCATTTATTTTAACTTTGTTTTGAAGATTTAAGCTTTTCAGCAAAGTTTTGGAGCTTGGAGGTTTAAGAACCCAATCTCTCTCACCTCCGAGTTTTAGGTCGTCTCTCTCTCGATCTTCAAGAGGTAAGAGCCGATCTTAAGCTCATTGCATGTTTTAAGTAAGTTTTAAGTAGATCTATGGGGGTAGAATGCATGTTTAGGTTATGGCTATGTTTATGGGTTTTTGATGAGTTTTTGAGCAATGTGGCTTGTAATGTGTGTTTGATGTGTTGTAGTTGGGGTTTAAGGTAGTTTAAGACCCCTAGGAGCTTGTATGCATGTTTTGGTTGAGCTATATGCATGATGGTATGAGTTGGGAGGCAAATGTGCATAAAGGAGCCAAGTTTCTGCCTTTGGCAGAAACCAGGTTCGGCAGCCGAAGGAACTTTCGGCCGCCGAACATGGCTGGGGAGGCAGGCCTTTCGGCTGCCAAAGTTGCCCCCGAAAAGAGACTTTCGTCTCTTTCTGGGACATTCGGCCGCTGAAGGTGCCGCCGAACCTGCCTGGGTTTCGGCTCTGGAGGGACTTTCGGCCGCCGAAGGTGCCGCCGAACCTGCCCTGTTCTGCCTTCCTTTGCATGTTTTTGCATGATTGTTTTGAGGTGTTTTAGGGGGTTTTTGGAGGATGTTTTTAGAGTTATGTTCTAGTTGTTTGGTCCCTCATTTGAGTCCACCTGTGTAGGTTCGGACCCGAGGAACCGAGGACCCCAGCAGTGAGTCAGCTGCTCCAGTCTTTGTCAGAGCTAGCCAAGAGGTGAGTAGAATAAACCTTTATGTTTTTAAAGCAAATGAATTACACAGTTGAGCATGTTCATGCATCATGAATGCCATGTGATGAATTAGGTTGTTTGCATTAGAATTCACGAATATGTTGCATTGCATTTATGATGTTGATGTGGATTGGCTATTGAATGATCCTTTAGTCCTCATATGGTATGATGATGCTACGGCATGATATGGTATGGAAGTCCAGGTTGTACCCATTCTACGTCCCTGGCACATTGGTATGTTATGTTATGTTATGTTAAGAGAAAGACCGGTTGTACCCATTCTACGTCCCGGCACTTTGGAATGTAGAGGACTATTGGTGACAATACCATCCGAGATGTGATTTGTTGTGATGTGTTGCATTACATGATGGCATGAGATTTTAAATGTTGTTTTCTATTATTCTGCTCACTGGGCTCTAGTAGCTCACCCCTTTTCCCTAATCCCCCAGGATTGCAGGTACGGGCTAGACAGAGAAGTCAAGAAGAGTAAAGCCTTATGTTTGTAATAGTTAGAAAGTGGACATGATAAATTGTAAGATAATGTAAAGTTGAATAGTTATGTTATGTATAATGATATTGAGGATTAGAAGTTGTGCTTGACCCTATGGATGTTGTTATCCCTTTTAAATACATGATCTTAAATGTTTTATGATATAGATGTTAGCCAACTCAACACATGTATATCGCCCATTGGAGGCATTGATGAGATCCCACAGAGGGATCAATGTTTACAGTTATGGCTATGTTCAGTGCATGCACAGGTTGAGTTTGGTGTATGATAGAATGTATGAAAGAAAAGTTTTAATTTTTATGTATGTTGTTGATCATGTGTGGGATTAAACAGGTTACAGGTTACATGTCAGGCTTGCTACGGATCCCGGCGGCCTTAAGCCGATCTGGATCATAGCGCCGGTAGCGGTCCGATTTTCGGGTCGTTACATTTGTAATCCTTAAAATATCAATTCTAATATTATATATATATATATAATTCTTTTAGTGCCCAAAATCCAAGAAGTGCACAAAGCTATTATTTTGATTCATATAAAAATATAATATTTTGTTTGTTTATTTCACGATAGAGATTACAATCTATTTATACATAAAACGGTATCTAAACAGAAAGAAAAATCAAGTCTATAATTATACAATCCCTAAAATTAAGCAACTGACCCATTTATCAATATCTACTTTCTATAATCTATACCACTCCCCTTTAAGTTGGAGCATAAATATTAATTATACCCAATTTGTTACATATATAATCAATTTGTCTCATACAACTTAGCAGACACCGAATTTGTGAACCCAACTTCTTCTAATAGTTGACGTACCCACAAAACTTCACAAACGGTTTTTGTCATGATTCGACATTCATGTTCAGCATTAGAACGAAAGACCACATTTTCTCAGCTTGGTAAAACGCCTTACACACATCATAAATACGGAAAATATTCTCTTTGCCAGAATATAGAAATTCCAAATACTCCATTAATTTTTTAACAAATTCATAATGATTAATAAGACTAATCACCTCACTATGAATAGAATTTTGAATCTGCAGAAACAAATGAGCATCATCCCTCATCCAATCTCTACGAGTTTCATCAAGTCTATAATTATACAATCCCTAAAATTAAGCAACTGCCCATTTATCAATATTTACTTTCTATAACCTATACCACTCCCCTTTAAGTTGGAGTATAAATATTAATCATGCCCAATTTGTTACATATATAATCAACTTGTCTCGTACAACTTAGCAGACACCGAATTTGTGAACCCAACTTCTTCTAATAGTTGACGTACCCACAAATCACAAACGGTTTTTGCCATGACTCGACATTCAGGTTCAGCACTAGAACGGGAGACCACATTTTCTCAGCTTGGTAAAATGCCTTACACACATCATAAATACGGAAAATATTCCCTTTGCCAGAATATAGAAATTCCAAATACTCCATTAATTTTTTTAATAAATTCAGAATGATTAATAAGACTAATCACCTCACTATGAATAGAATTTTGAATCTGCAGAAACAAACGAGCATCATCCCTCATCCAATCTCTGCGAGTTTCATCAAGTCTATAATTATACAATCCCTAAAATTAAGCAACCGACCCATTTATCAATATTTACTTTCTATAACCTATACCACTCCCCTTTAAGTTGGAGCATAAATATTAATCATGCCCAATTTGTTACATATATAATCAACTTGTCTCATACAACTTAGCAGACACCGAATTTGTGAACTCAACTTCTTCTAATAGTTGACGTACCCACAAAACTTCACAAACGGTTTTTGCCATGACTCGACATTCAAGTTCAGCACTAGAACGGGAGACCACATTTTCTCAGCTTGGTAAAACACCTTACACACATCATAAATACGAAAAAATATTCCCTTTGCCAGAATATAGAAATTCCAAATACTCCATTAATTTTTTAACAAATTCAGAATGATTAATAAGACTAATCACCTCACTATGAATAGAATTTTGAATTTGCAGAAACAAATGAGCATCATCCCTCATCCAATCTCTACGAGTTTCATCAGTAGAAGAATTCTTGATAAAATGATCATCCATTTCAATACTTCATAAATAAATACAGATAGTCTTACTCCAGTCCAAAAAATTAGATATATTTAATTTGTGTTTCATGATTTTAGTCATCACAAGAATCACATTAGTTTTAACTTCAACCATAAAAACAATCAATCCAAAACAATCAAAATAAATAAAGGATCAGAAGAACAGTACCCGTGAACAGTACTCGTGAACAATACCCGATGAACAGTACTCATGTACAGTACCCGATGAAAAGTAGCAGTACCCCGTGAACAGTACCCAATGAACAATTCCCATGAACAATGCCCGATGAACAGAGCCCTAAGTCTCCAAATATTACCCTTTATAGGTAACCCAAATGAATAAAGTCTTGAATATCCAAACGTTGCCCTTTATGGGTAACCCAAACCAAATGAATAGAGCCCTAAGTCTCCAAATGTTATCCTTTATTGGTAATCCAAATGAATAGAGCTCTAAGTCTCCAAATGCTACCCTTTATGAGTAACCCAAATGAACAGAGCCCTAAGTCTCCAAATGTTACTCTTTTATGGGTAACCCAAATAAACAGAGTCCTAAGTCTCCAAAAGTTACTCTTTATGGGTAACCCAAATGAACAAAGCCCTAAGTTTCCAAATGTTATCCTTTATGGGTAATCCAAATGAACAGAGCCCTAAGTCTCAAAAAAAACTTTAAATCTCTATTGGTGAGGCTTAGATACTATGTAGAAATATAATATTTTATTTGTTGTATTTCACGATAGAGATTACAATCTATTTATACATGAGACGGTATCTAAATTGGAAGGAAAATTAAGTCTATAATTATACAATCCCTAAAATTAAGCAACTGACTCATCTATCAATATTTACTTCCTATATTAACATATTTACTTTCTATAACCTATAACAATTCCATTAGTTTTATTCTTGTTTATTAGCATCAAAATCTCTTTGAACAACTCTAGTTTGCTTTCAAAATTCATTAATTGAGTGATACTTCTTAGAACCATTATTCCGAGTTGATTTAGTTTAAATTCTTAGTTGTGTCTTTTCATGCATTTTTTTTATTGTTTGCTATCCTATTTGCTTATTCCATTGAATTAAGTTGTTGTTTTGCTTATTTTGGTTGATAATGATTAATCCAGACAAGTAAAACTGTGTTTGAATCTAGAGTGGTAAAAGGTAAGAGTGTGTGAGCTCATTAGAGGGTAAAAGCCATTGTGTTGAATAAAATACAAGTGCTTCCATTCTGATTTTGAGAGAAACACGTGAGGAAGTTTGTGAGGTATTTTTCTAACGTGTTTTGTAGGTTTACATCGTGTCTAATTCTAAGGATAGTAAAGGGAGTGAAAAAGATGAGAAGAGTAGTAATGATAAACATAATACATTCATGACTCGAAAGGACATGCAACATCAATTTCAGAGAATTGAAAACTTGTTTAGAGATGTTAGTGATAAGTTTGATAGGCAAGATCAAGCCATTTGAGACTTGCAAAGGGAAGCTTCAAATAATAGTGCAACAAGGAGGCAGAATAGGAAAGGAGCAACGCCTCCGCACTATAAATATGAATATGACTTCGATGATAAAGAACATGAATGAGAATGGCATGGGATTAGATTCGATAGAAGAGAGGGACGTAATGAAAGAGGTAGAGGAAAAGATTATAGGGGCCGAAATAATGCAAGAGAATAAGAGAGACCAAGCCGTGTTCATAGAAACTTGAGAATCATTAAAATGAAAATATCATCTTTCCAAGGCAAGAATGATGCAGAGGCATACTTAGAATGGAAAAGAAAAGTGGAGATGATATTTGACTACCACAATTATTTAGAAGAGAAGAAAGTGAAATTGGCGGCCGAGGAATTCCATGATTATTCTTTAGTTTGGTGGGATCAGCTTGTGATGAATAGAAGAAGGTATGGAGAAGAACCTACTGATACATAGACCGAGACGAAGAGGGTCATGAAGAAATAGTTTTTGCCAAATTACTTTTACAGGAAGCTACACCAAAAGCTACAAACTTTGTAATAAGGCGAAAAAAAATATAGAAGAATATCATAAGAAGATGAAAATAGTCATGATTAAGGCTAATGTAAAGGAAGAAAGGGAGGATATAATGGCACATTTTCTGGCTAGTTTGAATAAAGAGATTGTCAATGTCATTGAATTACATCATTATATTGAGTTAGAAGAGATGGTGCACATGGCAATAAAAATGGAGAAGCAACTCAAGTTTAAAAGTACTAGCAAGACTTCTTATTCGAATTCCACTACAAATTAGAACTCCAAGTGGTCAAAGAAGGAGGGGAAGGCCAAAGACAAGCTGAAGGAAGAGAAGAACAAGGCTGACTCAAAAGGTACATTTATACCTTTTACTTCTTCTAATTCTAATTCTCAAAAGCGTAGGAACATCAAATGCTTTAGATGTCTTTGGCAATGGACATATTGCTTCAAAATTTCCAAATAAGAAGACTATGTTCATTAAAGAATGAGAAGTAGTATTTGAGGAGGAAGAAAGTGATTCAGTTTTCATGCTTGAATTGGAGTCTTGTACTGATGAAGAGGCTGAGGATGCACCTAAGGGTGATTTGATGGTCACAAGGAGAGTGTTGAATGCTCAAGTGAAAGAAGAAGACCAACCTAAAACCATTTTTCACTTTTGATGCTTAGTAAAGTTAAGATTTACAGTCTTATTATTGATGGGTTAACTGCACTAATATGGCTAGTACTATAATGGTTGAAAGGTTAGGGTTGGAGTGCTTGAAACACCCTAGGCCGTATAGGCTGCAATAGCTTATTGACATAGACAAAATCAAGGTAAATAAACAAGGGCTTGTGTCATTCTCAGTTGGTAAGTATATTGATCAAATTTTATATAATGTGGTGCCTATGCATGTTGGTCATTTGTTGCTTAGTAGACCATAGTAATATGATAGAAAAGTAATCCATAATAGATTCAAAAATAGGTATTCATTTGTTTTTAATGATCAACATATTGTACTTACTCTATTAACTCCTAAAGAAGTTTATAATGATCAATTGTGGCTTAAAAGGAGTTTAAAAGATAAAAAAAAAAAAAAAAGACCGAGAGATCAAAAGACAAAAAAAAAAAAAAAAGAAAGGCCAAATGAGGGGAAGGCCGAGGATCTTGCAAAAGGAGAGCTTAAAATAAAAATAAATCAGAAATGTGCAAGTAAGGCTAAGAGTGTGAGAATAAAAGAGGGGAAAGAGACCTTAAAAGAAATGCATTTTGCCAGCCTAAAAGAGAGAAAGGGAAAAAAGAAAATAAACTTCTATACAAAACTAAGAGATGTGATGATTGCTTGTGAGGAAGATGCTTAATTGTACTTATGTACAAAGAAACATATTTTTCTAATGCTAACCTTGATCCATGCTTGCCTAATAGTGTTGTTTCTCTTTTATAGGATTCTAGTGATGTTTTTCCTGCAGAGTTGCCTAAGGAATTGTCACCCATTATAGGAATTGAACACCAAATTGATTTCATGCCTAGAGTGCAAATTCCAAATAGACCAATTTGTAGAGCTAAACTTAAAGAAACAAAGGAACTCTAGTTGCTATTACAAAAAGGACACATCAAAGAGAGTCTTAGTCCTTGTGACGTGCCTATGATATTGATTCCAAAGAAGGATGAGAGTTGGTGCATGTGTGTTGATTGTAGGGCTGTCAACAAGATAACGGTAAAATACCGCCATCCTATACCTCGCTTAGATAATATGCTTGATGAATTGCATGGTGCATGTATTTTTACTAAAATAGTTCTTATAAGTGGTTACCTTCAGATTTGAATGAAAATTGTTGATGAATGAAAAACCGCTTTTAAAACTAAATATAGTTTATATGAGTGGTTTGTTATGCCTTTTGGGTTAACTAATACCCCTAGTACTTTTATGAGGTTAATAAATCATGCTTTGAGATCTTTTATTGGTAAATTTATTGTTCTGTACTTTAATGATATTTTGATCTATAGCAAAAGTATTAATGAGCATATTAAGCATCTTAAACAAGTGATAGACGCAATTAGAGCAGAAAAGTTATATACTAAATTAAAGAAATTTACTTTTTGCATGGATTGTATTATTTTTCTTGGTTATTTGGTTTCTACTAATGGTATTGAGGTGGATCAAGAAAAGGTCAAGGTAATTAGAGAGTGGTCGAGACCTATAAGTGTGCTGAGGTAAGATCTTTTTATGGACTTACAAGTTTTTATAGGAGGTTTGTGAAGGATTTTAGTACAATTACAGCTCCTTTAGTTGAGATTGTTAAAAAGGAGGTTAGTTTTAAGTGGGATGAGGTGCAGGAACATGCTTTTAATATTTTGAAAGAAAAACTTTATTATGCTCGTATCTTAAGTTTGCCTAATTCACTTCTACTTTTGAAATTAAATATGATACTTCGAAAATAGGTATTAGTGTTTATTTTTTAGGGTAGGCGTCACATTGCTTATTTTAGTGAGAAGTTTAATGGTGCACAATTAAAATACTCCATTTATGACAATGAGCTGTATGCATTTGTGAGAGCTTTACAAACTTGGCAACACTATTTATGGCCTAAGGAGTTCCTAATCACACTAGTCATGAAAGGTTAAAGCATCTAAAAGGCCAAGAAAAATTGAATAAAAGGCATGTTAAGTAGCTGGAGTTCATTGAACCATTCCCTTATGTGGTCTAATACAGGCAAGGTAAAGCAAATATAATTGTTGATGCATTGTCTAGAGGGTATACTCTAGTCCCTTCTCTTAGTTCTAAGTTGATTGAGTTTGAGTATATAAAAGATTTGTATAAATCAAATTCTAACTTTGCAAATGTGTATGATGCATGTAAACAAGTAGCATTTCAAAGATTTTATAGACATGATGGAATTTATTTAGGGAAAATAAGCATTGTATGCGTGAATTGCTTATTCAGGAGTCTCATGATGGTAGATTGATGGGACATTTTAGTATTACTAAGAAACTTGATATATTGCAAGAGCATTTTTATTGGCTTAATATGAAAAAAATGTTGAAAGAATTTGCTCTAGTTGTATTGCATGTAGGTAGACCAAGTCCAAGGTGCAACCCCATGGGTTGTACACTCCTTTACATATTCTTAGTAGTCCTTGGATTAATATATCTATGAATTTTATGCTGAGATTACCCAGGACTAGGAAAGACCAAGACAACATTTTTATTGTAGTTAATAGATTTAGCAAAATGGCTCATTTTATTATATGTCCTAAATCTGATGATACTACATATGTTGCTAATTTGTTCTTTAGGGATGCTATTAGGTTACATAACATTCCTCGGACAATTGTTTCTAATAGAGATTCTAAATTTCATTATCACTTTTGGCATGTTCTAAGGGGGAAATTGGGGACCAAGTTATTTTCAAATACTTGTCATTCTCAAAGTGATGGTCAAACTGAAGTGATTAATAGAACTTTAGTGTAACGACCCGAAAATCGGACCGCTACCAGCGCTAGGATCCAGGTCGACTTAAGATCGCCGGGACCCGTAGCAAGCCTGCTATACTCTCTGTGTACCTGTAAAATCCCATACATGATCATACATTTTCTGTAAAAATATAAAACCTTTCTCTGAACCAAGGCTCAACCTGTGCATGCACTATCTCTGTACTACAAAACCCCTTACTAGAGCTTGCTCTAGACGGGTTAAACTCATATCTGTTAAGCCTGGTTTTCACATACTCATAAAAACATTTACATAAAACAAACCATGTATACAAAAGGGATTTACAATACATATGGGTCAAGCACACTACCAAACTCTATACAAAGCTAATACATCTCTTTACAAGATTACATGTCCACACTATGCTATTACAAAACTCTTTACTCTTCCTGTACTCTACTGAACTTCCCCTGACCTCTGATCCTGCAAGACCGGGTGTAACGACCCGAAAATCGGACCGCTACCGGCGCTAGGATCCAGGTCGGCTTAAGGTCGCTGGGACCCATAGCAAGCCTGACATGTAACCTGTAAACCTGTTTAATCCCATACATGATCAACAACATACATAAAAATTTAAAACTTTTCTTTCATACATTCTATCATACACCAACTCAACCTGTGCATGCACTGAACATATACATAATCATAAACTTGACCCCTCTGTGGGATCTCATCAATGCCCCCAATGGGTGGCATAACATGTGTTGAGTTGGCTAGACATAGTCATCAATAAACATCTAAGATCATGTATTAAAAGGGATAACAACATCTATAGGGTCAAGCACAACTTCTAATCCTCAATATCATTATACATAACATAACTATTCAACTTTACATCATTATACAATTTATCATGTCCACTTCCTATCTATTACAAACATACTACTTTACTCTTCTTGACTCCTCTGTCTAGCCCGTACCTACAATCCTGGGGGATTAGGGAAAAGGGGTGAGCTACTAGAGCCCAGTGAGCAGAATAATAGAAAACAACATTTAAAATCTCATGCCATCATGTAATGCAACACATCACAACAAAATCACATCTCGGATGGTATTGTCACCAATAATCCTCTACATTCCAAAGTGCCGGGACGTAGAATGGGTACAACCGGTCTTTCTCTTAACATAACATATCATAACATACCAATGTGCCAGGGACGTAGAATGGGTACAACCTGGACTTTCTCTTACATAGTGCCAGGGACGTAGAATGGGTACAACCTGGACTTCCATACCATATCATGCCATAACATCATCATATCATATGAGGACTAAAGGATCATCCAATAACCAATCCACATCAACATCATAAATGCAATGCAACATATTCGTGAATTCTAATGCAAACAACCTAATTCATCACATGGCATTCATGATGCATGAACATGCTAAAAACTTGTAATTTATTTGCTTTAAATCGTAAAGGTTTATTCTACTCACCTCTGGCTGAAGCTCTATTGACTCAGAAGCAGCTGAACTCACTGCTGGGGTCCTCGGTTCCTCAGGTCCGAACCTACACAGGTGGACACAAATGAGGGACCAAACAACTAGAACATAACTCTAAAAACATCCCCCAAAAACCCCCTAAAACACCTCAAAACAATCATGCAAAAACATGCAAAGGAAGGCTGAACAGGGCAGGTTCAGCGGCACCTTCGGCGGCCGAACGTCCCTCCAGAGCCGAAACCCAGGCAGGTTCGGTGGCACCTTCGGCGGCCGAACGTCCCAGACAGAGACGAAAGTCTCTTTTCGGGGGCCACTTCGGCAGCCGAAAGGCCTGCCTCCCCAGCCATGTTCGGCGGCCGAAAGTTCCTTCGGCTGCCAAAGGGCAGAAACTTGGCTCCTCTTGCCTCCAATGCCTCCCAAACCTTATAAACATGCATAATCCTATTCTACAACACACATACTCAAACATACAAGCTCCTAGGGGCTTCAAACTATCTTAAACCCTGTCTACAACACATCAAACAACACAAATCCAACATACATTGTTCATAAACCAACATAAACCCATAAACTCATACAACCCTACATATGCATTCTACCCCATAGATCTTACACAAAACTTACTTAAAATATGCAATGAGCTTAAGATCGGCTCTTACCTCTTGAAGATCGAGAGAGAGACGACCTAAACTCGGAGGTGGGAGAGATTTGAGTTCTTGAACCTCAAAGCTCCAAAACTTGCTCAAAACTTGAAAATCTTCAAAATAAGATGAAAACTTGTGAAAATCTCGAAAGATCTGAAGGAAAGGACTCAAGATTGGTGAGGGACGGCGAAGAACTCACCTTGGCTGACAATGGGGAGAAAAGCTCGCCCGTTTTCGGCTAAGGGACCCTTTTATAGTGGCTGGCCAGGCCACGTTCGGGGGCCGAACGTGCCTCCGTATGCATGCCATGTTCGGCGGCCGAACCTGGGCTTCCCTCACTTATGCCTTCGGGGGCCTAAGGCTCACCCGAAATGCATGCATGTTCGGCGGCCGAACTTTGAGTTTCGGCGGCCGAACCTGAGTTTCCTCCAAGGGTGTTTTTCATGCAAAAACTCATTTCCTCTTTACTTAAAATCATCAAAACATTAAAACATTTCATGAAAATAGGGTTTTACCCTTCTAGAGGTCTCCGACATCCGAGATTCCACCGGACGGTAGGAATTCCGATACCGGAGTCTAGCCAGGTATTACACTGGGATTAAGGAGAGGGATGAGCTACTATAGCCTAGTGAGTAGAACAGACTAAACATGTCAATAAAACATGCTCACATGGAATGCATCACATCACAAGTAAATCACCCATCTCAGACGGACTAATTCAAAATTCCCTCTATTCTGTGCCCGGCCCGCGAAGGAGCTCATCAGGACTTTATTATGCACCCTATGGTGCTTTGTGCCCGGCTCTCTCAGGGCTCCTCAGGACTTTACTACGAGGGCTAATGAATCCACACTATGTCCGATCCGTACATGCATAGAATAATGCAATGCGTCACATTAGTGTAGTCTAGTGCACTCAACCTATTACATATCATGATGCATGGAACATGCTAAAAGCATTTAATTTCTCAATTTAAAACATTAAGTTTAGTTCCACTCACCTCTGGCTGACTCTGAACTGACTCTGAATACTCTGAAGCAGTGCTCACTGCTGCTCTCTTCGGTTCCTCTGGTCCGTTCCTACACAGGTGGACTCAAATGAGGGACCAAACTAGCTCAAGAACAACTCTATAAAACTCCCCAAAAACCCCCTAAAACATCCTAAAACAATCACATAAAACATGCAAAAGAAGGCTGGACAGGGCAGTTTCGGCGGCAGGTTCGGCGGCCGAAAATCCCTTCCAGAGACGAAACTCGGGCACTTTCGGCGGCACTTCGGCTGCCGAAAGTCCTCTCCAGAGACGAAAGTCCCTAACCTTCGGCGGCACCTTCGGTGGCCGAAACCCCCCTCCAGAGCCGAAAGTCCAAACTTTCGGGGGCAAGCTTAGGCAGCCGAAACCACCTCCTTAGCATGTTCGGCGGCCGAACCTTCCTTCGGCGGCCGAAACTGGGTTTGCCAGCAAGGCAGAACCCTGCTTTGCTTCAAGCAAAACTCACCCAACTTCACACAAACATGCAACCCAAAATTCCACAACCTGCATATACTCAAGTATAGGCACAAAGGGGTCCAAAACTACCTTAAAATCCCAACAAACATCACAACTCAACATATATACATGCTTTGACCACAAATCAACCAAAAACTCAACTTAACCTAATCATGCATTTCTACCCATAAAACACCATAAAACCTTCATACAACATGAACAGAAGTTCAGGATCTACACTTACCTCTTAAAGATCTAGAGGATAGGTGATCCTAACGTGGAGATATGGAGCAACTCTCTCCCAAAGTCTCCAAGCTTCAAAACTCAGGTGATTTTAGCTCAAAAGCTTCAAAACAACATAAAACTCATCAAAACTTTGAAAGATTTGAAGAAAACATGAAAATCACCCAAGGAAGATCATGGTCTCACCTTTGTCTGTGAAAATGGAAGAAATCTTATCCATTCATCGACCTAGGGCCTTTTATAGGTGGCTGGCCAGACCACCTTCGGCGGCCTAACATGATTCCAAAGCCATGCATGTTCGGCGGCCGAACTTCACCTTCGGCGGCCGAACCTGGCATTTCCTCCTTGGTGCTTTTCTTTCAAAAACTCATTTCCTTTTACACTTAACACATTAAAACATACTGAAATACTTTCGAAAAACATAAATCTTACCCTTCTAGAGGGTTCCGACATTTTGGGTTCCACCGGACGGCAGGAATTCCGATGCCGGACTCTAGCCGGTTATTACATTTAGGGTCTTTGTTGCATGTTGTGATTGGAAAGAATTTGAAAACTTGGGAAGATTGTTTGTCTTTGGTTGAATTTGCATACAATAGGGGCATTCATTCTTTCACACGTTATTCATCACTTGAGATTGTGTATGGTTTTAATTCAGTAACTCCTTTGGATTTGTTGCCTTTACCTTTGAATGAGGTTGTGAATGTAGATGGGCAGCAAATGGCGAAATTGGTTAAGTCCATACATGAGAAAACTAAAAAGCACATTGAGGAAAAGAATAAGAAGTATGCCCAAAGAGCCAATTAAGGCTGAAGGGTTATGAGGTTTGAGCCAAGAGATTGGGTTTGGATGTACTTCAAGAAGGAAAGATTTCCAAAATAAAGGATATCTAAGCTTTATCCTAGAGGTGATGGTCTTTTTTAGGTGCTTAAATGCATTAATGATAATGCCTATAGGATGGACTTTCTAGGTGAGTATGAGGTTAATGCTACTTTAATGTGACTGATTTATCTCCCTTTGATAATGTAGGTTCAGATTCGAGGACGAATCCTTTTGAGGAAGGAGGGAATGATGCAACTCACTAAGGCGGCCATAGAGATATTGACTTGAGGATGCCAATGAGGCCAATTACAAGAGCACACCCCAACATGCTCAAGGCACAACTTCATATTTATGTACAAGCTTGGATTTTACAAGAATTTCAAGAAGACATATTGATCAAGTTTGGAGAAGAGCTTAAGGAGATGCTAAGATGTTTATGTTCATTAGAGCTTTCAAGTCAAGAGGGCTAGTATTTAATCAAATTCACAAGCACAAGTTTACCTCAAGTGGGTTTGGACTTAATTATCTTTGCTAGGCATATGAACCTCTTTTAATTATGTTTTGAGCTTTATTATGGGCTGATATATATTAAGTATGTATGTGGCTCATTAGTTTGTCATGTGCTTACTTATTCTAACTTATAGCCAAATGTGTGGAAGCCCTATCTGCCCCAAATATTAAAAACTTGAATTTTATTTATTTTCCTTTACATATTAAAATTAGATTTAAGACTTATTTAAGAATTTTAAAGTCTAATTTGTATATGAATTATTTTGGGCTAAATACTTCTCAACTGGTTGAAGTTTAACTTGTTTTATTCACTGGGTTTAGGATTAGATAGTCCTATTAGGATTAAAATGTGGTTAAAAGTATAAACACCTTATTTTACCATTGTAAACGACATATTCGCTTTGATTAATATTATTAAGAGTAATTCTTATGGATTTTACTTTAAAGATTGATTCAAGTTATCAAATATAAATTTATAGAGCTAATCAAGTTTTTGTTATTTGTTCACACTATTTGTTACTAATTTCTTGTCGATTTAAGGCGAGAATTTTATTAAATTAATTGGATTTAGATTTGAAAACATCTATCGAAATGAAAATAATTTTTTATTCTTAAATTGTTATCTTTCCATTTTTTAATTACTGAACAATTTTTAACCAGTATTAAAATCGAAAATTATTTTGTCAATTTATATCCTAATTGATAGAAAGTGTTTTATTTTATTATTTTTAGGCTAAATACTTCATTTCACTTCTGAAATTATTAAAAAAAATTATTTTAGACTCAATTCAACCAGCAAAATAAAACTTTTAGGTTAAATTTATTGACTTCAATTAAATTTAAAAAACCTCAATTTCATGGTTTTAAACTTTTTTTTTTTAATAAAAATAAAAAACTCAATATAATCAAACTCTTTATTATTTCTATCAAATAAATCACCACTCAAATTTATACTTTTATTCAAAGTATTAAATAGCATAAATATAATAAATTATATTGACTAAATAATATATATAATAAAAATTAAAAAGAAGAAATATTTAAAATGATTAATATATTTTTTTAACATAAAAATTAAAGAAATTAATTTTATAAATTTGAGTAGAGAGATTTTATAGTAATTCTCCTTAAAATATTACAGTTACATGCTCTAAATTTAATAAGCAAAATTATATAAAATTATTTAAATAAAGGATGTAATGTTGAATTAAGCTTAGACGTAATGTAAATCAAAATTGGATATACAGGAAACTACTGCCATAATTTACTTTTTATCTTTAAAGTTTTATAAATCGATTAAAGAAATCACCTACATGATAAAAATAAAAAAAAGAAGTATTAATCTGGCAAGATACTTTATTTCATCTGATTATTTCAATATTAGTAATTTTTTTTCCATTAATTTACCATTAAAAACGAAATACTTAAAAAAGATAAGAAATGAATAATAAGTAATTTTAAGAAATTATAAAAACGGTCATTGCAATTAATAGAGAAAAGTGTAAATTTAGAAAAAATGAATTAATACATCCTAATTTTCTTAAAATAAAGAAGTAATTTTGTAAAAATCAATTTATAAAAAGTGAGATAAAAATAGATGAATAGAATAATTTTTATTAAGTTTGTGCACTGCAAAAGCAATTAGCTAGTCCAAAGAGATGTCAGCAGAATGTCAATGTATTCTGCATCATTCCAGAAATAATCAAACTTGTTACAAGTTTAAAATCAAAATTGTAGGTATCGATAATTGCACATATAGGGCTCAACCTTTTCATTAATTAATAATTACATTCACATATTTTTGTTTTGAACCACATATCAGAATATTTATAATTGCCAAAAGCTATAACCAACACTGAAATTTGTTCGGAGAAATATAAATTTTGTAAAAAATAACCTAAAAATAGTCTATAGTTAGAAATTTAGCTCCAATTTCTTTCAATTTAGAAATGTGATAAAAATTAACTGTAAAAATAAAGTGAAGTAAAGGTATTACACCTACAATGATACATGGGTAGAGAACCAATAGCAGAAATGCATTCCATAAATCAAGCCTATAAGAGGATTGTATTAATAACCAATTTATCAATTAAAACAATTTGGTCATACAAAACTGTTGTCGTCGTGGAAAAAGTGGGCACGACACAAGAATAGTATCTAGAATGCCTCAAGAACAGTACATGGTGAATTTAAATACTTGCTCCCCTTATAAACAATGATCCAAGTGCAGACGATAAACATTTCAATTTGCTGTTGCTATATCGGTTGAAAGTTACCTTTCCATGAAATTCTTGAGGTTCTTCAGCCATAGCCTGTATTCTTTAGCATCCTTGTTGCTCATATACTCAAACAAAAAGTTTGTTGTACTTGGATTGATCCCTCTAATCTCCAGATACTTGTGGAAAGCCTTTTGCAAATTTTCATCCAAATCACTGTTCAAGAGAAGCTGAAGTCGATCAAATATCATAACAAGGATTAGTACATTTAACAGTACCATATTATACACCAAAAACTTACGAAAAATCAGGCCCTTCATAAGCAAGTTGATCTTCAGAATAGTCTGAATTCTTAACTGACAAGGTATCTATTGTAACCTGATCAGGGTATGCAGTGATACCAAACTCCAGATGCTGACCATTTCCTTTACAAATGCTTACAACCAGTGGAATGCTTGGTGAATCATCCAAGTCCCCAGTCTTTTCATCCTCATCATAATTATCATCCTCATCCTCCTGTGGAATACTAGGCAAATCAACTTCAACTTTGATGATTTCATCTCGGAACTTCCTTTCCAGTAATATGGTTCTCTCCCCAGGGTTATCTTGGATTTCAAACGGAAATCGAGCTGGGAGATCCTCTACCTGTTTAGGGATCATCAAAACCAAGTAAAATTAAAATTATGTTTGTAGCATCTGTGAACTTCATTCATCTCAATCACTTTAATAAGAATTTCAGACTGCATCCTTAAGTATTACCTTTATCAACAAGATTTAAATATTGGGGTACAAGAAGGATACTGCTATGAGAAGAAAAACAATAGGAAATTTAAGAAATGAATAACATCAAAACGATTGAAGATCTAGCATGATTGGTTTCCCTTGAAAATGGGTGTGTAGATTCCCAAAATTCCATTCCACTTAAAATTTTCAAATAATTGATAGAATTCAATAGTAACCTTAAAAGTTAATACTTAGAAAGAGATGTCCTGTCTACATGCTAGCACTCTTAGGTTGTAAGGTAGACTAAAGCAGCAGAAGAAGCGCCGGTCTAAAGAAGCTGTCTGCTGCACTCGCAAATCCAACTTCCAATACAGGACAAGGAAAACAGATACATAACGTCTCAAAAATAATTAAGAAATATAAAGACACAAACAGAGACGAACCCACTTATCTTCAAATATAAGAAGGCTGGGATTTTATCTCAATTATGCAGAAACGTGGAAAAGGTCACCCAAGTTTGATGAAATTCATCGAAGTGTACAAAATGAGGGGGGAGATACAAAGCCAACCCACCTCAACGCCAGAGATTTATATGAACTAGCCAAATGTTAAGCACAACTAAGCAACAAACGAGACCATAAAAATCAACATAAAACATATAATTTAAATACAACCTAGAAACTTACATCTGTGGGTTTTTCAGCGTATTCAATCTCAGAATCGAGGACCCGAATCAGATTCTCTTCGGCGCTGGATTTTGCTGCAGTGGCGGTCGAGAATCTAAAAAATGGAAGCAAGACTTGCCGACAGAACTCGTTGCTAAGACTACGCCTTTCGACACCGAGTACGGCGGAGATTGCACTGTGGAAGGTTCTCTGTGGACCTACAGAGCGAATTACAAGAGGAAGCACAGAAGCAGAGGCCTTGCGAAGAATGGAATTGAAGGACATTTCCAGGTTTTGAGAAGTGGCCACGCAGAGGAATCAGGGTTCTTCGGTATTAGGGTTTTGATAAAGGGTTTTGATAAAGGGATTGCTGATTTCTGTGCGACAACTTGGGGGGCTTTTTGTCCTTTTCGTGTTAAAAAAAAACCTAAATGCAATTTATTTACTAAATAAAGGTTTGACAGCAATTAGATATAACCGCGCCAAGTATATTTTCTTTCAAAAAAATTATTAACCGCAGCAAGTTTGTACAAAGAAATTTTGTTATTTTTTTCCAAATCAAAGGCCTGGTACTAGTAAGAAAAGCGCCAGGACTTTGTTGGCCGCGCCGGGCCTTTGTAGTTGCTTTAAGATAGCTCCCCACTCCCTCAAATCCTCTTACTTTTCAACTTATAATCTCTCGTTTTCATCCAAACAAAAACATCAATAATCTGACTGTGGAAGGGGATTACAAGTTACTCTTTGATGGTCTATATTTCGAACAAGTCTCATTGTAATTCGAAATATTGTTAACAGTAACAGAAACATAAATTTCATCTCTTTTAATTGAGTTAGAAGACAACAGAATAAAACTTTTTATCTCCTTACTAGAGTGACTGAAAAATCCAAACTTTCAAGTCAATACTTTTACACAGTTTTTTTTCATAAAAAAAAAAATTGATATCGTTAATCTTTTTGTATTTTCGACAAAAAAAAAAAATCAATTTTTTTAAAATCAATTTTTTAAATTATATTTAATTTTTTTACTTTTATTTCTTTTCTTATTATTCTCTTAACTTTTATAGTTAAATTTGATTGTTTATTTAGAAGTAGTTAAATTTTTATATTTTTTATTTTATTTATACTAATTTTTTTATGAAAATATTAATAGATATTTACATTATAAAGAAAATATTATGAGATAAATTTATAAATGAGAGAGTTAAATAATGTGATAAAAGTGTATGAACTAAAAATAGAATGTCGGAGAAATTTATTTTAATATGTTCAATAGTTGAATTATTATTTGCAAGAAATTATTTATGTTGGTTATAACACACGGGATGCTTAATATATTAATGGAGACCGTCTTGTTTAGTTATTTTAAAATTTTAGATATTATTTAGGTATCTAGTAATTATTTATTTTTGTATGTGTGAAAATTTAGATTCTGAACTTTGGAGATATCTATAAAATAATTTGTCCCTCTCTTAAAATTAATATTGCAGGAGAGAAAATAAAAAATTAAGAAGCATGTATTAAATAAAAAATTTAATTTAATTTTAAATTATATACTATATAATATTCATTGCGAATTTGATAATCATTTTGATTTTAGGGGTGGAGCCTGCAGGAGTTAGGAATTGAGTATTTTTTATTATTTGGAGGAGAGAAGAGAAAAAATATTCATATCGGCTAAATAATTAAGGGAAAGATACAGTTTTGATAAAATGTATTTATTTAATAAAAAATTTAGAACTTGTACTCTTTTACTTTATGTTTATGAAATTTAATTTTGAATTTATTTTGCATTGATGTTGCCTTCAACTTATTTATTTTTTTAGTGGTAATTTTATTTAGTTAAATTATTTTTTTTTTAACAATATAAAACTAAAAGAAGCTCAAGATACTGAGGATTTAAAGATAGTAAACCGTTCAAATTAAACTAGAAGAATAAACTACAACCAAATTAATTTGAAACTAGTCTAAAACTCATTTAATCGGCCATAAAACTCAATACACTGTATGGAGAAAGAAATCCCAATCGTTGTCATCATCACGAAGAAGCCAAAATTTCACCAGCATTATCACCGATCAAACGGAGAATGAGACAAGGACAGGAGCAACAAAATCAGCAACAACAATGAAAGGACAAATACTCAAGAATAAACCATATATACCCAAATGGAAGCTTCGAGATTAACCCAGATCTGAAGTAGTTCATATCAGAAACAGATCGCATAAGGAAGAGACGCCGTAGAACCTACGACCAACATCGACCAATATAAGCGTGATTCCTCGAATGTAGCAGGACGGTCCCAATATACCAGCGTCACAAGCAATGATATTCCTCTTGGATGGCGAAACTCTACTAGCTCTCAATAAGTATGAGAGATAAGCCAATCCTCCCCAGCAATTAAAAAAAAAAAAATCGATACCAACAATCGTGGCGAGGAAAAACCAAGACCGACGGATTGCCTTCCTTGCTCGAAAATAAAAAAGATCAAACCGATCTAAGAAAAATCAAAATAAAAAAGAAAACAAAACCATCGACGAATTCAACTAAAAAGGAATTTAGACTCATCGGCTGCTGTCTTCTTCTGACCGTAATTTTTTTTCTTTGTTTGTCTTTTTCTTTAATATTCTCTCGACCCTTCTATTATTTTAATTTAAATTATTTTCATATTTATTTTTTATATTAACAATATATTTAAATCATTATTAATATTTAGTTATTGTAAAAATATATAAATTTATTAATTTATTTGAGTATATTCATTAAATTGTTAAAATCAATTATATTATATTAAAGAATAAATGGCATGTGTTTATTAATATTTAAAATAATTTTTTTAATATATATTTAAATTATATTATATTAAAACACATTATATTAAAATTATATCATTGGCACGTATTAATACAATGCAGGAGGCATACCTCTCGCATTATATTAAAAAAAAAAAAAGTTGGAGGCATGCCTCCATTAAAAAAAAAAAGTCATTGGGAAGCATGTATCTCGCGTGATTGTTTAGCGCTAAATCTGGCATCTTTCATGACAAAGTATTTCTCTGCCATCATCTCACCTGACATCTCTAATAAAGGCGCCAAGTGAGGCTGAAAATTAAAAAAAAAAAAAAAAAAAAAAAAAAAAAATTAAACATTCTAACCCAACTGTCTATTTCTCAAACTCTCAAATCCTCCAACCCTCAATTCTTCAACTCCCAACTCTCAAATCCTCCAAGTCTCAATTTCCAGCTTTCAATTCTCTGTTCTCTTTTAACTCCCTTATACTATTTAAATCTCTCTCAACAAATTAATTAAAATTTCTCTTTACTCTCTTCCAAATTTGAAACAAGTCACCTTTTAAGGTTAATTAATTTATTTAAATTCTTAGAATTAATTATTAGCTTAAAATATTTTGTAATGTAAAAATAATTTAGTACTTAGTATAAATTTTATTTGAATTAGAATTAGTGTATTTATGTATTTCCTTTTCTTGTTACTATATCTCTTTTACTCGTATTAAAACTATAAGATACAATGAGTATTTTATTTGAATTACAATTAGTATTTATGTAGGTTGTAGTAATTTTATTTGATTTAGAATAATTATTGTTTGGACTGTAATTATCATATCTCTTTTAATGGTATTAAAACTATGACCTATAATGAATATTTTATTTGAGTTAGAATTAATATTTGTGTATATTGTAGTAATTTTATTTGACATAATAATTATTTTTTAAATCATAATTAGCATATCTCTTTTACTTTGATTTAAAACTAAGCTATATCAAGTATTTTATTTGAGTTAGAATTAGTACTTTTATATATGGTTGAGTAATTTTATTTGATCTAGAATAATTTTTTAATATTATTAGTATTTATCCAATCTTGTGTTAGAATTAGTGCTTATGAAATTTTTTTGTATTTTATATTATTATTATTGATAAATAATTAGTATGAAAATTTTGAATTCTTAATTTATTACGTGATGATATAAGTGTCAAAGCTTATTATTTTTTGGTAGGTGACGAGTGTCGAAGATACTAAGAATAATTTATCTAAAATTAACAAATATGAATTGTGTATAAAGTGAATAAAATAGAATCCACATTGATTTGACACTAAAAACTTCTAATTATAGACTAGAAATGTAACGACCCGGAAATCCGACCCGTTACCGGCGCTAGGATCCAGATCGGCTTAAGGCCGCCGGGACCCATAGCAAGCCTACATACCTCCTGCAAACCTGTGGAATCCCATACATAACAACATATACATGATCTGTAAAAAAATTTTCTTTTCTCTTATCCAAGCAAAACCTGTGCATACACAAAAATCATACATAAACCCCACACTGGAGTCCTCATCAAATACTCCAATGGGGTATCATCATCATACATATCAGCTTGGATAATCATGGTCATTAACATCATTACTCATTAAACACTCTGTACATAATGGGGATTCACACACCTCTAGGTCAAGCACTACTATAATCCTCAATACATCATCAAATTATTCATTACATTACATGGTCATAATTACTCATTACATCATATTCATGTCCACTACTATCTATTACAACATACATGACTTAACTTCACTCTAGTCGACTTCCCGATCTATCCTGTACCTGCAACTCTGGGGATAAAGGGAATGGGGTGAGCTACTAGAGCCCAGTGAGCAGAATAATAAAACATCAATTTAAATCATGCTTTCATGTATGCGCCATAACACAAACATTTCACAACAAGGATGAACTTGTCACCATTTAGCCCCTATCTTTCTTACTTATACATGCCGGGGGCGTAGAGCCGTAGCAGGCACACCCGGACCTCCATAATCAGTCATAGTGCCAGGGGCGTAGAGCCGTAGCAGGCACACCTGGACTCACATAGGCTATCATGACATAAAAGGGCTAATGGATCATTCAACATTCATCCACATCAACAACAAAGTATGCAATGCAACATATTCGTGAATTCTAATGCAATCAACCTGATGTATCTCATGGCATTCATGATGCGTGAATCATGCTAAAACATTTCATTAATTTGCTTTAAAACTTAAAGTTTATTCCACTCACCTTTGGCTAGCTCTGAAGAGACTCTGAAGCAGCTGGCTCACTGCTGGGGGTCTCGGTTCCTCGGGTCCGAACCTACACAGGTGGACTCAAATGAGGGACCAAACATACATGAATCTGACTCTAAAATACTCCCCAAAAACCCCCTAAAACATCCTGAAAACATCACATGAAAACATGCAAGAAATGGCTGAACAGGGCACTTTCGGCGGCAGGTTCGGCGGCCGAAAGTCCTTCTGCAGCCGAAGGTCATGCAGGTTCGGCGGCACTTTCGGCGGCCGAACCTCCCAGACAGAGACGAAACTTGAGTTTCGGGGGCAGGCTTCGGCAGCCGATACTGCCTCCACAAGGGGGTTCGGCGGCCGAAAGTTACTTCGGCGGCCGAACCTGAGTTTCTGCCGAAGGGCAGAAACTTGGTTCCCTTGTGTCCACAGCCTCCAAAACGCCTCAAAACATGCATAAACTTGTTTCTACACATGCATACACATCATACATCACATCTAGGGGTCTCAAACTATAATATACCCCAACTACAACACTTCAAACAACACATTTCCAACATACATTGTTCAAATCACTACATAAACCCATAAACCTAACAACAAGCCTAAACATGCATTCTACCCCATCAACTTGCATAAAACTTTCATAAAACATAAAAGAAGCATAGATCGAAGCTTACCTCTTGAAGATCGAGAGGAAGAACGACCCTAGCTCGGAAAATGGAGAGATTTAGCTCCAAGACTTCCAAGCTCCAAAACTTGTTTCAAAAGCTTAAATCTTCAAAACCAAGGGAAAACAAGTGAAAATCTTGAAAGATTTAGAGGAAGAACATCAAAAATGGGTGAGGGGCGGCGGAAAGCTCACCTTGGCCGAAAATGGGGAAAAACTCGCCCGTTTTCGGCTAAGGGACCCTTTTATAGTGGCTGGCCAGACCACGTTCGGGGGCCGAAAGTGCCTCCGCATGCATGCAAGGTTCGGCGGCCGAACATGAGGTTCGGCGGCCGAACTTGGACTTCCCTCACTCATGCTTTCGGGCGCCTAAAGTCCCTCCGAAAGCATGCATGTTCGGCGGCCGAACTTGACTTTCGGCGGCCGAACCTGGGTTTTCCTCCAAAGACTTTTCATGTAAAAACTCATTTAATTTCTTACTTAAAAACATGAAATACATGAAAACATTTCATAAACTCATAGTTTTACCCTTCTAGAGGTTTCCGACATCCGAGGTCCCACCGGACGGTAGGGATTCCGATACCGGAGTCTAGCCGGGTATTACATTCTCCCCCCCTTAAGAACATTCGTCCCCGAATGTTCCTCAACTAACATACAAAGCATGGCATCAATCATAACATACAACATAGCATACAATATTTCATACATGCAATACATAGATCAACTAACACTCACCTCAAAACAGATGGGGGTATTGCTGGAGCATAGACTCCCGTGTCTCCCAGGTGCATTCTTCAATATTGTGGTGGTTCCAAAGGACTTTCACCATCGGGATTTCCTTGTTCCTCAGCTTTCTGATCTGAGTGTCTAGGATCCGCACTGGCTGCTCTACATAGGTGAGATCCTCTTGGATCTCTACATCAGGCTCACTAAGAACCTTTCCAGGATCCGACACGTACTTCCGTAATAGAGAAACATGGAAAACCGGATGGATTCTCTCCATCGAAGCAGGCAAGTCTAGCTTGTACGACACATTACCGACCCTCTGAAGCACCTCGAAAGGACCGATGTACCGTGGAGCTAACTTACCCTTCTTCCCGAACCGAACCACTCCTTTCATAGGAGACACCTTGAGCAAAACCAAATCCCCCTCCTGAAACTCTAGCTGTCTTCTGCGGATATCTGCATAACTCTTCTGCCGACTTGCAGCAGTCTTTATCCTCTCTCTGATTATGGGTACTACCCTGCTGGTAAGCTCTACTAACTCCGGACCCGCAAGAGTCCTCTCTCCTACTTCCTCCCAGCAGATTGGTGATCTGCACTTCCTCCCGTACAAAGCTTCATATGGAGCCATCCCTATGCTAGCATGATAGCTGTTATTGTAGGCAAACTCCACCAAAGGTAGATGCTGCCTCCAAGAACCGCCAAAATCTAGCACACACATTCTGAGCATATCCTCTATTGTCTGGATGGTCCTCTCTGACTGTCCGTCGGTCTGCGGGTGGAAGGCAGTACTGAAGTCTAATCTGGTACCCATAGCGTTCTGCAGACTCCGCCAAAACCTGGAGGTGAACTGGGGCCCTCTATCTGACACTATAGATACCGGGACCCCATGCAGTCTGACAATCTCATCTACATACACCTGCGCCAACTTGTCCACAGAGTAACCACTCCTGACAGGGATAAAGTGAGCAGATTTGGTGAGTCTGTCCACAATCACCCATATGGAGTCTAATATGTTGGACGTCGCCGGTAACCCCACTACGAAGTCCATAGCTATGTTCTCCCATTTCCATTCTGGAATCGGTAGTGGATTCAACATTCCAGCCGGCTTCTGATGCTCTAGTTTCACCCTCTGACACACATCGCAGGCTGACACGAACAGTGCCACGTCCTTCTTCATAGCTGGCCACCAATACACTCTTTTCAGATCCTGATACATCTTGGTGGCCCCAGGGTGAACACTATACCTGGTATTATGGGCTTCTCCCATAATATCTCCCTTCAGACCAATGTCATCTGGCACACATAATCTGTTCCCGTAGCGGAGGATCCCCTTATCATCAAACCTGAACTCATCACTCTGGCCTGACTGAACCGTGCTGGCTATCCTGACCAACTCTGGGTCCTCATGCTGTTTCTGAGCTACCTGCTCCAGAAACACGGGCATCACTCTCATCTGAGCCACTAAGGCACCTGTGCCAGACAACTCCAACTGTAATCCCTCACTCATAAGTCTGTGGAACTCCTTCACCACCGGCCTCCTCTCTGCTGAAATGTGGGATAGACTGCCGAGTGATTTCCGGCTTAGGGCGTCTGCTACAACATTCGCCTTACCCGGATGGTACTGAATCTTGCAATCATAGTCACTCAACAGCTCTACCCATCTCCTCTGCCTCATGTTCAGTTCTCTCTGACTCAGGATGTACTGCAGGCTCTTATGATCTGTGAAGATCTCACACTTTACCCCATAAAGGTAATGCCTCCACATCTTGAGTGCAAAGATCACTGCTGCCATCTCTAGGTCATGTGTGGGGTAATTCAGCTCATGCTTCTTCAGTTGTCTAGAAGCATAAGCGATCACCCTCTCATTTTGCATTAGCACACAACCCAGTCCCACACGGGACGCATCACAATATACTGAGAAGTCATCATCACTTTTTGGCAGAGCTAACACCGGTGCTGAAGTCAACCTCCTCTTAAGCTCCTCAAAGCTTTCCTCACACTGATCGGTCCATATGAACTTCTGATTCTTCTTTGTCAATTTGGTCATAGGAGCCGCAATCTTTGAGAAGTCCTGAACGAACCTCCTATAGTAACCTGCTAAACCCAGAAAACTCTTGATCTCGGTCACTGTGGTGGGTCTAGGCCAGTTAGCTACAGCCTCTACCTTCTTGGGGTCTACTTCAATACCCTGTTCTGACACAATGTGCCCCAAGAATGATATGCTCCTAAGCCAAAACTCACACTTGGAGAACTTGGCATACAAGCCATGCTCTCTCAAGGTCTGCAAAACTGTCCTCAGGTGATGGGCATGCTCCTCTGCATTTCTGGAATACACTAAGATATCATCTATGAAGACAATAACGAAGTGATCCAGATACTGACTGAATACTCTGTTCATGAGGTCCATGAATGCTGCAGGGGCGTTGGTCAACCCAAACGGCATCACAAGGAACTCATAGTGCCCATACCTGGTCCTGAAAGCTGTCTTCGGTACATCTTCATTCCTTATCCTCAACTGATGGTACCCTGATCTCAAATCTATTTTGGAGAAACAACCTGCTCCTGCTAGTTGGTCGAATAGATCGTCGATCCTCGGCAAAGGGTACTTGTTCTTGGTAGTGACCTTGTTCAACTGTCTGTAGTCGATACAAAGTCTAAGGGATCCATCCTTCTTCCTCACAAACAAAACCGGAGCACCCCAAGGTGAAGTACTCGGTCGGATGAAACCCTTATCTACCAGCTCTTGCAACTGTTCCTTCAGTTCTTTCAATTCAGCTGGTGCCATCCTGTAGGGAGGGATAGAGATCGGTCTGGTACCAGGCATTAACTCAATCTCGAACTCTATCTCCCTAGCAGGTGGTAACCCTGGCAGCTCGTCTGGGAAAACATCTAAGAACTCACTCACCACAGGCACTGAGGCGGGCTCTCTGACATGACTATCTAACTCCCTCACATGAGCTAGAAACCCCTGACATCCCCTCCTAAGCAACCTACGAGCCTGAAGAGCTGAGATCAGACCTCTAGGTGTACCCCTCTTGTCTCCTCTGAAGACGACCTCTGACCCATCCTGATCTCTGAATCTGACTACCTTGTCTCTACAGTCCAAGGTAGCACCATGGGTCGATAACCAATCCATCCCTAGAATGACGTCAAAATCTGTCAAATCTAGAACCACGAGGTCGGCGGAAAGGCATCTTCCCTCTATGAAAACTGGACTACATTGGCAGACTGCCTCTGCCACTGACGGGTCACACTTGGGTCCACTGACCCATAGGGGACACTCTAACCCAGAGACCATCAATCCTACCCTCTCCACGACTCTCGGAGCAACAAAAGAATGAGATGCACCCGGGTCCATTAAGGCATACACATCAGAACAACCAATGATGAGATTACCTGCCACCACGGTGTTGGATGTGTTGGCCTCCTGCTGAGTCATAGTGAAGATCCGTGCCGGAGCTGATGGACCTTCACCTCTGTATCCTGCTGATGAAGAGGCTGACCCTCTCCCTCTGCCTCTGCCACTGGCCTGTGTTGCGGCTGGAGCTACTGGCTGCACCACACTGCCGGAGGCTGTCTGCTGAGACGGTGCTGCAAAGGCTGCTCTAGGACAGTCTCGAGCCAAATGACCCGCCTGTCCACATCTGAAACATGTGTTTGTCCCCGCCAGACATACTCCTTTGTGTGGTCTCCCACATCTCATACATGCTGTAACCTCTGCGCCAGAGCTTGAGCCACTGCCTAAACCCAGACCTGACTTGATCTTGTTCCAGAACTTATTCTTCTTAGATTTTCTGTGGCCTCTGTCCCACTTCTTACTGCTTGCAACTGCTGCACTCAGAGAAGAAGAGTCTAACCTTTCCCCACCTGGGGTCTTGGAACCAGAAGACTGTGTCACTGACTGTTTTACCTTCCCCTCAACGATGGCACAAGCCTCCATTCTCCTAGCCATATCCACTATGGCATGGAAACTCTCCCTCTCTGCTGACTGTATCAAAGAGGAATACCTGGAGTGCAGCCTCATAATATATCTACTTGACTTCTTTTGATCTGTGTCCAAATTCTGCCCAGCATATGGCAACAACTCCAGGAACCTGTCTGTGTACTCCTCCACACTCATCTGTTCAGTCTGCCTCAATTGTTCGAATTCTATTATCTTCTGCTCTCTAGAGCTCTCAGGGAAAGCCCATCCTGCAAACTCATTTGCGAACTCCTCCCAGGACATACTGTCCGCTCTCGGGTTCACATAGTTCTTAAACCAACCACGTGCCTTCTTGCACTCCAGTGTGAACCCAGCCATCTGAATGGCTCTACTGTCATCAGCCCCTATCTCATCTGTAATAGTCTTGACCCTGTTCAGATACTCAAATGGGTCATCACCTGCTCTGTACTGAGGAGCACCCAACTTCATGTAATCGGTCATCTTGACCTTGCTCCCTCCAGATGAGGTAGGTTTGGGTACTTGTGTTTCCGGGACAGTAGGTACTGGTGGTGGTGGAGGTGCAACATCCCCTGGGGTAGGGTTTGCTGTACTGGTATAGGGAGGTGGAGGTGGGTACATGGGGTACTGAGAGTATGGTGGGTAGTAAGGTGGGTATGGCATATGTGGAGGATAAGGGCTAAAACTGGGGTTATCCGATGTACCTCCCATCGAATACCCTGGATGGTGTGAATAGGGTGGGTAGTGATGTGGCTGGACATAACTCGAGGCCTGAGTGCCTCCTTCTAATTCTCCCATGCCCTCTTCCGGCATGTTCACACCGAGACTGCCATCCCTCCTCTGATCTACTTCCATATCCTCAGACATTCCTCCCTGCACTGTTCCCCTTACTGATCTGCTTCTACCCAGATCCAAAGACCTTCTAGGGTCTCTAGCCACTCTGTCTCTGTTGGATCTACTGGACATTGCCCTAGGCAATGCTGAAGGACGGGCATCAGCGTCCTCGTCCTGAGGTGGCACTCCAGTCAATCGTGCAGATCGACGAGTTCCTCTCATTCTATTTTCTGAAAAAACAGCACATAGCATAAACAATCATTAGCATCATATGGTTCATGTGGAAACACATGAACCCTCATCACATACATAGCATCATATCATAGCATTTATGCACATGCATATCATCATGGCATATCATATCATCATATAGACAGGACTCTACATCCTATCCTAGTGAACATGATTTTTCCTAGTGTGCTTGACCTTCTATAACCTCTATGAGCCCGACACTCTAGGTCCGACCATATGAACCTAGGGCTCTGATACCACTCTGTAACGACCCGGAAATCCGACCCGTTACCGGCGCTAGGATCCAGATCGGCTTAAGGCCGCCGGGACCCGTAGCAAGCCTACATACCTCCTGCAAACCTGTGGAATCCCATACATAACAACATATACATGATCTGTAAAAAAATTTTCTTTTCTCTTATCCAAGCAAAACCTGTGCATGCACAAAAATCATACATAAACCCCACACTGGAGTCCTCATCAAATACTCCAATGGGGTATCATCATCATACATATCAGCTTGGATAATCATGGTCATTAACATCATTACTCATTAAACACTCTGTACATAATGGGGATTCACACACCTCTAGGTCAAGCACTACTATAATCCTCAATACATCATCAAATTATTCATTACATTACATGGTCATAATTACTCATTACATCATATTCATGTCCACTACTATCTATTACAACATACATGACTTAACTTCACTCTAGTCGACTTCCCGATCTATCCTGTACCTGCAACTCTGGGGATAAAGGGAATGGGGTGAGCTACTAGAGCCCAGTGAGCAGAATAATAAAACATCAATTTAAATCATGCTTTCATGTATGCGCTATAACACAAACATTTCACAACAAGGATGAACTTGTCACCATTTAGCCCCTATCTTTCTTACTTATACATGCCGGGGGCGTAGAGCCGTAGCAGGCACACCCGGACCTCCATAATCAGTCATAGTGCCAGGGGCGTAGAGCCGTAGCAGGCACACCTGGACTCACATAGGCTATCATGACATAAAAGGGCTAATGGATCATTCAACATTCATCCACATCAACAACAAAGTATGCAATGCAACATATTCGTGAATTCTAATGCAATCAACCTGATATATCTCATGGCATTCATGATGCGTGAATCATGCTAAAACATTTCATTAATTTGCTTTAAAACTTAAAGTTTATTCCACTCACCTTTGGCTAGCTCTGAAGAGACTCTGAAGCAGCTGGCTCACTGCTGGGGGTCTCGGTTCCTCGGGTCCGAACCTACACAGGTGGACTCAAATGAGGGACCAAACATACATGAATCTGACTCTAAAATACTCCCCAAAAACCCCCTAAAACATCCTGAAAACATCACATGAAAACATGCAAGAAATGGCTGAACAGGGCACTTTCGGCGGCAGGTTCGGCGGCCGAAAGTCCTTCTGCAGCCGAAGGTCATGCAGGTTCGGCGGCACTTTCGGCGGCCGAACCTCCCAGACAGAGACGAAACTTGAGTTTCGGGGGCAGGCTTCGGCAGCCGATACTGCCTCCACAAGGGGGTTCGGCGGCCGAAAGTTACTTCGGCGGCCGAACCTGAGTTTCTGCCGAAGGGCAGAAACTTGGTTCCCTTGTGTCCACAGCCTCCAAAACGCCTCAAAACATGCATAAACTTGTTTCTACACATGCATACACATCATACATCACACCTAGGGGTCTCAAACTATAATATACCCCAACTACAACACTTCAAATAACACATTTCCAACATACATTGTTCAAATCACTACATAAACCCATAAACCTAACAACAAGCCTAAACATGCATTCTACCCCATCAACTTGCATAAAACTTTCATAAAACATAAAAGAAGCATAGATCGAAGCTTACCTCTTGAAGATCGAGAGGAAGAACGACCCTAGCTCGGAAAATGGAGAGATTTAGCTCCAAGACTTCCAAGCTCCAAAACTTGTTTCAAAAGCTTAAATCTTCAAAACCAAGGGAAAACAAGTGAAAATCTTGAAAGATTTAGAGGAAGAACATCAAAAATGGGTGAGGGGCGGCGGAAAGCTCACCTTGGCCGAAAATGGGGAAAAACTCGCCCGTTTTCGGCTAAGGGACCCTTTTATAGTGGCTGGCCAGACCACGTTCGGGGGCCGAAAGTGCCTCCGCATGCATGCAAGGTTCGGCGGCCGAACATGAGGTTCGGCGGCCGAACATGAGGTTCGGCGGCCGAACATGAGGTTCGGCGGCCGAACTTGGACTTCCCTCACTCATGCTTTCGGGCGCCTAAAGTCCCTCCGAAAGCATGCATGTTCGGCGGCCGAACTTGACTTTCGGCGGCCGAACTTGACTTTCGGCGGCCGAACCTGGGTTTTCCTCCAAAGACTTTTCATGTAAAAACTCATTTAATTTCTTACTTAAAAACATGAAATACATGAAAACATTTCATAAACTCATAGTTTTACCCTTCTAGAGGTTTCCGACATCCGAGGTCCCACCGGACGGTAGGGATTCCGATACCGGAGTCTAGCCGGGTATTACAAGAAAAGTAAACAATAAAAATGAAAAAGTGGGTTTGATAAAGAGAGAAGACAAAACAAAAATCAAGATAAGTAAAAAAAAAAATAATCAAAAGAAAATTAAAATTAAAGATTTGATAGAAAATCAAATGCAAATAAATTATAGTCGAAGAGTAGAATTCATTTCATTTATGAGAATTGATCATAGAAACAAAAAAAAAATCTTTATTTATTCTAATAAATTAGTTCTAGTTATTGAAAACGCTCCACATAACCAATTTCTCTTTAGATGTAAATCAATTACAAAAAGTTTGCTAATTAATCCTAGTCTGTTATAATTCAAAAAATGTCTATTGAATTCAATTTATCAAGAATTAAAGAGACTCAATTCTAATCAATAAACCAAACCGCGTGATGAGTTTAAGTTAGATCTTGCAATTCCTTTATTGTTATTTATTGTTGAATATCTCAAACAATTACGGAGTTCAAGTATCCAAACTAAAAATATATCACTTTGAAAATATGAATGACTGTCGGCTGTCAAAACCGGTCAAAAATAACCTTTTCAATTATCAACAATTTTACAACTGCAGATAGTGGTGAAATAATCAAATCCACAGGGAATTGAGAACTTATCTATCTTTCTTATCAAGACCAAGAGAACACATTGAAAGTAAATTGAAAGCAAAGTAACTGAAAGTAAATTGAAAGCAAAGTAACTGAAAGTAAATTGAAAGCAAAGTAACGGAAAGTGAAATAAAAATAAAGTACAATAAAAGTAAAAATGAGGGTTTTGAGATTGATTGAATTGATCTAATGCTTAAAGTAATAAAAGAAAGCGAATAGTAAAAATAAAGAGATTTCAATAATGAGAAAGATCTAGTTGAAGAATTAGATCCACTTCAGTTGTTGGGATTGATCATTGACACTTAGTTTCCCTTGATATATTCAATAGATTAGTTATAGGGATGGAAGACGCTTCTCACCACCATGTCTCTCCTTAATCATAAACCAATTAGAGAACATCCTCTAATTAATCACTAATCAACAAGTTGGCAAGGAATATCCTTGGGCCTTAGGCATCAAAACAACTGTCAATTGCATTAAGAAATAGAGAGATCTAATCCTAGTTACCCAAACGCATGGTGATATTGCTAGATTATGCAACTTCCTTAGTTTTTACACCAAGTGTTCTTGTGTTTGAACAATCCAAGCAATTACGGACTCAAAATTATTCAAACTAACAATATATTACCTTGCAATCAAGAATCAAGTGGCCACATTGATCATAATAACAAAGCAATAATGGAATCAAGCATGAAATTGCATAAATATTGAATAACCAAAGATAACAATGTATGTTCAGATATCACAATCCATAAAACAACTAAAGTTTCAACCAATCTTCAACTAGAATAAAAGGTTTCAGCCACTCATGGCTGAAACAAAACAAGAAAATAAAGAAAGGAAGAAGAAGAGATTGTGTCACTTGCAATCCCATAGGTGTGTCCAAGGGAGAGTAGAAAAAGTATGGGGAGGCTCCTTATGTGTCTTTTTATAGTTGAAAGTATTGCCCTAGGTCCTTATTTGCTGCCCAAGTTGAATTCTTGGCTGTCCAAGTGCTGCCCATGCCGCCTATATCTTGCATTGATGAGGTGGAGTCTCTCTTTTGAATTTTGAATTTTGAATGTGCAAGACTTGAGGTGGCATGTGTGACTTCTTTGGCTTCTTTGACAAGCTGAATTTGAATTTCAAATTTGAATGTGCATCTTTTAAAGATTTGGCTTCTTTAATAAGGAAAATGATTCTTGAAGATCTTGAATTTCAAACTGCTCTGCAGACTGCACTTTCCTTATTTGGCACTTTCCTTATTTAGTACTTTCCTTAATGCGCTGAATCTTGAATTTGAATTTTGAATTTTGAATTCTCTTAAGGATTTGAAATTTGAATTTCAAATTACTTTCCTTATTTGGCTCCTTTCAAGTAGCATTTGGCATGCTTGCTATCCTTTGCTCCATTTTAGGCAGTTTTAGGGGCATTTTTATCAAATTGTCTCTTTACACCATTTTCTGCAGAATAAGATTAAAATCACAAAATTAGGCAGAGAAAGTGTAAATTAACATCAATAGCATCTTGATAATATGGTCTAAATTATGCTCTATCAATGAACAATGGACCCTATTGATTAAATAACAAAGTAACAATAATATTAAGAATTGAAACTGCATAAATATTAGAAGAATAAAAGATGAACAATAATGTTTAGATTTCACAATCTATAAAGAAATTGAAACTTCAACCTAACTCTAACTAAAAATAAAGAGTTTAGTCACACATAACTTGAAAGAAAATACAAAAGAAAATAAAATAAAATAAAAGAAAATAAAGCGGCTGAAGAAGAGAATATATTTCAGTAGAAAAGAAGATGATGAAGGTGTGCAGTTGTCCATAAAGACCAAATTAAATAGATGTTGAATCCTAACAGAACCTTTGCCAAACTTTGCTAAAGATTTGATTTGAATTACTTTAATGAGAGGTCTCCTTTTAATTTATTTCTTTGAGGTTGGGAGAGATCATGTCGAATTTAAAGGAGTAATATCTGGACCGAAACACGTGAGATCGTGCAACTTTAAATGAGAAGATATGATTTTATTTTTTTTTTCGTGTCAGATCTACCTCTGCTGCAGTTCAGAGGTTTCTCAGAGACTTGGGCAAATCATCGGTCAAATATGTTCAACCATTGTACATACTCAACTTCTTTTCTCATGATTTTGACTCTTCGTTTCTATCCTTTTTTTTTTTTGTAAAAACATGACAAAAGTCACAAAATTAATAGAAAATCACTTAAATAGGTGATACAAAAGAAAGAGAATATGTGCTGAATTTATGCTCTATCAAATTCCCCCACACTTGAACCATGCTTGCCCTAAAGTATAATTCAAATAATTTAAATCATCAACTCTACTCTTTCATCTAGACTTTTGGATTGAAGCACAACAATATATCAATATGCATATAACTAACAATCCTAGGAGTCACATTGCAAATAATAATTCCAGCAAAATCTTTGACATAAATAGGAGAGCTTAAGCTATTCACACTCAATCACACAAATAGTCAAGTAGCATTCATGGATTAGTCACTAGTCCTTACTTTAACCAAATCCATTGTTGTTTAAAGCTAGTTCTTAAGTCTAAAAACAAAGTATCCAAGACTTTTTTATTTATTATTTCTATACACTTATTAATCTCTTTCTTGGAACATCACTAATCTTTAGACGCAAAGGTACATATTTATGATACCCACCTCCGTTTACTCAATTGGTTACAATTTCAAGTGGCTACTAGCACTACTCATGGTCACTTAACTAGAGGAGTAGATTTATTTTGTGCTCTTTTTTCTCTTTTTCTTTGGTACCTTGACCACCTTATTTCTTTGACAAAAGTTTCATAAAAATTAAAAATTCATGGTTTTAGCAAATCCTAGTTATACTCCACTAGTGTCTTAATCATGCAAGCACACACATCTTATTCAAGCTCAACTATTTATGCTTCAAAATAATTATCAAAGACCATTGCAAGCAATGTGAAAACCGAGACAATCATTAATATAAATACTAATATACTATTTATGATTCAATCCAAATTTCAAAGAATTTAAAAGTAAATGAAATAATCAAATTGCAATACTTAGCCAAAATTCCTACCAAAATGCATAAAAAAGTAAAAGAAAATGCATGAAAATTAAAAAAATACAGAATAAAAAAAAATGCAGCATATGTAGTTTTTCTCCCCCACACTTGACCAACACATTACCCTCAATGTGTGTAAAAATAAAAATTTATACAAAAAAGATTAAACAATACTCCTCTGGTCAAGTTTGTATGGGTAAGGCATAAGGCAAGGCTCAAGTAACTAATGGAGGGAAAGAGATCCCAACATGATTAAGCAATAAGTATAGCACGCCTTTTGTATTGGCTATAATCCATCGTATTTATTCCATGTACTTATGAAGTAATATGATTAGTTCCTCTCTTTTAAGTGAAATATATCTCAAGCCCCCAGGTATAAATTTTTGAGGTGATTGGACAACCACTTGAACTCCAATTCATATTCCTTCATAACAGATGGTGGCAGTTTAGCACTGGATTTAGGCAAATCTGTTCTAGGCAGTGACAGAATATTGTCTAGAGCATGAACAGTCTCTTGTAACTTTTTATTAGTAACAATTTGCTAATTTAATTGCTTTGAATTTTCCATGTCCATACCCTTGTATAAAGCACTATTCAACTTGTTGTCAACAATTAATTCAAATGTATTTTGGCTCAAAGTATCAAGAATATCTATGCCATCAACATGAGTTACATCACTAGGATATTTCAAAAAATCATAAATATTAAATTTAATCATTTCCCTATCAAATTCTATAGTGAGTACCATCATGCACATCTATATTGGTTTTAGCCGTGCTAAGAAAAGTTCTATCCAACAAAATATCAGATGTAATCTTAACTTTATCCTCTTTCATGTCAATGATATAAAAATCTGCATGAAAAATTAACCCACCAACTTAGACTAGGATATCTTTTAAAGTGCCCTCAGGATACACAATGGATCTATCAGCAAGTTGGATGACAACACTTATTTTCTTTAAATGACCAACATTCAATGAATTATAAATGGATAAATGCATGAAATTAATTGAGACTCTAATATCATACATAGCCTTTTTTAAATCCAACATTACAATTGATGCAAGAAATAACAAACGTACCTCCATCATTGCATTTAGGAGGTAATTTTTTTTGAATAACTGCAAAAACATTTTCTCCCACACTCACCCTTTCATTCTCAGGTAGCTTTTTCTTTGGTACAAAACTCCTTTAAAAATTTCACATATTTATGCACTTGGTTAATAATATCAAGTAAAGGAATGTTTACCTCAACCTTACAAAAAGTTTAAAGAATTTCCTTTTTTTCTTTTTCTTTCTTGTTTTTGGCTAACCTTCCTAGAAATGGTGGAGGAATTTTGAATTGATTTTGTTGTGTATTCTTGGTTGCCTTGTCTTATTTTTGCTATTCACAAGTTGTCTTTTCAATCTACAGCTCCTTCTCCATGGTTTGCTCAAAGGTTTGGGCAAATCTTTGTTCAAGTCTGTCATTCTGTAGTTCATTCTCAATGGTTTGCCAAGAGGTTTGGGCTTTCTCGGTGGTTTGCCTAGAGGTTTAGGCAAATCTCTACTCAAGTCTGTCATTCTGCAATTCCTTCTCGCTTCTCAAAATTATTGCACTTACATTTTGCTTTGGATTGACTACCATTTAAGATGGTAGTTTTCCTCGAGACTCCAGCCTACTCATTGATATGGCTACTTGGCTTATTTGTTATTTTAAACTTTATACAGAATTAGCAAGAGACTTAAAAATATCTTCAAGAGGCATACCTTGCTTTTGAGGAGGTGCTTGTTGAGGGTAATTGTGTTGAAAATTCTGAAAATTATTAGACCTTAAACTGAAGTTGGGGTGATCCCTCCATCCTTGATTGTATGTATTGAAGTAAGGGTCATACCTCCTTTGTTGTTGATCTTCTTGAAGTGTGGGAAATATATCTATTGGATGTCCATAAGTTTCACAAATCCCACATGCTCTTGCTTGTTACTTATTTCCTATAAAAAGACTTCGCATCACAGATGTTAATTAAGAAATTTGTGATGCAGGAGAAGGCACATTTACCTTATTCACCCTTCTAGATGACTCCTTTTGGTCTCTATATTACTTTAAGACTACTGCCATGGTGGAGATTAATTCTCTTATGGCTTGAGGTATCTTGTCCTCAATTGATCCTCCATATGCTGCATCAATCAGTCTCCTTTTGGAGGGTAGAAGACCTCCATAGAAGTATTGAATAAGGGATTGATCGGAGATGTCATATTTGGGGTAGCTTATGCAGAATCGTTTGAATCTCTTCCAATATTCATATTGCTCTTCAGAATCTTTTTGCTTGATGTCATTGATCTCCCTTTTAATGCCAATAGCTTTAAAGGTTGGGAAGCATTTGCTTAAGAAGGCCCTCAACATTCCAGCCCATGTAGTGATAGATCGTGGTGATGAGTAAAATAATCGGTCTTTTGTAGATTCATCAAGGGAGAAGGGAAAGGCTCTTAGTTTAACATATTCTTCGGTTATCCCTTGAGGCCTCATGGTTGAGCAAACAATATGGAACTCTTTGAGGTATTTTTGTGGATCCTCATTTTCTAGACCTTTGAATTTTGGAAGAAGGTGGATTAAGCCAATTTTTAGTTCGAGTGGGACTTTCAAAGGTGGGAATGTAATGCATAATGGTTCTTTCTTGTTCCATTGGGGCTCTTCCTTCAATGTTTTCAGCTTCAAGTTCAATCACGACAGGTTTAGGTCTAGTAGTTGCAGTTGTTCTGTCTGGAATTTTTGGTGCAGTACCTGGTGTATCAACTGTGGCAGAATCTGTGTTCTTTGTAGCTTGTTTTGCAGCAGAATCTAGTTCTATGGCTGTTTCCTTACTGGTTGCAAATGAACATGCTTTTGAGGCTTATTTCCTCAAATTTGCTTATTTTTGCAAGTTCTTAGCAGTTCTTTCGATTTTTGAGTCGTAAAGCCAATCTTCTTCACATCCCAGCCTAGTCATGAAAGGAAATAAGTTAATTTAAATCAACTCTCCAGTAACGGCGCCAATTTTTTATGGGTGTCAAAGCCGCCAAGAATAATCTATTCAAAATCAACAAATATGAATTGCGTATAGATTGAATAAGATCGAATCTATAGGAAATTGACACTAAGAACTTCCAATCATGAACTAGAAAAATAAACAACAAAAGTAAAAAAAGGGGGTTTGATGAAGAGAGAAGACAAAATAAAGATCAAGACAAGTAAAGAAAGCAATAATCAAAAGAAAATCAAAATTAACGACTTGTGAGAAAATCAAATGCAAATAAATTCTAGTTGCAGGTTAGGATCCATTTCAATTGTGAGAATTAATCATAAAAACAAAAAAAAAACCTTTATTCATTTCAATAAATTAGTTCTAGTTATGGAGATGCTCCATATAATCAATCTTTTCTTAGGTGTAAATTACTTAGGAAGCGTTCGCTAATTAACTCTAGTCAACAAATAATTCAAAGAACGTCTATATTGGATTCAATTTATCAACTATCTTAAGAATTAGAGAGATCCAATTCTAACCAACAAAACAAACTGCATGGTGTGTTCAAGTTAGATTATGCAATTCCTTCATTTTTACTTGTTGTTGAATATATCAAACAATTACGAATCTCAAGCATCCAAACTAATGATATATCACTTTGAAAATATGAATAATGAACCCTATTGATCAAATAACAAAGTAATAACAATATTAAGAACTGAAATTACATAAATATTGAAAGAATAAAAAATGAACAATAATGTTTATATCTTACAATCCATGAAGAAACTGAAAGTTCAACCTAACTCCAACTAGAAACAAAGAGTTTAGCCACACATGGCTTGAAAGAAAATGCAAAAGAAAATAAAAGAAAAGAAAGCGGCCGGAGAAGAAAATATATTTCAGTAGAAAAGAGGATGATGAAGATGTGCGATTATCCACAAAGACCATATTAAATAGATGCTAAACCCTAATAGAATCTTTGCCAAACTTTCCTAAAGATTTGATGTGAATTGAATTACTTTAATGAGAGATCTTCTTTTAATTTGTTTCCTTGAGGAGAGATTTCTTTATTTTTAGGAGAGATCATGCCACATTTAAAGGAGTGATATCTAGACTGAAACGCCTGAGATCGCGTGGCTTTAAATGAGGAGATATGATTTTATTTCTTTTTCCGTGTCAAATTTGCCTTTGTTCTAGTTTGGAGGTGTAATACCCGGCTAGACTCCGGTATCGGAATTCCTACCGTCCGGTAGAATCTCGGATGTCGGAAACCTCTAGAAGGGTAAAACCATGTTTTATGAAATGTTTTTAATGTATTTTATGCTTTTAAGTGAAAAGGAATTGAGTTTTTAATGAAAAAGACCAAAGGAGGCTTTGCCAGGTTCGGCCGCCGAAAGTTAAGTTCGGCCGCCGAACATGATGGGGTTTTGGGAGCGCTTTAGGCCTCCGAAAGCCTTGTTTGAAAGACTCAAGGTTCGGCCGCCGAACCTCATGTTCGGCCGCCGAACATGCATGAGATGTGGGGGCACGTTAGGCCGCCGAAAGGTGGCAGAACCAGCCCTATAAAGGACCCCGTGACCGAAACAGGCGAGGTTTTCTCTCCCATTTCGGCCGACGGTAAGCTTTAGCCCTCCTATGGTCATTTTAAATGTTTTCCCTCAAATCCTTTAGATCTTAACAAGTTACATCTTGTTTTTGAAGAGTTTTAAAGTTTAAGCAAGTTTTGGAGCTTTGAGGTTCAAGAACTCGAATCTCCCCATCTTCGAGCTAGGATCGTTTCTCTCTCGATCTTCAAGAGGTAAGAGCCGATCTCTAGTTCTATATGTGTTTTAAGTAAGTTTTATGCAAGTTTTTGGGGTAGAAATGCATGAGTAGGCTTAATGGGTTTTTATGAAAAATCCATGGTTTTAATGTGTGTTTATGTGCAATGTGGCTTGCTTGTGTGTTGTAGTTGGGGTTTAAGCTTGTTGGAGACCCCTAGGAGCTTGTATGCTTGAGTATGCTTGTTGTAGAATAGGTTTATGCATGATTGGTTGTGTAGGGGGTTGTTTTGGGCATGAAGAACCAAGTTTCTGCCCTTTGGCAGAAACCAGGTTCGGCAGCCGAAGGTACTTTCGGCCGCCGAACCAGCTTGGGAGGCAGCTTTAGGCTGCCGAAGCTTGCCCCCGAAAGTTGGAGTTTCGGCTCTGTCCGAGACTTTCGGCCGCCGAAGGTGCCGCCGAACATGCATGAGTTTCGTCTCTGTCTGGGAGTTTCGGCCGCCGAAGGTGCCGCCGAACCTGCCTGACTTTCGGCTCTGGAGGGACTTTCGGCCGCCGAAGGTGCCGCCGAAAGTGCCCTTCCCAGCCTTTTCTTGCATGTTTTCTAGGATTGTTTTGAGGAGTTTTTAGGAGGTTTTTGGGGGTATGTTTAGAGTTATGTTCTTGTTGTTTGGTGCCTCATTTGAGTCCACCTGTGTAGGTTCGGACCCGAGGACCCGAGACCCCCGGTTGTGAGATAGTCTTTCAGAGTCCGTCGTTAAAGCTTCGGTCACCAGGTGAGTGGGATTATTCCCTAAGTTTTTAAGTAATGAATAAATGAACAAATGAATGAATCTGATAGCATACTCATGCATCATTAATGCCATGCGATGTTTCAGGATGTTTGCATTAGAAATTCACGAATATGTTGCATTGCATAATTTGATGTTGATGTGGATGGTTATTGGGTGATCCATAGTCCTCTAATGTTATGTTATGATGATATGTTATGGAAGACCAGTGAGGCCCATTCTACGCCCCTGGCACTATGTAAGAGAAAGTCCAGCGAGGCCCATTCTACGCCCCTGGCACTTTGGAATGTTATGTTATGTATGTTATGTAAGAGAAAGACCAGCGAGGCCCATTCTACGCCCCTGGCACTTGGAGATGTGAGGACTAATGGTGACAATACCATCCTTTATGTGATTAAATGAGATGTGTTGCATTTCATGAAAGCATGTAAAGTAAAAGTTATGTTATTTAATGTTATTAATAAAATGAATAATAATATACCTAAAAAGTGTGGAATTAAAGCAAATGTTAATAATAAAATGAAGAATAAAATACCTAAAAATGGAGGAATTAATATCATGTTTTTACTTTTTACTCACTGGGCTTTTTAGCTCACCCCTCTCCCCTAACCCCAGTCTTGCAGGTGCAGAGTAGATAGAGAAGTCAGCAAGAGTAAGAGAAGTCTCTGTAATAGCATAGAAGTGGACATGGATTAGTTGTAATGTAAAAGTATGCTATGTAATGTAATGTAAGTTGTATAGTGTGCTTGACTAGAGTCTGTTGTAATCCCTTAAATACATGAGATAAATGTTTTATGATGTTTATGTAACCCAAGCCTGCTATATGTTATGTACCCCATTGGAGTATTTGTTGAGGACTCCAATGAGGGGTTTATGTTATGTTTATGCATGCACAGGCTAGGCTGGGTAAAGAAATGTTTGAATGAAAGAAAAGTTTTAATTTTTATGTATGTTTTGGTTCATGTATGGGATTGAACAGGTTCACAAGATGTATGTTTGGCTTGCTACGGGCTCTGGCGGCCTTAAGCCGACCTGAATCCTAGCGCCGGTAGCGGTCCGGTTTCCGGGTCGTTACAGGAGGTTTGCCCAGAGACTTGGGCAAATTGTCAGTTAAATATGTTCAACCACTACACATACTCAACTTCTTTTCTCATGATTTTGGCTCATCTTTTCTATCCTTTACTTTTCTGTAAAAACATGACAAAAGGCACATAATTAATAGTAAATCACTTAGATAGGTAATAGAAAAGGAGGAGAATATATGCTGAATTTATGCTCTATCGGTAGATAATAATAATAATGATGATGATGATGATGATGATCAATTGTTTTAATAATAATAATGCAAAGACTAAAATAAATTAAATTTATAATAAGCGTCAATTGTTTTCACCACTTGTTTATCAATCAGATTTCGCTCTTTTAATTAATACTATTCAACACTAGTCACTGCTGCAGCCATGGAAAATTCGAGCATCATTAGCTTTTATTTTAGCGCTTATTTTATGTTTTTAGTATATTTTCTTTTATCATATCCCTTAGTAGACCAATTTCTAAATAGATACAACAGTTAAGCTTTGTTTTAAGAGTCAATTATTGTCCGATTGGATGCTTTGGTCCTTCTTTTCACTTAAACGGTTATTATAAATATTTGCTACCATTTACTACCCTAGTAATGCAATTCCATTGCTATTTAAAAAAATAGTCATTTATAGAGTTCCATACCATGTGTTATTTTTCCCTTTTGAATTTTTTTAGATTGAGCTATAAATGATTGTTACGCTTATTTGTTAAATTTTTAAAAGACAAAAATTAGGAGAAAATTAGCAAAATTGGACTTCTACTATTGCATTATTTGTAATAATAACAACTATAGAATTACTTGTAATAATTCTTATTTTCAAATCTCAATATTTGACAACTAATTATTTCTTAATTGATATTGCATTTGTTATACATTCTGACCTATATCTGTTAGCTTGGATTTCTGTTAAGAAAAAATGTACGATTAATTATGTTTCAATAATTTATCGTATAGTATGAAATAGAATGGAAATACATCTATTTGTATGCAATGTTCAATTAAATTGATTTGGATATTAAAAATACATTTATTTGCATGCATCTATTTACTGCTTTGATAGTAATAGTTATTAGTGTGTATGATAAAAGTTATGAAATTTGTTAATTGATTGCTTATATAGTTATGTATGTTTGAAATATGAAATAGATGTTACAAAATGAACACTCCAGCATATGGCATTGTACATTAGGATGGACATGCAATTAGAATCGGAGTAGGTTACGAATATATAGATGGCGAACATAGTATTTTTCATATTAAGCAAAGACTAATGTACATCGAACTATTTTTAAAAATAGTTCGTTGGACTAGACTATCTGATCATGATGAATTCATATATAAGATTGTCTATTGAAGACCACTTGTTAGAAGTGATGAAATCAAATTTAATATAGTTGAGTTGTGTGATGATAAAGATGTGGAGATGATGTTTGATTATGTAACCTCAATAGGAGTTGACAGCGTATTATTTTATGTGGATGTCATTAGAGGGGTTAGTAGATATAGCAATGATAATGGTGTTAGGCCCTCTAATACTGCTTTATAAAGGGTTCATAGTCACATTTTCACTCCAATAATAAAGAGCCCGATGAGGTGATTATTCATCTACCGCTCAGATAGATCCAATGTTAGATATACTAATTGAGAGCCGGTTAGTTTTCTATCCTCATAACAAACATATTTGTTTTACAACTATTATCAAAACCAAAATCATATCATTAATTCAAAGCAATTTACCATATAGGTGGAGTAATGTAAGAACAATTACCGAAGTTAATACGCATATACTAGTACAACTTCGATACTAACTTGACCGGATTGAAGCCGAGGAGGTAATTATTTTTTATTCTCCTAAGTAATTTTTAGCATGCATGTCAATTCAAAATTTTATTTTTTTAATTAGTGAAATTATTTTATCTATGTAGTTTATATGGAAAACTTGCTCTGATGACATGGTGGTTACTCTGCCAGATTATTATGTACAAAGAAGAGATATATAGCACTCAGTTGTGCCACATATTTGTTTTTATATTGTTGAATGGCATCACCCTGATAAAGTGTTGTGATAGTTTAGGTTGGCTCAACCCATACCAGAACCACCACGTCAAACAGATGAGCTACATACATTAAAATTAACATCTTCAACTACAAACTGGATGACTGAACACCATCACTAGATTGTCATTTGGGAATCTAGGCACCAACGGGTAGCTGACAGTATTCCTCTTACCCAATCCTTACATTTCTATTCATAATACATGGAATGGTATGGACAGATTACACGTCACTGGGTGTCTTAAAAGGGGCATCAATTAGAGTAGTGGTAATTATCTATTTCTATATTCATTACAAAATTAATTACAATAATCAATTGTTTATTTCATCTATTTATAAATATATTTTATAGGAGGATGATCTAAAGAACTACTGCTTATGGATGGGTGAAGTGCGACACCTGATAATGGATAAGATTGGAAGTGTAGTTAATTCCATATTTTTATACACTGAAAATGTTTGATTGGATTTCTCAAGTACTACCTCTAGAGCTGGCACCACCTTCCCAATTAATCCCAAATGATGTAGATAATTCACTCCCTGTCTTTAGAAATCCTCCAAGACATCGTTGCCATAGTACCAGGCCTTCAAGGGAGACGGAGATTCTATGACCTATGTCGGATCCTAGTGTAATGCAGATACTGACACCAATTGCATTCATCCATACGGCTCTTACATAAAGTCGGGCCAAACTTTGCACATGTTCACTTATGAAGCCTATTTTCAGAGTCAATATACAGGATGGGTACCATGGCCTTCTTCTATGCCTTATCAGTCATTTACTCCAACGCCTTACACATACGATCAGACTGGAGGAGAAGGCATCACTAGTGCGTCGTTTGATTTCTTCTCTCTGCGCAGACACAAACTCCATTGGAGTCCATGATGGGTATCGAAGCTACCAAAAATAACCTATCCAAAACTAACAAATATGAATTGCATATAGGGTGAATAGGATCAAATCCACAATGAATTAATACTAAAATTTTCAATCAATAACTAGAAAAATAAACAACAAAAATAAAAAAGAGGGGGTTTAGAATCTATTTCAGTTATGGGAATTGATCATAGAGATAAAAAATACTTTTATTTATTCTAATAAATTAGTTCTAGTTATGAAATACGCTCCATATAACCAATATCTCCTTACGTGTAAACTAATTAGGAAATGTTCGCTAATTAACCCTAGTCAACAAACAACCCAAAGAATGTCTATTGGATTTAATTTATCAACTGTCTTACAAATTAGAGAGACTCAATTCTAACCAACAAATCAAATCGCGTGGTGAGGTCAAGCTAGATCATGCAATTCCTTAATTGTTACTTGTTGAAGAATACCTCAAGCAATTACAGACTTCAAGCATCCAAAATAACAATATATTACTTTGAAAATATGAATAATGGGCACTATTGATCAAATAACAAAGTAATAATAATATTAAAAACTGAAATTACATAAATATTGGAAGAATAAAAGATGAACAATGATGTTTAGATCTTACAATCCATGAAAAAATTGAAACTTCAACCTAACATCAACTAAAAATAAAGAAATTAGCCAACTATAGCTAGAAAGAAAACATAAAAGAAAATAAAAGAAAAGAAAGCGACCAGAGAAGAAAAGATGATGATCCTCATGGCTGCTACCCAAGCTAAGTACTTATAGCAATTGAACCCTATCTAAATCTTCTCTAATCCTTCCAAAAATAAGAGATCTTTATTGCTTTGATTGGGAACCCTCCTTTAATTTGTTTTCATTGGGAGAAGATTCCTTGATTCATGGAGGATATTATATTGTGTTGAAGGACGTGTGAGGTCCTGCGGCTTTGAATGAGGAGATATGATATTCTATTTCAAATTTGAATTAATTTTTCACTCACTGTCAAGTATGCTTTTGCTCTTATCGGAGGTTTGCCTAGAGACTTAGGCAAATCATTGGTCAAATCTGTTCAACTACTGCACATAATCAATTTTTTTTTCTCATGATTTTAGCTCATCTTTTGTATCCTTTACTTTTCTATAAAAACATGACAAAAGGCGCAAAATTAATAGAAAATCACTTAGACAAGTGATAGAAAAGAAGGAGAATATATGTTGAATTTATGCTTTATCAAATTCCCCTACACTTGAACCAAGCTTGCCTTCAAGCATTCAAACAATTTAAATCATCAACTTCACTCTTTCATTTAGAATTTTGGAATGAAGTACAATGGTATACCAGCATGCATATAACTAAAAATCCCAAGAGTCACATTGTAAATAATAATCCCAACAAAATCTTTGACATAAATAGGAGAGCTCAAGGTATTCACACTCAATCATACAAATAGTTAAGTAGCATTCACGGAATAGTCACTAGACCTTACTTAACCAATTCCATTGTTGTTCAAAATTGGTTCTTAAGGCTAAAAATAAAGTATCTAAGGTTTCTTTTTATTTATTATTTATGAGTACTTATTCATCTCTTACTTGAAATGTCATCACTCTTTTGATGTGAAGATACATATTTGTGATACCAACCTTCGGTTATTCAATTGCTCACAATTTCAAGAGGCTACTAGCACTACTCATGGTCACTCAACTTGAGTAGATTTATTTTGTGCCATTTTTCTCTTTTTCTTTTTTTTTGGTACCTTGACCACCTTATTTCTTTGAAAAAAGTTTCATAAAAATTAATCATTCATGATTTTAGCAAATTCTAGTTATATTCCATTAGTGTCTTAATCATGCAATCACACACATCTTATTCAAGCTCAACTATTTATACTTCAAGACAATTATCAAAGACTATTGCAAGTAATGTAAAAACTGAGACAATTGCCAATATAAATACTAAGCTACTGTTTATGATTCAGTCTAAATTTTAAAAATTTCAAAAGTGAGTGGAATAATCAAATTGCAATGCTTAGACAAAATTCCTATTAAAATGCATAAAAAGAAAGTAAAAGAAAATGCATGAAAATTTTGTAAAAAATGCAAAACAAAAATGTAGCATATATAATTTTCCTCCCCTACACTTGACAAATACATTGCTCTCATTGTATGCAAAAATAAAAAATTATATAAAGAGGATTAGAATAGTACTCTCCCGATCAAGTTGATGTGGGCAAAGCATAAGACAAGACTAAAGTAACTGGTGGAGGAAAAGGGATCCCAATATGATCAAGCAAGAAGTCTAGCATGCATTTTGTCTTGGTTATAACCCATCTTATTTCTTCTATGTACTCATGAAGTAACATGATCACTTTCTCCTCTTTTAAGTGAAGTGTGTCTTTAATCGCTAGGTATGAATTTTTGAGGTGATTAGTCAACAACTTGATCTCCAATTTAGGTGCTTTCAAAACAGATGGTGACAATTTGGTACTGTATTTGGGCAAATTATGAGGCAAATCTGTTTTGGACAGTGGCAGAATGTTGTCTAGAGTATGAACAGTCTCTAGTAACTTTTTAACAGCAACAATTTTCTGATTTAATTGCTTTGAATTTTCCATGTCCATACCTTTGTATAGAGCACTATTTAACTTGTCATCAACACTTAATTCAAATGTATTTTGTCTCAAAGTATCAAGAACATTTGTGCCATCAACATAAGTTACATCACTATGATATTTCAAAGAATCATGAACATTAAATTTAATCACTTTCCCATCAAATTCTATAGTAATTGTACCATCATGCACATCTATTTTGGTCATAGCTGTGCTAAGAAAAGGTCTACCTAACAAAATATCAGATATAATATTAACTTTATCCTCTTTCTTGTCAATGATGTAAAAATCTGCAGGAAAAATTAACCTATTAACTTGGACTAGGACATCTTCTAAAACACTCTCAGGATACACAATGGATCTATTAGCAAGTTTGATGACAACACTTGTTTTCTTTAAGAGACCAACATTCAATGAATTATAAATGGATAAAGGCATGATATTAATTAAGACTCCAAGATCACACATAGCCTTTTTAAATCCAACATTACTAATGGTGCAAGAAATAGTAAACATATCTCTATCATTGCATTTAGGAGGTAATTTCCTTTGAATAATTGCATAAATATTTTCCCACACTTATCCTTTCATTCTTAGGTACCTTTTTCATTTTGGCACAAAAATCCTTCAAAAATTTCACATATTTAGCCACTTGCTTAATAATATCAAGTAAAGAAACGTTTACCTCAACCTTGCAAAAAGTTTCAAGGATTTTCTTTTCTTCTTTTTCCTTTTTGTTTTTGGCTAACCTTCCTGGAAATAGTGGAGGAACTTTGAATTGATCTTACTATGTATTCTTGGTTGCCTTGTCCTCTTTTTGTTGTTCACTAGTCATCTCTTCAATCTGCAGCTCCTTCTCGGTGGTTTGCCAAGAGGTTTGGGGAAATCTCTGCTCAAGTCTGTCATTCTGTAGTTCCTTCTCAGTGGTTTGCCCAGAGGCATGGGCAAATCTCTGCTCAAGTCTATCATTTTGCAGTTTCTTCCCACTTCTCAAAGTTATTGCACTTACATTTTGCTTTGGATTGACTACCGTTTGTGTAACGACCCGGAAATTGGACCGTTACCGGCACTAGGATCCAGATCGACATAAGGTCACCGGGACCCGTAGCAAGCCTAACATATATTCTGTATACCTGTTTAATCCCATACATGATCATACATTTACATAAAAATTTAAACTTTTTCTTTCATTCACCAAGCTTAATCTATGCATGCACAACTCATAACCATAAAACCCCACATTGGAGCCCTCATCAAATGCTCCAATGGGGTAACATATCATACATTAAGCTTGGTTTACATAAGCATCATTACAACATTTCATTAAAAGATCATGTGCAAAAGGGATTAACCAACATACTAGGGTCAAGCACAACTCTAAACCTCAATAAATATCATTACATTACATTACTGTACTATACTTCACATTACATTATTTTCATATCCACATCTAGCTATTACATTAAACATGACTTTTTTACTCTTGCTGACTTTCTGATTTATCCCGTACCTGCAAACCTGGGGGTTAAGGGAATGGGGTGAGCTACTAGAGCCCAGTGAGCAGAATAATAAAACATTAAATTTAAAAACATATGATCTCATGGAATGCATCACATCACAAACAAATCACAATCAAGGATGGACTTGTCACCAATAGCCCCCCATACAATTCAATAGTGCCAGGGGCGTAGAATGGGCCTCACTGGTCTTTCTCTTACATCGTATCAGGGGCATAGAATGAGCCTCACTGGTCTTACATACTATACCATACCATATCCTATCATGTCATTATACGAGGGCTAATGGATCATTCAACACCCATCCACATCAACAATATAATATGCAATGCAACATATTTGTGGATTCTGATGCAAGCACCCTAATATATCTCATGGCATTCATGATGCGTGAATCATGCTAAAACTTTCATTATTTGCCTTGAAACATAAGGAGACATTCTACTCACCTCAGGCTAGCTCTGAAAAGACACTGAAGCAGCTAACTCACTACTGGGGTCCTCGGTTTCTCGGGTCCGAACCTACACAGGTGGACTCAAATGAGGGACCAAACATACATGAACATAACTCTAAACTACTCCCCAAAAAACCCCCTAAAACACCTTAAAACAATCATATAAAACATGCAAAGGAAGGCTGAACAGGGCACTTTCGGCAGCAGGTTCGCCGGCCGAAAGTCCCTCCAGAGCCGAAAGTCATGCACATTCGGCGGCACTTTCGGCGGCCGAAGGTTCCTTCCAGATCCGAAACTCGTGCATGTTCAGCGGCACCTTCGGCGGCCGAAACTCCCTTCCAGAGCCGAAAGTCCACTTTCGGGGGTAGGGTTCGGCAGCCAAAGGCTTGCCTCCACAGGCAGGTTCGGTGGCGGAAAGTCCCTTCGGCTGTCGAACCTGAGTTCTTCCAAAGTGGCAGAACTCAGCCATTTAATGCACATTTTGCCTCCCAAACCATTCAAACATGCATTTAGCTATTCTACAACATGCATACACAAGCAAATAAGCATATAGAGGTCTCAAACTAACCTAAACCACAACACAAACACTTATAGCAACTCAAACCACACACATTATCCAAAAACTCAACATTAACCTAAACATGCATTTCTACCCCACAACCTCTCAAAACTTGTTTAAAACATACAAGAAAGGTAGGATCTAAGCTTACCTCTTGAAGATCGAGAGGAGAGACGATCCTAACTTGGAGATGGGAGAAATCTAGCTCCTTGGGTCTCCAAGCTCCAAAACTTGATCTTAGCTTCAAAAACTTCAAAAACCAAGCAACCACTTATTAAAACTTGAAAGATTTGAGGAAAATCATCAAAAATCAACCATGGGAGAGCATGGACTCACCTTTGACCGGAAATGGGGAAGAAACTCGCCCATTTTCGGCCATGGGGCTTCTTATAGGGGCTGGCCAGGCCACCTTCGGAAGCCTAAAGTGCCTCCAAAACTCATGCAAGTTCGGCGGCCGAACATGAGGTTCGGCGGCCAAACCTGGATTTTCCTCCATGGTCTTTTTCATTCAAAACTCAATTTCTTTCTCACTTAAAACCATAAAATACATTAAAACATTTTATAAAAACATGATTTTTCCCTTCTAGAGGTTTTCGACATCCGAGATTCTACCGGACGGTAGGAATTTCGATATCGGACTCTAGCCAGCTATTACAGTTTGAGATGGTAGTTTTCCTCGAGCCTCCAGCCTACTCACTAATGTGGCTACTTTGCTTATCTGTTGTTCCAAAATTTATACAGAATTATCAAGAGTCTTAATAATATCTTCAAAAGGCATACCTTGCTTTTGAGGAGGTGCTTGTTGTGAGTAATTGTGTTGAAAATTCTGAAAATTATTGGACCTTAAGTTGAAGTTGGAGTGATCCCTCCATCCTTGATAGTATGTATTGGGGTAAGGGTCATACCTCCTTTATTGTTGATACCCCTCAAATGTTCCTATGGCATTGACATGTTGTTGATCTTTTTGAAGTGTAAGACACATATCTTTTGGATGTCCATAAGTTGCACAAATTCCACATGCTCTTACTTATTGCTTATTTCCAATAATAAGACTATGCACAATAGATGTTAATTCAGATATATGTGATGCAAGAGAAGACACATTTACCTCATTCACCCTTCTAGATGGATCTTTTTGGTATCCATATTGCTTTGAGGCTACTGCCATAGTGGAGATTAATTTTCTTATGGCTTGAGGTGTCTTATCCTTAATTAATCCTCCACATGCTGCATCAATCAGTCTCCTTTTGGAGGGTAGAAGATCTCCATAGTAGTATTGAATAAGGGATTGATCGGAGATGTCATGTTGGATGCAATTTGTGCATAACCGTTTGAATCTCTCCTAATATTCATATAGTTCTTCAGAATCCTTTTGCTTGATGCCACTAATCTCCCTTTTAATGCCAATAGCTTTTGAAGTTGGGAAGTATTTGATTAAGAAAGCCCTCACCATGCTAACCAATGTAGTAATAGATCCGAGTAGTAAGTAAAATAACTAGTCTTTTGTAGATTCATTAAGGGAGAAGGGAAAGGCTCTCAGTTTAACATGTTCTTCGATTATCCCTTGGGGCCTCATGGTTGAGTATACAATGTGAAATTCTTTAAGGTGTTTATGTGGATCTTCATTTTCTAGACCTTTGAACTTTGGAAGTAAGTGTATTAACCCAATTTTTAGTTCAAAAGGGACTGTCAAAGGTGGGAATGTAATGCACAATGGTGCTTGATCACCCACAGGGGCTGCCAATTCATGTAGGGTCCTTTCTTATGCCATTGGGGCTCTTCCTTTAATGTTCTTAGCTTCAAGTTCAATCATGACTGGTTCAGATCTAGCAGCTATAGTTGTTCTATCTAGAATTTCTAGTGCAGTAGCTGGTGTATCAATTGTGGCAGAATCTGTATTCTCTACAACTTGTTGCGCAACAGAATCTAGTTCTATGGCTATTTCCTTACTGGTTACAAATGAAGATGCTTCTGAGGCTTGTTTTCTCAAATTTGCTTGTTTTCGCAAGTTCTTAGCAGTTCTTTCAATTTTTGAGTCGTAAAGCAAATCTTCTTCACATCCTAGCCTGGTCATGAAAGGAAATAAATTAGTTTAAATCAATTCTCTAACAACGACACCAATTTTTTATGGGTGTTAAAACTACCAAAAATAACCTATTCAAAACCAACAAATATGAATTTGCGTACAGGGTGAATAGGATCGAATCCACAATGAAGTGACACTAAGAATTTCCAATCAATAACTAGGAAAATAAATAACGAAAATAAAAAGGAGGGGATAGGGGTTTTGATGAAGAGAGAGACCAAAATAAAAATCAAGATAATTAAAGAAAGCAATAATCAAGAGAAAATCAAATCAATACAAATAAATTCTAGTTGAAGATTAGGATCCATTTCAGTTATGAAAATTGATCATAGAAATAAAAGTACCTTTATTCATTCTAATAAATTAGTTCTAGTTATGGAAGACACTCCACATAACCAATCTCTCCAAGTGTAAATTAATTAGGAAATATTTGCTAATTAACCCTAGTCAATAAATAATCTAAAGAATTTCTATTGAATTTAATTTATCAACTGACTTAAAAATTAGAGAGACCCAATTCTAATCAACAAATTAAACCGCGTGGTGAGTTCAAGGTAGATCATATAATTCCTTAATTGTTACTTGTTGTTGAATACCTTAAGTAATTATAGATTTTAAGCATCCAAACTAATGATATATTACTTTTAAAAAATAAATAATGGGCTCTATTGATCAAATAACAAAACAATAATAGTATTAAGAACTGAAATTACATAAATATTAAAAGAATAAAAGATGAACAATGATGTTTAGATCTCATAATCTATAAAGAAACTAAAACTTCAACCTAACATCAACTAGAAATAAAGAAATTAGCCAACTATGACTAGAAAGAAAACACAAAAGAAAAGAAAATAAAAGAAAGCGGTTGGAGAAGAAAATAAGATGATCCTCGCGGTTGCTGCCCAAGCTAAGTATTTATAGCAGCTGAACCCTAGCTGAATCTTCTCTAATCCTTCCGAAAATAAGAGATTTTCATTATTTGATTGGGGATCCTCATTTCATTTTTTTCCATTGGGAGAAGATTCCTTGATTCATGGAGGAAATTATATCGTGCTGAATGAGGAAAGATCGCGTGAGGTCCCACGACTTTGAATAAGGAGATATGATATTTTATTTCAAATTTGATCTAATTTTTCATTCACTTTCAGGTCTGTCTTTGCTATTATTCGGAGGTTTGCCCAAAGACTTGGACAAATCGTTGGTCAAATCTGTTCAACTGCTGCACATAGTCAACTTCTTTTCTCATGATTTTGGCTCATCTTTTCTATCCTTTACTTTTTTGCAAAAACATGATAAAAGAGCAGAACTAATAGAAAATTATTTAGACAGGTGATAGAAAAGAAGGATAATATATTCTAAATTTATGCTCTATTAGTGTATTTTTCCTACATTCTCTTGACAGTCACTAGATGCTTCATTAAGCCGATTAAACTTATTTAGTTTTGATTTTCCTGAATTATTTTCTTCAATCCTTTGTTCAGAGGATTTTTTATTTGCATCTTAGGATTTAGTTGTTAGGGAGAGTTTAAGTCCTTGATCTCAAACTCTTGATTTGAATCTATCTATGACAGACGATAGTGTTGAATCCTAAAGAGACTTAATAGGAATCATCATTTGACAAGCATCAATACAACATAAGGCGCCCTAAAGAGAGGAAATAAAAATTGTGTGGAATGGAGGTTCATCTACATGGTTATCTATGAAAGTCATCGTGTTAATTGATGTTATTTTCAATTAAATTTTATTTTAAATTTTTTTAAATTTAATTTAATTGTTGTTACCATCAACATTAATTTGTTAAATTAAATTTAGTTATTAAATTAAAATTATAAAATTTATTTAATAATAATTAACAAAAATAATTACAAATAAAGTTATTTATAAAAAAAACTTAAATGTTAAGTTGCATGTCTACTGTTATTATTCTAATTATTGTTATTTGATTATTAATATTTAATGAATTTCAAAAGGTGAATAGAGAGTTATGAAAAAATTGATAAATTGAAAAAATAAATAGGAGAGGAAAGGAAATAATTAAAAGCAATTATATTAAACAAAACTTCTAAAATATATTAACTACAAAAAATTTATTTAGAAAAAAAAAAAGACTGAACGCTTCTCTTACTAGTGTTAGGCCTTTGATCTTTAAAAAAATACTAAAAAAAAGTCTGCCGAGCAGACGTTAGAAATATATATATATATACACCAGATGCGCTTCACTGACCGCCACTTAAGTGTTCAAATCCTTTTTTAGTAAATAAATCGTTAAAGAACCTAAAATTTCATTTAAATTTTTTTTTTAAACTGATGACTGCTGGATTCCTTCATCCCGGACCAGGGGCTTGACCACAGCCCAAGGCCCATGACGTAGAGGCCCACACACCTAATATACATAACAAGCCTGGCTCATCCAACCTTCAAGGCCGGGCTCGACCCATCTTCCTCACTCAAGCCGGCCCGGTCCGCATGGAGCAGGCCCTCTCCACTCAGGCTTAGCATCCGGCCCAACTCTCGGTCCAGCCCAGGATCCAGAAAAATATTCACCAGACAACCTGGCAGATCCGTTCGGGCGTACGCACGGGGAGAATCAGAGGCCGTTACGCATGGAGCAGGCGGCTGATACCCCAGTACTTCCGAATCCGCATGGCAGAGACGCGTGGCCCAATCCTGGAGAGACCTTTACATGTCACCAGCAAGCAAGACAATGTATAAAAGAGGAGTCCCCTCCTCAGAAAGTTTAAGCCTTATTTTGTAATAGAAAAACCCTGGTAAAACCCTATTCTATTGGATCTCAGATCATCAATTGGCGCCGTCTGTGGGAAACGAAGGAGATCTTTTCATCACCGGAGTTTTCACTTTCACAACCCACTGAGATCCACGATGGCAAACCACCAAGACAGTAACCTTAATATTCCAAATGACCTGAGCTCTGCCCAAGATGGGCAGCAATTCTCCTTTTCTAGCCCTACAACGTTGAATAACCAAACACCTATCTCTCTTAATCCCTCGCCAAGCCTGGCAGGGAATACTCCCACCATGACCCTGTCTAACCAAGACATTCAAACCATGGCTCTCCAGCTACAAACCACTGCCCACTGGTTGGGGCAGATAATGCAACAAAGGGGACTTAGCACCCCAGTAAACGCACTCCCAGTAGTGGAGGAACCCAGAACCGATGAACCCCAACCTACTTCTGCCCGCCTCCAAACTAACAACCACAATGCTAGAGAAGAGGAAGAACCGGAGGCCCGAATCCATGGGAGAAGGGCAAGAGAGTGGATAGAAAATGAAGAGGTGAATGACTATTCTGCTGAAACAACCAGGGAAACGGGAACTGAAACAGAGGAGGAAGAATGTAGTTTGGGCAAAAGATCCAGCCCGGAAGACGAGAAAATGAACCAAAAGCTGAAAAGGTTGAAGGAGCAGCTCCTAGCCGAGCTGGGTAAGAAAGATCAGAGTCAAACTTCCTTGCCTACTTCTTCTCCCTTCTCAAAGTTAATGCAGCAGGAGACCGTTCCCAAAAAGTTTATGATGCCGCCGATGGCGGCCTATAATGGGGCTGGTAACCTGAGAGAGCATGTCATGAACTATAAGACCTTCATGGAGTTGCAAACTCTGTCAGATGCTCTGATGTGCAAGGTGTTTCCAACAACGCTCTCGGGACCAGCGAGGGCATGGTTCAACAGCCTGGAGGCCGGAAGCATTCAAAGTTTCGGAGATCTGGCCACTCGCTTCATTAGCCGGTTTGTAGCCGGGGTGCCAGCAGATAGGAAGACGAGCTATCTGGAAACAGTGAGACAAAAAGCTGGTGAATCCCTCAGAGAGTATGTCGCCCGTTTCAATACGGAGGCCCTGCAGATTCCCGAGCTTGACGAAGGAAGGGCGGTAGAGGCCATGCAAAAGGGAACAACCTCTGCCGAGTTCTTTGGCTCTCTGAGCAGGAAACCTCCGACCTCACTGGCCGAGTTGATGATGAGGGCGGAAAAGTATATAAGGCAGGATGACGCCTTAGTAACGAGTAGATTTGCCAAAGGGGTGGAAGGAAAAGAGAAAGCCCCAGAGGAAGGGAGGTCGGAGAAATATGAGAAGAAGCGGGGAAAGAGGCCTGAGCCGTACAAGCAGACCTGGGAAAGAAGGGATCAAAGGCCTCCTCCTCCTCGGGTTCTCGAACCAAGAGTGCTCCCTCCTTGGGTCCCGGAGAAACCGACTCCATTAAATGCGTCCAGAGCCGAAGTGCTCATGGCTGTCCAGGATAAGGAGTTTCTCCAGTGGCCCACACCTTTGAAGTCTGAAGCAGATCAGAGGAATCCTGACAAGTATTGTCAATACCACCCGACGCATGGCCATGATACAAATAACTGTTTTCAGTTAATCGCGGAGATTGAAAGATTGATAAAAAGGGGGCATCTCAAAAATTTTGTGAAGAAACCAGAGGGGCAGAGGCCTCAACCCGGTCCGGCAGCCCAGATGCCCAGGAGAACTGGAGCTGGACCAGTGAATGATGGGTCCAGTGGGACAATTAATATGATTGTTGGAGGAACTGGAGGACGGATGAACCGTCGAGGGAAGAAGAGAAACCGGGAAGGGGAGACCAGCAATGGCGAGGTTATGCAGATCGTTGAACACTCTCCCATGACCATCGCTTTCTCTTCGGAGGATGCACAGGGCATTCAGATGCCCCATGATGACGTGCTTGTCGTTGAGGCAGTCATTCATAATTTTCGGGTGAAGAAGGTTCTGGTGGATGATGGGAGTAAGGTCAATTTATTGCCATATCGGGTTTTCCAGCAGATGGGAATCCCAGAGGAACAGCTGGTTCGGGACCAGTCACCCATCAAAGGGATAGGAGGAGCACCGGTACTTGTGGAAGGGAAGGTGAAGTTGGCCCTTACCTTGGGAGAAGCACCCAGGGCTCGCACCCATCATGAGGTGTTTTTGGTGGTCAAACTCCCACTAAGCTACAATGCGATTTTGGGGAGGCCGGCGTTGTTCAACTTCGAAGCTGTCACTAGCATCAGGTATCTGGCACTCAAGTTCCCAACGGAAGGAGGAGTGGGAATGGTCCGGGGCAGCCAGGAAGAAGCAAGGGCAGTATACTTGGCCACAGTGACGGAACCGAACTCAACCGGAGAAGCGCTTGATTCGGAAGTTTTGGAGGTCAGGGATGAGACAAAGGAAGCCCGGACAGAACCCGTAGGAGAGCTGGAGACCTTCTCTCTATCAGAAGAAGAAGCGAGTAAGGTCTTCAGTCTCAATGCCGGCCTCACCAAAGAACAAAAAGGTGAAGCCATGGCCCTGATCCAAAGTCACTCGCCGACCTTCGCATGGAAGCCCTCAGACATGCCGGGAATTGACCCCAAAGTGATGACACACCGATTGAATGTCCTCCCCGAGGCCAAGCCTGTAAAGCAGAAGAAGAGAGTAGTGGGAAGAGAAAAGCAGCAAGCCACCCGGGAGGAAGTGCAGAAGCTAGAAGAGGCAGGTTTTATTAGGGAAGTTATGTACCCACAGTGGTTGGCCAATCCTGTGTTAGTCAAAAAAGCCAATGGCAAATACAGGATGTGTATAGATTTTACCGACCTGAATAAGGCCTGCCCTAAAGATTGTTACCCCCTCCCCGATATTAATAAGATGGTCGACTCGACGGCCGGTTTTGATTATATGTCTTCTTTGGATGCTATGTCCGGTTACCACCAAATCCCAATGGAAAAGACGGATGAGGAGAAGACCTCATTTATAACTGAAGACGGGACTTACTGCTACAGAGCTATGCCCTTCGGATTAAGAAACGCCGGGGCAACTTACCAACGATTAATGAATAAAATCTTTAAGAACCAGATCGGTAGGAATGTAGAAGTGTATGTGGATGACATGGTGGTTAAAAGTTCAACTTTTCAACAACACATAACAGATTTAAAGGAGATATTTGGGGTATTAGATCAACACAGGATAAAGTTGAATCCAGCAAAGTGTGCTTTCTTCATCCGGGGAGGAAAGTTCTTGGGATACATGGTGAGTGGAAAAGGCATTGAGCCCAATCCGGAGAAGGTGGAAGCCATATTAAATATGCCAGAGCCGACCTGTGTAAGGGACGTTCAGAGATTAACCGGGAGAGTGGTGGCGCTTCACCGATTTATGTCAAGGTCGGCAGAAAAGTGTTTGCCATTCTTCAAAAAATTGAGGAAGGTCCCGAATTTTGAATGGACAGAAGACTGCCAAAAAGCCTTCACAGAGCTTAAGGAATACCTCAGCTCGCCTCACGTGCTCAGCAGCCCCATAAAAGGGGAAGAACTCCTGATATACTTGGCAGCCTCAGAGCAAGCAGTCAGCGCAGTACTAGTAAGAGTGGAAGAAGGGGAGCAGAAACTTGTTTTCTACGTCAGCAAGGTACTCAGAGACACTGAGGTCAGATACTCAAACATCGAAAAATTGGCGTATGCCTTGTTGTTAGCAGTCCGGAAATTCAAAGTTTATCTGGAAGGCCACCAAGGAGTTGTGATGACGGACCAACCTTTAAAGAAGATCATACGTAGGCCGGAAACTTCAGGACGGATGTTAGCATGGTCCGTGGAAATCAGCCCTTACTGTCTGGAGTACCGACCTCGGACAGCTATAAAATCTCAAGCGCTGGCTGACTTCATAGCAGAATGCTCATTCAACGAAGAGAAGGAAGGATCATCCTCGGGGATACCAAGAAAAGAAGGAGAGGGAGAGCTTTCCCAAGAGTCCAGCTGGAAGCTATATGTAGACGGAGCATCAGGCTCTGAGGGCAGTGGCGCTGGGATAATACTTAAGGGGCCGGAGGGCTTTAAAGTATGTTATGCCTTATGGCTAGAATTCAAAGCTTCTAATAATGTGGCCGAATATGAAGCCTTGGTGAACGGAATGTTGGTAGCTTTGGAAATAGGGGTAACCGACCTCGAAGTAAATAGTGACTCTCAGCTGGTAATCAACCAGGTGACGGGAGTATATCAGGCCAGAGATCCCATCATGCAGAGTTATCTTGATAAAGTAAAAACTGTGGAAGCCGACCTCACAAGCCGAGGAGTTACTACGAGATTTCAGAAGATACCTCGAGATGAAAATGAGGAGGCAGACCTGCTTAGTCGACTAACCAAAGAAGAGTTAGAGCAGCTCCCTGATGAAGTATACATACAGCATATCAGCACACCTGCTTTCAAGAAGACAAACACAGTACTGCAGGTGGAGCAGGGCCCAACTTGGATGACTCCATACCTGAGATACTTGGAAAAGGGCGAACTCCCAGAAGATACAGTTGAAGCCAAAAAGATAGCAGCTCGAGCTGCCAATTACCAAGTAATAAGGGGAACTTTATACAGAAAAGGGAAGTCCAGCCCATGGCTCCGGTGTGTGAATCCGGAAGAAGCTGCAAAAGTAATGGAGGAAATACATAGAGGCCTGTGTGGGGCTCACGAGGGAGCAGGGACATTAGCTAACAAAATATTCAGGCAAGGATACTACTGGCCCATTGTTAAAAAAGAAGCAGAGGAGTTTGTCCGGAGGTGTGACGTATGTCAAAGATTTGCTAATGCCATCAGGACCCCTGCCACTCCTCAAGCAAGCATATCCAGTCCATGGCCTTTCTCACAATGGGGAATTGACATCCTGGGACCTTTCCCCAAGACTACGGGGCAAAGGAAATTCGTAGTGGTGGCTGTGGAATATTTCTCGAAATGGCCAGAGGCAGAAGCAATAGCCACAATCACAGCTCGCAAGATGATAGATTTCGTATGGGGACATATCATCTGCAGATTTGGCATACCAAGAGTACTTATCTCAGACAACGGCAGACAATTTGACTGCAGCACTTTCAGAGCCTTTACGACGAACATGGGCATATGGCATAAGTTCTCCTCTGTGGCTCACCCTCAGACTAATGGCCAAACGGAAGTCACTAATAGAGCTATCCTTCAAGGATTAAAGAAACGGCTGGATGGCGCAAAGGAGAATTGGGCAGAAGAACTCAATAGCACTCTATGGGCACTCCGAACCACTCCCAGAGCGCCCACTCAAGAAACCCCGTTTGCACTTGCTTATGGCACAGAGGCTGTAGTCCCAGTTTTGTTGCAGATCCCCACTCATCGAGTTCAATTTGTTAGTGAGAACGCTAATGGGGACAAATTAAGAAGCAACCTAGATGCTCTTGAGGAAGTTAGGGAAGAAGCCCAAGTCCGAACTGCTGCTTATCAACAACGAGCGGCAAGATATTACAATCAAAAGGTCAGAGAAAGAAGCTTGAAGGTGGGAGACCTGACTTTAAGAAACCTGGAAGCTACAAGAAAAAGAGCAGCCGCAGGCAAGCTAGCACCGACCTGGGAAGGTCCATTAAAGGTGACAAAAGTAGTTAAGCCCGGGTATACCGAATCGAAGATATGCAAGGAAACCCCGAGCCCCACGCTTGGAACTCCAGCACCTAAAAAGGTATTTTCCTTGAAATATTCGTAAAGAAAAACGTTGTATTTTGACAGACATGAGAAAATAAAGATCGTTTATACAATGTGATTATCTTTATGAATAATGTTCTACATAAAACAAGGCCTCAGCCAGGCACAAAACCAGCTGAGATGACGAAGCGACAGTAAGGCCAATAAGCCTGAATTTTGTACAAACAACCGGCGAGGCCTCGAGGTCGTCCCAGAAATTCAAAAGAAAAACAGGATCCCGTAAGATCTCCTGAAGTCAAAAACAACCGGCGAGGCCCCGAGGTCGTCCCGGAAATTCAAAGAAAAACAGGATCCCGTAAGATCTCCTGAAGTCAAAAACAACCGGCGAGGCCCCGAGGTCGTCCCGGAAATTCAAAGAAAAACAGGATCCCGTAAGATCTCCTGAAGTCAAAAACAACCGGCGAGGCTCCGAGGTCGTCCCGGAAATTCAAAGAAAAACAGGATCCCGTAAGATCTCCTGAAGTCAAAAACAACCGGCGAGGCCCCGAGGTCGTCCCGGAAATTCAAAGAAAAACAGGATCCCGTAAGATCTCCTGAAGTCAAAAACAACCGGCGAGGCCCCGAGGTCGTCCCGGAAATTCAAAGAAAAACAGGATCCCGTAAGATCTCCTGAAGTCAAAAACAACCGGCGAGGCCCCGAGGTCGTCCCGGAAATTCAAAGAAAAACAGGATCCCGTAAGATCTCCTGAAGTCAAAAACAACCGGCGAGGCCCCGAGGTCGTCCCGGAAATTCAAAGAAAAACAGGATCCCGTAAGATCTCCTGAAGTAAAAAACAACCGGCGAGGCCCCGAGGTCGTCCCGGAAATTCAAAAGAAAAACAGGATCCCATAAGATCTCCTGAAGTCAAAAACAACCGGCGAGGCCCCGAGGTCGTCCCGGAAATTCAAAGAAAAACAGGATCCCGTAAGATCTCCTGAAGTCAAAAACAACCGGCGAGGCCCCGAGGTCGTCCCGGAAATTCAAAAGAAAAACAGGATCCCGTAAGATCTCCTGAAGTCAAAAACAACCGGCGAGGCCCCGAGGTCGTCCCAGAAATTCAAAGAAAAACAGGATCCCGTAAGATCTCCTGAAGTAAAAAACAACCGGCGAGGCCCCGAGGTCGTCCCGGAAATTCAAAGAAAAACAGGATCCCGTAAGATCTCCTGAAGTCAAAAACAACCGGCGAGGCCCCGAGGTCGTCCCGGAAATTCAAAAGAAAAACAGGATCCCGTAAGATCTCCTGAAGTCAAAAACAACCGGCGAGGCCCCGAGGTCGTCCCGGAAATTCAAAGAAAAACAGGATCCCGTAAGATCTCCTGAAGTCAAAAACAACCGGCGAGGCCCCGAGGTCGTCCCGGAAATTCAAAAGAAAAACAGGATCCCGTAAGATCTCCTGAAGTCAAAAACAACCGGCGAGGTCCCAAGGTCGTCCCGGAAATCCAAAGAAAAACAGGATCCCGTAAGATCTCCTAGGTCGGTGAAGGACTTAAGAGCCTCCCGAAAGGAAAAATTTCTCCACAGGAACAACTTATAAAATCCAATTCCGACCTCGGAAAGAAAAGAGCCCAGAGCTGTAAAAAAAAAAAAAAAAAAAAAAAAAAAGAGGGGGCCGAGCTCCCAGCTCGGATAGACTTATATTCTTACAAAACTCAAGGTTGAGCTCTCAGCCCAGACCAATATTCACAAAGGCCCAAGACCGAGCTCTCAGCTCGGATAGACTCATATCCTTAAAGGATCAAGATACGAAGGCCAAAGAGAAAGGCCGAGCTCCCTCCATAGAAAGACTCGTAAAATCCTTAGGAGGATAAAAAGGCTATAATCAAAGCCTAAATCAGTTTATCCAGAACAAATATACGAAGTCACAACCAAGAACGAAGAACTAAAAACCAAAAACTGACATGATAGTTGCTTTGATTATAATGGTATAAGATTTGATCTCTCAGACTATCAGCTGAGAGCTAAGCTCACAACTTAAGATTAATTCAGAGCTTATGAATGAAAATATGTAGTTTACATCACGAATACGAAAATTAGAGATAAATGTCAAGAAATATGAAAAACAAGAAGGAAACTAATATTTCATTAATAGCTATTACAATTTATCCCTCCGGTGAGGCAGGTGGATAAATAGTCCTTAAAGGACTTACATCAGTAAGAACACCCTCGCCTGCATTATCTCTATTTACAGCCACCTCCGAAGGAAGCTCGGTGTCCCTTGGGCCAGAGCTCTCAACATTAATAGTAGGGGCAACTTCTGACCCAAGGTGGAGGCCGTCTTTTTCAGAATCAGGATCATCCTCCTCTGACCCTATCTCGGATTCCCCTGATGAAGACTCAGCTGGCCGGTCTATGTTCCTCCGAGAATCTCCTCGGGGCAAAGGGAAATCATCCTCCCCGTATAGCACTGACTCGCCATCTGAATCCACTTCGCGCCTACGAAGCTTGGCTAAAGGAATATCAGGAGCCTGTCTAGCTTCTCTTAAACCGCGATTGTAGCCAGTTACATACATGCGGTAGGCCTTATCAAGGATAGCCTGTTTCATTTCACTAGAAGCTTTATACTCATCAAGATGTTCTTCACAAGCCTCGGCTACAAATTCCTCAAACTCAGAAGAGTCTTTGTAGTCCTGAAGATGAGCTTCACAGGCCTGATCAATTTTAACCTTCAGCTCATCAGACTCCTGATACTCCGCTATGTACTGTTCACGCTTCAGCTGAGCCTTCCCTTCGACATACTTCACCACCTCAAGCAGGGCTAAACATTTACGTTCCAAAGCCCTGACTTCATTTTTCAGCTGTTGTTGGCGAAGGTTGAACTCTTCAGCCGATAAAGACAGATCTTTGATACGTTCAGAACTTGTGCCCAATTCCTGCTCAAGGACCTCCACCCGGGCTAGGGCACTTTCCCTCTGAGCCTTCACCTCATTCAGGTGAGCTTGAAGCCCCTCAAAATCAGCCTTTAAGGCCTCATGTTGGCGCTGGACCTCGGCTTTTTGGCCAACAGCCTCATCCCTCTCCTGAAGGGCCATTGTCATAGAGGACAGCTGTTTTACAACCTCTACACAACGAGCTTCCACTTCAGCTGCCCTCTCATCAGACTCCTGGAGAACCCTGCGAGTACGAGACAGCTCTGATTCCAGGGATTTGCTATGCTCTGCCGCCTCAACCGCTCTGTCCTCAGCTTTTTTAGAGGCCTCCAACGCAGAATGTAACTCCACCTGGAGAGACTGGATCTGCTCCCGGGCGGCTGCCAGGTGGCCCCTCGCGTCGCTGGTGGCAGTCAGGTTTTCATCACGGCGCGCTTCTTCGATCCGGCGGTCCACGGACTCCCGGAGAGAGAGGTCACGGGCATCCACCTCCACAACCAGGCCTAACATCTAGTACGGAAGAACAATTGTCAAGAAAAGAAACAAAGCAAACTCAAAGAGAAGTGAAAAGAAAAAGAAATAATAACTTACCATCAGAAGCATTTCTCCAATCGTAGATCCGAGCTCCTCACGAGAGCGAGATTGGAAGGACACCTGCTCCTTGGTAGAACTGGCCAAGTAACCAGTCAGGGCCAGAAGACGAGGATCCGAAGCCTCTGTTATCCCGTCGAACATCCGCTCCCGGAGAAGTGCGGCAACAGCAGAGGCCGGAGACTCAGAGGAAATGCTTGACAGGTCCAGAATGCTGTCAGTAGGGGACAACGAAGGAACAGAAGAAACACCCTTCCCCTTCCCAATGGTAGAAAGAGGTGGGGAAGGACCCGCAGCAGTCTTGGATTTCTTACGAGCAGGAGATGGGACAGGCATCCCAGAAGGGGTCGGACGCTTGCCCCCGGTCTTTGAGGGGACACCCTCAGATCCCTCAGGCTCAGTCCTCACAGGGGCAGGGGCACCTTCACCAGAAACCTCTGGGCTTTGATCCTCTAGGAGGATGATCTCCATCCCTGTTCCAGAGGTCTCCTTGTCTTCAACAGGGGACTTAAATTCCCCCCCTAACACCCCCTCAGTAGAATGGACGGCACCCTGCCCCACTTGTTCAGTAGCTTGGGTCTGCTCCACAATAGCTAGGGAAGTTCCCCCCGCGACCTCTGAGGAGGCTGGAATGGATCTAGATCCTTCAGCAGGCGCCGAGGTTGAGCTCGACCCACCATGGCTAGACGGCCGAGCTGATTTGATGCTGCGAGAGCTCGGCTTGGAAGTTCGAGAAGAAGCTTTGACGGGAGGTCGGCTGACCTTCTTCGAAGAAGCGGCCTGAGCCAGCTCTGCAGCAATCTCAGTTACAGAACGCCCATCCCCAAAGGCATCAAAAATTGCATGCATGTTCTCCCGAGACAGGTCAAAATTCTTGGGGAATTTGATGCCATCCATTTTAACCTCAGAAGCTACAAGAAACACGAAGTTATAAAGAGTTAGCATACTTCATGATGTTATGAGCAAAGAAAAAAACAAAATAGTCGGACAAAGCACTATACCCGTGTCCTGGATATCCCTAAGGTTGGACGCAAACATACACTTCTCGACATCATACTTCCTCTCAACGGAAGTCAGCCGAAGCAGCCCGACCTGCTCAATAAGACTCAATTCGGGCAGATCGTTGCAGCCCGGATAGATCTCCCCCCACCTTAGGTCCACATCCCACGATCGGCAGGACCCTAGTTTTAACTCGGCCACAAGGAAATTCTCTACCCATCCCTTTATAGAATCCTTGTAGCCCGTAAGAAGAGACAGCCCATTACGAGGGGAAAAGTAATAGAAGTTTTGCTTCGCCCTAACCAGACGGAAAAAAGTGACAAACAGACAGGCCGTAGGTGCGAAATCCCAACCTAGACAGATAAACTCGAAACAGGACATGAATAAAATGGAATTTGGGGATAACATTCGAGGAGTTACCCCAAAGTATTCAAAGACCTCAACAAAGAAAGGGGTAAAAGGTAACGGTAGACCAAATTCTCTCTGCTTCAGGAAAAACACTATGCTACGAACCTCTTGGGGATCCACCAAACCAGGAGGGCGAGGGTAAGGAAGAACTATCCTCTCATTCGGAAGAGGTGCTCGAATAAGATACAACGGAGTATCTAAAAGCCTCCGGGAAATGTGATTAGTTATGTTGGAAGGTGTAATATGCGACTCAAGGTCAAAAACATCAGGAAGCTTTAAACTTGCCATGGAAGAACAAGGAAGCGTACCTGAAAATGCAATAAGGTGAGAAAAGCAGAAGGAGTTGCAGGGAGACAGAGAGCAGAAGAGAGCTAATTTCTTCGGAAGACAGAAAGAATTCGAAATGAAAGGCAATGATGAGACGGAACGTTGATCTGAACAGTTTTGTTTTGGAGCGACGCGACCATTAATTGCTCTCAAAGTTTACCCTCTCAACGGTTAAGTAATAACTGGAGAGAAGGTAAAGGGGCAAAAGGATGATCGCTGGGCTTGTCTACATCTATCAAGGGCCAGGTCCACAATGATAGCCCATCACTTAAAAGCCCAGGCAAGTCCAACTTGTTCGGACCTGATTTCCAGCCAAGACAACTTAACCCACAAGATCCACCACTTCACCACATCCGCGGTAAGTATCAAGGAAATAGAAGGAAAAACTCAAAGATGCAAGCAGATGAAAGCATGAAAAAGGTTAGACCTACTCATCACGTAGAATACATATAAGATTTGACTTGTTGTTAAAACAAGGGTTACGAGATCGGAAAGAGACGACAAGGATACCTCGGATCCATACTGAGCTGAGAGCTTAGAGTTTAGAGTTTAACTCATCAGAAGCCGAGCTCAGAGGTCGGATTAGTCCAGCTCGGACAGCATGACTTGGGAGCTCGGCCAGCTAAAGGAAACTCAGAGCTCATTTCACTAAGCAAAGACAGAACTCTCGGGTCGGTCAGTCCAGCTCAGACAACATGACTTGAGAGCCCGGCCGGACGAAGGAGACTCAAAGCTCAATTCATCGGAGTAAAGACCGATCTCACAGGTCGGTCAGACAGTCCAGTTCGGAAACTTGAAAGCCCAGTTGGCTAAGTGGATCCGGAGTTCAACTCATCAGAGCTCGCAGATAGGTTAGATCAGCCCGGGAAAAAGCAGGATAGAGCTCAATTGGTTAAAATTATAAGGCGAGCAATCTAAAGTATTTCACACATGATAAAAGAAGAACAACTTAAGCATGAGAGCAGAACAAGAACTTCATTAAAAGAAAAGTACATTACAGCACGTTACAAAGGCTTACACTACGGGATGAAAGACTATCCTTAAAGGATTTATATAACCACATACATCATCATCTACGATTACATCGTTATCACCTATCCTACTACTCTGGTCTTCAGCCCGGAGGAATTCTCACAGCTCGGAATGTGAGTTTGGCAGAAAAGGCCAAGATCTGTCCCGCTATTATAGGGGAACTGAACAAGTTGATTCCCATAAGCATTTCTCACTGTTCCCCTGGGCAAACATTCGGTTACCCGAGTGTGATGCACGGTACATTCGAACAAGCTCAGATATTGTATGCCGACCGTGCACCACACATGAAAAACATAAGTCTTCGAGGCTACGGCCCCGAAGAGGTCGCGAAGTACACATTCGAAGAAATCGCTGGAGACCTGACTGAGTGCAGCAGATCCCAGTCTCACGTAATACTGGTACTTCACACCAAAGGGAATAATAATACTGGTACTTCACATAAAAAAGAACAACAAGCTGAGCGCCGGCGCCACTCCCATTTATATCAAAAGAGGACAACATGGGCATCGAGGAAATTCCCTGTTTCTCTGCGGAAAAAGGCGAAGTTAGAGCGAACCCCTCAACAGCCCAGAACTTCTCTGGAGCCCGGACAACAAGCAGAGGAGGAGGCCGGCCAGACGACCTGGGTAAAACAGTTTCAGCAGCTTGCCGAATGGTCCCACCCTTCGACTGCCATACCCGAAGGATCTTCAATGCACCATCCAAACGCCTTAGAGGTAACATCAAATTTTCAAGAATTGTGAACTGACCCATTTTTATTTCAGGAACTGCAAAAAGTTTCAAAACAGGGACAAGTCAGAAACAGTTCTCCCTTAAGATGATAAGAGCACAATCACGGCAAACCTCTGGGGCACAAGGCAATCTGTTTGAAGAAGGCGTCGGATAGACCTGTCACAGATAAAACAAGAATTTCTCGCTTCAACAGAAGGCTCACGAATGAAGAAAAGCTGGCACCGATATATACTCGGAGCCTGAGGACTTAGCACGGGGCAGAGCTACACTAGACTCTAAGCTAATGGTGTCAGATTTCTAAAAGATATTCACAGAAAAGGAAAGAAAGGAGATGTCCAGATAATGATGACAAGAAAGTAAAGGCGGCAGAGGACAAGAAGAATAGAGAAAAGACAGAAAGAGGAAAGAGCAGATAGAATTCAGAAACTGCGCAACGACTGAAAGATGAAAGGATGTTATTAAGGCACCTGAACCCGAACAGACGCGATCATAATAGTTCTTGGTATTCACCCCCTCGGCAGTTGGAGCAATAACTGCCGAGAAGGTGAAGGGGCAATTGATGACTGCTGGATTCCTTCACCCCGGACCAGGGGCTTGACCACAGCCCAAGGCCCATGACGTAGAGGCCCACACACCTAATATACATAACAAGCCTGGCTCATCCAACCTTCAAGGCCGGGCTCGACCCATCTTCCTCACTCAAGCCAGCCCGGTCCGCATGGAGTAGGCCCTCTCCACTCAGGCTTAGCATCCGGCCCAACTCTCGGTCCAGCCCAGGATCCAGAAAAATATTCACCAGACAACCTGGCAGATCCGCTCGAGCGTACGCACGGGGAGAATCAGAGGCCGTTACGCATGGAGCAGGCGGCTGATACCCCCCAGTACTTCCGAATCCGCATGGCAGAGACGCGTGGCCCAATCCTGGAGAGACCTTTACACGTCACCAGCAAGCAAGACAATGTATAAAAGAGGAGTCCCCTCCTCAGAAAGTTTAAGCCTTATTTTGTAATAGAAAAACCCTGGTAAAACCCTATTCTATTGGATCTCAGATCATCATAAACACTAAAAGTACAAAATCCCCCACTATTTCATTGGATCCTGATTTTCACTATATATTTGTACGCTCTAATATCGTTTATTATTATATTGTATATTACAATTATGAATAATTTACGTATTATTATTATATTTTATTTATTTTTTTAATAATTTTAATTATAAAAATATTAAATTATTTTATTAATTTTAATTAAAAATATATTGTTATATTTATAAAATATTTAATTATTTATTACATAGATATATATCTTATAATTAAATATTATATAATAAAAAATATTAAAATGTATATTAATATTCCAATAGATTCATAGTTTGATAGTTGATGGTACCACGATTGATGCATGCCTCTCTTTCTCAATATAATGTAATATGCCCTCTATAAGTATTGAATGCCATAAAGCTCAGTAATATTTATATTATTTTCATATTTACTTTTTTATATATACACTATAAAATGCAAATAGTTTAAATATTTACTTTGATTTTATTTAGTTGAAACAGCTTACTTCTTAGAAAATATCTTAACTAAGTTTCCCTCCACTAAAAAAGAGAAATTTTTACCTTCTCAAAAAATTTATAAAAAAAATTAACTAAAAGTATACACAATTTTAACATTTTTTTAGAACTTTAAATTATCTAACTAAAGCCAAACAAAATCTATATATAATATAATTAATAATTTATTTTAAAATTTAAATAACAATTTAAGTATGACTTTTTATAAAAAAAATTACATAAATTAATTTTAAAAATCAAGAATTGAAGTAGTACTAACTGAAAAACTGAAATCGAAACTATAAAAGACCGGACACCAACAATGGCACATTTTAATTTGATTCCATTCCTAAAAAATATCTCAAATTGAAATCGGAACCACATACGATAGGACAAATACTGGGCCTTTATCCTCGATGATCCTTCCATGTTTTCTTTTCATGTGTTTTATTTCAAAATAAAATGTAATAATTTATTGATGTTAATTAAAATTTTATAACTGAATAAATAAAAAATTATATATATTCATAATATAACAAGAATAAAAAATAATAATTTGAAAACGAGGGACGAATGGAAGGCAAGGTAAGAATGGATTTTTAATTTTAAGGAACCTGATGGGGAGTGTGGGGAGTTGGACTTTGTTAGTAAATTGAGTTTATAGGTAGCTGAAAATATCAATGAATTGTGCGATTATTTACGAGCAGGCAAAGATAGAACCGTACAGCTTGTAATTTTCGGTGGAAAAGAAATTGTAGGGACGAGAAAATTTCTTTAGGTTTTTGATTTTGAAGATTGTTTTACGTTTTGTTGTTGCTACTGAACTTGTCCATCCCGGAGGCTTGGTCGAAGACCTGCTAATGGTCAAGGCAAATTTTGTACCTACCACCTGTTTGATAAAATGCCGTAACAAAATCTCTTGTATCCATTGGCATTTCAGTTTTGGTTTCTTGTGCCATACGTAATATGTGGTAGTTGGGGTAAGCTTCTGGACTATATTGACATACTATGTTGCATAATACGACGAGATTAGAGTTTTGAATTATTGGAGACTTCTATATGGGTTAGGTTTGTATTTATCTATCCATGACTTTCTAATTTGGAATTGCCAGGGGAATGGGCAACTTAGGACTATGCAAACTCTGTGTGGGCTCCTTTGTAAATGCCATCCTTGTATAGTTTTATAGAAAAGGCAATATATGGCAATGCTGCAACAGTGACGTGACTACCCTAACTTTATGTCCATTGATCCTTATTGGTATTAGCGGCGGTTTGGTTTTTTGGTAGAATGACTTGATTCACTTGGATTCTCATTTTTTGCGCCAAAATTTTATAGACTATCATATTACTTTGAAGGCTACTAAGTAGTATTGAAAAATGACTTTTTTTTTTTTTTTAATGGATACCTAGATAGAGTACATTGGAATGGCTTATGGGATGATTTGACCACTTTGGCCAAATATGTCTTTTCCATGGTGCTGTATTGGTGATTTTAATGTCATTTATTCTTTTGAAGATAAATTGGATAGATGTACAGTGACTGCTTCTTAGGTATCAAGTTTAGTATTATGCTATGTTGGAATTACCATAGTAGGAGTATTCTTTCACTTGGTTCAATAAGCATTTTGAGGCTCAAGCTATATAACATAAATTGGATAGAGTTTTAGTATCAGCAAAGTGGCAGCGTTGTTTTCCAAGGGCTTCTCTGTCCATGAATCTTTAGTGGAGTCAAATCATAGGCCCCTAGTTTTGTTTTTAGACCTCCTTCCAACTAGGTGTAATTTTTTGTTTTGATTTGAAGCTAAGTGATTACTCCATTCTCAGTATTCTGATATTATTTCTTTTGTTGAGCATATGCCTATTTCTCATTCTTTTATACTCCTTTGTGAAACCTTTGAATGTGAGTCGATCCTCTCTGAGTCGGTGGTACAATAACTTCTTTAAGGGTAATTATTTGAGAATACATTCTATTCAACAACAATTGGAGGATTTCTATTCCAAGTCTTTTGATGCTCAAAATGCAGGTTTTGAGTCTTCATTGTTATATGCTCTCCATGACTTATAATGATGATATGATCTTCACTAGAAACATCGATCGATAGTGCAATGGTTGTAGGAAGGCGATCATAATTCCAAGTATTTTCATTTGACTACTTTATAATGGAGGCAAATGCAATGTCATTAGTAGATTGCAAAATGATTCTAGCTTATGGGTTGGGGGTGATTCTGCGATCTAATCTATAGCTTGTGGGTTAGGGATACAATGTCAACAGTATATAATTGAGCAAGTTACAGACAATGGCGAGTGGTCAATCTTATTCCTCGATTGGTCACAGATGAGATAAATGATGTGCTTTTGGCACCTTTATTGGATAATGAGGTTAAGAAGACAGTCTTTGAGTTGTGTATGTAATACCCGGCTAGACTCCGGTATCGGAATTCCTACCGTCCGGTGGAAACTCGGATGTCGGAGGCCTCTAGTAGGGTAGAAACATGTTTTCATAAAATGTTTTAAAGTATTTCATGGTTTTAAGTATGAAAATTTAATGAGTTTTACATGAAAAGTCTTTGGAGGAAAACCCAGGTTCGGCCGCCGAAAGTCAAGTTCGGCCGCCGAACGTACATGCGTTTTGGAGGCACGTTAGGCCCCCGAAAGCATGAGTGAGGGCAGTCCAGGTTCGGCCGCCGAAAGTCAAGTTCGGCCGCCGAACATTGCATGGAAGCGGAGGCACATTCGGCCCCCGAACGTGGCCTGGCCAGCCACCTATAAAAGGGGCACTTAGCCGAAATGGGCGAGCTTTCTCCCATTTTCGGCCACAGCAAGCTTCCGACCTTCCCTTTTGCAACTCTTGTGTTTTTCCTCCAAATCCCCACCATTTTTCTTGAGTTTAAGCTTGCATTGAAGGTTTTGAACTTTTGAAAACAAGTTTTGGAGCTTTGGGAACTCAGGAGCTCACTTTCTTGGATCTCCAAGTTTAGGTCGTCTCTCTCTCGATCTTCAAGAGGTAAGAGCCGATCTTAAGCTCAATGCATGTTTTAAGTAAGTTTTAAGTGATTTTATGGGGTAGAATGGCATGTATAGGGTTGTATGAGTTTTTAAGCAAATGTTAGGTTTTATGTGATTTTTGAACAATGTGGCATGTTTGAGTATGCTTGAAGTGTTGTAGTTGGGGTATTTGTTTGTTTGAGGCCCCTAGGAGCTTGTATGCATGTTTTGGTTGAGGTTATGCATGATTTGAGAGTTGGGAGGCGAAAATGCACAAAGGAGCCAAGTTTCTGCCCTTTGGCAGAAACCAGGTTCGGCAGCCGAAGGCACTTTCGGCCGCCGAACATGGCTGGGGAGGCAGGCCTTTCGGCTGCCGAAGTTGCCCCCGAAAAGAGACTTTCGTCTCTGTCTGGGAGTTTCGGCCGTCGAAGGTGCCGCCGAACCTGTCTGACTTTCGGCTCTGGAGGGACTTTCGACCGCCGAACCTGCCGCCGAAAGTGCCCTGTTCAGCCATTTCTTGCATGTTTTTATGTGATGTTTTTCCGATGTTTTAGGGGGTTTTTGGGGAGTATATTAGAGTTATGTTTATGTATGTTTGGTCCCTCATTGGAGTCCACCTGTGTAGGTTCGGACCCGAGGAACCGAGGACCCCAGCAGTGAGCCAGCTGCTACAGAGTTTGTCAGAGCTAGCCAGAGGTGAGTGGAATAAACCTTAAGTTTTAAATTAAATGAAATATGAATTTGAGCATGATCCATGCATCATGAACGCCATGAGATATAGTAGGTTGTTTGCATTAGTATTCACGAATATGTTGCATTGCATTTATGATGTTGATGTTGATGTGGATTGGTTATTGGATGATCCTTTAGTCCTCATATGATATGATGATGTTATGGCATGATATGGTATGGAAGTCCAGGTTGTACCCATTCTACGTCCCTGGCACGATGTAAGAGGAAGTCCAGGTTGTACCCATTCTACGTCCCTGGCACAGTTGGACTGTATGATATGTTATGTTAAGAGAAAGACCGGTTGTACCCATTCTACGTCCCGGCACAGTTGGACTATGTAGAGTACTATAGGTGACAATACCATCCGAGATGTGATTTGTTGTGATGTGTTGCATTCCATGAAAGCATGAAATTTTAATATATTGTTTCCACTATTCTGCTCACTGGGCTTTGTAGCTCACCCCTCTCCCCTAACCCCAGATGTGCAGGTACAGGGTAGACCAGAAGGTTAGCCAGAGTTTTTGAAGTATGTTGATGTAATAGTTAGATTGTGGACATGACAATTGTATTATGATGTAATGTAGGAGATTACAGTATGTTATATAAGGAGGTATTTTGAGGTTATAGATGTGCTTGACCCTATGAGTATTGTAATCCCTTGTTGATGCATGATCTTAGATATTTATGATATAGATGTAAGCCAACTCATCTCATGTTGTATCGCCCGTTGGGGCATTAATGAGATCCCACAGAGGGATCATGATTATGATCATGACTATGTACATGTATGTTCAGGTTGAGTTGGATGTTTAAAAGAAAAGTTTAAAATTTTTATGCATGTTGTTGATCATGTATGGGATTATACAGGTTTACAGATTATATGTCAGGCTTGCTACGGGTCCCGGCGGCCTTAAGTCGACCCGGATCCTAGCGCCGGTAGCGGTCCGATTTTCGGGTCGTTACAGTGTAGCACTAAAACTCCTAGTTTAGATGGTTTTTCAAGTTTATTTTATCAAAGTAATTGGGATTTAACTGCGCTTGATTTATGTGATATAGTACGTAGTTTTTATACAAAGGGATATTTGCAAGGATATTTGTTGTAGAAACTTAGTAGAACTAATATTGTTCTAATTCCAAAGTGTGCTAATCCAACTGCTTTGTCTCAATATCGATTGATTAGCCTTTGCAATTTGTTTATAAAGTTATTTCTAAAACTCTAGTTAATCAATTGAAGTCATGGATGACTTCTCTTATCTCATAGGACCAAGATACTTTTATTCCAAATTTTGCCATTCAGAATAACATTATTATTGTTCAAGAATTTTTTCATTATCTTAAAACTTCTTGCTACAAATCTCATGTCATGACAATCAAGTTGGATATGCGCAAGGCATATGATAAGGTGGAGTAGTCCTTTTTATTGCAAGTACTACAACATATGGGTTTTGCTGATCAAATGCTCAATTGTTAATGCAGTTTGTTACGACAGTCCGATTTTCCATTCTAGAGAATGAAGTTCTTACTATACATTTTTTTCCATCTAGAGAACTTAGACAAGAGGACCATTATCTCCATACATATTTCTATTTGTATTTGAGCACTTTCTTATTTGATTAAGGCTACTAGAGTTATGGGCGTTGGAACTGTAACGACCCGAAAATCGGACCGCTACCGGCGCTAGGATCCAGATCGGCTTAAGGCCGCCGGGACCCGTAGCAAGCTTGACATGTAACCTGTAAACCTGTGTAATCCCATACATGATCAACAATCATACATAAAAATTAAAACTTTTCTTTCATTCATTCCTCATACACCAAACTCAACCTGTGCATGCACTAAACATAATCTTAATCATAAACTTGACCCCTTTGTGGGATCTCATCAATACCCCCAATGGGCGATATACATATGTTGAGTTGGCTAACATCTATTTCATAAAACATCTAAGATCATGTATTTAAAAGGGATAACAACATCCATAGAGTCAAGCACAACTTCTAATCCTCAATATTAGTATACATAACATGACTATTCAACTTTACATTTATCTTACAATTTATCATGTCCACTTTCTAACTATTACAAGCATAAGACTTTACTCTTCTTGACTTCTCTGTCTAGCCTGTACCTGCAATCCTGGGGGATTAGGGAGAAGGGGTGAGTTACTAGAGCCCAGTGAGCAGAATAATGGAAAACAACATTTAAAATCTCATGCCATCATGTAATGCAACACATCACAACAAATCACATCTCGGATGGTATTGTCACCAATAATCCTCTACATTCCAAAGTGTCGGGACGTAAAATGGGTACAACCGGTCTTTCTCTTAACATAACATATCATAACATACCAATGTGCCAGGGACGTAGAATGGGTACAACCTGAACTTTCTCTTACATAGTGCCAGGGACGTAGAATGGGTACAACCTGGACTTCCATACCATATCATGCCTTAACATCATCATATCATATGAGGACTAAGGGATCATCCAATAACCAATCCACATCAACATCATAAATGCAATGCAACATATTCGTGATTTCTAATGCAAACAACCTAATTCATCACATGGCATTCATGATGCATGAACATGCTCAAAACTTTTATAATTTATTTGCTTTAATTCGTAAAGGTTTATTCTACTCACCTCTTGGCTAGCTCTGACAAAGACTAGAGCAGCTGACTCACTGCTAGGGTCCTCGGTTCCTCGGGTCCGAACCTACACAGGTGGACTCAAATGAGGGACCAAACAACTAGAACATAACTCTAAAAATATCCCCCAAAAACCCCCTAAAACACCTCAAAACAATCATGCAAAAACATGCAAAGGAAGGCAGAACTGGGCAGGTTCGGCGGCACCTTCGGCGGCCGAAAGTCCCTCCAGAGCCGAAATCCAGGCAGGTTCGGCGGCCGAAAGTCCCAGACAGAGACGAAAGTCTCTTTTCGGGGGCAACTTCGGCAGCCGAAAGGCCTGCCTCCCCAGCCATGTTCGGCGGCCGAAAGTTCCTTCAGCTGCCGAACCTGGTTTCTGCCAAAGGCAGAAACTTGGCTCCTTTATGCACATTGCCTCCCAACTCATACCATCATGCATATAGCTCAACCAAAACATGCAAATATACATACATTGGCTCCTAGGGGCTTCAAACTAACTTAAACCCCAACTACAACACACAACAACAACACATTGCTCATAAACACAACAAAAACTCAAAAACCTAACTATGAGCTAAACATGCATTCTACCCCATAGATCTTGCATAAAACTTACTTTAAACATGAAATGAGCTTAAGATCGGCTCTTACCTCTTGAAGATCGAGAGAGAGACGTCCTAAACTCGGAGGTGGGAGATTTTTGAGTTCTTGAACCTCGAAGCTCCAAAACTTTGCTCAAAAGCTTAAATCTTCAAAACAAAGTTAAAACAAATGAAAATCTTGAAAGATCTAGAGGAAAAACATCAAAGATCGGTGAGGGACGGTGGAGAACTCACCTTGGCCGACAATGGGGAGAAAAACTCGCCCGTTTTCGGCTAAGGGACCCTTTTATAGTGGCTGGCCAGGCCACGTTCGGGGGCCGAACGTGCCTCCGCATGCGTGCCATGTTCGGCGGCCGAACTTGAGGTTCGGCGGCCGAACTTGAGGTTCGGCGGCCGAACCTGGGCTTCCCTCACTTATGCCTTCGGGGGCCTAAGGCACACCCGAAATGCCTGCATGTTCGGCGGCCGAACTTTGAGTTTCGGCGGCTGAACCTGAGCTTTCCTCCAAGGTTGTTTTTATTCAAAAACTCAATTCCTCTTTACTTAAAATCATCAAAAACATTAAAACATTTCATGAAAACATGGTTTTACCCTTCTAGAGGTCTCCGACGTCCGAGATTCCACCGGACGGTAGGAATTCTGATACCGGAGTCTAGCCGGGTATTACATTCTCCCCCCCTTAAAAACATTCGTCCCCGAATGTTCCTCAACTAACACATAGCATGGCATACACATAACATACACGTAAAGCACATGAAACATATAAGAAACTAACCTTAGAAAAGATAAGGGTATTGCTGGAGCATGGACTCCCGTGTCTCCCAGGTGCACTCTTCCATATTGTGGTGGTTCCACAGGACTTTCACCATCGGGATTTCCTTGTTCCTTAGCTTCCTGATCTGGGTGTCTATGATCCGCACTGGCTGCTCAACATAGCTGAGATCCTCTTGGATCTCCACATCAGGCTCACTAAGAACCTTGCCCGGATCTGACACAAACTTCCTAAACATTGAAACATGGAAAATCGGATGGATTCTTTGCATTGAAGCAGGCAAATCTAGCTTGTACGACACATTCCCAATCTTCTGCAAGATTTCAAAGGGTCCGATGTATCGTGGGGCTAGTTTACCTTTCTTCCCGAAGCGAACCACTCCTTTCATTGGAGACACCTTGAGCAATACCAGATCCCCCTCCTGAAACTCGACCTGTCTTCTGCGGATGTCTGCATAACTCTTCTGTCTGCTTACAGCAGTCTTGATTCTCTCTCTGATTATGGGTACCACCCTGCTGGTGATCTCTACTAGCTCAGGCCCTGCCAAGGCCTTTTCTCCAACTTCCTCCCAGCAAACAGGTGACCTGCACTTCCTCCCATATAAAGCTTCATATGGAGCCATCCCGATGCTAGCATGATGGCTGTTATTGTAGGCAAACTCCACCAAAGGTAGATGCTGCCTCCAAGAACCGCCAAAGTCCAGTACACACATTCTAAGCATATCTTCGATAGTCTGGATGGTCCTTTCGGACTGTCCGTCCGTCTGGGGGTGGAAGGCAGTACTGAAATCCAACCTAGTACCCATGGCATTCTGCGGACTCCGCCAAAACCTGGAGGTGAACTGGGGCCCTCTATCAGACACTATTGAAACAGGAACCCCATTCAGCCTGACGATCTCATCAACATACACCTGCGCCAACTTGTCCACAGAATAGCCACTCCTGACAGGGATGAAGTGAGCAGATTTGGTGAGTTTGTCCACAATCACCCATATGGAGTCCAATCTGTTGGATGTCGCCGGTAACCCCACTACGAAGTCCATAGCTATATTCTCCCATTTCCACTCTGGAATAGGTAGCGGGTTAAGCATTCCAGCCGGCTTCTGATGTTCCAGCTTCACCCTCTGACACACTTCGCAGGCTGACACAAACTGTGCACTTCTTTCTTCATCGCTGGCCACCAATAAACCTTCTTCAAATCTTGATACATCTTGGTGGCTCCGGGGTGAATGCTGTATCTTGCATTATGAGCCTCTCTCATAATGTCTCCTTTTAGCCCTATGTCATCTGGTACACATAGTCGACTCCCATAGCGGAGGATCCCCTTGTTGTCAAATCTGAACTCACTATCCTTGCCTGACTGAACAGTCCTGGCAATCTTCACTAACTCTGGGTCCTCATGCTGTTTCTGAGCCACTTGCTCCAGAAACACAGGTGTCACTCTCATCTGGGCCACTAAAGCACCGATACCAGATAACTCCAATTGTAGACCTTCCTCAATGAGCTTGTAAAATTCCTTCACCATTGGTCTCCTCTCTGCCGTGATGTGGGATAGACTGCCTAGTGACTTCCGGCTTAAGGCGTCTGCCACAACATTCGCCTTACCCGGATGATACTGAATCTTGCAATCATAGTCACTCAGCAGCTCTACCCATCTCCTCTGTCTCAAGTTCAAATCTCTTTGACTCAGGATGTATTGCAGGCTCTTATGATCTGTAAAGATCTCACATTTTACTCCATAGAGGTAGTGCCTCCACATCTTGAGTGCAAAGATTACTGCTGCCATCTCTAGGTCATGTGTGGGGTAATTCAACTCATGCTTCTTCAGCTGCCTAGAAGCATAAGCAATCACCCTCTCATTCTGCATCAGTACACAACCCAGTCCCACACGGGACGCATCACAAAAGACTGTAAAGTCCTCATCACTAGATGGCAGAGCTAAAACTGGTGCTGAAGTCAACCTCTTCTTAAGCTCTTCAAAACTCTCTTCGCACTGGTCGGTCCACAGAAACTTCTGATTCTTCCTGGTTAGTCTGGTCAGAGGAGCTGCTATTTTCGAGAAGTCCTGAACGAACCTCCTGTAGTAACCTGCCAAACCCAAGAAACTCCTGATCTCCGTCACTGAAGTGGGTCAGGCCAGTTAGCCACAGTTTCTGTCTTCTTGGGGTCCACCTCTATCCCATTCTCTGACACTACATGCCCCAAGAATGAAATGCTCCTCAGCCAGAACTCACACTTAGAGAACTTGGCATACAAGCCATGTTCCCTCAAGGTCTGCAAAACCAACCGCAGATGATGGGCATGCTCCTCTGCATTCCTGGAATACACCAAGATATCATCTATGAAGACAATAACAAAGTGATCCAGGTATTGACTAAACACTCTATTCATGAGATCCATGAATGCTGCAGGGGCGTTGGTTAACCCGAACGGCATTACAAGGAACTCAAAATGCTCATATCTGGTCCTGAAGGCTGTCTTCGGCACATCCTCTTCCCTTATCCTTAGCTGATGGTACCCCGATCTCAGATCTATTTTGGAGAAACAACCTGCTCCGGCTAGCTGGTCAAATAGATCGTCGATCCTAGGCAACGGGTACTTATTCTTGGTAGTGACTTTGTTCAACTGCCTGTAGTCGATACAAAGTCTAAGGGATCCATCCTTCTTTCTTACGAACAAAACTGGTGCACCCCAAGGTGAAGTGCTCGGTCGGATGAAGCCCTTTTCTACCAACTCTTGCAACTGTTCTTTCAATTCTTTCAACTCAGCTGGAGCCATCCTGTAGGGAGGGATAGAGATCGGTCAGGTTCCAGGCATCAGTTCTATCTCGAACTCTATCTCCCTAGCAGGTGGTAAACCTGGCAGCTCGTCTGGGAAGACATCTAGAAACTCTCTAACCACTGGCACCGAGGCGGGCTCTCTAACCTGACTGCTAAGCTCTCTCACATGAGCCAAATACCCCTGACATCCCTTCCTAAGCAACCTACGAGCCTGAAGAGCTGATATCAAACCTCTAGGTGTACCCCTCCTGTCTCCCCTGAAGACAACCTCTGATCCATCCTGATCTCTGAACCTGACTACCTTGTCCCTGCAGTCCAAGGTAGCACCATGGGTAGATAACCAGTCCATCCCTAGAATGACGTCAAAATCTGTCAAATCTAGAACCACCAGGTCGGCGGACAAGCATCTTCCTTCAACAAACACAGGACTACACTGGCAGACTGACTCTGCCACTGATGGATCACACTTGGGTCCACTGACCCAGAGAGGACACTCTAACTCAGAGATCATCAACCCCAACCTCTGAATGGCTCTCGGAGCAATAAAAGAATGAGATGCACCAGGGTCCATCAAGGCATACACATCTGAACAACCAATGACTAAATTACCTGCCACCACGGTGTTAGATGCATCTGCCTCCTGCTGAGTCATCGTGAAGATCCGTGCTGGAGCTGATGGACCTTCACCTTTGAAACCCGCTGAAGAAGAGGCTGCCCCTCTCCCTCTGCCTCTGCCACTGGCCTGAGTCATGGCTGGAGCTGCTGGCTGAGCCACACTACCCGAAGCTGTCTGCTGAGACTGTGCTCCAAAAGCTGCCCTAGGATACTCCCGAGCCATGTGTCCCTCTTGCCCGCATCTGAAGCAGGCTGCTGTCCCAGCCCGACAAACTCCCCTGTGTAGCCTACCACACTTTGCACAAACTGCATTATCCGCGCCAGAGCTTGAGCCACTCCCTAGTCCCAGAATAGACTTGACCTTGTTCCAAAACTTGTTCTTCTTAGGCTTCCTAGTGGTGTTATTCCACTTTTTGCTACCTGAAGCTGCTGCACTCAGAGAAAAAGAGCCTGGGGTCTTGGAACCAAAAGGCTGTGCCACAGACTGTCTGACTGTTCCCTGAACGATGGCACTGGCCTCCATTTTCTAGGCCATATCTACTATGGCATGGAAGCTCTCCCTATCTGCTGACTGGATCAAGGAGGAATATCTGGAGTGGAGTTTCATGATATACCTCCTTGACCTTTTCTGATCTGAGTCAAGATTTTGCCCTGCAAATGGCAACAGCTCCAAGAATCTGTCTGTGAACTCCTCTACACTCATATCATCGGTCTGCCTCAACTGTTCAAACTCTATCATCTTCAGCTCCCTTGAACTATCTGGGAAAGCCCATCCTGCAAACTCGTTTGCAAACTCCTCCCAAGACATGCTGTCTACTCTAGGGTTCACATAATTCTTGAACCACTCTCGTGCCTTCTAACACTTAAGAGTGAACCCAGCCATCTGAATGGCTCTACTGTCATCAGCCCCAATCTCATCTGTAATCACCTTAACCCTTTCCAGATACACAAATGGGTCATCCCCTTTTTCATACTGAGGAGCACCCAATTTCATGTAGTCGGTCATCTTGACCTTGCTCCCACTGGCTGAGCTAGGTCTAGAAGGTTGGGTAACTGGGGCTGCTGGTTCTGTAGGTGGTGGAGGTGGTGCAACATTTTCTGAGGTAGGGTTTGCTGGATTTGGATAGTAGGGTGGAGGTGGATACATTGGGTATTGTGAATATGACGGGTAGTAGGGTGGGTATGGCATCTGTGTGGGATAAGGGGTGAAACTAGGGTAATCCGATGTACCTCCCATCGAATACCCGGGATTTTGTGAGAAGTGTGGGTAGTGGGGTGGCTGAACAAATCCCGAGGCCTGAGTGCCTCCTTGGGACTCTCCCATTCCCTCTTCTGACATGCTAACTCCCAAACTGCCATCCCTCCTCTGCTCTACATCCATATCATCCCCCAAGTCTTCTGACATTCCTCCCTGAACTGTTCCCCTCACTGATCTGCTCCTTCCCAGATCCAAAGACCTTCTAGGGTCTCTTACTGCTCTTTCTCTGCTAGACCTACTAGACATTGCCCTAGGCAATGCTGGAGGACGGGCACTCATGCCCTCATCCTCAGGTGGCACTCCAGTCAATCTTGCTGATCGACGAGTTCCCCTCATCCATTTTCTGAAAGGCAGCACATAACAATCAAACATTAGCATCATATGGTTCATGTGGGCACACATGAACCCTCATCACATACATCACATATCATTAATGCACATGCATATAATCATGGCATTTCACATCATCATGCAAGGCAGGACTCCACATCCTATCCTAGTGGACATGATCTTCCTACTATGCTTGACCTTCTATAACCTCTATGAGCCCGACACTCTAGGTCCGACCATATGAACCTAGGGCTCTGATACCATTCTGTAACGACCCGAAAATCGGACCGCTACCGGCGCTAGGATCCAGATCGGCTTAAGGCCGCCGGGACCCGTAGCAAGCCTGACATGTAACCTGTAAACCTGTGTAATCCCATACATGATCAACAATCATACATAAAAATTAAAACTTTTCTTTCATTCATTCCTCATACACCAAACTCAACCTGTGCATGCACTAAACATAATCTTAATCATAAACTTGACCCCTCTGTGGGATCTCATCAATGCCCCCAATGGGCGATATACATGTGTTGGGTTGGCTAACATCTATTTCATAAAACATCTAAGATCATGTATTTAAAAGGGATAACAACATTCATAGAGTCAAGCACAACTTCTAATCCTCAATATTAGTATACATAACATGACTATTCAACTTTACATTTATCTTACAATTTATCATGTCCACTTTCTAACTATTACAAGCATAAGACTTTACTCTTCTTGACTTCTCTGTCTAGCCCGTACCTGCAATCCTGAGGGATTAGGGAGAAGGGGTGAGCTACTAGAGCCCAGTGAGCAGAATAATGGAAAACAACATTTAAAATCTCATGCCATCATTTAATGCAACACATCACAAGAAATCACATCTCGGATGGTATTGTCACCAATAATCCTCTATATTCAGAAGTGCCGGGACGTAGAATGGGTACAACCGGTCTTTCTCTTAACATAACATATCATAACATACCAATGTGCCAGGGACGTAGAATGGGTACAACCTGAACTTTCTCTTACATAGTGCCAGGGACGTAGAATGGGTACAACCTGGACTTCCATACCATATCATGCCGTAACATCATCATATCATATGAGGACTAAGGGATCATCCAATAACCAATCCACATCAACATCATAAATGCAATGCAACATATTCGTGATTTCTAATGCAAACAACCTAATTCATCACATGGCATTCATGATGCATGAACATGCTCAAAACTTTTATAATTTATTTGCTTTAATTCGTAAAGGTTTATTCTACTCACCTCTTGGCTAGCTCTGACAAAGACTGGAGCAGCTGACTCACTGCTAGGGTCCTCGGTTCCTCGGGTCCGAACCTACACAGGTGGACTCAAATGAGGGACCAAACAACTAGAACATAACTCTAAAAATATCCCCCAAAAACCCCCTAAAACACCTCAAAACAATCATGCAAAAACATGCAAAGGAAGGCAGAACAGGGCAGGTTCGGCGGCACCTTCGGCGGCCGAAAGTCCCTCCAGAGCCGAAATCCAGGCAGGTTCGGCGGCCGAAAGTCCCAGACAGAGACGAAAGTCTCTTTTCGGGGGCAACTTCGGCAGCCGAAAGGCCTGCCTCCCTAGCCATGTTCGGCGGCCGAAAGTTCCTTCGGCTGCCGAACCTGGTTTCTGCCAAAGGCAGAAACTTGGCTCCTTTATGCACATTGCCTCCCAACTCATACCATCATGCATATAGCTCAACCAAAACATGCAAATATACATACATTGGCTCCTAGGGGCTTCAAACTAACTTAAACCCCAACTACAACACACAACAACAACACATTGCTCATAAACACAACAAAAACTCAAAAACCTAACTATGAGCTAAACATGCATTCTACCCCATAGATCTTGCATAAAACTTACTTTAAACATGAAATGAGCTTAAGATCGGCTCTTACCTCTTGAAGATCGAGAGAGAGACGTCCTAAACTCGGAGGTGGGAGATTTTTGAGTTCTTGAACCTCCAAGCTCCAAAACTTTGCTCAAAAGCTTAAATCTTCAAAACAAAGTTAAAACAAATGAAAATCTTGAAAGATCTAGAGGAAAAACATCAAAGATCGGTGAGGGACGGCGGAGAACTCACCTTGGCCGACAATGGGGAGAAAAACTCGCCCGTTTTCGGCTAAGGGACCCTTTTATAGTGGCTGGCCAGGCCACGTTCGGGGGCCGAACGTGCCTCCGCATGCGTGCCATGTTCGGCGGCCGAACTTGAGGTTCGGCGGCCGAACTTGAGGTTCGGCGGCCGAACTTGAGGTTCGGCGGCCGAACTTGAGGTTCGGCGGCCGAACCTGGGCTTCCCTCACTTATGCCTTCGGGGGCCTAAGGCACACCCGAAATGCCTGCATGTTCGGCGGCCGAACTTTGAGTTTCGGCGGCCGAACCTGAGCTTTCCTCCAAGGTTGTTTTTATTCAAAAACTCAATTCCTCTTTACTTAAAATCATCAAAAACATTAAAACATTTCATGAAAACATGGTTTTACCCTTCTAGAGGTCTCCGACGTGCGAGATTCCACCGGACGGTAGGAATTCTGATACCGGAGTCTAGCCGGGTATTACATTCTCCCCCCCTTAAAAACATTCCTCCCCGAATGTTCCTCAACTAACACATAGCATGGCATACACATAACATACACGTAAAGCACATGAAACATATAAGAAACTAACCTTAGAAAAGATAAGGGTATTGCTGGAGCATGGACTCCCGTGTCTCCCAGGTGCACTCTTCCATATTGTGGTGGTTCCACAGGACTTTCACCATCGGGATTTCCTTGTTCCTTAGCTTCCTGATCTGGGTGTCTATGATCCGCACTGGCTGCTCAACATAGCTGAGATCCTCTTGGATCTCCACATCAGGCTCACTAAGAACCTTGCCCGGATCTGACACAAACTTCCTCATCATTGAAACATGGAAAATCGGATGGATTCTTTGCATTGAAGCAGGCAAATCTAGCTTGTACGACACATTCCCAATCTTCTGCAAGATTTCAAAGGGTCCGATGTATCGTGGGGCTAGTTTACCTTTCTTCCCGAAGCGAACCACTCCTTTCATTGGAGACACCTTGAGCAATACCAGATCCCCCTTCTGAAACTCGACCTGTCTTCTGCGGATGTCTGCATAACTCTTCTGTCTGCTTGCAGCAGTCTTGATTCTCTCTCTGATTATGGGTACCACCCTGCTGGTGATCTCTACTAGCTCAGGCCCTGCCAAGGCCTTTTCTCCAACTTCCTCCCAGCAAACAGGTGACCTGCACTTCCTCCCATATACAGCTTCATATGGAGCCATCCCGATGCTAGCATGATGGCTGTTATTGTAGGCAAACTCCACCAAAGGTAGATGCTGCCTCCAAGAACCGCCAAAGTCCAGTACACACATTCTAAGCATATCTTCGATAGTCTGGATGGTCCTTTCGGACTGTCCGTCCGTCTGGGGGTGGAAGGCAGTACTGAAATCCAACCTAGTACCCATGGCATTCTGCGGACTCCGCCAAAACCTGGAGGTGAACTGGGGCCCTCTATCAGACACTATTGAAACAGGAACCCCATTCAGCCTGACGATCTCATCAACATACACCTGCGCCAACTTGTCCACAGAATAGCCACTCCTGACAGGGATGAAGTGAGCAGATTTGGTGAGTTTGTCCACAATCACCCATATGGAGTCCAATCTGTTGGATGTCGCCGGTAACCCCACTACGAAGTCCATAGCTATATTCTCCCATTTCCACTCTGGAATAGGTAGCGGGTTAAGCATTCCAGCCGGCTTCTGATGTTCCAGCTTCACCCTCTGACACACTTCGCAGGCTGACACAAACTGTGCACTTCTTTCTTCATCGCTGGCCACAAATAAACCTTCTTCAAATCTTGATACATCTTGGTGGCTCCGGGGTGAATGCTGTATCTTGCATTATGAGCCTCTCTCATAATGTCTCCTTTTAGCCCTATGTCATCTGGTACACATAGTCGACTCCCATAGCGGAGGATCCCCTTGTTGTCAAATCTGAACTCACTATCCTTGCCTGACTGAACAGTCCTGGCAATCTTCACTAACTCTGGGTCCTCATGCTGTTTCTGAGCCACTTGCTCCAGAAACACAGGTGTCACTCTCATCTGGGCCACTAAAGCACCGATACCAGATAACTCCAATTGTAGACCTTCCTCAATGAGCTTGTAAAATTCCTTCACCACTAGTCTCCTCTCTGCCGTGATGTGGGATAGACTGCCTAGTGACTTCCGGCTTAAGGCGTCTGCCACAACATTTGCCTTACCCGGATGATACTGAATCTTGCAATCATAGTCACTCAGCAGCTCTACCCATCTCCTCTGTCTCAAGTTCAAATCTCTTTGACTCAGGATGTATTGCAGGCTCTTATGATCTGTAAAGATCTCACATTTTACTCCATAGAGGTAGTGCCTCCACATCTTGAGTGCAAAGATTACTGCTGCCATCTCTAGGTCATGTGTGGGGTAATTCAACTCATGCTTCTTCAGCTGCCTAGAAGCATAAGCAATCACCCTCTCATTCTGCATCAGTACACAACCCAGTCCCACACGGGACGCATCACAAAAGACTGTAAAGTCCTCATCACTAGATGGCAGAGCTAAAACTGGTGCTGAAGTCAACCTCTTCTTAAGCTCTTCAAAACTCTCTTCGCACTGGTCGGTCCACAGAAACTTCTGATTCTTCCTGGTTAGTCTGGTCAGAGGAGCTGCTATTTTCGAGAAGTCCTGAACGAACCTCCTGTAGTAACCTGCCAAACCCAAGAAACTCCTGATCTCCGTCACTGAAGTGGGTCAGGCCAGTTAGCCACAGTTTCTGTCTTCTTGGGGTCCACCTCTATCCCATTCTCTGACACTACATGCCCCAAGAATGAAATGCTCCTCAGCCAGAACTCACACTTAGAGAACTTGGCATACAAGCCATGTTCCCTCAAGGTCTGCAAAACCAACCGCAGATGATGGGCATGCTCCTCTGCATTCCTGGAATACACCAAGATATCATCTATGAAGACAATAACAAAGTGATCCAGGTATTGACTAAACACTCTATTCATGAGATCCATGAATGCTGCAGGGGCGTTGGTTAACCCGAACGGCATTACAAGGAACTCAAAATGCTCATATCTGGTCCTGAAGGCTGTCTTCGGCACATCCTCTTCCCTTATCCTTAGCTGATGGTACCCCGATCTCAGATCTATTTTGGAGAAACAACCTGCTCCGGCTAGCTGGTCAAATAGATCGTCGATCCTAGGCAACGGGTACTTATTCTTGGTAGTGACTTTGTTCAACTGCCTGTAGTCGATACAAAGTCTAAGGGATCCATCCTTCTTTCTTACGAACAAAACTGGTGCACCCCAAGGTGAAGTGCTCGGTCGGATGAAGCCCTTTTCTACCAACTCTTGCAACTGTTCTTTCAATTCTTTCAACTCAGCTGGAGCCATCCTGTAGGGAGGGATAGAGATCGGTCAGGTTCCAGGCATCAGTTCTATCTCGAACTCTATCTCCCTAGCAGGTGGTAAACCTGGCAGCTCGTCTGGGAAGACATCTAGAAACTCTCTAACCACTGGCACCGAGGCGGGCTCTCTAACCTGACTGCTAAGCTCTCTCACATGAGCCAAATACCCCTGACATCCCTTCCTAAGCAACCTACGAGCCTGAAGAGCTGATATCAAACCTCTAGGTGTACCCCTCCTGTCTCCCCTGAAGACAACCTCTGATCCATCCTGATCTCTGAACCTGACTACCTTGTCCCTGCAGTCCAAGGTAGCACCATGGGTAGATAACCAGTCCATCCCTAGAATGACGTCAAAATCTGTCAAATCTAGAACCACCAGGTCGGCGGACAAGCATCTTCCTTCAACAAACACAGGACTACACTGGCAGACTGACTCTGCCACTGATGGATCACACTTGGGTCCACTGACCCAGAGAGGACACTCTAACTCAGAGATCATCAACCCCAACCTCTGAATGGCTCTCGGAGCAATAAAAGAATGAGATGCACCAGGGTCCATCAAGGCATACACATCTGAACAACCAATGACTAAATTACCTGCCACCACGGTGTTAGATGCATCTGCCTCCTGCTGAGTCATCGTGAAGATCCGTGCTGGAGCTGATGGACCTTCACCTTTGAAACCCGCTGAAGAAGAGGCTGCCCCTCTCCCTCTGCCTCTGCCACTGGCCTGAGTCATGGCTGGAGCTGCTGGCTGAGCCACACTACCCGAAGCTGTCTGCTGAGACTGTGCTCCAAAAGCTGCCCTAGGATACTCCCGAGCCATGTGTCCCTCTTGCCCGCATCTGAAGCAGGCTGCTGTCCCAGCCCGACAAACTCCCCTGTGTAGCCTACCACACTTTGCACAAACTGCATTATCCGCGCCAGAGCTTGAGCCACTCCCTAGTCCCAGAATAGACTTGACCTTGTTCCAAAACTTGTTCTTCTTAGGCTTCCTAGTGGTGTTATTCCACTTTTTGCTACCTGAAGCTGCTGCACTCAGAGAAAAAGAGCCTGGGGTCTTGGAACCAGAAGGCTATGCCACAGACTGTCTGACTGTTCCCTGAACGATGGCACTGGCCTCCATTTTCTAGGCCTTATCTACTATGGCATGGAAGCTCTCCCTATCTGCTGACTGGATCAAGGAGGAATATCTGGAGTGGAGTTTCATGATATACCTCCTTGACCTTTTCTGATCTGAGTCAAGATTTTGCCCTGCAAATGGCAACAGCTCCAAGAATCTGTCTGTGAACTCCTCTACACTCATATCATCGGTCTGCCTCAACTGTTCAAACTCTATCATCTTCAGCTCCCTTGAACTATCTGGGAAAGCCCATCCTGCAAACTCGTTTGCAAACTCCTCCCAAGACATGCTGTCTACTCTAGGGTTCACATAATTCTTGAACCACTCTCGTGCCTTCTTACACTTAAGAGTGAACCCAGCCATCTGAATGGCTCTACTGTCATCAGCCCCAATCTCATCTGTAATCACCTTAACCCTTTCCAGATACACAAATGGGTCATCCCCTTTTTCATACTGAGGAGCACCCAATTTCATGTAGTCGGTCATCTTGACCTTGCTCCCACTGGCTGAGCTAGGTCTAGAAGGTTGGATAACTGGGGCTGCTGGTTCTGTAGGTGGTGGAGGTGGTGCAACATTTTCTGAGGTAGGGTTTGCTGGATTTGGATAGTAGGGTGGAGGTGGATACATTGGGTATTGTGAATATGACGGGTAGTAGGGTGGGTATGGCATCTGTGTGGGATAAGGGGTGAAACTAGGGTAATCCGATGTACCTCCCATCGAATACCCGGGATTTTGTGAGAAGTGTGGGTAGTGGGGTGGCTGAACAAATCCCGAGGCCTGAGTGCCTCCTTGGGACTCTCCCATTCCCTCTTCTGACATGCTAACTCCCAAACTGCCATCCCTCCTCTGCTCTACATCCATATCATCCCCCAAGTCTTCTGACATTCCTCCCTGAACTGTTCCCCTCACTGATCTGCTCCTTCCCAGATCCAAAGACCTTCTAGGGTCTCTTACTGCTCTTTCTCTGCTAGACCTACTAGACATTGCCCTAGGCAATGCTGGAGGACGGGCACTCATGCCCTCATCCTCAGGTGGCACTCCAGTCAATCTTGCTGATCGACGAGTTCCCCTCATCCATTTTCTGAAAGGCAGCACATAACAATCAAACATTAGCATCATATGGTTCATGTGGGCACACATGAACCCTCATCACATACATCACATATCATTAATGCACATGCATATAATCATGGCATTTCACATCATCATGCAAGGCAGGACTCCACATCCTATCCTAGTGGACATGATCTTCCTACTATGCTTGACCTTCTATAACCTCTATGAGCCCGACACTCTAGGTCCGACCATATGAACCTAGGGCTCTGATACCATTCTGTAACGACCCGAAAATCGGACCGCTACCGGCACTAGGATCCAGATCGGCTTAAGGCCGCCGGGACCCGTAGCAAGCCTGACATGTAACCTGTAAACCTGTGTAATCCCATACATGATCAACAATCATACATAAAAATTAAAACTTTTCTTTCATTCATTCCTCATACACCAAACTCAACCTGTGCATGCACTAAACATAATCTTAATCATAAACTTGACCCCTCTGTGGGATCTCATTAATGCCCCCAATGGGCGATATACATGTGTTGGGTTGGCTAACATCTATTTCATAAAATATCTAAGATCATGTATTTAAAAGGGATAACAACATCCATAGAGTCAAGCACAACTTCTAATCCTCAATATTAGTATACATAACATGACTATTCAACTTTACATTTATCTTACAATTTATCATGTCCACTTTCTAACTATTACAAGCATAAGACTTTACTCTTCTTGACTTCTCTGTCTAGCCCGTACCTGCAATCCTGAGGGATTAGGGAGAAGGGGTGAGCTACTAGAGCCCAGTGAACAGAATAATGGAAAACAACATTTAAAATCTCATGCCATCATTTAATGCAACACATCACAACAAATCACATCTCGGATGGTATTGTCACCAATAATCCTCTATATTCAGAAGTGCCGGGACGTAGAATGGGTACAACCGGTCTTTCTCTTAACATAACATATCATAACATACCAATGTGCCAGGGACGTAGAATGGGTACAACCTGAACTTTCTCTTACATAGTGCCAGGGACGTAGAATGGGTACAACCTGGACTTCCATACCATATCATGCCGTAACATCATCATATCATATGAGGACTAAGGGATCATCCAATAACCAATCCACATCAACATCATAAATGCAATGCAACATATTCGTGATTTCTAATGCAAACAACCTAATTCATCACATGGCATTCATGATGCATGAACATGCTCAAAACTTTTATAATTTATTTGCTTTAATTCGTAAAGGTTTATTCTACTCACCTCTTGGCTAGCTCTGACAAAGACTGGAGCAGCTGACTCACTGCTGGGGTCCTTGGTTCCTCGGGTCCGAACCTACACAGGTGGACTCAAATGAGGGACCAAACAACTAGAACATAACTCTAAAAATATCCCCCAAAAACCCCCTAAAACACCTCAAAACAATCATGCAAAAACATGCAAAGGAAGGCAGAACAGGGCAGGTTCGGCGGCACCTTCGGCGGCCGAAAGTCTCTCCAGAGCCGAAACCCAGGCAGGTTCGGCGGCCGAAAGTCCCAAACAGAGACGAAAGTCTCTTTTCGGGGGCAACTTCGGCAGCCGAAAGGCCTGCCTCCCCAGCCATGTTCAGCGGCCGAAAGTTCCTTCGGCTGCCGAACCTGGTTTCTACCAAAGGCAGAAATTTGGCTCCTTTATGCACATTGCCTCCCAACTCATACCATCATGCATATAGCTCAACCAAAACATGCAAATATACATACATTGGCTCCTAGGGGCTTCAAACTAACTTAAACCCCAACTACAACACACAACAACAACACATTGCTCATAAACACAACAAAAACTCAAAAACCTAACTATGAGCTAAACATGCATTCTACCCCATAGATCTTGCATAAAACTTACTTTAAACATGAAATGAGCTTAAGATCGGCTCTTACCTCTTGAAGATCGAGAGAGAGACATCCTAAACTCGGAGGTGGGAGATTTTTGAGTTCTTGAACCTCCAAGCTCCAAAACTTTGCTCAAAAGCTTAAATCTTCAAAACAAAGTTAAAACAAATGAAAATCTTGAAAGATCTAGAGGAAAAACATCAAAGATCGGTGAGGGATGGCGGAGAACTCACCTTGGCCGACAATGGGGAGAAAAACTCGCCCGTTTTCGGCTAAGGGACCCTTTTATAGTGGCTGGCCAGGCCACGTTCGGGGGCCGAACGTGCCTCCGCATGCATGCCATGTTCGGCGGCCGAACTTGAGGTTCGGCGGCCGAACCTGGGCTTCCCTCACTTATGCCTTCGGGGGCCTAAGGCACACCCGAAATGCCTGCATGTTCGGCGGCCGAACTTTGAGTTTCGGCGGCCGAACCTGAGCTTTCCTCCAAGGTTGTTTTTATTCAAAAACTCAATTCCTCTTTACTTAAAATCATCAAAAACATTAAAACATTTCATGAAAACATGGTTTTACCCTTCTAGAGGTCTCCGACGTCCGAGATTCCACCAGACGGTAGGAATTCTGATACCGGAGTCTAGCCGGGTATTACAGGAACCACCAAAAATAAAAATAGATTCATGTTTAAAACAAACCTTGTCATAATGGTAAGCATAATCGATTCCATAGAGACTGAAAGTAAATTAATTCTATTGAATGAACAAGAAAATAACAATAAAAATAAAATTGGGGGAGGGGGGAGATTTTGATTGTAGAGAAGTGAAAATAAATAAAACTAATTTAAAGAAATAAGCAGTTAATTTTAAGAGAGAGAATCAAGATGAGAATTATTCAGTCAAATGAATAATTTTAGTTTCAGTTTTATTGGTTGATCACCGATGTAAAGATAATTTCAAATCAATTATTGATAAACTAGTTATGGATATCAAAAACGTTTCAGATATCCAATCATTCCTTAGATTTTAAACTAGCTAAGAGACGCTCGTTAGCTTGTTCTAGTTCTTGGATAATCGTAGGAGACGCTCCAAGAGTTTAACCCAATTACAACATTAAGAATTAGAAGGATCTGATTCTAACTAATAAACGTAAGACACTCGCTTCATTTAAGTTAGGTTATACCGTTCCTTAGAAAGATCTTACGCAATCTAATTCACTACTTACTTTAGTTTAACTAAACACTTATGGACTTGGTCAATCTGAATAGCAACATATCATCCTATCAATTGAGTAATGGCACCTTAATACAACAACCAACAAAATAATAATAAGCAATAGACATGGAACAATATAAATATCAAGAACATTTTAGGAAAAAATAGAATCACATAAATCTCATAATTAATGGAACTGAAACCTCACTTATCCTTTAACTGAATAAAGAACTTAGCCACACATGTTCATGGCTGAAACACCACAAGAAGAAGAGTGTTTTTAGCCTCCTAAAGCTAATTCAGAATGAGAGAAGAGAGATGCCTCTATATATTAGAATGTCATCTTTTTATAGTACTAAAAATCCTAGCTCTATCTAAATGCTAGTAGCCAAAATCAAAGTCGAGTATGATGTATATTGGCAGATGAGGGTTATCTATTTTTGTCTCAAATTTGGAACTGGACTCTAATTCTTTTCGTCAAATACGTTATGCCTATAACATAGTCCATAACATAAAGTTGGAGTTTAAGTATGACTCTACTTTCTTATCCTTTTGTGAACTTGGTTACGCCCACGACTCTTGATTTCAGAATGTAGTGTGCAAATTCGATTTTTCTCTTATTATTCTCCAATCCTTGTTTAACCTACTAAGATATAAAAATTCAAACAAATAAACCTATTTTAAATAGAATCAAACTCAATATCTAGGTGTTTTAGAATATTAAAACTACACAAATGTGCATATTATCAATTTCCCTACACTTAGATAAGACTTGTTCTCAAGTATGTACTCATTAATCAGAAAAAAAACTCATAAAAGCCACCCATAATCAATAGCTCAAAGAGTTAAGCTAATTTACTTTAAGCAACTAGCATGCCACAATAAAATTTCTTCAATATATACAAATCATAAAAGAAATACCAACATAATATTTAAAGCTGAAATGCAACAAACTCATTTCTTAATATGTGATCATACAATTAAGTTCAATAAATTTTTAAGTTAATGCATAAAGAAACACATACTCAACCAACTAAGGATATAACAACCCGGAAACCGGACTGCTACCGGCACTAGGGTTCAGATCAACTTAAGGTCTCTGAAACCCGTAGCAAGCCTATTGTATATCCTGTAACACCTGATAAAATCCCATACATGATCATACGAGACAACATAAACATAAACATTCCATGAACTAAGACTCCACCTGTGCATGCATCAAAACTGGAAACATAAATCTATACTAGAGCCCCCATCAAATGCTCCAATATGGTAAACATCACATGCCTCAAGCTTAGTTCAGACATAACTCATAATTAAAACTTTTACATAAGGATCATGTTAACAGGGATTACAAAGATAAAAACTAGGGTCAAACATAATTCTAATCCATTAAAATTTACATGTCCACCCTATACTATTATAAAAGCTATACCAGCAACTATGTCGACTTCCCCGAGCTATCTTTGACCCTGCAACCTGGGGTTAGGAGAAAGGGATAAGCTACAAGAGTCTAGTGAGCAAAACATAAAACAATTTAATAAACATATGCTCGTATGAAATGTGTCGCAACACAAACAATTTACATCAAGATGGACTTATCACCAGTAACCCTCTACATATTCTAATAATGCCTGGCCCTCAATGGGAGCTCATCAAGACTTCCTCTTAAGCATAACATAACATATCCATAATGCTAGGGACGTAGAATGGGCAGCCCTGGTCTTTCCCTTACATAGTGCCAGGGGCATAGAATGGGCAGCCTTGGTCTTTCCATATCCGTCATAACATATCATACTCGAGGGCTAGTGGATCATCCAATATCCATCCACATCAACAGTAAATTATGCAATGCATCGTATTCGTGAATTCTAATGCATAACAACCTAATACATTTACATGACATTCGTGATGCATGAGCATGCTTAAAAGGTTTAATTTGTTAAAATAATGACTCAATTTAGTTCTACTCACCTTTGGCTGACGCTTGCCTATCACTGACGCAGTTACTTCACTGCAGGCCTCTACGGTCTCCCAGGTCCAATCCTACACAGATGGACTCCAATGAGGGACCAAACATAACTATTTCAAGACTCTAAATAACTCTCCAAAAAACCCTAAAACATACCAAAGCATGCATATAAAACAAGCAAGAAAAGGCTGGGCAGGGGACTTTCGGGGGCAGGTTCGGCAGCCTAAACTCCACATAGATCTGAAAGTCAGAGACTTTCGGGGGCATATTCGGCGGCCTAAACCTCACACAGATCCGAAGGTTGGAACCTTCGGAGGCGGGTTAGGCGGCCGAAAGGCTGCCTCCACAAGCAGGTTCGGCGGCTGAACCTGGGTTCTCCCGCAAGGCAGAACCCGATTCTGCCCTATGTACACAGCCACCAAAACACTCCAAACCTAACACCCAACTCCTCAAAAACATTCCTACTCACTCAACATACATAAGGGACATAGAAACTAGCCTATTCCCTAATAAGCAACAAAAAAAAAAAACAAGAGGGAGCATTTATCAACAAAACTAACATAAACCCTAAAACTTTAGATTTAACTATTTCATGCATTATTAACACTTAACCCATTCTTAAAACTTATTTAAAACATAGGAAAAGCAAATATCTAGACTTACCTCTTGGAGATCTAAAGGTGACAGCAACCCTAATGTGGAGATAAGGTAAAACGGTCTCCGGAGGTCTCCAAGGTTTAAAACTTTAGATCTGAACTCAAATCTTAAAAAATGAGGGAAAACTCATGAATTTTCTAAGGGATTTGAAGGAAAAACAAAAAGAGCAACCAAGGGAGGGCAAGAACTCACCTCTGCCCCAAAATGGAGAGAAAACTCTCTCATTTTCGGGCTGAAGGCCTCTTATAGGTGGCTGGAGAAACCACCTTTGGCGGCCGAACAGGAACCACCTTTGGCGGCCTGGAGGAACCTCCCTTCGGCGGCTGAACCTGAAAGTTCGGCGGTCGAACTTGGGGTTTGCTCAAAACATTTTCCTTTTTCTTTTTAACACAAAACCTTAATGAAATTTCAAATTAATTTTATGAAAACCTTATTTTACCCTTCTAAGGAGATTTCAGCTTCGAGATTCTAGATTCCAATGGGGATTTCGTCGGAAGGTTGGAATTTCGACGTCGGAGGATTGGAATTCTGACGTCGGAGGATTGGAATTCCGACGTCGGAGTTTAGCCGGGTTTTACATTCTCCTCCCCTTAAGAACATTCGTCCCCGAATGTTCAACAAGCAAACAAGCAAACATATACATCAAGAAAACACATGAAAACATATAACACTTACTTTAAAAGGGATAGGGGTACTGCTTAAGCATGAACTCCCGGGTCTTCCAGGTGTACTCTTCCATATTGTGGTGATTCCAAAGAACTTTCACCATCCCGATTTCCTTGTTCCTCAACTTTCTGATTTGCGTGTCTATGATCCGCACTGGCTGCTCAACATAGGTGAGATCTTCTAGGATCTCTACATCAAGTTCATTAAAAATCTTACTCGGATTTGACATGAATTTTGGTAACATGGAAACATGAAAAATCGGATGGATCCTCTCCATTGAAGCAGGTAAATCTAACTTGTAAGATACATTCCCGATCTTTTATAGAATTTTGAAGGGTCCGATGTATCTTGGAGATAGTTTACCCTTCTTCCCAAAACGAATCACCCCCTTCATAGCAGACACCTTAAGCAACACCATATCCCCCTCTTGGAAAACAACATGCTTTCTGCGGATGTCTGCTGATAGAGCATATTTTAGTCCATATTATCATTATGTTCTTAATGTTTATTTGCATCTTTTCTGCTTAATTTTGTGGTTTTAATCATGTTTTGCAGATATTAGGTGTGAAAAGACATTCTGGTGAAAATGCTCTTAAAACTGCCAAAAAAGTGCCAAAAAAGTGCCAAATATGGAAAGTTCCAAATAAGAAAAGTTTTCATATATGGAAAGTTCTAAATAAGGAAAGAGTCAGATAAGGAAAGCACAGTTGGCAGACCGTTTGAAATTTAAACTGCATATCTTTCTTGCCTTTTTCAGAATGTGAAGCCAAACAAGGAAAGTGCCAAATAAGGAAAGTGTCAGAAAAGGAAAGCGCAATCAATAGAAGATTTGAAATTCAAATTACAGATCCTTCTTTCCTTATATGAGAAGTCAAATATGGAAGGTAACAAATAAGGAAAGTGCAGTCAGCAGACCGTTCGAAATTCAAATCGCGAATCTTTCTTTCCTTATTTAGAGATATACAGACACCTTAGCAGATCCTCCTATTTAGGAAGCAAGATCTCAAGGGGATGCACTTGGCTCTTATTCAGTCTAGATTCAAGATTTGAAATTCAAACGAAGGCTCCACCTAATAAGACACAACTTGGGCAGCAAGTAGCCTCTTGGGCAGCAAGGAGACCTAGGGCAACACTTTCAACTATAAAAAGACACATAAGAAGCCTCCCTATGCTTTTTACACTCCCTTTGGGAGACACCTACGGGATTGCAATTGGCCACATCTCTTCTTCTACCTTTCTTCTTTTCTTTTATTTTTGGTTTTTGTTTCAGCCATGAGAGGCTGAAATCTTTTATTCTAGTTGAAGATTAGGTGATACTTTAGTTGTTTTATGGATTGGGAGACTTGATTAAACATTGTTAAACTTTTGGTTGTTCAATATTCATGCAATTTCATGCTTGATTTCAATATTGCTTTGTTCTTTAGATCTACGTTGATTCTTGATTGTAAAGTAATAATATGTTAGTTTGGATGATTTAAGTCCGTAATTGCTTGAGTTATTCAAACATAAGAACACTTGGTGTAAAAACCAAGGAAATTGTATGATCTAGCAACATCTCATGCGTTTGGGTAGTTAGGATTGGATCTCTCTCTTTCTTCATGCAAGTAACAATTGTTTGATGCCTAAGGCCCAAAGACGTTCCTTGGCAATTTGTTAATTAGTAATTAATTAGAGGAAGTTCCCTAATTGGTTTAATCATAAGGAGAGACATAGTGGTGAGAAGCGTCTTCCATCTGCATAACTAATCTATTGAATCAATCAAAAGAAACTAAGTGTCAATGATCAATCCCAACAACTGAAGTGGATCTAATTCTTCAACTAGAGCTTTCTTATTATTTATTTCTCTTTTATTTTATTATTTGCTTTCTTTATTGCTTTCAGTAGTTGTTTAATTAAATCAATCTCAAACCCCCCCATTTTACTTTCAGTTATTTTTGCTTTCAATTTTATCTCATTTCAGTTTATTTCTCTTTCAGTTATATTTGCTTTCAGTTTATTTCTCTTTCAGTTTTATTTTTGTTTCAGTTTATTTTTATTTCAGTTAATTCTCTTGGTCTTGATAAGAAAAATAGGTAAGTATTCAATTTCCTGTGGATTTGATCCTTTCACCACTATCTGCAGTTGTAAATTGTTGATAACTAAAAAGGTTATTTTTGACCGATTTCGACAATCGCGAGTCATCTGCATAGCTCTTTTGTCTGCTCACAGCTGTTCTGATCCTCTCTCTAATGATAGGCTCTATCCTGCTGGTGATCTCTACTAATTCTGACCCTACTAAAGCCCTTTCTCCTACTTCTTCCCAGCATACACGTGACCTGCACTTCCTCCCATATAGAGCTTCATAAGGAGCCATCCCAATGCTAGCATGGTAACTGTTATTGTAGGCAAACTTCACCAATGGTAGATGTTGCCTCCAAGAATCACAAAAGTCTAGCACACACATCCTTTGTAACAACCCGAAATCGGACCGCTACCGGCGCTAGGATCTAGATCGACTTAAGGTCGCCGAGACCCGTAGCAAGCCTAATATGCAACCTGTCATACCTGATAAATCCCATACATGATCATACATTTACATAAAATTTTAAATATTTTCATACACCAAGCTTGACCTGCACATGCACCAAAACATTAAACATACCAACCCCATACTAGAGCCCTCATCAAATGCTCTAGTTGGGTCAACATGACATATATCAAGCTTGGTTTATATATATCATCATTAAAATATTAACATAAGATCATGTACAAAAAGGGATTCCCATAAACTCTAGTGTAATATCCGGCTAGACTCCGGTATCAGAATTCCTACCGTCCGGTGGAATCTCGGATGTCAAAAACCTCTAGAAGGGTAAAATCATGTTTTTATAAAATATTTTCATGTATTTTATGGTTTTTATGAAGAAAGGATTTGAGCTAAAGTTTAAAGAAAAGAAAGAAAGAGAATGAAGGAAGAGCCTAGGTTCGGCCGCCGAACATGGGATGCATGCGGAGGCACTTTAGGCCCCCGAAAGTGGCCTGGCCAGCCACCTATAAAGGGGTCATCTGTCCGAAATGGGCGAGTTTTCTCTCCCCATTTCCGGCCAAGGTGAGTCTCCGTCCTCCCTTATCGATCTTGTGTTCTTCCTTCAAGTCTCTCATGATTTTTACGAGTTATTCTACTTGGTTTTTGAAGTTTTGAGCTTAGATCGAAGTTGTGAAGCTTGGAGACCTCCGGAACCCATTTTCCCCCAAATCTCCAAGTTAGGTCACGCCCTCTCTCGATCTTCAAGAGATAAGCGTCGATCCTCACCTTCTTCGATGTTCTAAGCAAGTTTTATGAAAGTTTATGGGGTAGAAATGCATGCTTAAGCTAGTTGTTTAATGTTAGGGTTCATGTGAGTTTTGTTGAAAATATGTGTAATGTGTATATGCTTTGTGTTGTTGTTGGGGTTTAGGATAGTTTGAGACCCCTATATGCTTGTTTGCATTTGTATGCATGTTGTAGAATAGCTAAATGCATGTTTGAAAGGTTTGGGAGGCAAAATGTGCATAAGGAGGCTGAGTTCTGCCACTTTGGAAGAACTTAGGTTCGGTAGCCGAAGGCACTTTCAGCCGCCGAACCTGCCTGTGGTGGCATGTTTTGGCTGCCGAACCCTGCTCCCGAAAGTTGGACTTTTGGCTCTGGATGGGAGCTTTGGCCACCGAACCTGCCGCCGAACATGCATGAGTTTCGGATCTGGAAGGCACTTTCGGCCGCCGAAGGTGCCGCCGAAAGTGCATGACTTTCGGCTCTGGAGGGACTTTCGGCCGCCGAACCTGCCGCCGAAAGTGCCTTGTTTAGCCTTTCTTTGCATGTTTTCTATGATTGTTTTAAGGTGTTTTAGGGGGTTTTTGGGGAGATGTTTAGAGTCATGTCCATGTATGTTTGGTCCCTCATTTGAGTCCACCTGTGTAGGTTCGGACCCGAGGAATCGAGGACCCCAGCAGTGAGATAGCTGCTTCAGTGTCTTTTCAGAGCTAGCCTGAGGTGAGTAGAATGACTCTTTATGTTACAAAGTAAATAAATCAATTTTGAGCATGTTCATGCATCACGAATGCCATGAGATATATTAGGTTGTTGCATTAGAATTCACGAATATGTTGCATTGCATAATATGATGTTGATGTGGGTGAACATTGGATGATCCATTAGCCCTCGTATGAAATGATATGGTATGATGATACGGTATGGAAGTCCAGGAAGACACATTCTACGTCCCTGGCACAATGTAAGAGAAAGTCCAGGAAGACCCATTCTACGTCCCTGGCACATTGGAATGTTATGATATGTTATGTAAAGGAAAGACCAGAGACCCATTCTACGTCCTGGCACTATTGGATATGTAGAGGGCTATTGGTGACAAGTTCATCCTTAATGTGATATGTTTGTGATGTGATGCATTTCATGAAAGCATGAATTTTAATATAATATTTTACTATTCTGCTCACTAGGCTCTAGTAGCTCACCCCTTTCCCCTAACCCCAGGTGTGCAGGTCAGAGACAGTCCAGGAAGTCGTCAAGGGTAAAAGAGAGGTCTATGTAATAGAATAATAGTGGACATGATGAATTGGCATGTAATGTAAAAGAACAGTCATGTAATGTAATGATGTTTATTGAGGATCAGTAGTGTGCTTGACCCTAGTATGTATAGTTAATCCCTTTGCATGTGATCTATGAAATGTTTTTATGATGTTTTACGTAAACCAAGCTTAGTATATGATATGATACCCCACTGGAGCATTTGATGAGGGCTCCAGTGTGGGGTTTATGTTCATGAGTATGAGTATGCACAGGTTAAGCTTGGTGAATGAAAGAAAAAGTTTAAAGTTTTTATGTATATGCATGATCATGTATGGGATTTAACAGGTATACAGGATGTATGTTAGGCTTGCTATGGGTCCCGGCGAGCTTAAGTCGATCTGGATCCTAGCGCCGGTAGCGGTCCGGTTTCCGGGTCGTTACAGATTGGTATCAGAGCCCTAGGTTTCATATGGTCGGACCTAGATAGTGTCGAGCTCATAGATGTTATAGAAGGGCAAGCACAATAGGAAAATCATGTCCACTAGGATAGGATGTAGAGTCCTGTTTTGAATGATGATGTGAAATGCCATGATTTTATGCATGTGCATTAATGTTATGCTATGTATGTGATGCGGGTTCATGTGTTTCCATATGAACCATATGATGCTAATGTTTTATGTGATGTGTGCTGTTTTTCAGTAAGCAAGATGAGAGGAACCCGTCGATATGCACGATTGACTGGACTCCCACTGGAAAGTGAGGGCACAGATGCCCGTCCCCCTGCTTTGCCTAGGGCAATGTCCTGCAGGTCTAGTAGGGAGAGAGTGTCAAGGGACCCTAGAAGGTCTTTTGATATGAGCAGAAGAGGAACAGTTCAGGGCGGAGTGTCAGAAGATGTGGGGGATGACTTGGATGTGGATCAGAGGAGGGATGGCAGTCTTGGTGTGAGCATGTTCGAAGAGGGCATGGGAGGGTCTCAAGGAGGTACTCAGGCCTCGGGGTTTGTTCAACCACCCGAATACCCACCCTTTTCACAGAATCTCGGGTATTCGATGGGAGGTACATCGGATTACCCCAGTTTTAACCCTTATCCTTCTTACATGCCATACCTGTAACAGCCCGGCTTTAGCTCTAATACCAATCTGTAATAGCCCGCAAACCGGACCGCCACCGGCACTAGGATCCAGATCGGCTTAAGGTTGCCGGGACCCGTAGCAAGCCGCTAAACTCTCTGTGTACCTGATAAATCCCATACATGATCAAACGTAAACATAAAACTTTAAAACTTTTCTTTCATCTACCAGGCTTAAGCTAAGCATGCTCTGCCCACACTCTGTGCTACCAATCTGAAACAGCCCTCTGGGCCTACACCGATGAATATCTTCCGCATTGGGTCAAGGGATTTAAACCCTGTCTTCCCAAAACGCATCCACCAGAGTAGCACAGTGCACCACTGTGACCCAGGCTCTGGTACCACTCCGTAACTGTAAACATAAAAACCCCTTACTGAAGTTCTCATCAAATGCTCCAGTTGGGTTAACATATCATACGATAAGCCTGGTTCATCACATTTCTCATCAAGAAACATAAAACAAGATCCATGTACAAAGGGATTATCCATACACTAGGCCAAGCACAACTCTATAACTCTAAATACATTACATGTTAAAACATGTCTATACATAACTTTACATAACTTAACTTTACTTTACATCAAGATACATGTCCACTACTCTTCTAGTACATAAACATAACCATAGCCATGACTTTACTCTTTACTCTTGCTGACTCTACTCTATCTCTGGCTTTGAAAACATGGGGGTTAAGGAATGGGGTGAGCTAAAAAGCCCAGTGAGCAAAACTATAAAAACATTAAAACATATGCCATCATGGAATGCATCACATCTCAAACATATCACATAACGGACGGACATGACCTCAAAACTCCCTCTATTCTGTGCCCGGCCCTTAAAGGAGCTCCTCAGGACTTCTGTAATCATGCACTGTGCCCGGCCCTCATGGGGCTCCTCAGGACTTCTATACATACACATCCGAGGGCTATTGGGTCGCCTTGGTCCATCCACATCCACAACATAATATGCAATGCATCATCTTCGTGATTACTAATGCAACACACCTTACTATAAACATGACATGATGATGCATGGAACATGCTAAAACATTCGTTCAAAAACATAGGGTCTAGTTCCACTCACCTCTAGCAACTGCTGGCTAACTCCGGACCAGCTAACTCTGAGGGCCACCTTGGTTCCTCGGGTCCAATCCTACAATGGAGGACTCAAATGAGGTACCAAACAACTCTAACATAACTCTAAACATTTCCCCAAAAACCCCCTAAAATATCATAAACATGCATGGAAAAACATGCAAAAGAAAGCTGAACAGGGCACCTTCGGCGGCACCTTCGACGGCCAAACTCCCTCTTCAGATTCGAAAGTCAGGCACTTTCGGCGGCACCTTCGGTGGTCGAAAGTCTGCTCCAGATCCGAAACTCAACTTTCGGGGGCAAGGTTCGGGGGCTGAAAGAGCTTCCAGAGATGAAAGTCACCCACCTTCGGCGGCATGTTCGGCGGCCAAAACTCCACTCCAGAGCCGAAAGTCCAAACTTTCGGGGGCGGGTTTAGGCGGCCAAAACAACCTCCTTAAGGGGTTCGGCGGCCGAACCTGAGTTCTCCAAAGAGGCAGAACCCAGATCAACCTCACGTCTCCAGCCTCCAAAACCTCTCCACAACATGCATAACTCAACAACAAGCTCTCAAACACATGCATAAACACTTATTCTTACATATAGGGGCTTAGAACTAGCTCAAACCCCCAAAAACAACACATAAACATATAAATAGCTCATGATCAACACAAGCCCTCCTCATGCACAACCATGCAAACCATGCAAACCATGCATTTCTAACCCTTTTCCCTTCATAAAACTCATTTAAAACATCATAAAAGCTAAGGATCTACACTTACCTCTTGAAGAACGAGAATTGGTGCGACCCCAACTTGAAGATATGGAGAATCCAAGCTCCAAAGTCTCCAAGCTCACAACTTTGCTCAAAGCTTCAAAACCAACATAAACTCATGAAAACCTTGAGAAATTTGAAGAAATAACACAAAACAACCCAAGGAGATCAAGAACTCACCTATACCCGAAAAGAGAGAAAAAAACTCACCTCAAATCCGGATAAGGAGCCTTTTATAGGTGGCTTGGTCAACCACTTCCGGCGGCCAAACCTTGCTTCCACACCTCCACCACTTTCGGAAGCCGAACATGGGGTTCGGGGGCAGCAAAACTAAGCCACTTTCGGCTGCCGAACTTGGCAAACGCCTCATTGGCCTTTTCTTTCAAAACTCAATTCCTTTTCACTCAAATCTCTCAAAACACTTAAAAACATTTTAGAAAACCTTTTTTTTACCCTTCTAGAAACCTCCGACATCCTCGAATTCCAGATTCCAACGGAGATCCTGCCAAAAAGTAAGAATTTCGATGCCTGAATCTAGCCGGGTATTACAATACCCACCTTTCTACCCACCATGCCCACAGTACCCTATGTACCCACCCCTATCCTTCTATCCAGGTACAACAAACCCTAACCCAGGGGATGTTGCACCTCGTCCACCACCAGTAGAACCTGTAGTTCCTGAAGTCCAAGCACCTAAACCTAGCTCATCTGGAGGGAGCAAGGTCAAGATGACTGACTACTTGAAGTTGGATGCTCCTAAATATGAAACGGGTGATGATCTGTTTGAGTACCTCAGGACGGTCAAGATGATAACAGATGAGTTAGGGGCAAATGACAGTAGAGCCATTCAGATGGCTGGGTTCACACTGAAGTGCAAGAAGGCCCAAGAGTGGTTTAAAAACTATGTAAACCCGAGGTTGGATAGTCTATCATGAGAAGAGTTTGCTAATGAGTTTGCAGGATGGGCTTTCCCTGATAGCTCAAGGGAGTTGAAGATGATTGAGTTTGAGCAGCTAAGGCAGACAGAGGAGATGAGTGTAGATGAGTACACAGATAAGTTCTTGGAGCTGTTGCCGTTTGTAGGGAAAACTCTTGACACAGACCAGAAGAAGGCTAGGAGGTATATTATGAGGCTTCATTCCAGGTATTCCTCCTTGATCCAATCAGCAGAGAGGTAGAGTTTCCATACTATAGTGGATATGGCCCGGAGGATGGAGGCTAGTGCAATAATCGAAGGGAAAGTTAAACAGTCTGTGGCACAGTCTTCGCGTTCCAAGACCCCAGGTGGGGGAAAGTTAGACCCTTCTTCTTTGAGTACAGCAGCTTCAGGCAGTAAAAGGTGGGCTAATACCACTAAGAAGCCAAAGAAGAACAAGTTCTGGAACCGTCCGAAATTAGGTCTGGGATTAGGAGGTGGCTCGAGCTCAGGTCCAAACAGTGCAGTATGTTTGAAGTGTGGAAAGCCGCACAAGGGAGTATGTCGGTATGGGACGACAGCCTGCTTCAGATGTGGGCAGGAGGGACACATGGCACGGGAGTGTCCTAGAGTAGCTTATATGGCAAAGTCCCAGCAGACAGCTTCTGGTAGTGTGGCTCAGCCAGTAGCTCCAGCCGCGACTCAGGCCAGTGCCAGAGGCAGAGGGAGAGGGGTAGCCTCTTCTTCAGCGGGTTTCAGGGGTGAAGGTCCATCAGCTCCAGCGAGGATCTTCACTATGACATAGCAGGAGGCTAATGCATCAAACACCGTGGTGTCAGGTAATCTCATCATTGGTTGTTCAGATGTGTATGCCTTAATGGACCCTGGTGCATCTCATTCTTTTGTTGCTCCGAGAGCCGTTGAGAGGTTGGGTTTGATGGTTCTGGGTTAGAGTGTCCCCTATGGGTCAGTGGACCCAAGTGTGACTTGTCAGTGACAGAGCCAGTCTGCCTGTAACGACCCGGAAACCGGTACCCCTCAGTAACGGTCCGAACCATCACTGGCACTAGGATCCAGATCGGCTTAAGGCCGCCGGGACCCGTAGTCAGCCAACTATACTCTCTGTGTACCTGATAAATCCCATTCATAATATAAAACAATACTCACAATCCTGTAAACTCTGTAGGCTTAACCACTGCTACTCAGAAATGTCAATCTGAAATGGCCCTCAGGGCCTGTACCAGGGACTACTAACTGCTGTGGTCCAGGGATTAACACAATCTGTAACACATCCCACTGGTATCTCATCGAAGCCATACATTAAGCCTAACTCACACATTTCTCATCAAGAAACGTAAAACAGGATTGTGTACAAGGGATGAATCACACATCACACTATAGCAGTGACACTAGGGAAAGCATAAGTATCTCTCTATTACATTACAACTAATCTTTCAATTACATCATGTCCACTATCCTATTACAACATACATTCATGCATAACTGTCCTCTGTACTCTTGCTGACTTTGACTTCTCCTAGCTATCTCAGAACCTGCAAAACTGGGGTTAAGGGAGTGGGATGAGCTCTAGAGCCCAGTGAGGAGGAACAATAAAAACAGTTCATTCATTACATGCTCTCATGAAATGCATCACATCACAAACATATCATCTCAAGGATGAACTTGTCACCATAGCCCTCTACATACAAAATAGTATGTCCAACTGTGCCAGGGGCGATGAGGCCTCACCTGGACTACTCTGAAGTAACTCATATCATAACATGTCCAACTGTGCCAGGGGCGATTAGGCCTCACATGGACTGCTCTGAGCTCTGATCTGACAGCCCAGCTGTCTCACTCATAGTACCAGGAGCGACCTGGACTAACCAGGGGCGACCTGGTATGGCTATCTCATGCCACAACTCTGTATCTGTGCTCTATCAAGGGCTAAGGATCATCCAACATTCATCCACACAAATATCAGCTTATGCAATGCAGCATATTCGTGGAATCTAATGCAATACAACCTAATACATAACATGGCATTTTATGATGCATGGATCATGCTAGATTCGTGTCATTTCTGAATGTAAAATAGTACAGTTAGTTCCACTCACCTGTAGCCTCTACTTGGCTACCTCTGGGCTACCTCTACCTCTGAAACAGCTACTACTGCTAAACACCTTGGTTCCTCGGGTCCAATCCTACAATGGAGGACTCAAATGAGGTACCAAACATACTCTAACATAACTATGAACATCTCTCCAAAAATCCTCTAAAACATCACAAAACATGCATGCAAAACAAGCAAAGGAAGGCTGGACAGGGCACCTTCGGCAGCACTTTCGGCGGCCGAATGTCTCCTCCAGAGACGAAAGTCAGGCATGTTCGGCGGCCTAACTTGGACTTTCGGGGGCCGAACCTGAGTTTAGCCAGAACTCAGTTTCGTGCACAAGGACGCCTGTCAGTCCCTCCATCACCTGTTCAGACCTCAACACATGCATTTAACCCTTCTAAAACATGCATAAACACTTCAACAAGCCTAAGGGAGCTTCAAATAACTTTAAACTCCAACAAACAAGCTTACAAGACACACAGCAAACATAAAGGAGTCATAAACCCTATGATGCACATCTCATGCAAACTCATGCCTAGCTCCCTTTTCCCTTTACAAAACTCATAAAAACATCATAAGAACCATGGATCAACACTTACCTCTTGAAGAACAAAGGCTGAGATGATCCAAACTCAAAGATATGGAGAAACCAAGCTTCAAAAGCTTCAAACTCCAAAACCTTGTTTAAAGCTCACAACTCTTCAAAACAAGGGTAAAACTCATTACAACCGTGAAAGATTTGAAGAAAAACCATGAAAATACTTTAAGGAGATCAAGACCTCACCTAGGTCAGAAGGAGAGAAGAAACCTCCTCCTTTTTCTGCCACTCGGTGCCCTTATAGATGAGCAACCGCCTCAGGTTCAGCTGCCGAATCGCATGCAAAACTATGCAACCTTCGGGGGCCGAACATAACCTTCGGGGGCCGAAACTAGGGAACTTTAGGCGGCCGAACTTAACCTTAGGGGGCCGAACATGGCAAAATGCCTCCTTGGCCATATCTCTTCAAAACTCAATCCTTTTCTACGCTAAACCTTTAAAACACTTGAAAATATTTGAGAAAACTTTCTCTTACCCTTCCAGAGACCTCTGACATCCTCGAACTCCCCCGGACGGTAGGAATTCCGATGTCTGAATCTAGCCGGGTATTACATTCTTCCCTCCTTTAAAAACATTCGTCCTCGAATGTTAAAACAACAACAATAAACATACAGGGAAACAAGAAGAAAGCCTACCATCGGTCTCTACGAAGAAACACAGATATCCCTGGAGTAAAACTCCCGGGTTGGCTATACTGTCTGACTTTGCTGACCCTTCACTGCTTAAGCTGTGTCTACACTGCGTGTTTACCACTCTTGCTTGTACACAAACGACCTGACTCTTTCATATGACTACTAACTTTTCTTTTCTTTGCCTTTTCTCAGCTTATTCACACTCTTCTGGTTATACTAACCTTTACTTCTCTTTACTTATCACTTCTGTCAGTACACAACAACTGACTTGAATCTTTCATCTGACTACGGATCTTCCTTTCTTTTTGATGCTTCTCGGCTTTATAACTCTACGGAAATGCTAGATGACTTGGCTATCACGTTCTCTCTCTCTATTTACTTTCGATGTTATATTGTGACACATCACAATGAAACAGACATGCCCTGAAATTGCACTCAGCTTACAGAACTTGACCTCTATGCCATGTTCTCTGAAAATCTACAATATTTCGTAGATAACGGGCATGCTTCTCTGTTTCTCTAAACTATTCTACGATTTTGCTGCGCACTCTGATCCTTGCCCGCTTTTCTTCTTCTTTACTATACTGGCTTCTTCTCTTTTGATCCCTTTTTAACTACACTGGACTATCTCTAGAGAGCTCGCTAGCTCTCTAGCTTAGCTGTTTCTATAGGCTCAACTGATAAGCGACTTCTGACTGAGGGCAGCTCACATCGCAGTTGCCTCACCCAGTAGATACTGTCTGGTATACTCAGAGTCGCTGAGCAGGTTTACCCCTTATTGCGGGTTTAGACTCTTCACTATGATCAAGATGTCAGTTTTCTAACTTTCGACATATAGTTCCCAACTCTCAGATCTCTTCTAGAAAACCACTAGCTTCTACTAGCTGGTCCTATAGCTCATCCATTTTACATGGAAACACCTGTCCTGGTAGTGCTTTTGTGCAACTGCTCACAGTCGTTACAAAATTTCAAGGTTTCATCCTTCGTTTCTCATACTGACACTGGAACATTCCAGGATGAGGTACGAGGTCGGATATAACCTTTCTCTACCAAGCTTCTCTATCCTATGCTGACTAGGCTCTCTCTGCAGGTGCCATTCTGTAGGGTAGAAGGAAAGAAATGGTTCCGCGTCCAGACACCACTTCTATTCCACACTCTGACTCCCTGACAGATGGTAAACCTGACAGCTCGTCTGGGAAAAACATTTAGAACTTGCTAGCAATGGGCACTGAGGCTGATTCCCTGATCTGACTCCTAAACGCGCTCACAAGAGTTAGAACCCTCTGATACCCTTTCCTGTGTACCGTTGAGCCTACTGGGCTGACATCAAATCTCTAGGCACCTATACTCTGTCCCTTTCAAGGACTCTCTCTGATCCATCTTAGCCTCTGAACTCTCTTACCTTGTCTCTACAGACACAGACACAAATAGTACAATGAGTAAGTAGCCAATCCGCCCTAGAATGACATCAACTAGTCAACTCTAGAACCATAAGGTCAGCTGGATAGTCTCTACTCACTCCAACCGCTAAACTGCTCTGACTGACTGACTCTGCCTCAGATGGATCATACTCGGGTCCACTAACCCAGAGCAAAATACTCTAAGCCTAGAAGTCATTCAACCCACTCGAGTCACAGCTCACTAAGTCACAAGGAAGTAGGAACACGCGGGTTCAAAACAAAGCATACACATCCGACCATCCACAAGTGAACATACCTGACGTCACTGTGTTCGATGTGATAGTTTCCTACTGAGTCAGAGTGAAGATCCGAACTATAGGTAACGGACCTTCTCTCGGGAACGTACTAATGAAAAGGCTAACCCTTTCCTCTGCCTCAATTTAGCACCGAATCCCAGAGTAAACTGGAAGCTCCTCTTGAACTTACCCTTAGTCGTACT